>NC_059472.1:118587228-119257765 GCF_018139145.2 Gymnogyps californianus | reverse complement strand
TAACAGTGGTAGCGCCTCTGTGATAACATATTTAAGAAAGGGAAAAGAAGTTCCAGGGGAGTTGCAGTTGCAGCCAGAGAGAGCGGAGTGAGAAGATGGGAGAGAAACAACTCCGCAGACACCAAGGTCAGTGAAGAAGGAGGGGGAGAAGGTGCTCCAGGCGCCGGAGCAGAGAGATTCCCCTGCAGCCCGTGGTGAAGACCATGGTGAGGCAGGCTGTCCCCCTGCAGCCCATCGAGGTCCACGGTGGAGCAGATATCCACCTGCAGCCCGTGGAGGACCCCCCGCCGGAGCAGGCGGATGCCCGAAGGACGCTGTGACCCCGTGGGAAGCCCGCGCTGGAGCAGGCTCCTGGCAGGACCTGCGGACCCGTGGCCCCGTGGAGAGAGGAGCCCACGCTGAAGCAGGTTTGCTGGCAGGACTTGTGACCCCGCGGGGGACCCACGCTGGAGCAGTCTGTTCCTGAAGGACTGCACCCCGTGGATGGGACCCATGCTGGAGCAGTTGGTGAAGGACTGTCTCCCGTGGGAGGGACCCCACGCTGGAGCAGGGGAAGAGCGTGAGTCCTCCTCCCCCTGAGGAGGAAGGAGCGGCAGAAACGACGTGTGATGAACTGACCCAAACCCCCATTCCCCGTCCCCCTGCGCCGCTCGGGGGGGAGGAGGTAGAGAAAATAAGGAGTAAAGTTAAGCCTGGGAAGAAGAGAGGGGTGGGGGGAAGGTGTTTTAAGATTTGGTTTTATTTCTCATTATCCTGCTCTAATTTGACTAGCAATAAATTAAACTAATTTTTTCCCCAAGTCGAGTCTGTTTTGCCCGTGACGGTGTTGGAGATATGCGAGAAACAAAAACAAAGGATGCTATTTAGTTAACGAGGCATGACCTTGAGAAGAGAAACAAGATGACACCATTAAGTCAGTGGGTAAAGACATACCAAGATAAGCACAGGGGCAATCAAAGAGCTACTTGAACTGTGAGTGAACTATCCTAATTAACATACTAGAAAACCCACCCTTGAGTAGGGAGAGCCCCCTACCAACAGAAGCCCCTTCCTCACAGAACATGCGCAGTAAAAAGGAGGACACTGCGACTTTAAGTGGAGATGAGACTTGCGAGAACCAATAGGAACGAGAGTAACTAAGCAAAACTGTAAAAATACTGATAACTGTTGCTTGAAAGGTATAAAATGCTTTACCGTGTGTCAACCAGGTGTGCTAGCTTTGTGGAGTTACCACCTAGCACCCATCTCTGCGCAGACATGAAATAAACAAATATCTCGGCTCTGTGTGTTAATCGGCTTTTTTGCACACCGGGTGAAAGAATCCTGATTTTTTGGGACAACATTTTGGCGACCCAGATGGGACGGCCATAAGGCCTTGCCCGGATCGTCTTGCCGTCCCCGACAGCGGACCGGACCGGACTGAGCTCCAGCGCGCACCGACCTATTGATCGGGGACTCCTCCGGATTCCCTCCGAAGCCGGGGCGACAAGCGACTCAAAGGTGCAACGCCAACCAGAGATATTTGTATCAGGGTGAAAGGGGAATGAATCCTTGGATTGGTGAGTATAAAATTTAATTACAAATTCAATGACTCCCATGGAAGGTTAAAGGGTAAAGTCGCACGTAGACGCTCGGCAAGGGGTGCCGTAATTGACCAGGGGGGTCAGAGCCGAGTGCGCAGAAAGTCGCCGGTGGGGCGCATAAAGTCGCACGTAGACGCTTGGCAAAGGGTGCCGTAATTGACCAGGGGGTCAGAGCCGAGTGCGCATCAAGTCGCCAGGGGGGCGCATAAAGTCGCACGTAGACGTTCGGCAAGGGTTGCCTTAATTGACCAGGGGGGTCAGAACTGAGTGCGCATACTGACCAAGGGGGGTCAGAGCGGTACTGACCAAGGGGGGTCAGAGAGGAAATTACTGACCAAAGCGGTCAGAGTGGTAATTACTGACCAAAGGGGTCAGAAGGGTAATTACCGACCAAGGGAGTCAAAGCCGGCAAATAGGTAAATTCGGTTAAAATGGGAGCAAGCCAATCCGTGATTCCTCCCTGTAGCCCTTTGGGGTGTATTTTGAAAAACTGGAATAAGTTTGGGGGAAATCTAATGACTAAAGATAAAATGAAAAGATATTGTAATCAATGGTGGCCAAATTATAAATTGGGTTATGATGAAGTCTGGCCAGAAAATGGATCGGTAAACTATAATGCTATATTACAATTGATGTCGTTTTGCCGTTGGATGGGGAAATGCGACGACGTACCTTATGTTGATGTCTTTATGACTTTGTATAGAAAATCTGATATGCGGGAAAAATGTAAGCTAAAGACTGACCTAGTGATGTATACAGCTTCTGAGGAAAAGGAGAGTGCTTGTTGCATAGGCTGTGATGATAGAAAGACTGCAGGGGGAGAAGAGCAGAAAGATGTGCAACTGTTAGTCCCGACAGCCCCACCACTATACAAAAGCAGTGCTGGACAATTGCCAATCGATCCTAATTTACAATCGGGCAATGATAACTTTAGCCCCATTTCCAGCCGGACTAGGGGGCACGCTGAACCAGTTGTACAGGCTCCCCTGAGACAAGCAGTGGGACCGGAAAGACTGCTGGATTTTATACATGTTCCGTTCACTACCTCTGAGCTGTTAAATTGGAAACAATCTGTTGGATCCTATAGGGGAAACCCTGAAGGAGTACATCAACTATTAGAAACTATAATGTTAACACATAATCCCAACTGGGGAGATATACAGGCTCTGCTAAATACATTCTTTGCGGCAGAGGAAAAGAGAATGGTGATTGAGAGGGCCAGGGAAGAAGGGGGAAGGAGAAACAGGCAAGAAGATTCTGAGGAGTTTCTGCCTACTAAAAGGGACCCAGAATGGGATCCTAATAGGGGGGGATGAGGGCTCAACTGAAGCAGTATCAGCAGCTGATACTATATGGGGTTCAGCATGGAGTGCCTAAACCGAAGAATGTGTCTAAGCTTTACGAGGTAAGGCAGGGTCTGGAGGAAAATCCATCTGCCTTTTACGAAAGGCTATGTGAGGTAGCTAGAAAATGGACAGACTTGAATCCGGATGATGAGGCAAATCAGAGGATGTTCAATATGTTGTTTATTGGGCAGTCAACTCGGGATATAAGGAGAAAGTTGCAGAAAGTTGATGGAGCTGGGGGAATGTCGATCTCACAATTGATAGAGATAGCGTATAAGGTTTATAACAATCGAGATGAGAGGGAAAGAAAAGAAAAACAGAACAAAATAAAGTTGCAAGCATCTTTGCTGGCAGCGGCAATAAATGGAAATGATGTTGAAGGGAAGGGTAGAGGAAAAAGTAAAGGAAGAGGAGGATGTGGTGGCATAATGCAGGGAAGAGGATTGCAAAAACGAACCCCTTTAGGGCTAAATCAGTGTGCAGTCTGTAAACAGGAAGGACACTGGAAAAATGAGTGCCCGAAACGAAAGAGGCCAAAGGAACGGGATCATATAGAAAATTCTAATCTTATTATGTTAGAAGATTCAGACAATGAATGAAGGGGACTGGGGGAGAACATTAAAGTCTCCCCAGCTGATCCCCTGGTTCCAGTTAAGCTGGGGAATGAGACCATAGATTTTTTAATTGACAGTGGGGCTACTCATTCAGTGGTCACCAGTTGTAAAGGACCTCTAAGTAAAGTAACTATACCTATTGTTGGGGCAAAGGGAAAAAGAACATTAAGGCCATTTTTACAACCAATGGAATGCACAATTGGGGGAGCTAAATTAATTCATGAGTTTCTATACATGCCAGAATGCCCCCTACCTTTACTGGGACGAGATATATTATGCAAACTAAATGCACAAGTAACCTTTTCTAAGAATGCTGTACAGCTCCATATCCCACCTGAAACTGCCTGGAGAGCTCAGATCTGCTTGCTGACAGATGAAACATCAGAAGAAATTGAAGAGAATATTCCAGATGCTGTATTAAATGCAGTAATTCCCCTGGTATGGGCTTCAAAAAACCCAGGTAAAGCAAAAAATGTGAGTCCGATTAAAGTAGAACTAAAAGAGGGGGCAAAACCAGTAAGGGTGCATCAATATCCTGTTAGGCTGGAAGCTCGCAAGGGCCTCGAAGCCCTGATAAATACCTTTATTCAATATGGATTACTCAGAGAATGTCAATCTGAATACAATACACCGATTTTACCAGTGAGAAAGCCTCACTCCCAGGATTACCGATTAGTGCAGGACTTGAGGGCTATAAATCAGATAACGAAAGATATACATCCTACGGTGTCCAACCCTTATACTTTGTTAGCTTCTGTACCTGAAAACAATGCCTATTTTACAGCGTTGGACCTAAAAGATGCCGCCTTCTGCATTCCAGTGGATGAACAGAGTCAAACACTCTTCGCTTTTGAATGGGAGAATCCGACTACTGGAAGGAAAGGACAACTGTGTTGGACCGTTCTTCCCCAGGGATTTAAAAATAGTCCCACTTTGTTTGGTGAGGTACTGGCTAAAGAATTAGAACAATGGCGAACTAATAATGATAACGTTACTCTCTTACAGTATGTGGATGATATCTTAATTGGAGCAGATACTGAACAGACTTGTACTGAAGCTACAGTAAGCCTACTAAACTTTCTGGGACTGGCTGGATACAGGGTCTCGAAGAAGAAGGCCCAAATTGCTAAGGAGCAAGTCCGGTATCTTGGTTTTAATATATCAAAAGGACAACGAGCACTAGGGGAAGAAAGGAAGGAGGCTATATGCCGAATAGCAGTACCAAAAACAAAAAAGCAGCTAAGGGGGTTTCTGGGAATGGCCGGATTCTGCCGGATGTGGATCCCCAATTTTGGACTCATAGCCAAACCCTTATATGCAGCCACAAAGGGCCCGGGGGAGTTGTTAGAATGGACTCCAGAGTGTCGGAGTAGTTTTGATGAAATTAAAAGAAAATTGATGGAAGCCCCAGCCTTGGGCCTCCCTGATCTGACAAAACCTTTTCAGTTATATGTGCATGAGAGACAGCAAGTGGCCTCTGGGGTAATGACTCAGATGCTTGGAAGTTGGAAAAGGCCAGTAGCCTATTTTTCGAAACAATTAGATGAAGTGAGTAAAGGATGGCCGGCTTGCCTTCGAGCTGTAGCCGCCACTGCTCTGCTAATCCAGGAAGCCCGGAAGCTCACTTTGGGACAACCAATAACAGTATTAGTCCCACATGCAGTGATGGCTATTTTAAACCAAAAAGGACACCATTGGATTTCTCCAAACAGACTGGCCAAATACCAAGCTATGCTAATTGATCATGAAGATGTTACTCTAAGCGTAGTATCAACTTTAAACCCTGCCACCTTGTTGCCAATAGCAGAACAAGAACCTTTACAACATGATTGTCTGGCAACTATTGAACAGGTCTATGCCAGCAGGCCCGATCTGAGAGATGAGCCACTAAAAAATGCAGATTTGGAACTGTTTACAAATGGCAGACTGTTGAAGTTGATGCATGTATGGTACAGGAACAACAGGGATTTATTTGCGAAAGTAATACCATCAAAGCTCAAGACATTTGTCTTGACACTGAGCAAAATGTTTGTCACTTCGAGATACATCCAAAAGAAATCCCTGGAACTGTACTCATATACATTGGGAAAGGATGTGTGTGTATAAGAACTCTATGTAATTTTATAGTCATAGATAATATTACTGTTGGGATAAATAATCACTCAAATACTTGCATTTGTAACTTTACTAACATTATAGGATGTGATTTCAACTATTCAGCTCCGGTTACGACTTATCAGCTAATACAATCCAATTATACTTTAGTTAAGGATCTATTGCTTACTCCCATTGGGATGGATCTCACACTGGTGAAAAAATTTTTACAACATAATGATCTACACCAGTTGCTGGAACGTGCCCGAGAAGAGGGACAAAGGACTTTAATCACCATTCACCATGACACAGAAGAGATACATCGTGTTTTGGACCGGGTGAAGAAAGATGGAGAACATAGGTGGTGGGAAGCCTTCCTTGGATGGTCACCCAAGACAACAGGCATTCTTAATCTCATGCTACACCCTGTTGTGATCTTGTTATTGCTAACATGTTTATGTTTACTGCTTATAATCATACTGTATTTTAAGGTTTGGCACTTGATGAAGCAAATTGCTCTAATGCAATCACCCAGGGTATGCACGCTCATGACAGAGGGAGATAAATCCCTCAAACTTGAAAACTTCCCTATAAAGGATAGGGAAAAATTCCAGCGAGACCTATGTCAATGGGAAGGAACCTATGAGCAGTTTTGGAAATTTTTGAAATCTCCCAGAGACTGAAGTTTTAGAATGAAAATATCTAAGTGAGACTTATTTTAAATAAAAACTCTTTATCTAAGTCTCAAAGGGGGGAATTGTTGGAGATATGCGAGAAACAAAAACAAAGGATGCTATTTAGTTAACGAGGCATGACCTTGAGAAGAGAAACAAGATGACACCATAAGTCAGTGGGTAAAGACATACCAAGATAAGCACAGGGGCAATCAAAGAGCTACTTGAACTGTGAGTGAACTATCCTAATTAACATACTAGAAAACCCACCCTTGAGTAGGGAGAGCCCCCTACCAACAGAAGCCCCTTCCTCACAGAACATGCGCAGTAAAAAAGGAGGACACTGCGACTTTAAGTGGAGATGAGACTTGCGAGAACCAATAGGAACGAGAGTAACTAAGCAAAACTGTAAAAATACTGATAACTGTTGCTTGAAAGGTATAAAATGCTTTACCGTGTGTCAACCAGGTGTGCTAGCTTTGTGGAGTTACCACCTAGCACCCATCTCTGCGCAGACATGAAATAAACAAATATCTCGGCTCTGTGTGTTAATCGGCTTTTTTGCACACCGGGTGAAAGAATCCTGATTTTTTGGGACAACAATGGTAATCGGTGAGTGATCTCCCTGTCCTTATCGCGACCCACGAGCCTTTTGTTTTATGTTTTCTCCCCTGTCCAGTTGAGGAGGGGGAGTGATAGAGCGGCTTTGGTGGGCACCTGGCATCTAGCCAGGGTCAACCCACCACAGTAGGAATGATTTTTGCTGTGATGCGTAGATTGCCAACTTTGTCCATACCACACGGGGGGGAAAGAATCGGTCAAGTATGTAAGACAAGAACTGGAAACATTGGTGGTGATGTGATTTTGGTATGCGTCTATGGCTTTGAGAATGGGAGGAGTGCCTGCCCAGCGTGTTATTGAAACGTCCTGTCCCCTGCCTGACAGGTTGCGTTGTGTGTGTGTGTGTGCAGAGGCTTTAATGTAGAAAGGGAAGTTGTTGCGTGTGGTGTGGAGCCGGGTTTAAAGGCAGCGAATGGCGTGGGTGTGGTGGTGTGCGTGTGGGTAGCGTTGGTGTTTTGTGCGGGGAGGTTTGGTTGGTTGTGTGTGTGTAATTTGGGGAAAGGAAGGAATGTTTTTGGGAGGCAAGGGCGGTGCTAGACGTAAGAGAGAGGAAGAGTGAGGAAGGTAAGGGTCCGGGTCCGGGTCCGGGTCCGGGTCCGGGTCCGGGTCCGGGTCGGGGGTCGGGTGGGGGGGTGATGTGGGTGTTCGGGGGAAGGCATTGGGTCCCCGTGGCGGGGAGGGTGTGGGCGTGGGTGGGGGCAAGGTGGTGTTGGGGCAAGCGGGTCCGGGGCGGGCGGGGCGGGGGGGCTAAGAGCGGCGCTGGGGGGAGGGGTGTCGGGGGCCGGTGTGGCGTCACCCGGCCCTCAGGTGTCTGCCGAGGGAAGCTAAGCAGGGGCGGCCCCGGTTAGGACCGGGATGGGCGACCGCCCGCAGACACCTTTTGGCTCTGCCCCTTTTCTTCCGCTTTGGGGGTCCCCGCCCTTCACTCTCTTGCCCTGGCCTTCCTCCTCCTCCTCCTCAAGCCTCCTCGCGCACCATCTGCAAATTGGCCCCTGGGTGCAAAGGGGGGTCGGGCCATCTCCCACCTCCTTTTTGGCCCGCCGGCCTCGCGCTCTAGCAGCCTCAGCGCCTCTGGGCCCGGCCCGTCCCCTGGGAGACGCATCTTCCACCTCCCTGGGCTGGGCTGGGCTGGCTGGAGGGGTGCGGGGCCTTTCTGCCCAGCCAAGGTGGCGGGGGGGCTTCCTTCGTCCCCTCGGAGGAGCTGGGGCAAGTCCCCGGCCCTGGGCCGGCTGGAGCGTGGGGTGTCCTGGGAGGTGGCGGGAGGCGACGGCAGGAGCAGGCAGGCAGGCAGGGCACTGCTGGCAGAGCGCCAGTGCTGCGGGTGCCGGCGGGAAGGAGGGATGCCCGTGCTGCGCCGGGCAGTTTCCCGGGCAGGGAGCGGGGCGGGGCTTGGCGGGGTGGGGCGGGGCAGTCAGCTGAGGGCGCCGTGTCAGGGGACGGCGGGTTGAGGAGCGCCCGCTCCGCCGCCGCCTCCTCCTGCCTGCCCGCTGCCGCCCGTCATGCTGCGGCTCCTGCTCCCGCTGGCCGGCTTGGCGGCACTCCTCCGGGCGGCGGTGAGTCCCCTCGCCTCCCCCTCCCCTCAGGGCACCCGCTCCGCGGCGGCGCCGGGGGGGCTGCGCCGTACGGCCCCGTGACTGTTGGGGGCGGCCCCGAGCTGTGAGGGGCGCGGCGGGCCGCCGGGCGGGCATGGCTCCCGGCTGGCAGGGGGCCTCCTCCCGTCCCCGGAGGAAGACGATTAACTTTGGGTCGTTTCTATTTCGTGAGCGATTTGTGGTTCGGGGGTGGTGTTACTTAGGGCGCAGGTACTGGGCCTGCGGCTGCGCGAGGGAGGAGCTGCCGGGTCAGGTGCGGCGGCGGCGGCCCGGCTCCTTTTCCTGAGCGATCCTGCCCGCTCCCGGCCAGGCCGGCCGCCGCGCGGGGCCCTCGCAGTTTTGTGTTGAGGAAGGGCTGGCCGTGCCCGCCATTGCACCCCGGGCGGTGAGCTGTGCCGTCGCCTCCAGGGGGGTGATCGCCGGGGTCGCTGCCTGATGGACGTGCGGGCCGAAACGGTGCTGCCAGCTGTACTGCTTCCACCGTTCCGAGTCCGCTCTGAGAAAGAATGTGTTACAAGGCCTCATTAAGCAACCCGTGGGGGGGGTGGGGGGGAGGGGCGGGAATCGAGCTGCAGTTACCCGATACCGACACTCCATTAGCAGATCCCATGGGAAAACTTGCTCTTCCTGTGGTGTGTGAGAGGAGGGAGAGGAGTTTTTCCTGTTCTGCCCAGGTTCAACATCGACTTTCTTGTTGCCGCTTTGTCCAGCGGCGCGCCGTAACGCTGCCTAAGCAGGGGCCTAGGCAAATCCCTGGTCTTTACAGTTGCTGTGGGAGCCATGCCTTGTCGCTTATGTCTGAGTTTGAAGCAGAGTGTCAGTATTATCTTGATAGATGTGGCTAATTGGATGATGCACGGGTGGTTACAGCTGTGTGAAAAGTAGCACAGCCTCATGGGAGACGTTTATCAAAGCGAAGATTGGATGACAGTTAAGTATTGTCTCTGAGGGGTGGGTTATGGTTGAGACAAAATTCTGAAGGTGGTGGGTAAGAGGAATGGAGAAACAATACTCACCAAATTTGGTTGTATTAGAGGAGGGACACTTGGTGGCTTTAGTAGATAAAATACTTTAAAAATATGCAGTGAAATTCAGGAAGTTGCTATTATGGGAGGTTGTAGAAGCGGACAGTGTTTAACAGATTCCAAAAAAGGATTAGCCAAATTAAAATACATCAGGTTCATAAACAACATCCAAAAATGACCAGGCAAGAGTCTGTCTTCTAACATCCCTGACGTAGTAGCTTTGTCAGCTGGAGGAGTATGAGGGGAACAGACCACAGACAGCGACCAGGGTCATGTCATTTCTTTAAACAGCATTTCTTGTTGCTGTTGTCCAGACAGAATATGGCCTGGTGTGTAGAAGAACTGTGGACTTGAACCAGTAGGGCATTTCTTAGGCTCTTATCTTTGTAGCTTTGTTTATTTTCTGTAGAGGCATGTGTGTAAAAATAGCACTGTTTTTTAAGAATAGTTTTGTAACAGCCGAGAGGGCTTGAGGAACTGAGGCTGGCAGGCACAATTTCTCTATCAACCCACAGTTCCCTGACCAAGCAATGAGGGAAGGGGTCTTTTTATAACTTGGTCTAGCCCTCCAAATATAGCAGGGTCCTATCATCACAGAGGTGCTGATGTTCTTTTAAATTAGCTAGGGAAAGTATATGCTGCAGATAAGCAACCTGGCAAACTCACGTTTGTAGACTTCTGGGCTCAAGCTCACTGCAGAGCCCTACAAGGCTGCTTTTGTGCCCTAGTTCTGAGGTATTTTTGGCTGTAATGATTGCTTACTTTTTCTCTAGTTAAGTGTGGACTGAGAGACAGGAAGTGTTTTGAAAGTAAGCATATGCCGCTGCATGGCTTTAAATAAGGTAGTTTGTTATCTCAAACTTGGTCTCTATTGTATGTTATGAAAGACCATCCAAACTTTTTTCATCTATAGTTAAAATAAAAGAGTAGGTTTATTTTAAATAGAAATGTGCAAACTGGGCATTAGTAGAAACACTATGAGCTCTGAGCAAAATACAGAGCAAAACAGGGAATTCTGGTATGATTCAAACATAACTGATGCTTGCTTATTTATTTTCAATCTGGGAGCAGACATGCATTAGACTTAGTGCTCCCTTTACTTCTAAAGGAGCACAATGGGTGATGTTTTAATCCCTTTTCAACTTAATTGCATCCTGTTAGACCAGGACATGCTGAAATAGGTGTTGAGTCTTGGGAACTGTAAATGTAGTGGAAGTGAGCAGGAAGCGAGTAGCAAAACACAATGTGAATTTCACTGGTCCTACTGATTTTGAGGGCTTTGGGGAAGTCTTATGCACAACTGGAGGCAAGGATATCTGCCGATACATCATCTGCAGTTTCTGGGACCACAGTTGCATCTGGTAGCTATTCCAGTGGGGATTTTTCACTGCTGCTGTAGCATGTGTTGGTAGAACCTCTTGCATTTGGTAAGAATGATGTACAGTGATACCTGCTTTTGAGATGGAGCCAACTGCTTGGGAAGAAGAGAAAACACATGTGCTAAGTTAACAGCAGAAGCAGCTTAGTCCCAGAACATGTATGGGGTTTACAAATACTATAATGATTGTTTGCAAATACTATAATGATTGTTTCCAGGACTCATTGCATCACTGTTGTGATCTACTGCCATCTACTACGAGGAAGTCTTAATGAGGAAAGAGCATGTAAAAAAAAAGGGGGGGGAGGAATCATTGAGGGAGGCAGGCAGGGAGCTTGGAAGGGTACTGCCAGAATCCAGTGTTTTCAGTTGTCTAATTAATTCCACATCAGGAAATCTCCTTTCTGTCTTTATGATGGTGATTCTGCATGACCCAGTGTCTTGGGTAGTATGTGCAGAGTAACAGTCCTTTATTGCAGTCTGGGAAAAAAGGAATGTATGTAATATTTTAAAACGGCTGATACTGGTTCCTGGTTGCAGGCTCTGTTGACCCAAGGCATCCCTTCGTAACCACACTATTGCCTACTGGAGACTTCTGCAGAACGGAAGGGAACGGTCAGGAAGCAAAGATGATCTCCTTCAAGCAACTGCCGCTTGAAGCAAAGGCTGCAGTGGCTGCAGGAGTGGTTTTCTTCTCCATGATGCTATCGCGGAGTTATCTGGCAGAAAAACTCGATCTCAGGACGTGGCGTTGGCTTCTAAGGCTGCAGATGGCACTATTTGCTAACGCACTCATGTTGATAGGATCTCTTCATGTTTGGAGAAGCACAGTCACCACGTTCTCCAGGTCTTCAGCTGCCAGCTCCTTCTGTTTCATGCCGTGGAAAATAGCTGTGTTCATATTTCTAGCTTTGGCTCATTCAAGCTTCTTTACATTGCTATTTCTTGTTGCGGAAGAGCCCTATTTCTTTTCTTTAGCTGCCTACACTTGCCTGGGGGCCTATATCATCCTTATCTTCTTCCTCTTCACTCTAGGCTCTGTAGAGCAGGCTTACAAGTTCTTGGCTGGGAGAGGCACTAAGGTAGGCACTGGCAACAAGAACAGAACAGCGATGAAGCCAGTTTTCGCAGTCATGCTGACTGTTGTGCTGACTGTTGTTGGGCTGTTAAATGCTTCCCAGCCTCCAACTGTGAATTCAGTGGAGGTTCCAGTTCACAAGCTGCCCTCAACTATGAATAATCTGAAAGTGGTGTTGCTTTCAGATATCCATCTGGGGCCTACAGTTGGGAAGACCAAGCTTGCCATGATTGTGAGAATGGTTAAGGCTTTGAAACCAGATATCACTGTGATTGTTGGGGACCTGACTGACTCTGAGGCAGAGATCATACGACCTGCTGTTGAGCCTCTTGGAGAACTTAACTCCCCTTTGGGGACTTACTTTGTCACAGGAAACCATGAGTACTACACATCAGATGTTAGCAACTGGTTTGAGCTGTTAAAATCATTTAACATTCGGCCACTCCATAATGAGAATGTGAAGATTGTTTCACCGAAGAGCACTGATGACTGGTTCTGCCTGGCTGGTGTTGATGATATTGAAGCAGACGTATTACGCTACTCAGGACATGGCATGGATTTAAAAAAAGCTCTCAGAGATTGTAGCAGTGAGCATGCAATAGTGCTGTTAGCTCATCAGCCAATTGCTGCAAAGTGGGCGCTTCAGGAGAGACCAGACATAAATTTAATTCTCTCTGGCCATACTCACGGAGGGCAGATGTTCCCACTAAATGCAGGAGCTTATTTTCTGAATCCATTCTTTGTTGGCTTGTACAAAGTTGGGCAGAACACGTTTGTCTACGTCAGCCCAGGGACGATGTACTTTGGAATACCCATGAGGCTGGGCAGCAGAGCTGAAATAACGGAGATAATTCTACGTTCTCCTTGAGGATTTTTCCATTTGACAGACTTCTGCCATCCTTTTTGGTCAGTATATTGGCTCTTCTGCTCTGAAAGCAAATCCTTTTTCAGGGAAGCCAGAGAAGATGTGTTGGGGTGGACTTCAGCAGGTTCTGTTAAGTTTGAGCAGAAAACACTAACTGTATCTTGGGCCTATGAAACAAATCGGGGGCATGTTAAAATACTGAAGACATTAATTCTTTGAGTTCATTATCATTGAGGTTCTGCATTTAAAGATAACACTGATGTCATGGAGATAATGTGTGTCCTGTCCATGTTTAGTAATATCTCTGTCTTGTGGCTACTTCATGTTCCACTGTTTATTATCCATCAGGCAGCTGCCTTAGCAAATCTCAGACAGGTGAAGTTCTGATCTCTTGCAGTGAAATCGCTCATGCATGTTTTGCAGAAGGGACTACAGAGTGTCCACAGAGTATGTAAACTCTAGAAGCCTTATGCTAGAAATGTTACAGGAAGGGAATAGTTTGTTGTTTTTTTTTTTTTTTTAATTGAGGCTGGATATCTTTATCCTGCTAGCTGTCTGTAGTATGTGCTAGGGCTTCCAGTCTGTGCTGCTTACCAGTACAGTAAGTTGCCAGGCATCAGTTCCTGAAATTCAATTTTTTCCAGTTAAAAAGCTGGGGAGACTGATACCAAAGGGTGAAAGTAGCTGTCTTTCTGCAGGCATTTTGCCCAGAATAACTGGGCATCTAGTAATTACTTACTGAAAATAGCTCTAATAAAAGCAAATGAGAAAGAAAACTTGTAATTAACATAACTTCTGTTGCTGTCTGAGCATACAGTACCTCCTGATGTAAAGCACAAAATCCAAAGCTGAAATACTCAATCTCTTTTCATTCTGTATGTTTTTGTTTATGCTTAATTTCTCTTCTGTGATTTTTCTCTTACAAGAGTAAGGAGATGCTATTTGAAAATGATGCAAATAGGTTAATGCTTGAACTTTGTTTAAGGTTTTAGTATTTCAAGTAAATGGTGTCCTTTTTAAGAAGACTAAACTCTGCAGCAGGTGACTTTCCTTAATAGCATTTGTGTATCAATGTCCTGGTTGTCTGAGAGGCACATAGCAGAATAACTGCTACAGGATAATGAGGGATGGAGAATTTCTCTCTGTCTTTCCTAGAAGGGCTTAACACAAATTAATATCATTCTGGGAAATTTGAGAGATTAGAAAACATTAATAAAAACATTCTTGCTTCCATATCTTTGTGTTCATATAAGAAAGCCAGGATGTAAATTAATGTGCATGTATTGTCCAGGTTGATCAAACAGTTCACTTCTGGACATCTTCCTCTCTCATCCCCTTCCACCTCAGTGTGGCTGTATAAAATGCCACGAACAATACAAGTCTGGGAATCCCGCCTCTGACTCTGAAGTCTGCAGCTGTAGCCACAGGGATTCCCTTGCTCTGCCTTTCTGCCCACCAGTACCCGGGTTCCTCTCAGGCAGACTCGTGTAGCATGGGGCAAAAGAGATCAGTGCTTACACGGGAGACAGGATGGCAAGACCAGAACTGTGGTGTTCAGTCTCTTCCTGCCTTCCTGTGCGATCCTGAACCAGACACACTTCTGTTTTATTCTTCAGCTCCTGCTCTCGTTTTGCAGGAGGTGTGTGGGGGTGTATTTGAAGAGTACCATAGGCTTTGTAAAGTTGAGTTTTCTTGTAAGTGAAATTTTGAAGTTTCACTTCATCCACTTCCTTCAGCGCCCCCCCCTCCAGGCAGAGTTTCTAACTGCTAAGCTGTTTTTGTATTCTGTTCCTCTGTATAAACATCTTGCATTTTTACTGACACGAATATTGAGAAATACTGTAAACGTGTCATGTGCGCTGGAAGGTTGGTGGAAGAGTCGGAGAAGTCAGCCCTCTTTTAGTCTGAAAACTGAACACCTGACTAGCCAGGCTCTCTACTTGCCAGACTAGATAATTTCTGTTTCCCAGCACCTATAATTTTGTAAACTTTTTTTTTATGCTTGTGCAATAATATCTGCTTCAGTATCCTAAAGTTTCAACGTGTATTTAACACTGCCCACTGCCCGCATGGGGTCCTTCTGATGTTCTTTCCCATTGGTGGCATAGTGTCAAATGGTCTTTTGTAGAGAGAATCTCGATAGCCTGTAACCCTCTATTTACTTATCAACATGCCTTCAGTTAAAAGTTGTGTTCTGGGTTTAGTAGCGCAGAGTATTCCCTCTAGGCCAGTGGTCCAGGAGGATAGCTTTTCATTTGTTACGCTGAGGGTTATTACTGTGTTAAGACGACTAATTGTTAAGGAAGTTTCCTTCTCAGGAGGCTTTTGTGGGACTGGTTTTAGATGGTGTAAGTCTCCCAGTGAGTTGCTAGTATTATTTTTTTCTTTTTTTCCTGTACCCTTTTTTATTTCTCTCTTCATTCTGTCCAAATGTGCGCAAAAACCTAGCTGAAGTGGTCCTTCCGTCCCAGGGGTGCACGGATGACTTCTTCATTACTTTGTATGTGCGCCTCTTGGAAGATTTTTGTGTATCCTTTCAGGAGCCGATACACATCCTTTTAGGAGTGGTCATATTATCATTTCATAAATTTATTGAGTTCTCCCAATGTAATTTAGTTCTTGTTCATTTTTTTTCTTTAAGTCTCCCTCTGAAAGCTTGTTTGCTTGATGATTAGTTATCACTTAAAATGTTTTCTTTCTGTGCCAAAACACTTCAAAGCCTTTTCCTATTTTGTTTTTTGGGTTTTTTTAAATATGAATGGAAAGTATCCTAAATCAACTTTCTTTTTGATAGTAAGAGGAATTAACCTTTTCTAAAATCGTTCTAAGACAACAATTCCTAATTGTCCTTCAAGGCTTTTTCTATACTTTTTCCAATTTGACTTGAATGTGCATGACGTAGACCTATGTTCAGTATTCCAGATGAAAAAAAATTGCTGTGCTGCTTATTTTGTAATTTTTTGCATATTTTTTTGTAAATCTTTTTTTTTTTTGCGTGTGTGGAATGTATTTGATCTGGAGAACATAACTAAATGAATATATATTTCTTGCTATAAAAGGCCAGTTCATTGCGGGGGGAGTTAATCACTGTCAGAATAATACCAGAATAGAATAGTATCATCACTTTGAAAGTTATATTTATTACATTATATAATCAGTATAGAGTGGATTTGAAAATATGTAGATTGTGGTATATCAAATGCTTTAAATGTTGGGATTTAATAAAACTTTATTCACCTGTCAAGAAAGATGCCTCTAATGACCTTTTATTTTGTAGCACTATTTATTGTAGCAGTTCATACTGAATAGTTTTAACACACTAATTCTATTTACCAACAAAAAGCTACTGACAATAAATCTGACAAGTTTTGGAAAATCTTACACCCACACTGCTAAGTGAGGCATGCGGAAAGTGGGAAAGGTAAGGCCACTGTTAAATTTGCGCTAATGCCTACTAGGGGGAAGAAGTGCAGGCTGAAGAGATGAGGATGTGATGCAGAGAAAAGGACCACTGCAAGGGCAGAGAAAGGATACTAAGAGGATTTTTTGGAAGGAGCAGAAGAAAATGAGTGGTTTGTGGTTCTCAATTTTGATACTTAAGCTTTGGGGTAGAGAAAGGGGTGTTCTATGTTTGAATGGTCTACATAAGAGATGCTAGAAATCTTCACAGGTGGAGGGGTTAATTGAAGATTTGTATCCACATTTGTTTGCTTTCCAAATAAGAAAAAAACCTGTTTTGTCAATTTGGAGAACAAGAGATTCCAGTCACTGTTAAATAGTTTTGTGTGCTGAAGCTATGAATTTTTTTCCTATGTTGAGAGACATGCACATTATAAAATGTTGAAAGAGCGTTAAGGTTGCAAAAATAAGTTCTTACTTGATTTAAGAAAGGACAAATTCTCTAGTTCTTCCCTTTTCCATGTGAGTGTGTTCTGAGCATGTAAGATGCAACATTATACCATTGCCTCTAAGGATCTGAATTTTCAGCTGGGCATTAATATGATGTGGTATGAATGAACTGGCATCCTAAACAGCGTGCAGTTAGTTTGCATCTGTTGGATCTGCTTACCAAACTAGCAGACCCACTACCCCATCTTCTAGGGAGATGCAGGGAATTCGTTCCTGCTGTGTATTCACAACTGTGAGTATACAACATTGACAGAGCCAGACATAAATTCATGATGAGAACTATTTTGTTTTCGTTGCAAGCCGTGGTCTGCAAGCCGTGGGTAGAGTCATGCACTGACAATAAAAGAATGTTGAGTAATTGATCATGAAGGGAAGTCTGTTTACAATAGGCAATGAATGAGGTGAATCAGAGCAAGTACTGTGGAAGCTTCCTCCCTCTCCTCGCCCTCATAATAATACTGTATCAGGAAGTGTATGTGTAAGGAAGGTGATTTACAGTTATGTCACAGCTTTAAAAGTGTGTCTTCTAAATGGTAACTGGTTCAATGATGATCGCTTTCATAATTAATACCTTCTTTTCATTGTTTTATTGTTTTAAGAAAGTCTGGTTTCTCCACCAGAGGTGTCTGTCCCCTGAGGGTGGAGCTATGTAAACAGTTGATTCAGCCTTCATTTTGCAACCGTTATCTGCCATAAATGGAGCAAGTGTCTTTTCCATAGGCCTCTTGATGTGGTTAGCCTAAATGAGGGGGCTAAAATCCTCTTTCAGAGGGAAACAACAGCAATTTATTTTGACTCTCCTTCTTTATTCCCTGAGATAATGGTCTTTTAATGTGCTTTTTCCCCTAAGGCTTCTCTCTCCTTTTTTTTTTTTTTTTTTTTTTTTTTTTTTAAATAGTATTGCAGAATTGTGTTACTGCACCTGGGTTCTGAGTTTCATTTAGTCATGATCATTTTGAAGCACTCAGCTCTGCATTAATGCTGCGACTTGTCACAGTGCCCTAGAGTAAAAAACATCTAGAAGAATGTGAAACATCTGCTTGGTGTTCATAAGGGTGAATGGTTTCCTTCGGGGATACACACAGTACAATTTCATCCTAGTGCGGCATGCCCAGGAATCAAGATGCACGTTATAAATTAAAGATCAGGAAAAAGTCACATATATTTGAATTGAAAGGAAAGCAAGCAGATGGTACGTACCTGTGCATCCTCTGCAGTGGTAATTTACCTGAGGTTTAACAGCCTGGAGTTACTATAGCAACATAATTTCCCAGAGAGAATCCCAACCTTTGAGTTACTTTTGTTCCAGAGTAGTTGGTTTGTATTTCTCAGCTCTATAAGGTCCTGATTTTGTGGAGACCTGGCACGTCCATACCTTTGTTGAGTCAAGATTTATTTCAACTTTCATAGAACTCTTTGTTAAGTAATGTTAAGAATGGGTCTGTGTTTGTGGGATCAGGGCTTAAAAAGCTTCTCCTAGGCAATACTTGCCAGTCCCTTGCAGTTGTTTCCCTGCCAGCTCAGGGCTGTATCTTCTAACATCTGTTGTTATGTGTCCACCATACAGACAATTTCACTTGTTCACTGTTGGCAGAATGTTTTGGATTGCTATGTGCATTTAAGACATTTTTCACAACTTTATTTTAGGTTTTCTGTGAAAAAATGCCTTTATCACAGTTGCAACACTCTGTAGTCTTCCTCCTCCTTGGGAGTTTGTAGTCTTCAAATGGTTGTAGAATGTTATCTCACTCAGTTGCTCAGTTTAACGACAGTCTAGGGATAGGCATGTTTACTCAGCAGTTTTGTCCTCCAGTTTTCAGGAGAGTGTGCTTTTTCTTTATCTAGTAGTTTGTACTCTTGTTCTTTTGGCCTGTGGCACATTGCACTGGCTCCTTTTTGCTGTCTTGTTGCACTAAGAGTATGCTCTTGGTTGGCAATTGTGTCCAGTTGTTGGCCAGGAGTCTCAGTACTTGCAGCTTTATGGTTATATGTGCCTCCTGTATTTCACTTTTTCCATTCCTTTCTCTTTACTCTTCCTGTAGTTGTGTACACTATTGCAACAAAATTGTTCACCAGTTAACAGAAATAAGTGGTTTCATGAGAAGGTTCTTCAAAACTGTGTGGTCTGTTGGTCCCTATGTAACCTTTGGGCAGATTTCCTCCGATGGTGGATGGCTGTTGTGTAGTGGGAGTCACCTGGGGTTATATGGTGGTCTACATCTCTCTTGCCTTTCTAATTTCATTGTTTTTGTTTCATGTAATCAATTTCCTAATTGCTCAGCCCCATTCTCAATATGGGACAGGCCAAGGCCCATCTTTTCAAGAGCAAGGCTAGTGTCCCTCAAGAGCTTTGAATTTACATTATTGAAAGGTGTGTTTCATTTGGACTAGTATAATGTCCAATGAATCATGGAGTTTGTTTGGTTGACTCCTGACTTATTTTCTGACAGATATGGAGAACTAACTGATTACATAGGCTGACTTGCGATTTTACTTCATAAATCCCTACTGATCTTTCATTAAAGGGATTTTTTTTTTTTTTTTTAATGTGCTCAGTAATGAATCTGATAAAACGCAAATACAAAGTCGTGGAACATGAAGACAAACAACTAACTATTCAGTGGTGTGTGGAGGACAAAAGTAGTACTGGTGACAGGGATGCCAAAGATACATGAGAAATGTAAGCTGTGAGATGTTAAGGTTTGTTTAAAAAAAAAATTAAAAATTAAAGGTTCTTAAAGACATAGGACCAGGCACTTAACAAAAGGTCTTCTGTTTCTCCTTCTCTTTAGCAAGCAGAAGTACTGCTGCTGGTCATAGTAGCTTAAATCTTACTAAGATCATAGGCTCACTTGAGGAGTAATCCGCTTAAGGAGTAATCCCATGCTCTTGAAGTTAAGGTATTTTTCTTATGGCTAGGAAGTGCAGATTCTTAATTTACCTGCTTCTTTTTTAAGTTCACTGGTTTGGGTGTGCTTAGCTGGAAAAGTATTGAACGTAGGACTTTCTCCAAAAATGACTAATTTTTAGTGACTTAGATAAATGTATGCCGTTTGCCAGACTGATCTATCAAACGGTTTTATATTTACTGGAAACTAAGCTTTCAAACATGTATGTATTGGTGCCCTGGAGCATTTAGGATGTGGTATTTTTTCCTCAAAAGCTCCCAGCTGGCTTTTGCTTCTAGACTTGAGCGTGACATGAAGTTGGAATTAGGGTTGTGTTTTTCAACTGTTTAGTAAGCATTGAGTGCAAAGTGTTGGCATTCACCAAATCTCCCCTAACTAATTCTTCATCATTTGCACTGGTGTAAACAGCTGCAAAATGTATCACTGTGGAAAGATGGTACTATATACTCGTTAAAAGTGGAGAATGCACGCGGCATATTTTGGTGTAGTAGTGAATCCTGTCATTGCTAAGTGGTTGGCAGATGTATTGTAGTCCTTTGGTGCGTTAGGCTCAGGTGGGCTATATGTAGCTAGTGGAGAGCCATTCACCATCAGTTATTTTAACACCATTGTACCTTCTATTGTGGACAACCCGCAGGTGTTGTATAGACTGTTCTCTGTGTCTTTCAAGGCAGAAAAAGATTGTATTGTGTATTTTTAATTTTTTTTTTTTTTGTACACAGAATATACCCCAGAGGAGTTTTGGGATTGATTATGACTGCAACTGCTTTGTCAAGGATGGGAGACCTTTCCGTTACATCTCAGGTAGCATTCACTACTCACGGGTGCCCCGGTATTACTGGGAAGACCGCCTGTTGAAGATGAAGATGGCAGGACTTGATGCCATTCAGACGTAAGTAGCTGTTGACTTTCAGAGTGGTTTGTAGTCTGCTACCATTGTTACTCGGTTTATTAATTTTTAAGTAATCGATGAGAAAGCTCCGGAGCAGGGAAGGGTGGTACAGGATAACCTCTAACAGCATAGACTGGGACAAGTGGGCAGGTTGTAGCTAGCAGTCTGCTTCCTTGCTGATAGGCAACACCTCTTGCTTCACAACCCAGGGTGCAAATGTGACCTGAAATAAATTATGAAACAGTTGTATGTGCTCTGCCTCTGCCAAGGGCATTGTAATAGCTGGTCAAAAGACAGATGAGGTGAGAGGGGACAATAACCTCTTAATACAGCCTAGGTTGTATCGGCCTGAAGCCTTGAAAATATTGGCAAAGGCTGCAGTAATATTTAAAGCTATTTCACCAGGAGTGTTTAAATTTAGAAAAATGGTTGGGAACTAGGTGTACTTCTTTACAAAAAAGACAGTTTAAACAGCTTTCAGTTGCGTGTACCAAACCTTTAGTCCATCTTTCTTGTCTTTCCTACCTGGTTGTGTACTTATCACAACAGGTGAGGCACAGATTAAAAAAAATCCAGTTTACTCTTATTTTTGCCAAAGCTTCCTTGAGAAGGGAAGAGGAGTGATAGAAAAGTGTATGGCACAGTCTTTTCAAGCAATGGTTGTAATTCCCAAACATGTTTGTTTTTTTTCTTTCCTAAATCATTACAAGGCTTAGAGCTTCTCTTTGAAACAGCCTGCTTGTGTGCTGTGGACTGCCAGACAGTGTTGGTTCTGGCAGTGCAGAGCCTGTAGGCCAGGGCACTTTGCTCAGCGGGAATGTTGCACTCTCTCTCCTTCCCCTCCCTTGAAATCTGTATTTTGTTTGACCTGCAAGTTGCAGGGTTGCCTTGTACACTTGGAGATGTGATGAGTAAGGGTTAGTATGTGAAGAACAGATGGCAGGGAAGGAAAAGAAGTTGCTGCTTTTTTTTTCTCAAATTTAGGGTTCTCTATTTTTTTTATATGTCTTAAAACTCTTCCCTGTGTTGTGATGATGTAGTGACTTTTTGTTTGGTGGGTGTTCTTTGGGATGGTTTTTGTTGTTTTCTAATGAAGCAAGTAAGTTCCCTCACATCACATAATAACAATGGGATTAAGTAACACGCTTGCTCAGGACAGAGTTACTGGAATTGCCCGTGTAATTATTTTTTGCTGCAATAAAAGTAATCTCAAATGGACCTGAAAATTATACCTTTTGATGTCTGGCTTGAAAATCAGCCTGGGTCCTGATAGTGGCTCTGACTCCTATGATCCGTAGTGTCTCATACTTCCCTCATGTCTCTGATTTATTTTCCTCCTCCTCCCAACACCCATATATCTTCAGTGCCCTCTGTTCATTTCCAGCCTTTTCAACCAGTCCCTTCCTTTTTTGTTTGAAATTGCCTGTTCATGTCTCTGCTGCATCACTGGTTTTTTGAGATAGGAATCTTTTCTTTTCCATTCCCCCCATCACTGTTGTTTAATGGCAAAATTGCTGCAGGGCTGGGT
The DNA here is from genome assembly GCF_018139145.2 of Gymnogyps californianus. Classification (NCBI taxonomy): domain Eukaryota; kingdom Metazoa; phylum Chordata; class Aves; order Accipitriformes; family Cathartidae; genus Gymnogyps; species Gymnogyps californianus. The sequence continues at coordinate 119,235,657 of NC_059472.1, read as the reverse complement.
TTTTTTTTTTTCCCTGTTGCTTCCTCCTTCTTCCTTTGTAATCTCCCGCTAACAAGATTTTTTTGTTCCTTCTTTATTTTCTTTCTTTTTTTCACTTGTTGAGATCTCTTACTCAGTATGTTACTGTTTTGCATTAGTGTCCTTCCGCTGTGCAGGAAGGAGTGGAGATGGTCTTGTGTTGCTGGTGTCAACTGGTGTCTGTTGGTCTTGGGAGAGCTGAGTTGTTTCTGTTTCTGCACAGAAGGTACAGTACAGCTAGCAAGTGTTGCCCTGTGGTTATGTGACCTATGGCCTTAGGTGTTGTTGCTGGATCACTGATGACAGATAACAGGTTTTTTACAACCTCCTTTTCTTTTTGTAGAGCAGACTGGGATTCTTTAACTTTCTCCTCCATCATTGCTTACCTTTTGGTTTTTTTTCTACTATGGTGAAAGACACACGTTTAGGAGGTATCTTATAAGCAGAAGGTACCCCTGTGCCTTGCATTTTCTATAAGAATCAAATCCATGCATCTTTCCATTTGTCACTGATCTCTCTCGATGCTAAAAAAAAAACCAACCCAAAACCAAACCAAACAAAAACCACCCACCAAAACCCTATTGTTTTTCTTTGAGGTTTGCAGATAATCAAGCCTTGCTGCTCTTGATTATTTGAGATAAAGAATAAATTTTCATGTTACCCCAAACAACTCTGCTGTGATTTTGTGTGGTTTTGCTAAAAATGGAAATTGGTCTAGATAATTATTTAGTTGTCTTTGCCTACTCTTTCCTGGATCAGTAAAACTATTAGCAAGGGACTGAGATATCAGTTGTGTGAAGTTGTTCTGGAATGAGCAGCAGCACTGCCAGACCTTCTGGCAGAATGTAGTAGTTGGACTCCCAGCCTTGGGGCCACCTCTGAAGACTGTGACTTTGCTGCTTGGCATTTTTCCCATGAGACAGGGAAGGGTCTTGCTGTAATTTGAAATACGGGAGCCTTCCTTGTTCTTATCAAGGTGGTCCCAGTGAGGGTTACCACTTAAGGGAAACAGGATCCTTTTAGTACAGGATTGTCCTTGTAAATACCTTGTGGTCAAAGCGAGCCAGACCTGTTCTTCCTATTCTCTGCAGCCTCATTTCCAAAAGACTCACTATGCCTTGATGCATCGTTCAGCTAATGACTGAGTCAGCAGCTCATCTGGGACTCGAATGGGTGAAATCAGTATATGTATATAACCATCTGCACCTGGAAACATCTTAAGCAATAACAGAATATGAGAAAACAGGTGACAAGAGGCTCGATCTTACATTAAAGCTTAAAATATCAAGGCCTAAACCTTCCAAATAGCAGGTTGAAATTTGATGTTGTGGTTGGTGTGACGTCCCAGAAGATGATGGAGGCATATCTAGGAGCTCGACTCCCGACCTCAGCAGGTAGCACACAGAGGCATCTGGTCACACAAGGGTAACTGTCCTTGTTTTCAGTTCCTGAACTGTATCTGCCAACTAGAAACGAATGTTATCAAAGACATCTGGAAAGGACTGAAAGTTAGTGGTTTGTTTTGGTTTTATTGGCATGGAGGAGATAAACAATTAACCACTAGATGGGGCTAAATAGTTACAGGATTTACAGATCAGTGGAGACGCTGCCTGGAAGAATCGGCAGTTACCTTACAGGCATTTTATTTGTTTTACTGTATTTGTTGACTAATGAGCAGAAAACTGTAAACTTGTAGAAACTTCCTCTAAGAAAGAGCTGCTGTTTAGAGTATCTATTAATTAAAAAATAAGCACAATTTACTTTTTCTAAAGACTCATAAATGTGTCATTTAACTAGCATGTATAAAATGCTGCTCTATTATTTATTAAATTAGTACAAGCTATTTCATTTTACACTATTAAAAAAAACCAAACCCTGGTATTACAGAGACAACTATCCTGTACATTAAGGTAGTTAAGGTGGTTTTTTTGCCTGTTTACATCTCTCTGAAATAGGAGAGGAAAACTGTGACTTTTAAAGAAAAGGAAAGTTATAGGATAAAGCTTAGAAATTGTATGTAAATGGAGAGAAAATGCTGTTACTCAAATACAGAAATACCACACTTCGAGTTTGAAAAAGGAATGTGGCGTTCTTTTATAAATTCATTATTCTGTAGCTAAAGCAGTACAGCATTAACAACTGACTGTAGATTTGTACAATGGTATATAGGAATTATACTTGCTAATAATAACGATTTCAAAGTAAAATGACTTAATTTGAGGCCATTGCTAGCTGTAGAAAATATACTGGGGGATTAAAGTGCATTAGTAACAATTTTTAGACCAGTGTTTAAAATACATATATATCATGATTCATTCTGTAAGAAAGCATTTCACATAAAATTTTTTCTTCACTTTCTTCCCTTCTCCACTAAATTCTGTGTGTTTTTCCAGCCTTGTGGGGAAGTATGGGACATAAAACTGTTTCTGGAAGAATTTTTTTGTCTTCTTCCGTCTTGAGCATAAGGGAGCTGGAGAAACCCTTTTGTCGTCACCTCAGACACTATGAAGCATATTTAGACCTTCAGACTTGTTTCTAGAACAAGTTCATAAAACTCTCCAATGAGTATATTTTTGTAACCAACAGGTTACAAGGTGTAGTTAAATTACAGCTAGAATGCTTTTCTCATATTAACTTGTAATTAAATAACTTCTTTGGTAGCCTAAAGAGAAAAGAGTATAAGCAGTTGCTGTCTTTCTGTAGTAGTATTTTAGGCAGTGAGAAACTGTTACAAAGTTAATATCTAGTCATCTTTATTTAGCTCAAACAGGTGCAGCTCTCTGCTAGAAGCATTTTTCAGTGAATGAGTTGCTACATCAACATGCCTGTTAACTTCTCCCGGAAAGAGCTTTGTCTCTTACTGCAGTGTCGTGTTGGTGATTCACAGTCAGATGGTACTTTCAGTGGAACCTGCAGACCCTTTTCCTGTTAATACCACTCCCATATGTCGTCTTTCTTGTTTTGTATTTTTTGCCTTTTCCTATGCAAGAGAGAATTAAAAATTGATAACTCTTAATTCCTTGTTGATATCAGACCATGTTGCTCGTTAGTTAAGCATCAGCATTTAGAATTCTGATCACGTTCACCGATGGATTTGCAACTGCTCCCCATTTGCAAAGCGTGCTGTGCATTACATCACCCAGATGTCAATAAAAGCTTTGGATATAGTTAGACCTACCAAAGAGGCTTGGGATACTCCTCAAAATATCCCATTGCTTTCTCAGCAAATTGTGGGTTGTTCTTTTGTGGTTAATTTTTATTCTATGTTAATGTTATACCAACTAGCCTCTGGTTTTTTTTTTTTTCTTGTTTGCTTGTAGGGATGTCATACAGCAAAGTACCGAAAGCCTTGCTAAGTCAAGAGACATCACCTTTTTTTCCTTTTCTCTAATCCATTAGGCAAATTTTCCTGTGAACAAATGGAGTTAGGTTTATCTGTTCTTGACAAATCCATAGTCACGTATATATAACTTAAAAGAATTCTGTCTTTCTAAGCAATAGTTTTGAAAATAACATAGCTGTTACGGCTTAGAGCAAACCAAAATTATTCTGCAGTGATAACCTTGATAATGGTATATGGAACAGGGAAAGCAAGCACTATACGATACTCTGGTATTCGCTTCTTTGAGGTGGGTTGGTCATTTGTTTGTTTTAAATAGTTTTCTACTTTATCTACTTTGATCTTAAATGTCAGCAATCAGCTTGTTCCTCTGCTTGAAATTTAAACAAAGTGCAGAAAACTAAATTAACGTTGAATGTATTTTCACATGGTTCATACGTTCATTAAATGTACGTTTAGTTTGTTCTACAAATGAGTTAGTGTGCTTTGGAAACAATTAGAGCAGGCTGACAAAGAAATAAAATATACTACATAGAGGGGAAAATCTGCATGATGCGTGAGTGCATTGCTTTGACTCCATCCTGGCATACAAATTTTAAGCTTTATCTTTTCAAACAGAAGCTTAAGATTTTGGCATTTGTGAGGCTATAATATTAACTAATGTTGCTGAAAGATTATAATTTTTGTATTTGATGTTCATGTGCATGTATGTCTGAGTGTGGCCATTTCAGTAGTGTGCTTGTGTGAGGATTCCTGTTTTTCTTGCTTATTGAAAGCAGTGTTTTCTGCACTTTCTTTCCCTCTTGGGTGGTTCTTACAAAATTAACTCTGTCTGGGTTTGTTTATGTGTTCCAGTAAGAAAAGTGTTGCCTGAGAGGATCTTTGCTTGACTAACCACAGTTTTGGTTTTACAAATTTTTTCTCAAATTTGTTCTCTGGAACAGTGGCAACAGTTCTTTTAGAGGGATTACAAATCTATGTGCAAAAAAAGTAAATGCATGGAGAATGCTCTTGAATCCTTGCTCAGGCTGTGCTCATCCCTAATTTTAATGTCTGTCTGTGCTACGACTGCCACTTAGTACTATCACAAGCCAAAACTCTCATGGTTGTCAAGCACGGGCCATAAGCTACAACACTACACATAGTAGTTGGTAGATACCATGTTTCTTTGTTGTCTTGCAACCAAGTGTATTTTTTTAATCTTCTGTGAGATGTTCTGTGGTGAGGTTGTGGTTTCCTAAGTCCTGGAAGTAGGAGAGAGGTGTTCTCTGAAATGGTTATCTGCTTATTTGGCAGCTTTTACTTGGTTGAAATGAAGTTTTAACTTGTCCAGGCTCTTGGGTGCCTTAGCGTCCTCTAACTTGACCATTCTTCCCATGCTGGTTTTCCAGAACCTGCGTTGCTCCTGGTCAATGAAAACTTTCAAGACCTAGATGCAATATCATTTGAGGCTTAGACATTTTTAAGTTCTTTGTAGTGGCAGCAGCATGGACCTGTCAGCCTAGTTAGTGTTCCCTGTGCAAGCTGGGTGATCCATTTGCAAAGGGTCATGTGCTGTTTTGGGCAAGCTCATTCCTGACCACCCCATTTATGAGTGGTTTACAGTATTCATGTCTTCACAAACCTCCAACCACTATACAACTGGCAGCTGACTTGCTAACATCAAAACTGTTAACTACTTAAATTTTGGAACAGACATCATGGTTTCAAAATGGCACTGCCAAAACCTGTTCTTGCATTGATATGGACTCTGGCAGACATACTGCAAAGTACTAAGTCTTATTTCAGTATTAATTTTAACACCTTCTGCCATATGAAGTACTTCACAGAAGAAAGCCCTTAGAGTTGTTATTGTATTATACTGATCTGAAGACCAGTTCAGCATTACAGACCTCTGGGTCATGTAGTGCAAACAGTTGTTATTCGGAGTTCTGGTTTAGACTCAGTTTCTTAATGGAAGATGATCTTCTCTCTTCATAGGTATGTGCCATGGAACTACCATGAACCGCAGCTGGGCGTGTATGATTTTTCTGGTGACAAAGATCTAGAGTATTTCCTGCAGCTTGCTAACGACACTGGTTTGCTGGTTATCCTGAGAGCTGGACCTTACATCTGTGCAGAATGGGACATGGTACAGCCTTTTGTAACAATTATTTCTAGGTTAAATCTAATGCAAGTATTTCTGTCTTAAAGTAGACAAATATACTTGATGTATCCTTGGACAAGACTCTTGGTTTAATGTATTAAAATCCATGCGTCCTAAGTGACTTCCTACAATGGAAGCTTACTTTGTATTTGTTTTTTCATTGGGAATTATTACTTGTAGAAAATCAATCTTCAGGTCTCAGTATATGTTTTGATAAAAGGCTAAATTCTTCTTACATTTCCTAAAAATGGTCACTGAAGTGATTCCTTTTCTTTTCCCAGGGAGGTCTTCCTGCATGGCTGTTGGAGAAGAAATCTATTGTTCTCAGGTCTTCTGATTCAGGTAGAGGCATCAAAAGGGGCTAGCAAAAATACACTTCAGCAGCAAGGCGACTTGCTGTTTGAGGCCATTACTAGATAATTCATCTATTAGCTTAAGTTATCTTGTGAGTAAAATCTTCAGTACTTCTAATTAAAAGTGTGCATTCAAGAAGTATATTGAACAAACAAAGTAGGGTAGAAAGTTTCCATGGTATTGACAAGTTTCATGAAAATTGGTGCCAAGACAGAAATCATTGTCACCATTGAGGAAAAGACAGGTAGCTCTCAGCTTTGAGTTTTTTGATTTTGCCATGGCCAACCGACCACTCATCGTGGGGATCCTTCCTGGCTGGTCAGTGTGCATGTAATTCCAAAAGTAGTTACAGCATTCTTATGTGCTACCTGCTCATGGACCAGACATGGAGGGATGAGATGAGACAGGAGATTAATGTCGTTATTGGAGTGCATATTAGGGGACAAAGATACATATCATATCTGACTTTGGTTCTGCTTATTGTGGGATAAATTATCTATTTAAAAAAATAGTACACATAGAAACATTCAAATTTGTTTTCCTGTTGAAATGTATTAGGACAACCTGTATGAGACATTGAAGTCTGGTGATTTTCAAAGTTCATCAGTATTTAAATGTTTTATTTTTTTAGTAAACTGTACTGGAAGCTGACATTTATGAACAAGTATAAGAGCACATCAGTTAATTAAATGCTGTTCTGTTGTACTTTACATATTTAGAACACTAGGTAAAAACTACCCATATATAATTTAAAACAAAAGCTAGAAAAAAGCAGAAAAGTTGTGAAACATTTATACTTCGTGTATCACAGATTACCTGGCAGCAGTAGAGAAATGGATGGGTGTCCTTTTGCCAAAGATGAGGCCTCACCTCTATCAAAATGGAGGTCCAATCATCATGGTGCAGGTAACATCCTGAAAATCAAATTAACCCAAGCAGCATGGATGCTTATATTGCTCTTGCAGACACTCTGTGGGTGTTGGGTGGTAAGGTCACAGATGTTCCTTAACAGTTTCAGGTAGCCGAAAGATTCTGATGAAAGCCCTTATCCTAAGAAACCGAATGCACTGTTTCCAGAATTCAGAGAACAGATGTCTGCTCTATCAAAGTTGTTTCCCACAACTATAGAAAGCAATAGAGGAAACTTGTGGGGCTTTTTAGATCTGAGTTTCATGCCAGTTCTCACATAAAGTCCAAATACGTTACAATTGCTTGAAACCCTCTGACAGGCAAAGGGGGAATAAGGATACCTGCAAATAGAAGCAAAAGCAATCCGGAGTAAGCCTAAAACTTGTGACAAAAATGGCCTCAAAATTTAGGCTTTTTAGTTCTTAGCACCTAACTTAAGCTGTAAATGTTTCAGGACACAATGTTATGCATTCATGGTGAGTAGCTTCTCTCTTAAACTCCTCTAGATGTGCAGTGGTGATTGTTCCATATTCTTAGTATTTGGCCATAAAAAAAGCTTTGTTTTAATTTTTTTTAAACTCCCTCATTGGCACAGGATGGAATAGGAGACCCTTCTTACAATATGCCCAAGATCATTGTTCTTGAACAGTGTATTATGTCTATTGAGCAAAAGCACCGGGCAAAATTATTCCTCGGCAGAAATAAGATGCTTACAGCAGGATTTTCAGAAATAACCTTCAGGTGTGTGAGGCATTGGATCTGGAGGTTGAAAGTCCACCCCCTTGGGAAAGGGGCAAGATGCATACCTCTCAGTAGTAGCAGGGTTTTCATTCTCCCCTCAGTCCTTTGAGTCCATTGCAGGGCTTTGCACTTCATGTGAGTCCCTTGTAGGTGTGTCTGTTCTGGAAGTCCAATTTTGCTGCAGTTTTGATCATGTCACAACCTGTTCTATGGTTTTATTGTTCTGCTTGGGAGGTGGCTCATAGGTTTCCATTTTTAATAGAGACTGTGTTTTGATCACTGTTGCTAAGTAGCTAGGGTAGAGATTTTTATGTGGAGGGTGATTTTCTAGGAAAATGAGTTACCTCCACACAATGATTGCTCCACTGTAAGATACAGGTGAGAGGAATGAGTGCCTAGAAGTGTTGTCTTCTCTTATTCCTCAGGTCTGGAGTTAAAATGACATTTTCAGCATTGCCATCAAAGGAAGAGGAGGGTTGGATTTGGGCTTTCCATTTTCGGTATCAAATGCAGACTGAAATTGGCTACTGCTTTACTGACTTGCTTTTACTGTGCAGGTGGAGAATGAGTACGGAAGCTACTTCGCTTGCGACTATGACTATCTGCGTTCCCTTCTGAAGCTCTTTCGTCAGCATCTTGGGGATGACGTGGTGCTGTTCACAACAGATGGTGCAAGCCAGTTTTACTTGAGATGTGGAGCTCTTCAGGGTCTTTATGCGACAGTGGACTTTGCCCCAGGTTGGAGACTGCTGTTTGTTACCAAAAAATTCTGTTGTGTGTGTGTTTGGCAGGACAAACTGACTTGACTGCTTGACAAACCCGACTGCTTTGTTTAAATGGGGTAATAGGCATTTATGTATGTTTGATGTAGTCTTAAACGTACAAGAATCACCCACAAGTACCCAGTTAGAGAGTCATAATCACTTCCTCACATCGTGAAATAATGAATAAACAATTTACACTGCTCATAGTGCATATCTCCTAAAAATTAGCACTAATAGTTGGCATTGATTCCATTGATTTTTTTTTTAATGTTTTTTTTATGTTGGGTTTTTTGTTGTTGTTTTGTTTTTGTTTTTTTTAATGTCCTCTGTCTGTCCCAGAATCCAGCTCTCATAGTTCATTTCTTTTTAAGCCAGCGGTTACTGGAAAAAAAACTATTGCTGAAGGTCATCATTAGAAATGTGCACACTGCCACAATTTGCTGTGATTTAGGCCTGAAGAATGACTAAGCAACCATAGTGTGTTCAGAAAGTGCCCTTTTGATAGAAGAGGAGAGTTAATGATGTAAATGTTCATATACTGCACAGACTGGGCAAAATGGGCTTAAGGCACAAGAAACAAACTCCAAGGTAGATCTTTCCATAGTTTTTTACATGTGGCTTCTTTTGTACATTATTCTCTCTACAGTCAAAGATGTGTGCTTAGCAGGAACCTGTTTTCTTACAAGTAGACTGAAATTGTGAACTCCTTCATGTGTATCATTTATGAGATGGTGAGCTACTCATGGAAGTAGTTATTTCCAGTCCCTATGGCTTGAGCCACTAGGAGTGATCAGAAGTGAAACTCCTCTTCAGAGATTGCCTGGCTTCTGTTCTTCCCCATAGTCTTGGTACCGCAACCCCAGACCTATACTTTCCAATGACCCAGTAGCAATTCTGACACATCTCAGACTTTTTGGTGCCAGGATGTCACTCCTGAGAAAAGCTGGGTTTTCAGAAGATGTATCTCAAAAGCAAAGATGTGCGTGCATGCATGCATGCATACATGTATGTATATATTTTAAATAAGTTCTGCAACTTAAACACTGGAATCAAAGGTATTGATTCCTGGGTTTTCTGAAGTAACTTTCTTGTCTGGATTTTTGCTAGCTGTTGGAAGGGAGGTAAGACACCTATTTCAGTAAAATGAAGGACCGAAAGTCATGGATGTAGCAACTCAATTTTATTTCTATCTGCTTATAGGTGGCAATGTCACAGCAGCATTCTTAGCTCAAAGGGGCAGTGAACCTACGGGACCTTTGGTATGTCTTTTCACTTAAATTTCTTGTATCATTCCTAATCTTGCAGTGGTTAATAAAAGAGGAGGTGACAACAGTGTGTTGGACAGTTTTAGGGACATGTTTACGAAGATGTAATTTCCAAGTCAGTCAGAAAAACTGAATAGAGGAGTTTCTCTGTGTGTTTGTCAAATCCACATTAACTGCTGTTCCGCAAATACTATTTTAGTCTCAAAAGGTATTGGTTTTGTTTCAGTATTTTTCTTTGCTAAGACAAATGTTTACAAAGCAACGGAAACACTAAGTATGATTAGATGAGTTAGTGAGGTACATGTGTGGGTGGAAGTTAAAAGCAAAATTAAAAGGGCAGGTTAGAAGTTGCTTCCTGTTTTCAGCTACCCTAGAGGTTTTACACAAGCTATAATGGGATGTGAGATCACTGGAAGCCATTTTGACAAAGGGAGAAGGCCCGTTGAGGATACAAGATTATCTCTGTGCTATGAAATTATTTAGAACATAATTTGAGTATTTAAAAGATTTCTTTTTTGTTACATCTAGTCTACGTATGCTATTCTGCAGAGGACATATTGCTTCCATCATTTATTTGAATGCCAAGCATCTGAAACACATTCATGTTGACAGGTTCCAAGGAAATCCATGCTCTTTGGTACTTAAGCAATTATTTTCAAAATCTCCCTATAAAATTATTGAAACAATCCTTTAATTTCTTTGACCAGTAATCTGCTGAAAAGGACTGACTTAGTGTATACTTTGCTGTATTTATAGTAGTTTAAAAATGGCTTGAATGAGTCAAGGTGCCTTTTTTCCTTCCCTCTTACACTTAGTAACCTTAAATCACATTGCATTCTGTTCTTGTTCCCTCTTCATATTTTCCCTTCCTCTTTTGCCCTTCCTCCTTTCAGGTTAATTCTGAGTTTTATACTGGATGGTTGGATCACTGGGGGCACCGTCATTCTGTTGTGCCCGCACAAACTATAGCTAAAACACTTAATGAAATCCTGGCACGTGGTGCTAACGTTAACCTGTAAGTGTGTGTTCAGTAGAGGTTAATTTGGGGGGGGATTTTTTTTTTTTTTCCAATTCAGCAAAACCTGATTTAAGTGGATGGCTTTTTTCCCTTTTTAGGTACATGTTTATAGGTGGGACTAACTTTGCCTATTGGAATGGTAAGAAATTATTTAAATGATACTGATGATGTAGAGGAGCTGTTTATGAATTAGGTAGTAATGTATTCTGTGAAAGAATAAACTATGCCTGCTTTCACATGACAAAAGATGACTGCACTAGCTGTTCTCTGTCTATTGCTAGCACATTGTACTAAACCCACATGGTATTTATCTTTGCAAAGGCTACTTCTGCTTCACTCAGTTCTGTGAAATGGTTGAAACATGGATAAATTTGTTTCTCTTCAGAATATTTCTGAAGACTGTATAACAGAGCAGTGTGAGCTCAGAAGGACATTGTCCTCCATCAGGAATAGTTTCTCTATGCCAAATCCCAAGGCTTACATTGAATCTAAAAATGTAGCAGAGCCTGGCTGTGATGGAAAGAATTCTGAAAGTTGATACCTTTGGAAAAAAACCAACTCTTCTACTGTTTCTATTGCTTCCCCCCCCCCCCCCCCCCCCCCCCCCCCTTAGGTGCTAATATGCCCTATCTGCCACAGCCCACCAGTTACGACTATGATGCTCCACTGAGTGAAGCGGGGGATCTGACAGAAAAATATTTTGCCTTGAGGGAAGTCATTGGTATGGTGAGTGTTCCCAGGACATGTTTAGAATGGTTCTTTGAAACATCCCTGGTGTGCTGCAAACTCTCTTGCTCTTGTGTTGGTCTAAGTTACTTCTGAATTGACTATTTCCTGCAGGTAGGGGAAGTGAAGTAGAACAAGGCAATTAGGCCAACCTAACTGCTTGTTGTTACAAAAGGGGGAAGATCTTGCACCTCTCTGGCTATCCTTTCTGTCCCGATGGCTCCCTCCTTCCTTTCAGAGGAGGGGATACAGGTGCAGGTCTGACACCGAAATGATTCAGCTCTACTTGTTTGCTGTGTTTGTTTTCTTGCAACTGAAGGTCAGTAAGCTGAATCGGCTCACAGAGTCAGATGAGAGCCAGTGCTGGCACAAGGGGAGCAGAGGGAGGCAGGAAGGGTTTGGCTGGGAGTATAGATGGAGGAAGAGTGAACAGAGCTTTTCCCTTGCAGCATCAATCAGACATTCAGTCAGCTCAGGCTCATCACTCGATGTCAGCCTGATATGCACTGCAGCTTAGTGCTTTGGCTGTCTGTATCCCAAGCTTCGTGTTGTGGTTTTGGGCCTCTGTGAGAAGGAGCTTGCTTATCCAAATGAACACATCTTGTTTTTGTGATGCCAGTAACTGTAGCTAGTGGGTGGGACGAGCTTTGCCTGACTGTAAAAATGCACAGTATCTTTACAAACTGGAGATTGAAGTGAAACATGGAACCTGTATCTGGATTTTGAACAGCCTTGCACTGGAGGCCATTCAGATGAGGCTTAAAAACAGATTCCATGGGAATCCCAAGGCTCAGGCTTGTACTTGCTGTCCTGTTGCATGCCAGCAACATTCCTATTCACTAGAAGACTTTTTTTTTGATGGGAGTAGATCACCCAAAAGTGTATTACACTTTCTCTAGGGTTGAGCATGCCTCTATCTCCATACCTGTGGAAGGCCTGCTGTGGATCATTTTCTTCAATTTCTCCATTATCCCTAAACTTTCCGTTGATGGGATAATTTTGATAGCCTTTCAATGGGAACCTCCCATCTTGATACAGCTTTTCTCACCAGAGAAATTCCCAAACTTCCTGTTTTTGAGTTGTTTTCTTCAAGGCAAGATCGCTATCTGAAATGTAAGTAGTGCTCTAGTGCAGTGAGAGTGCCTTGATAAGATCTGAAGTGTTCAGTATAACCTAAGGTGTGTTGGGTCATGGTACAGCTCTTTTTGGTGTGGTTTGTTTATCTCTTGCCTTCCATATCCATAGGATCTCAGTGAAGTTTTCCTGTCTCTGCTGTGGGTTCTAAACCCATAACAGTCTATCTACTCAGTTGCAGTTTGAGATGGAGCTGATGAAAGAAAATTAAGTTGCCTGTAACTAATGACGGCGTTCAACGTTAGCTGTGCTACAAGGCTAATGCGTTATAATCTTCCATTACTGTTTCCTTTAGTTAATACATGTAATAAACAAGAAGAGTTTCAGTCTACAGCTTCTTTCAATTGCTGACAGCATTCTCTAATTTTTACTATTTGGGCTGAAATTTGCTACTTTTGACTTCTTCTCTTGGGTGAATATAGTTTTTCTTTAAGCCTGAATGTCTTGATTATTTTCAAGTACAGAGAGGAAGAAATGAACTTGTTACCAGAAATATAAATCAGGCTTTCATCAGTCCATAGTTGAGATTTGACAGGACGGCGTTGGGAATTATACTGCTGTGGTCTGTTTAAAAAAAAAAAAAAAATAGACCAACTAAACAAAAAAAACCCCCTTGTCTTGGTGCAGAGGCGAGCTTTTGAGCATGAGTTTATGCTGGATATACCATGTGTAAGCCCAGCAAATCATGCCTTGTGCTAAAACTTTCAAGCTGAAATCAAAGTAAAACCTCTTAAGAAAAATGCCCTTTCAGCCCCTCACCAAATTTCTTTAAAAAAAAAAAACAAACAACCTAGGAGCTGCCAAAGTGAGCACTCAGAAGCCACCAAATGTGCAGATTAAGATAGCCTTCACAAGGGTGGTCATTTGTGCATGTGTATTAAAATGTAGGCTTAGATTACTTGATCACATGGGTATCTCATCTGCAGAAGTTTTTTCTCTATAACGTGCAGACAGGGCCATGTTCAGTAAATGGAAGAACAGATGGGAAGAGTGGACATTACAGGAGACAAGTAATGGCATGAAAGGGAGAAGGGGATGATGGCAAGGAGAAAAGAAGGTTGTAGGCTCAGAAAGGAGGAGGCTAGGATATGGGGCAGAAAGCCACTGTCTAGACTTGCCAAGAAGGTGTCCAAGAAAGTGGTGGACACCTTTCATCCCTTCTCTCTGCTGGTCTCGGGTGGTTTTTCCTAGAGATATAGGGCAAGAAGTAAACAGAAACAGCCCAGCAGTCAGAGTGTTTCCTTGTCATGTTTCCCTGTGATTGATTGCGCAGTTGTCTAGACCAGGACCAGAGAGAAGCTAATGATGGGACCTCAAGTGTTCATGGAGCTGTGGAGGAGACTGGTCTCAAGGCCTGCTTGTCAAAGAAACCAGCCTAGGCAGTAATGGATTAGCAGGTGGTGGTGGAGTACAGTAACACTGAAAGGAAAGGCACCAGAGGCTAATAATTGCCATATGGAAGTGCTGCTAAGGAAGGGTCAAGTGGAAATACTGCCCTACAAACTTGGAAAGGTTAACTCAAGCTCCCATGGACTGGGGAGACGACTGCAGGAGGGTTGTAGAAGATGGTAACGCAAGCTTAGCCACCGGAGGGCTCCAAGGGCACTGTGATTCTTTGACAGCGTGCTTGTTCGCTATGCTTTCTACTGTTACTTCGAGTTGAATAGTTATTAAAAATTGTTTACCATATGTGATCAAGTCAGACTTTTTTTTTTAAAAAAACCCTCCGTCTTAGAATAGATGCAGCTGTAATCCTTTAGCACAGTGAGATTATCTACTTTTAGCCAAAGTTCTACTTTTGTAAGTTGTGAAGTGGAAAGTGAGAATTCAATTAAAGCATGTTTGTATTTAAGTTTTGTGTGTCTTTTTTTTTTTTTTCTCCTTCCCTTTCTAGTATAAGCAGTTACCAGAAGGTCTTATCCCTCCGACAACACCCAAATTTGCATATGGGAAGGTTCGCTTGCAGAAGGTAAATTAACATCTGTAATATGCCGTGTATCTTTCCATAATGCTGTATGTTTGCTTTTTGCAAAAAATGTTTATGAGGGTGTCATGGCATTCTCTAGATATCGTGCAAAATAAAGAGGAAAACCTTAAAAGCAGACTTTCAGGAAGGAGGGAGCAGAGTTTGGGATTTAGGAATCATCCCATGGTGGAAAATGAGAAAATGTATGTTATCTGGATATAAAAAGATAATTTTTACAATATGCAGTATGTGTCTGAAGTTTTACTAAACTGAAATTAATATATTAACACAACAGAATCATAGTTGTCTTAACTCATGTATGAGTAATGTAGCTGAGGGAATGCTAGCGTGAGAGCTATGAGCAAAGAGTGTTTTTGTAGCTGGTAATGCCTCTGAAGTAGAAGCAGCAGGTAGGATATACATACTTCTAAATACTTCTAGGTGTTTAAATTTTGAAAATGGAACATTTTTTCAATAAATCTGAAAGTTTCTTACAAGATTTGTGAAAATCTGTAGCTGATGAAAGAAATTAAATTAGTTTCCTGCCAAGGGAAAAGTGTGCAGAACCTAGCATGCAGAACCCAGCCCTGCTATATCCTGTCTGACAACAGTGGTATAACTGTTCAGCACATGAGTAGCTGGGGTTTGTCCATAGCACCATCATTTTTGGACCAGTGACAATTTTCTGTGAAATACGGTTGAGAACTAGGTTCCTGCAGTGAGTGTAGAGGATGGTTTAAGGGGGGATGGAAGAGACAACAGGTATGAACTTGGCTGTATTCATTCTGCTGGGCACAGACAAGTTATTTTGAGGTGGAGGATTACTGCAGTTGGTGTACTGGATACTGTAATTCATAACGCTTTGATTTTATACTTTGTACTTTTTAATTTGGCAGCCACCTTTCCAATCAGCGATGTATCTGATCTGTTAAGCACTGCAGCTGAAGCATTGCAAAATTTGGTAGTGATAAGGCTTTGCAGGTGTGTTCAAGTCATCCCACTCAAGTGGTGGGCAGAAACACTTTTTGTGTAAAAGTGATTCACCAGTGAAGCTGAAACAGATCTATATCATTTTCAACAATGTTTGAGTATCTTCAGACCTTTTAGGGCAGGGGTTGCCATATGAGGTTTCACTGAACTGGCTTATATTTGGTAGTGACTAATTATATACCATTATCAGTACGCCCACCACTTCTGCTGCTATCATAGGTTGCCAGCATTTGGGAGCCTAGCAGTCAGATTTTGACTCTCCCATCTTCTGATGGTTCATGGCTCTCAGATAGGCCTGTCCAATTTCACTAGAACGATGAACTTTCATGCCTTCAAGAAAGGAATGCTGCAGGGTGCCTGGCCCAGACACCAGTCTTACAAAGGAGGAGTCAGATGACTAAACTTGCTCAAATATTGCAGCTTTGACCTGGCCATCACACTGGGAGCCCTGTTCCTGCACCTTCTCACCTTCTGCACTTCCTGCTGTTTTTGAGAGGAGGTGTTCTACTCTCCACCCAGCAGTTTTAGGAATCCAGATGGCATGTCTAAACTGCCAGGTGTGAGGTTCCTGTCATTGCCTGTACATATACTGCCATCTGCACTGAAAGCCTCTAGAACTGTTTTCTGTGAAGAAGGCTGCTTTTTGCTCTGTGAACCCACTGCTTAACTTCAGCAGCAGTTTACTCCTCTACTTGGTTACCCTGCAACACAGGACAAGTCTCAAATCACAGAGGGTTTGTATCATCCTAACCAAAGCTGTCCTCCCAGCTCCGTGATGCATTCTAGCCCCTGCTGGGACCAGGTCCAGTGCACCTTGTTGTATGGAGAAGCCTGAATGCATTTGTGTGAATATCAGAGAGGGAATATTCTAAATGAATATTCTACTCCATTCTCATGAGACCCCACCTGGAGTACTGTGTTCAGCTCTGGGGCCCCCAACATAAGAAAGACATGGACCTGCTCGAGTGGGTCTAGAGGAGGGCCATGAAGATGATCAGGGGGCTGGAGCATCTCCCTGATGAGGATAGGCTGAGAGAGTTGAGGTTGTTTAGCCAGGAGAAGAGAAGGCTCTGGGGGAACCTTATAGCGGCCTTCCAGTACTTAAAGGGGACCTACAGGAAAGATAGGGAGGGACTCTTCAGCAGAGAGTGTAGTGATAGGACAAGGGGTAACGGCCTTAAACTGAAAGAGGGTAGATTTAGATTAGATATGAGGAGGAAATTCTTTACTATGAGGGTGGTGAGGCACTGGAACAGGTTGCCCAGAGAGGTTGTGGATGTCTCCTCCCTGGAAGTGTTCAAGGCCAGGTTGGATGGGGCTTTGAGCAACCTGATCTAGTGGGAAGTATCCTTGCCCATGGCAGGGGGGTTGGAACTAGATGATCTTTAAGGTCTCTTCTAACCCAAACCATTCTATGATTCTATGATAGGACTTAACTTTGGTAATAGTAAACTTCCCAGCTATATTGTTTGCAGTGACTGTGCTAAAACAGGTACTGTATGAAGCTTCGCAGTCGAGGTCCAGCAGTTGGTCTGCTATGCAGAGCATTGAATTTGCTGCAGTGAACCGACTCCCTTGACACTTTTGCAGAAAGGAGGAAGGAAAGGAGACTCCAGAGTATTTTCAGGAGTTGTGTGGTGTACTTTACAGAGGTACATGTAACCAGGGCAGGCTGTTCTCTATTTTTTTTCCACAAGATATTCTCTGACATTTCAGTCCTTAAGTACCTGATCAGCTACTCGGGACCTAAACTTGAGGAAAAGAGATCTTTGGCCTTAGCAGTGCTGCCTGTGATATTTGCTGTTTTTTGGAGGTTTGCAAATAGGTTACCCCAGATGAAAATAACTGGGGAACCCAGGCTAGTTGGGGAGGGAAAAGAAATAAATTAAAAAAAAAAAAAGAAAAACTCCCCTGCTGTTCCCTGATCAGGCAGTTGTTCATTTTGAGCTATGCAATTATTTTAAAGAATTCTCCTGGGTGGGAAAAATGTAATTTATTAAAAGATGCTGGGGACACTGACATTGCTACAGAAGAGCAGAAGACAGGAAAGCAGGTGATAACGAAAAAAATCTTGTTGCATAGATGCAAAAGAGAAGTGTTGAAGGTGAGGAATGAGGGCAGGCAAAGGCAGAACAGCAATGGATGGGCTCAAGAAATGTGAGCAAGATGACAGGGTTTAGGGGTTTAAGACCCAGAATGTGGGGAGCATCCTTTCCAGAGGGAAATGAATGAGTCTTAGTGCCTGCAATGTGTCTGCGTGACTGTGCAGGCTTGTGAGCAGGTGGTAATTTCTGGTCACCACTTGGGGAGCCCTGAGGAGTGCTTGGTCACAAGGAAATGCCTGCCCCAGCACTGCAACCTGCAGACTCATAGGTTCTGGAGATGTACTCAGTTCTTGGGATGTGGAGAGCTCAAGCAATAGCAAGTAGCAGGCAATGCTGATACGAGTTGGGGGGTAGAAAGGGGTTAAGCAAACAGGATGCTGCCAGTAGTTGGTATCATTCCTGTTGGACTCCCCCCCCCCCCGCTTGATCTTACACTTTGGTTTTGAAGACCTTGCTCTGGAGGATAAAAAAGTATTGCTATTTTTTATTAGTAGTCATCTGTTGTTTTACAGGTTGAGTTTTTAAAAATTCTTGACGGTATTTGTAATTTTTAAATTTACAGTTTCTGTTGTGATACCAATTGTCCACTAACTAGCAGTCAACAGGAACTTGCAGCAAGAACAGATCTTGTTTTGGTTTTTTTTTTGTACGCACCACTTAAGAGTGAAAAGCTGAACAAAAATAATCCATTGAAGTTTCAAAGAAACAAGCTTCTACCAGCCCAGTCCATAAGTGAATCATATGTGGTCGACCTGTATTCAGAACAGAAGCTCCCTTGATAGCAGGAACTTAAAAAAAAAAAAAAAAAAAAAAAAGTCACAGGCACATGTACAAGCTGCTAATACTCAGTTCAGCAAGGCACAAAGCAGCACTCTTTGCAAGTTAGTAGCTCATTCAAGTGACCATGTGTGTCTTAATACTGCTTACGTTCATTTCTAAGGTCATTGTCCACCTGGGGCCAAGACTATTAATGCTCATAGGATTGTTGTTTAGTTCTGTAAATCAACTCTGTCAGTGTATGTGCAAAGATACTCATCTCTTGCTTCACAGCTGTTGTACAAGACCTGGCAGTTCAACCTCTCCTGTGGCCTGCCAAGTCCTGCATATTGCTTTAATATTACTGGCTCCCTTAGAGGAGCACAAGATAAGGAATGGAGCACATACACAGTCCAGAGCATTTGGGGAATGATACTCTACAAAAGCTGATTGTTATTTTAGGTACAATGCTTAAACTGAAAACGTAAGAGCAAACTACTTTCATCAAAATTTTGCAAGCCATCATCTGAGTGACAGCCTTCTTGCCAGGGTGAACATAGAATCACAGAATGGTTTGGGTTACAAGGGACCTTAAAGATCATCTAGTTCCAGCCCCCCTGCCATGGGCAGGGACACCTTTTCCCAACACCTGCTGCTATGGACTAAGTGAGGGTGACCTAACCTCCAGATAGTGATGGCATTACCCTTTGTATTCTTACAGCCTTCTTTTGCTTTTTTATTCCTAGCTAAAGAGTTGATAAGCTCATTTCAAAAGTCCATTTAGATCTATGTCTACGTGCTGGTTGTGGTTTAACTGTGGTAGGCAGCTAAGCACCACACAGCCACTTGCTCAGTCTCGTCCAGTGGGATGGGGGAGAGAATCGGAAGGGTAGAAGTGAGAAAACTCGTGGGTTGAGATAAAGACAGTTTAATAGGTAAAGCAAAAACTGTGCGCATAAGCAAAGCAAAACAAGGAATTCATTCACCACTTCCCATGGGCAGGCAGGTGTTCAGCCATCTCCAGGAAAGCAGGGCTCCATCATGTGTAACGGTTACTTGGGAAGACAAATGCCGTCACTCCGAACGTCCCCCACCGCCGCCTTCTTCCCACAGCTTTATATGCTGAGTATGATGTCATATGGTATGGAATATCCCTTTGGTCAGCTGGGGTCAGCTGTCCCAGCTGTGTCCCCTCCCAGCTTTTTGTGCACCCCCAGCCTACTTGCTGGTGGGGTGATGTGAGAAGCAGAAAAGGCCTTGACTCTGTGTAAGCACTGCTCAGCAATAAGGAAAACATCCCTGTGTTATCAACACTGTTTCCAGCCCAAATCCAAAACATAGTCCCATACCAGCTACTATGAAGAAAATTAACTCTACCCCAGCCAAAATGAGTACTATACTGAAGAAATAATTGCGTGTACGTAGATGATTCATGCTGACTTCTGTCACATGCAGCATTTCGCACGTGATGTACATTTTAATATATAATTTTTCAACACTGCTGACTCATGTATGCTCTGCAAAAGTTCAATACTTCTGAGGCTACTTCAATAACAGAAGTTTATATTGCTGTGAATGCTCTTATAGTATACAGTTTTATATGGTTTTAAATGCCTATTTTTTTTTTACTTTTTTTTCTCAAGCATTTGAAAGCAAATCTGCATTTGAGAAATATTTTGAATGTCTGATGTGTAATTACCACCAAACAGTGACAATACTTCTAGTGAAACAGACTGACATCTTGCATGAAAAATATGAATGCAATTGAGTTTTTTGAGCTTGTAAGACACTAGGCGTATTGTGTGCATCTTGACTAACATAAAATTGATAGCGGACTTTGAGATAATTGTAGATGAGTAGAAAACTCTATAATCGCAAAAGGAAATTGCAGATGGCAAAAAAGGCAATTTAATTGTACGCATGTGAGTCCTTATTCAGCAAGGTACTTATGCATGTGACTAGCCTATACCTTGCTCCCAGTCTCACTAAAATCAGTCCAGCTACTTATACGTGACACTGTAATCAGTGGCATTTTCCCTAGCTTGATTGTAAGTATAATTGAGCAAAATTTAGATAATATAGTTGTTTTATATTAATTATCCAGAGCAGTTGTGTTTGTTTATAGAACTTCTGTGAGAAACTCATGGGTTAGTTCTCATTAAATAATAAAGGGTCACTTTTATTTTTATGAATGCATAGCAAATTTAGAGCATCCGGATTTTTAAAACATTGCTCCACATGTAGCGTGTTTCTTTCAGTGTTCATCAGTTCTCTGTACTGTATTGTATTA
Source organism: Gymnogyps californianus (assembly GCF_018139145.2). Classification (NCBI taxonomy): domain Eukaryota; kingdom Metazoa; phylum Chordata; class Aves; order Accipitriformes; family Cathartidae; genus Gymnogyps; species Gymnogyps californianus. The sequence continues at coordinate 119,215,135 of NC_059472.1, read as the reverse complement.
TTAATGTGTCTGTAAGGATGATGTAAGGGCTTAAGATTTCTTTGCTTTCTGGGCAGATGCAGCTAGCTGGCTAGGTGGCTGGATATGCAAGCTGTTATATTTGGATTGAAATTTACTGACCTTCATACATCTGCTTTTTCTATGCTGCAGGTGGGCACTGTGGTGGAGGTTCTTGACAGGCTGTCACCTGCTGGACCAGTGAAAAGCACTTACCCATTAACCTTTGTTCAGCTAAAGCAGGTGAGGATTCCTTCAGTAGGCACTTTGCGGTAATTTTGTAAGCTTTATTTGAACAACCCTATGTGATATTACTCTTCTTATGTCCAATGTCTTACACCTTATCTCAGCACAGAAGTAATAGTATTATAAAGGTGTCCAGGATTTTTGGACTGGAGACCTTTCCATATTCTACAGTGCTCCTGTTTTGCACCCGAGGTTTTCCTCTTTCCATGAATGTAGGTATCTACGCTGTCCAGGCTTTCACCTTTATCTTTCTCCTCTCTGAAGTACTGATTTTCAGGTTCTTAAGAGACTTCTTTTTTTGTCCATGTTTTTCTTCACTATTAATTTTCTTTATTCTGTTTTTTCTTTGCCTCTCCCCACCTGCTATCAGAGTGAGCACAGTGGCTGAGACACTGCTTTCTCATACAAGTCAGGGGGCCTGGAGATTGGGGAATGCAATCTGTTTGACACTTCTATGGGTCTCCTGTTTATTTGTAGTCCTTTTCTTTTACTGCATGTATGGTGAGGCAAGAGAATGCAGGGAGAGAAACCTTTGGGAGCAACGTCTTGGAGTTGTTGCAACCCACTGTCGACATCATTCACCCCACTGGTTGAGATAGGAAAAATACTTTTCTCTGCATTTTCCTGTGGCTTCTGCTGACTCCCACTCTCCCCTATGTTCCCTCTCTGTCAGTCTCTGCATCAGTTTCCCTGTCAATTTTGGTGACTTTCCATATCTTCCCTCACAGTCAAAGATCTTTCCCTTGCTGCTGAGGGACTTTGTTTTTCTATTAAGGTTACATGGCTCCTTGATCACTTCTGTGCCGGATTTAGCAGAGACTGGAGCATGGGTGCTAATTGCCTACAGCTAAAATAAACTACTGAGAGCGAATGTGATGCTGGTAGTAGCTGGGGGAGGGAGAAGAGGGGGGGAAGCAGTTCAGCAGATGCTTGGGATATAGCATTAGTCAAGTAGGGGTTCAAAGCTCAGATTTTTCATTTCCAAGCCATTAATACAGAGGTGTAAGAGAAGCTGCAGGTAGTATGTTGTGGCTGGATGTAATTTCTAGTGGGCTTTTCTCTCTTGTCCTCTGGCCTTCCTACCCTTAGCACTCTGCTTAGGAAAACTCCTGAGAGAAGAGGGCAGCCAGCGGAGTTTCCTAGCATATTTTTAATTTTTTTTCTTTCTCTCCCTTGCCCCCCACCCCCGTTTTCTAGGCACCTTGTTGCAAATGTAATGCAAATATAATTATAGCAGAATGGAAATGGTTTACTCTCACTTCTTCCTGCAGGGTTATGTTCTAATCCAAATCTAGAAGATAAATGGTTTTGTGGCTACTGAGTGAAAGAGACGATGCATTTTCTGACTTGTTTTTAATTTATGTTTCACTCTGTGATGAGAACAAATCTAATGACTGATGGGGAACTTAGTGAAAAATATTCCGAAATGTTCCTGATGTAAATCATGTAGTTTTTAAAATAGATAATATCAACTTGATGAATATGTCAGTTTATGGGCGCGGGGTGACAAGTGCGCTTTCAAGTTTGATGTATAAACTCAGTCATGATGGGATTTTCCAGCTATCTTTTAATTGATTTTAATGAAGAAATAATACTGTTGTCATTAACTGCTTTGTTTTTATTGAGGAAATACTTTCATAGCCAAGACCCTTATCTTTTAAAGTTACGTAAATGTTCTGATGAAACATTTAAAAATGGAAACTCTGTGGAATTTACACCCATTACTTAAAGGTCAAAGTGAACTCTAATCTGAAGCTGGTATCTGTGATAGATGCTATCTGAAGTGAATGAAAGTTAACGTTTCAATCCAAATGTGTAGGCAGGAATGTGGGATATCTCTAATTCATGACCTGAATTGAAGCTACAGAATGACTTGGTTCATTAATCTGTTCGGGTTTTTTTTCCTTTCTTTTCTTTTCTTAGTATTTTGGGTTTGTACTGTACAGAACTACGCTTCCAAAAAACTGTACGGAGCCAACACAACTGTCTTCGCCTTTAAACGGAGTCCATGATCGTGCTTATGTCTCTGTCAATGGGGTAAACATTTGCTGGTATTCATTTCTGCCATGAGTGGCGTTCATGAAAGTCATGGATACAGTCTGCCTTTTTTTCCTCCTTCCTCCAGCTTACCAAAACAACTTTATTAGATAATCATATTTAATCAGATGAAGGAATTAAGGAAATACACAGTTGATTCATACTAGATGTTCATATTTGCATTTCAGAAAATATGACTATCTGTTATTGCTAAGGAAAATGTAATTGTTTCCATTTTTGAGATATTTGAATGTTGATAGAGATTCATGACTTAAGTAAAAAAAAAAACAACCTAGAAGAAGGGTTTACTTGCAGGTTCATGAAATATGTTAATGATATATATCCTTGGTGGCTTTCTACAGTGTTTCCATAGATTTATTTATTTATTTAATTCTTCTTTTTTTTTTTTTTTTCTCTGAGGGTGGGGGGATGTGGAAGCCTGAGCCTATGTCTTACCTTTTGAAACTGGTTTCTGACCACAAGTTAAAAAAAAAAAAAAAGTTTGTTGTACAGGATGTGAGCTGTACCTTTGTTACTTTAAGCAGGGTTTTGTTCCTGCTTAATGAGAATTAATATCAATTCACAGACTTTGATAGCCTGTTTTTTAATTGATCTTTGACCTGTGCTGACTCTCATCACCTTTGTGTCCAGGTCAAGCTCTTCTTTCCTTACGTTGTGGGAATAGGAATAAATAAAACTAAATATTGATGTGAGCTTAATTGGAAGATGAAGGCCCTTTTAATCACTAATATGGCCAAAATCTTTTCGGTCACTAGACTAAATTTGACAACTTGCTTTTTGTGAATCAGGTGCATCAAAAACCACTAGGATTCTAACAGTTGATTGAGTTAGTTGAAATCAGCTAAGGAAAGAGATGGTGTCAGTTAGACAAATGCTGCCTAGTAGCACATCCAGTTGATGTACTGAAATGTGAATATTGACATAGCAGCTTTTTGTGTGTGTGTGTTTGCATGCAAGAGGAGGAAAGGAAAATTTTTTTTTACTTTGTTTCCTTTGTCCTCTTTCTTTTCTTCATGCAAGTTGAAGAGACAAATAACAGGGTTTTGTTGGTTTTCAGTGGTTATTGTTTTCTTCCTCTTGGCGTAATTCATATAGGTTCCTCAAGGTGTCCTTGAACGGGACAAATCACTTATGATAAATATAACTGGGAAGGCTGGAGCAAATCTGGACATCTTGGTAGAGAATATGGGCCGAGTCAACTTTGGTAGATACAATAATGACTTTAAGGTAAGTAAAATCAATTGAGTTACTGGATTGTGGTGGCTTTTCCTCTTTTCCACAGGTTAAAAAGAAAGTAGTACATTAGAAAGAGCAAAAAGGTCAGGATTACACAGCTGTAACTTTACCTCAAAGTATAATTACTCACTAGTTTTCATTTGAGTCTTTCCAGTCACCAAAATCACTGTGGAATTAAAAACTGACAGACATACTTTAAATTTTTGTTGGTTCACTTATGTTGTTGGCCAAAGTGTCGCCCACAAGACTTTCAGGTTGAGTTGAGCCTGTAGCTAACATTTTAAAATGTGCAAAGCTGTTTGGATAAACTCCAAAAATGGGTTGGAAATCGGTCTAGGTCTTGCTTGTACTTTGAGGCTCATGAATCCTGGGTTTGTATTTGTGTGTGTGTATGTGTATATATGTACACTTTTGTATCTCTCTCCATGTCCCATTTCATTTGTCAGCAGCATACCCTTGCAGTATTTTCAGTGTGGCTAGGAAAGGCTGTCTCATGAGCACTTTACCATGCAAAATTACCATTTTAGATTTGGACTGATCGGCTGTTAGAGATAATTACCAGAAAGCTTCCAAATGCTTCTGGGTCCATGCTACACTTTGGGACTGTCACCTCCCCACATGAGTGGCTGTGGTGGGTTGACCGTGGCTGGCCACCAGGTGCCCACCAAGCCGTTCTATCACTCCTCCTCCATCAACAGGACAGGAGGAGAAAATATGACGAAGGGTTCGTGGGTCGAGGTAAGGACAGGAAGATCATTCGGCAGTTACCGTCACGGGCAAAACAGACTCCACTTGGGGAAACCAATTTATTGCCAATTAAACAGAGTAGGATAATGAGAAATAAGAATAAATCTTAAGAACACCTCCCTCACACCCCTCCCTTCTTCCCAGGCTCAACCTCACTCCCAGTTCTTCTACCTCCTCTGCCTGAGCAGCACAGGGGGATGGGGAATGAGGGATGTGGTCAGTTGATAACACTTCGTCCCAGCCACTCCTTCCTCCTCGCACTCTTCCCCTGCTCCAGTGTGGGGTCCCACCCACAGGAGAAAGTCCTTCACAAACTTCTCCACCGTGGGTCTTTTCTATGGGCTGCAGTTCTTCAAGAACCGCTCCAGCGTGGTCCTTTCCATGGGATGCAGTCCTTTAGGAACAGACTGCTCCAGTATGAGTCCCCCACAGGCTTACAGGTCCTGCCAGAAAACCTGCTCCAGCATGGGCTCCTCACCACAGGCCACAACTCCTGCCAGGTGCCTGCTCCAGCATGAGCTCTCCACAGGCTCCAGCTTCATTCAGGGCATATCTGCCTACTCTGGTGTGGGGTCTTCCACAAACTGCAGGGTGGATATCTGCTCCACCGTGGACCTCCATGGGCTGCATGGGGACAGCCTGTGTCACCATGGGCTGCAGGGGAATCTCTCTGCTCCGATGCCTGGAGCACCTGCTCCCCCTCCTTCACTGACCTTTGTGTCTGCAGCGCTGTTTCCCATTTTTCTCACTCCTCTCTCACAGCTGCTACACAGTTGGGTTTTTTTAGCCTTTCTTAAACATGTTACCACAGAGGTGGTACCAGCTTCACTGGTGGGCTCAGCTTTGGCCAGCAGTGGGTCTGTTTTGGAGCTGGCTGTAACTGGCTTTGTCCAACATGCGGGCAGCTTCTCGTATCTTCTCACAGAAGCCACCCCTGCAGTCCCCCTGCTACCAAAACCTTGCCATGTAAACTCAATGCGGTGGAGGTGCCATTAATGTAACACTAGGAAGGGCAGGGGCAAAAAGGAAACTTTTCTGGTTTTAGACTTAATGGGATCCCCAGTGCTGTGTGATATTTCCTAAAGAGAGGAGTATTGTAGAGGCCAGTCTTATGTTGTGTTTGTGCTATGTTCAGTGCCACAGCACGCTATTTTTTTAGTTTTTAATATTACTAGGCCACAAGTAATAATGAAGTAATTACAAAGCTTTACAATTAAGAAGAGATTTGCAGCCCCCTAACTGCTAGATTTGACTTGGCATAAATTGATTTGGCAGTGTTCTTTCAGAAAGCTTATCAAATGTTTAATGACTGTCCAGATTAATAGCTGTGTGGTGATTGTGGTGCCTTTTGGTGCTAGGGTGATGCCAGGTAAATTAGAAGCTCCTATTTCCTCTCAATCTAAATTCTGTCTGTGATAGGTGTCTCAGAGCAGAATTAAGACTTGTCCAAAGTGTTTCTTGGTTAGTTTGGATGCAAAAGCAGGAGAAAGATAAACATCACAGGAAAGAAATGTGCCTGAACAGTACCATTTAGTTATCAAGCAGAGGCACATATGCTGTGAGGAAGTAGGATTTTTAAAGTTATAAGTAGGGAAAAAAGTAAACCCAAGTATGGGTGCATCTTGACTAGCCTAGTTGATGAGACCGCAAACTCTGGTCAAGTTTGGGCCTGTTAGAAAATCTAGTTCAGTCATAAAACGTGGACTGGGAAGAGACTTGCAAGATCACCACTAGGCAGAAACTCCCGTTGTCACACTTTGTGTTTTGCTGGCATGAGTAGGATGGGCCTGTTTGCATTGTTGAACAAGGATATATTGGTTATGATTAAGCAGCATAGAAGAATTGAAGCTGAGACTTGGTTTAAAGGAGTCTAATTGACCAGTTATCTTATTCTTAAGTGTGTTGTGGTGAGGATTTCTAGGTATATCTCTAATTATGCAAGACTCTAGTCAAGGCAAAACAATGTAACTCTCAGGATTTGCTAAGCTGGTAGCCTACAGGCTTTCACCATATCGAAAAGCAGTTTCCCCTGCCTTACATTTTGGAAAACACGCAGTTCTTTAAATCCTAATCAGAACAAGCTAAATATATGTGGGAACTTTTAGGATGTATGAAAGCCTCTGAATTAAAAGCATGAGCAACTGAGGCTTTTCTGTGCTTGTGGCATATAAATTCAGTGGGTAGCAGTAGTGCCAACTCTGTTCATACTGTCTTTTCAAGGTACCTTGCCTTTATATGAGTGGCAAGAGAGGGCAACTAGTTCCCCAGTGCTTTGCCTTCATGTTGAGGCAGCAGAAATGGTGCATTTATTTATTTAATAATAGGCCAGGTGATAAGGAAACCTATGTGCTTAGTACTAATGTAAGGTAACAGACTGGACGGTTAGAGGTTGGATTTGTGAGGTGCTCAGTGTTGCTGTGGTTGAGCTGAAATTCACACTTACACCAGGGTTTCAATCTTCTAAAGATTTAAGAGTGAAAGCAAGTTTAGTAGACATGTGCTTTGTGAGAATAATCCTCTAAAAGCAGGATCCTTCCATGTAGAAGAGGCAGCCTTTCTCATGTAGCTTTGGAATATGCGCATTGCTTCTTCCCATAGAATCCCTCCCTCATGCTGTTCTTTGTGTTGATTTTGAAAACTGGGAATAATTATACCTTGAGTTTTAGATATTTTGTGCTTTCAGAAATAACTTTAGGGGAAGAGGTTCCTACCTTGTGAAGCCTCGCATTTTTAAGCAAATCGGGTAGCTTTTCTGGGTTTTGTTTGGCTGTTTTTTTATCATCACTTTTTTTGAGCTTGAAATGGAAATGGGCATCTAGCTTTTCGGAAGGAACCTTAAAAAGATTTTGGTTTTAAAACATCCTGCTGATCTAAGTCTTGTTGAAGGACACAAAGGAAGGAAGAGCGTGGTTTCTGTTTTTTCTATATTTTTTCGCATGCTCACTGCCACCTATATCTTTGTTTTACTTGGAAGATTTATATCCATATCTGGACTGTTGAATAGGCATTCTTATGCAGACCAAAGTAAGAATGCTTAGTAGGCACTTCATCTCATTTGAAAAATCACACCATTTGTGCTGCCTAAAGATGGACTTAGGGAGGCAGGTTAGAAAGTTTGGGCTAAAGTTATGTTGCATTACTTCAATTGATTGCTAGACAGAGTAAAGTCTAGGTTATATAGAAAAGCTTTGCCACTTAACTATGTGCAGATGTTTTATTTTGATATAAGAAAAATAAGTTCCTGTTCTGTAAAGTGGGCATCTAGGTAAAGGAAGAGAAAACCAATTAGTGCTTGTGCTGATGATGAGGCTTGTGAAGTCAGTGCAATGCTTATTAGACATCAGACACATGACACAGTATCAGCCCTCCAAGGCCATAGAAAATGTGGCTTTGCCTGTTCCTATTTGACATGTGGTGTTTGCAACAGAACTTAAGTTGCACTGAAAAACAGCTCCTGTGCGGGGTCTATTCAAGTGATTATATGGATGTAGCAGCATTGGTTTAAAATCAACCCCTTGCATTGCACTGAAACACCACTTTAGAAACTATTATTATAACACAATTAGGATGTGTGCAGTGGTAACTTAATGTTCCTTTCACTCTTCTTAAATCATGACCTTACCTTGGTTTTGCATTCATTGTGCGAGTACCCTGGTGTGCTGCACACATGGTTCCATAGAAATGAAACAGGACTCCGTGGGCTTGAAGCTGACTGTAAGCTTAAAGTATTTCACTGAATCAGGGTCACAAAGCTTGTGCCTTGATTTTTGTGATACTGTGTGTTAGCTGTAGAAGATTTGTAGGAAGTAAATACTGCTTTCTCTGCTATTGTGCAGGTTAAGGTCTTGGGTTAGTGACTCAGTGTTACCACAGTCTCTTGATGGTATCTCAGACTGCTTTTTCTGCTTTTTATTAAGCCCCAGGTTTTGGAATAGTGTTCATGTTAAAGCAGAACAGAAATTTTCAGTTACAGAAAAAGAGTTTGAAAAAAACTTGGGCATCAGTGAACACTCAAAACTTTGAAGAAGAACAGATCTTTCACAGAGAATAAATGAAACCCTTTATTCTTAAGCAAAGCTTATAACTTGGTGAAGACCAGATGCTTGTTTTTTCATACACAAATTGGCAGCTGTTGCAAGTACTTTGATTCCTGACCGATTTATAGTTGCAGCCAAATAACTTCAATAACATGAATCTAATTGTTATATTTTGGGTTTGTTGTTTTTTCCTCCTCCTAGGGTCTAGTTTCAAATTTAACTCTTGATCAAGATACACTTGTTGAATGGGAAGTCTACCCTCTAGACATAGATGGAGCAGTGAACCATGACATTAACGGTTACCTTGATCGACCAAAGAGATCTGTTGGCAATCCACAGAGTTATGAAGCACCTACTTTTTACACTGGTAGACTTTCAATTCCTGGAGGGATTCCAGACTTGCCTCAAGACACCTATGTCAAGTTTCCTGGTTGGACAAAGGTACAACTTTTTGCTGTAAAAACTTGAAGTCCACTCAGAAAGCTACTGAAACTTCTATGGACAATCAAAGTCCACCTCTCTTGGATGGGTAGAAGTTGGTTGTAGTGGTGGGATGTCTCAAATATATTTAAACAACTAGGAAATGGATTCCTTGCTTCAGGTAAATCTGGAGATAAACCATTAAGACGAGGGAAACGTATTCAAAAGATTCATGGTACTGGTCTAGAAAGTGGAGCATCACAAAAAAAAAACCCAACTAGTTTTTCAACAGTGAGAAAGATCAACTGTCAGGCTATTTAGAAATTCTGCATTTAGTTGTGGATGTTTTTTGTCTTGATGTGGAGCAGAAACAGCTTTTTGGAGGGAGGGAGTGAATACATGCCTTGAGATAAAACAATTCTTTATTCTGGAGAAAATGAGATGTTACAGGACACTTTCCTGGTTATATTAATTGATTAAAAGTAACTTAAAACATATTTGTGGTGCTGTGTGAGGAACTATGCATCCTGTTACAAAGCATAGAGAATGTTGGACACAACTGCTGGTGTTGTGCCCGTAGATACGGATCCAATGCATGGAAGATGTTACTGCTTGTCTTCTGGAGGTTACCTGTAACTGAACTGAATGGATCAGAGAGCACTGCCGTGAGAAGCGTGTGGGCAGATCTATGTTAATGGGAACTTCTCATAGGGCTGGAGCATAGCTAGAGCAGCAAAGAGTGTGTTTTCACAGTGCCATGTTTGAAACAGACAGCGTTCAGGATGGGTAAGGACCGGCTCAACTAGCTGGTGGGAGGTACAGAGAGCAGAATGTGTCTCTTGGAGGCCTAAGCATTTAAGCCCAGGCTTCAGGGAAGTGCCTGTGATAGTGTTAGGTAGCAAAATTATTCCTTTCTGAAACAATTAATTTACTGTTATTAAAATAGAGTAGGAGGAGGAGTTGCTGGTGATCTACCTACAGTATTGTAGTGGTTAAAGCACTTCCCAATATGCAGAAGACTGTGATTCATTGCAGGCACTTAGTGTTGCTGGCACTGAGCTTGGATGAGGAAGTCTGACTTAGTCCCTGTTCCTATATATGTGCATGTCTTACACAATCACTGAATAAAATCCAAAAATAGCTCTTTGCACGGGAACTGGAATCTGAGACTTTTGCAGTAAATTCTGCGACCCCATGAATCATAAATCTTCTTCAGGAAGCAAGATGACCATACTTGTCTGTTGGCAAATTTATCTTTGAAATGGCAAATGAGTCCAATAATTCTTAGTATTGGTGGAAATCTCTTCCTCTGATCTATAGAAACCTCTGTTTTACATAGTTTATATATCCTCTAAAGCAGTCAATGTGAAGGGATCCCAGACGAACTGTAAGTCAGGCTATTGAATTGATCCTTCAAGCTTTATATGGATTGGATCAAAGTTTTAAATAAAATACCCAGGAGTAGTAAGATTGAGGTGATACTGGGTGTGGAAACTGAGACTTCCAGACAACTTTACCAATGAGCAGATGCCTTTAAGGCAGAGGGCCTTAAGGGTGTAAATTCCACGCAGGTCCTGCTGTATCTGGGCCTTAATTCCTTCAGTGGCACTGTATAAATTGCTGATGCCAAGGTGTGGAGAGGGACTCTTAATAGGGGTGGAAACTCACCTATTTGAGTAGTTGGAAAACCATGGAAACAACACTTACCAAGAAAACGTATAGTTCTAATGATGGTCCTGCCTTTGCGTATTAAGACAAGGAATATGGCACGCTGGACAGCCTGGAAGGAAGGGTGCAGTATTAACAGTTATGACCTATGTTGTAGCTTGCTTGCCTTCAGTGCTTTTTAAACCCTTCACTGTTAATAAAACTTCCTTCACCCTCACTTGAGGAAGCACGGTGCCCTTAAGCGTACATGCCCCTGAATGTATGGTTAGATTTTTTTTTTTTTTTTTTTTCCCCCTCAACAGAAAAGAGAATTTGGGGTCAGGACTGTTCTTGACTTCTGTGGAATCACGGGTTGTAGTTGCTGACCCTGCTAAAGGAGATCTTGTTTCTGCAGACAGAGATCCTCCCTCCTTTATTTTGTCTAGGGTGTATTTATTGGTAGTGTGTATAGTGTCATGATGGTTTAGGGCATACAAATTCCTGAGTGTGCAGTCTTTAGAAACTGCAATGTTAATAAGGACAGTTTGGAATTGAGAAATTAGGTTCATAGCTTTACTGGAAAAATGAGTTACAACCAGTGACTGACTAAGATCAGAAACAGAGACCTGTCTGATCATACCTCCTGCATTAGAACTCTAATGCAGTTGATTCCTACAGTAAACTCCTACTTGCCACAGGGTTACAGTCACTCTCTGTAGTAGGTAGGCTACTGTCTAGTGGGTACACTCACTAATTCATCTTGTGTGTGGGGAGGTTGCATTAATGCCATGTTTTCTTCTAAAATTACTATAGAAGCAAACTAGTGAGCTTGAATAAGTAGCTCTTCCCTTGCCTTTTAATACAGCAAAAACAAGCCACAAAGCAAGATAAACTTGATTTAAATTAAAAAAAAAAAATTAAAAAAAAAAAGTTTGCGGTCAAAGTTTATTAACACCTTGGCAGAACTATGCAAGATAGGATCTTTTACCACGGAAGTGGATACAGAGCTGAAATAACTCACCTGCATTTGCAAATGTACCAACTCCTTATAAAATTTCTCTTGCGAGTTTCATAAGATTTGTTTTCATAAATACTTGAAAAAGAAAACACAAGAAAAATACCACCAAAACAGCTTGAATGGCAATACTTGCTATATTACAGTTGTGCTTCTGTAAATCCTTTAAAAGTATTCTGACTTCAGCTATCCCAGACAATTTTAGAAATCAGCGAGTGCAGTAAAAGTCCTCACTTTCCACTGATTCAGACTATTTTATTATTTTTATCAGTATACATCAATGTCATGAGTTAGTTTGGTTTTCCTTTACATTCTGATTACCAAAGGCCAAAGCAAGAGGGAAAACACAGATGCAGTTACCTATTCCGATCCCTTTTCTTGTCCACTGAAGTTGTCTGACATATGGTGAAAGGACACTTAGGAGAGTAAAAGCAAATTATTTGTCCAAATTAGCTGTATATCCTCCCTTCTGTCTTACTTAATGAACCAAGATTCAGCTCAGTAGGAGTCCGTTTACAGTTTTACTAAACATTCTGCAACTCACCGATTTATAGACTTTTGGAAAAATCTGCATTTGTGTCACTTCAATGTGTCTGTTTTGTGGTGTGTAAGTGACTGTTTTGACTCTTTTCTTTTTCTGCTTGCCCAATTTTGTTTTCTGTTTTGAACTTAAGGTATTTATAATGCTAGAACAGTATTTTGAACTAGGGTTTCTGGCCACCTCTACTATAAAAAGTAATTTAGAAAAGAGTTTGTATGCCAAGTTAACCACAACTTCATTGAACTTAAATTAGTGCTAGCAGACCCCCACAGATTTTAATGGTTGTAATTAACTACAACAAAATACAGTACTCTTGCAGTGTGATTTCACAAGTTCGAGCTTGTTTTTGCTATTACAAGTATAACAGAAGTCTGAATTTCATGTGTCTAGACAAGCTGTATCTTTTTCATGAAATCATGCGACAGGAAGGGACTACCAAGGTAGTGTAGTCTTACACTTGTACAGAGAGCCCCAACAGAATTAGGATCTGCTTTTTTCTTTTGTGAGTTCTTTCTCCTTTTAACAATCAGCTTCAAGCAAATACAGTTTTCCATTTCAAATACAGTTTGCTTTGGTCTTGAACTTGGTGCAAAATTAAGTGCCAAGAGCCTGCAGTTCTGTTTTCCTGAGTATTGTCATATTTGGAATTACTGCAGTATTTGACCACTTTCTTTTAAAATATTAATGATGGCTTTAACTCATCAGGGAATTTAGATTCTTTTGACTGTCATTAGTATTTTCTTGAACAGATTTTCTATCCTTATGTTCTATCAAACTGAAAGATGGAGGAAATTCAGTTACTATGTGAAGAGCATTATGCTTAAAGCTATTTTGTCATTTGATCTCTGTCAAATTATTAAAATGTCATTATTTTTTCTTTCTCTCAACAGGGGCAAATTTGGATCAATGGCTTTAATCTTGGTCGCTACTGGCCAGCCCGTGGTCCTCAGTTGACCCTTTTTGTTCCAAGGAATATACTTGTTTCATTGGTGCCAAACAACATAACAGTGTTGGAGCTGGAGCATTCTCCTTGCAGCACCCAGGCATGCGAGATAGAATTTGTAGACAAACCTAACATCAATGCAACGACACAGTATGAAAATTATGCCCCCCAACTCTTTGTTAGAGACATATGGCTGAACCATCTATAATGATTTCAGTATTTCCTTATCTTCCCCCCACTTTTCTTCCCTTTCCCTCAAACCATACTTCCCTTTTTTTAAAGACTCAGTGTTAATCAGTAAGTTGTTTAGCTGAGGCAACTTTTTAAATTCTTCAAAGACCTTTTTTTTTTTTTTAAATATGCCAGAGTTAAATACTGAAATTCTCTTAAAAAAATAAAAGCTGTAGCTTTAGAATTTGCCTTGGACTGTGAAATTGAACTCAACTGGAAGATAATGTTTGAATCAGTCTAGTAAAAATGTAGTCCTTGTAGGCTGCTTACATTACAGGAACCATCTTACACTTTTTTACCATGTTTTGCAACTGGAGAGGAGCCTACCAAAGGGGTGCACAGTTCCGCTAGCTTGCTGTTTTCACTCATGTGGACTGGTAGTTCAGAGCTGCCGATAGACTAGACACTTTCAGCTGAGTTTATCACCTAGTTAGTATCAATATCATTTTAGTCTGAACGGGCTCACTGCCAATGTTGAGCAGAGCTCTTTTTTTTTTTTTTTTTTTTTTTTTTTTTACCTCCGTGCAAATGACCTTGGAAAAATTGCCATTGGTTTCTTATGGGAGCAGTGAGAAGAACTGTGGAAGAGAGCACTCAAATGCACGCTGGTCCAAACAGCAGTAACATGGAGAGGGACCTTGTAGTCTGCATCTGTCCCCTCTTGGAAAGCCAATTTATTGCTTCCCTTCTGCCATCTCTGAAGACTTTAAGTAAATTGATAAGTACAAGGACATATGTAAAATTTAGGCTGTTTTGGTTGGACCGTAGCCTCTGATTAACCTGCCTGCACAATATAATCTTAAAATGAGCCATTTTTCCTTTAATGGATCCTTTTTCTTTTTCTTTTTTTTTTTTTTTTTTTTCCCCCTAATGGACTTGGAGTACCTGTTTTTCATAGGCCAGCATCTTGGAAGTGGAAGGCTTTAAGTTAAAGAATTTTAATTCTCTTTTAGTCATTAATTCACATCATCTGTTTTGTTCCAGTAAACTGATAATCTTTGTAAGTGCCTGATATTTGCAAAGATGCACAATCTCTGTCAGTAAAGCTGACTTTCTACAGCAGACAGAATCTTCTTTTTGATTCTTCGGGTTTTGATGTCAATCATGCAAACTCCTTGGTGAGATTTAAACAACAAAAGATTAAGATGATGGAATCAAGTATTTTCATAATCTGTGGTTTTTTCCTTCGATTTTTGTCTGACATTATTAAAATGGTTCTTTAAAGATGAAATCCTTCCTGTGTGTGTTTGAGAAGGAAAAAGGGGAGGAGGAAGAGTTATGAGGAGTTACAGTATTAAGGGAGAAATGAGGTTGTAAAGTCTCTACAGACAAGGAGTTGTCCTTGTTGATGTCTCGTTTGTTTTCTGTGTTATGAAGATGTGTGCAAAGTACAGCAAAACGAAGTAGCTGTAATGGGCTGTGTGGACTCTGGAGGTGCCACCCTTTTCTGAGATGGCCAATGCAAAAACCTGACTGTTTCTTCTCAGCTGATGAGGACTGATACTGTCACCAGAGGAGAGAGTGAAAAGGAGCACCACTCGCTTGAGTATCTGCCTCTCTGCTATGTGTTTGATGTGTTTTGATGGGCTTTCAAACCAGACACATGCAGTTCACCTGAGCCAGAGAGCTTCTACTCTTCAATTCTCACCTCAAATGCAAAGTCTAATGGCTGGGGGCTGTGGGTTCAGTACCAGACGCACTTCATTCTTGGAATAAAGTGGTCTACTCTGACCTCAGATTTTTTTTTTTCTTCGCACCATCCGTATGCAGACCCTGGAACATGCTCTGCAAGCAGTTTATTATGAAGTATTAATTACCTCAGAGCCAAGCCTTGAAAGTAAGGAATGGAACAGAATTAGTTTAATACAGCTTGTGTGTGTTGTGGCTTCAAGTGTGCAGAATGACAGTACTATTTAGGTATTACTCCTACAGCAGTTCAGTGCTTTAACAGCCAGGAATATTTTTATTTTTCTGGCAGTTAGTGCTGTGAGGGGAGTGTAACTCCTGGCTCTCATTCTAACTTAATTTCGGTTTACATTGTACTTGTGAAAACGTAGTGTAATCCATGAGACTTCACTTTTTGCCATAACTCTGTGTAATATTGCAAGCATATTACTTTGCATCAAGGAGTACAAACATGCATCTGGTTAGATATAAGAATAACAAGAACAACATGGAAAAAACAGGCTTAAAGTTTTTCACGTAGGGCTCTAGGTAGCTTCATTAACACACCTGCCTATTTACTGCATTCAGTGAAGTGATCTCTTGTCTACAGAAAGGAGCTGAAAGTTGGGGCCCTGATTCCTAATCCTGGTCTACCTACATGAAAACACTGCTAGAGGTTGCCAAGTGGTGCAGTATGTATTTGAGTATGCAGAAGGGAGGTCTCTGTGACAAGGGGCCTTCAGAGTACCGCACTACCAAGAAGAGCTTGTTGCCACTTGCTGCTGCTTTACCCAAGGATGTGTCTGTAGGTGCTGTAGCAGGGTGTTCTCCCCTGCCCATGCCTCACACTGTGTCACTGTGCCTGCACCACTGCTGCTACTACATGGCTGGGACTTATCCTAGGTTTCCTAGCCTTGGCATGCAGTCCTCCTGGGACTGAGTATGTGATACAAAATGGGACAGCTTGGCATTTGCTCCTTTGCAGTTTTGAGGAGGTCAGTTATTTTAACCTATCCTCAAATGTAGTTCTGTCAGCTGTGTCTGGGAGTGGAAATGAAATCAGAATGAAACCTTCTGACTGAGAGCAAATGCATAGGAGAAGAGGGACTGTGGGGAGTTAGCTGGCTCGCCTTGACCCAGTGGTCAAGGCACTGGTGGATCTAGTTTCAACTTGTTTTTGAAGGGTGTGGTGTGAAAACATTGTCAGACCCCTGACTAGTATCTGTGGTGTAGCTGTGTGAGCTGTTCCACATGCTGAAGCTCAACGGGATCGTTTGTCTGGTGGAGCCAGCTGCTTCCAGAAGGCATGGCAAGAAGGAATGTTCCTAATGCTAAAATTGTGGCTCCTCAAATCTTCCCTGCTGCGTGTCCTTTGGAATTTGCTAGTACTTTGCTGACACAGCAGCTGAATAATGGGCACAGAGTTCTCTGATTTCAGCAGACCAGTGCAAACCTAGTATTTAGAATCAGTCTGTAAGAAGTAGAGATTTTATACTGGTCCCATCTGGAAGGTAGGTGTGATCTTGGCAATTCTGTAGGGGAGTGCCATTTGAAATCTGCCTGTAAAGCGTAGCTGTAGGGGCTCAGCTTAGCACAGATATTTTTTCCAACCCTGGCGTGGGGTTTGTAAACTTAGACTGTAGTCCTGCCTACGCATGAATGAAGGTCTTTAAATGTGATTACTTGGGATGAATGAGCAAGTAGGTGGACATGAACTGGTGAATAGTGTGCCCTGTATAGTTGAATTCTCTGTCTTAACCTATGTATGAGACTACTTTTTCCCTTATATTCATAATTATCTTCCTAAGTGTTGATCAAAATTTCATAGTCCCTGAATCACAGGGTTGAGACTTGACCTTGTCCATACCCCTTTAGACTCTCCGTGCCCTTTGTAATTCTCCTGTGCAGGCAGCTCTTGGGGCTCCACAGTGCCTATAGTTTTCTTTTGCAGTTTTTTGGATGAAATACTCATTTGTTTGCACAGTTTGAATGTTTACAGGAGTCTGATTCTAGAAATAATCCACCTGACTGGACAGCAAACACTATCCACCTGACAGATATGTCAGGTGTTCAGAAATGGTAATCAGAAGAAGAATCCTGTGTTTAACAGTGTGCTCTGAAGTAGGTGAGACTGTATTTCCAGGCTGAGAAGGCAACCTGTTAAGAAAACCCTGAATTTGGACTGCAAGGGGAAGGAATCTACTCTCTTTGCATGGACTTGGTCACTTTGGTATAATCGGATGGCTGACTAGACTGTTGCAGTCCCCTTGTATTCTTATTTCAGATATATCGAAATCACTGGGGACAACAGCATCTCTGTATGTGTAAAATGGATATTCTGACACTTTTCCTAGGATGTTCTTCCTGGAAATCCATCCACATTTGAGCAAATAGCTTGCAGTGCTGACAGATCCTAACCTGAGCCTCTGACCGCAGCTTGGTTATTTACTGGCCATTGTTGTCTCTGTAGCAGCAGGAAACTACTTGAGAATGTTTTTCTGTTACATGGCTTTGCAGTCACTCATCTTCTTCCCTTTTTTGTTTGCAAATGCTCTAACGTAACTTCCCAAAGGAACTGCTGATTAAAGAGAAAGTGTGGGGACTGCACATCAATCTGTTCTTGTATGTATCTTTTCCAGACTGCAAACACCATTTTAACAGATAATACAAGATGAAAGGTTTGTGAGAGATGACCTAGCCCTATGCCTCTCTACCCTAAGCCAACGTTATCTGTATCTAAAGTATTCCCAGTGTGTTTGTTTAACCTGTTCTTCAAAATTTCTTGCAAAGGGGACTTCAGTCTTCCCTAGGCAAGCTGTTCTAGAGTTTACTGTTTGGAAACTTGTCAACAGCTAACTGAAGTCTTCGTTGCTGTATGTAAGCCAGTGTCCTGGTTTCAGCTGGGAGAGAATTAATTGTCTTCCTAGGAGCTGGTACAGTGCTGTGTTTTGGATTTAGGGTGAGAAGACTGTTGAGAACACACTGATATTTTAGTTGTTGCTAAGTAGTGCTTATCCTAAGTCAAGGATTTTTCAGTTTCCCATGCTCTGCTAGCAAGCAGGTGTGCAAGAAGCTGGGAGGGAGCATAGCCAGGGCAGCTGACCCCAACTAGCCAAAGGGCTATTCCATACCATGGACCATCATGCCCAGTATAGAAAGAGGGGGGAGTTGGCCGGGAGGCGCGGATTGCTGCTGGGGCATCGCTCAGCGGCTGGTGAGCAATCGCATTGTGCATCCCTTGCCTTTTCTTGGGTGTTATTTCCTTTTTTTGTTTATATTCATTTTCATTACAATTATTATTATTATATTATTATTATTCTTAGTAGTGTATTTTATTTTACTTTCGTTATTAAACTGTTCTTATCTCAACCCACAAGTTTTACTTTTTTTTCCTCCTCCCCACCCCACTAGGAGGGGGGAGGGGGAAGCAGCTGCGTGGTGCTTAGTTGCTGGCTGGGGTTAAACAGGACAGCCAGTTATCACTTCCACTGTTCACAGCTGACACAAAGTATGTCTTTGTGCTCTGAGGCTGTTTTGTGCCCTCTCTGTTATCTTCTTACCTCCCTGATGGACTGGATTTACAGAAATTTTAGGAGGTGCAGAGCAACATAGAGAAGACTCAGCAAGGATGTGAAAGGGTGACCAGGTCCTGAATGACCTGGTCCAGGTGCTGCGGCAGCTTTTTTTGAAAGAAATGACTGAGTTGCAAGAAAGCTGTCTTGCAGGCCAGGACTTAAAAGCGTGGTTGCCAGCCTCGAGGTCCTGGCTGGAAGATCGTGTGACAAAAGGAACTGGAAGCTACAGAAGAATGGGGTCTGCTTTAATGCTTCTCCTTCAATGAGAAGGCAAAACTGGGCAGGAAGAGATGATCTTGGGACTTGATGCAAAGGGCTGAACGGAAAAATGTTGGAAAAAGATGTCACAAGGATCTTTGTCATGCTTTTGCTGAATAAAGTGTGTATGTTTAAAAATCCCTTTTCAGAAGATATTTTCTGTTGCTTGTTATGTTATCAAAGATGGGAGTAGTGAACCAGAGTCCCCAGCTTTGGGGGAAGTCTTGAAAGAGTGTGTTACCTACAAGAGGTTTCACAGAACCAGTGCTTGTTTCAGGCCCTTGGTAATGCAGTCCCCTTTCAGTAGGATATATGGTCTTTGTGGCCAAGGAACTGGGGATGTATTTAAGAATTCCTGTTTTGGGCTTTAGCACATACACCTGTCCCTCAGGAGCCAAATATATATAGGACTCCAAAGTCAGGATCTTAGGAACGTCACACTTTTAACTCTGTAGTGTTGTAATGGGAGGCAGTCTTGCTCATGAAACTCCCCAGCACGCTTTCATAGCAGACTCTGTGCAAGCATCATGATAAGATCGCTATCTTGCACTTTGGTAATGTGCTTACAGCTGCATGACCGTAATTTAGCCTTTTTAAATTTTTTTGGTAGGCAAGGGGGAAAAAAAGACTCCCTAATGGAACTGGCAATTGAATTTAAAACTCCAACAGAAAGGGCCGTTGTTAAGTAGGGTGGATCTGTTGAATACCAGTGCAAATCCAGTAGGAAAATGCAGCCAGTATGTACAGTTTGAAAGGATTTTTCTGTTAAGTTTCCTTATTCCTTGTAAGTGTGTGCCCTATTTTTTTTTAAACTTGATGCTTCTGTAGGGCTCATGCTTCTATACTAATATTAACTGAGCATTTGCAGTGTTGTCTGTGGTTGTGGGCCAGCGCACAGATCTGAGCACAGTGTGGGGAAATGCCTAGCAATTCAGGGTCATCCCTCTAATACTATAGCTAAGTAATTACTCTCCTCTGTTTCCTGTTTCATTCTTCCTTAAGTCTTGCTGGTTCTTCCTCTCACACTAGGGAAGTCTTATGTGTAGAGAAACTAAAAAAATTTCCTTCAGTGTGTCTTCGGTTGTCTGAAATGGAGTTGATCTCCACCCCTTCCACCTATCCATCGTTAGTTTGCAAGCTGGATGAAGATTCCTTTGCTTCCAGCTTGCTTATGCCTTTTTCCTTTCTTCCAAATCCCATTCAGAGGCTCCTTTTCACAAGTCCCACAAATCTTGGTCCGGTGCAGAGAGTGAACACTCTTCATGGATCTCTAGTCTAAATTTAGCCATCAGTCTCCCCTGGTTGTGGACTTCTGCAATAGCACTCTCCAAAGCACTTGCTTTGGGAGAAGGTGAGTGGCTGTGTGTTGTGCGTGGTAGCTGCAGGATCTGGATGTGTTCCTGCGCTACAGGTGAAGGGGCCTTCTGAAGCATAGGTAGAATTGTTGAGGAGAAGGAGGAAAAGAAACTGGTAGCTTACTCTTAACCTTCCTCATGCCCTGTCAGTTGCTGAGCTTTAGACTGTAACCTTTCTCCTGTTTACTGAAAATGTTAGTTGCTGTTTTCACAGCAGGCACGTATGAGATAAGAAAGAAGCTGCACAGAAGGAAAATTTGCACTCCTTTCTTGCATCCTCCATGTTAAACTTTATTTCTGGATGTTTAAACACTCTGCAGTACTAGCGAGTCTTCCTGGAAGACCTTAGGCTCTAAGAGATGGGTCTGTATCCTGCACACACTCTAAATATCTTCTTTTAAGCTTTCTGACTTTTTTTATCCCCCTCAGTTTTCAGATGTTGTTTGCACTAATCATGAATAGGTAGATCCGGTGTGCTGAAAAACCAGAGAACCTAGTACTGAACTTGTGAGGGGTTAGCGTGATTTCGTGCAAAATTTTGTCGAAGCAGTGACTTCTGCTACCGTGCATTCCTATGTTGCTCTTTTGGTCCTTTGATCCAGAGCAGTATCTACTTCAAAAGCTGAAGTTAAAACAATGTGAGTCTTTTGACTGCAGCCAAACATAGACGCTTGCAGATATGACTTTATTTAAAGCACCGAGTCCACCTAGCTCATGTTGAAATAGAAGAAAATTGCTGCTGGTTGGTATCTGCTGAAGCAGCTCCTTTTTTACTTTTTCAGGTCTAGCCTCTCAGGTCTGTTTGCTTTGACTCAAAGGCTTCAGAGGTGTTGAAGAAAACCTAGAGCTTCTACAGATCCTTTCTGATTTTAACTGCCAAGACAGTTGGTGTTTTAGTATTAGCCAAATTTTGGACTCCTCTTAATGTCTTTTATTGGAAAAAAAAGGGACAAACCACACACCCCCACCACCCAAAATTAAGCTTGTTCACCCATCCTAGGAAATAAAGAGAACTTGGACAGAAGGTGCCAGTAATTCAGATGCAAGAGTAGAAGCTAGCTATGCTGAAATAACCTAAAAGGTTGTTTGGGTTTGTTGGTTTTTTTTTTTCAAATTCTGAAAAGCACTGTCTGTGCAAAGATACTGAAATGAGATTACAGTAGTAGCATACTTGATTTGCATGAAGTTTGTTTCTCCTGTTCCTGTAGGTACAGTACAAAGTGCTGAAACAGGGGATGGTTAAGCACTATGGAGATACAAGCAAACAAGAATACTCAGTGTTACAAAACATGATCTGGATGAGAAGCCTAGTGAAGACAGAGGGGAAAGCATAATAATGCGTCAGGTAAATAGTGGGTTGTTTGTTGGTTTTTTTTACTTTTTTTTTTTTTTCCTTTTTTCAAACCCAAGCAGATTGGCAGTGGAGAGGAGAAAGAAAATAATTTCCCTTTTGGTGCCTCCAGCCACCAGCAACCAGCTGCAGGCTGTGGCCTTGCATCTCACTGGACTGGCAAAGGTGAATGATGCTGAGCTCTGTAGTTTTAAGATTTTCACAGCTACAAGTGGAAAATTTTACATGGAAGGAAGGAGGTGAACTGGGGTGAAGATTCAGCTCCCCTGGCTGGATGTACAGGGTGGGGAAAATCTATCCAAATCCCAACAAAAATCCGCCTAACTGCAAGGTTATGAATACCCGTAGCTCTGCTGGTACTTGCTCCCCAACTGCTTATCACCGTCTTGTCTTCCATTTTATCCTTGCAATTCAAGGTAGAAACCATGCTTTTTCTGACAGTCCTTGATATGCATCACATGTTTTCAGTTGTTCACAAAATAATAAGGCTAGATGATGCCTGGTTTGGTTTCACTACGGTTTCTGGTGAGCAAGTACCTTCTTCAGAAATACAACCATGCTGTTGTACTTGTCCTGCAAGGTGGGTGAAAGAACATTCAGGGATTCCCACCGTTTCTTCTCTCTCTGTGTAAGGAGTTTATCAAGGGTCTGTGCCATTGGTGCAGCACACGAGAATGCTTTTGTCTCAGAGGCTGAGGGCTTCAAAAATACAGAGAGCTCAGCTCATATTATTTGTTGTCTTTGTTTTCTTTTTCTTATTTAATAAAAGTGTATTATTTCATATAAGAATAATGGTACTGAGTTTGACTAAGGTCTTTCTAGCCCTGTATCCTCTTTTGAAGGTGAGCATATCTGATCATCTCTTTCTGAGTTTCAACACCTGAAACTTTCAAGTGAAGTCTTTTTTTTTGTACTAAGTTGAGCTGGAATTTCAGTGCTTTTAAACTCTTTTCAGTAGAAGAGACTCAGCTTTGCTGATTCAGCTGCTCACTTGACATGGCTCAGTTTGCAACCCCCCCCCCTCCGCCCCCAACTCTAAAGCTCACGCTCTGCAATGCAAACTGGTGTACAACAATTGAGATTATTTAAAAGCATCAGCTCTCTTTCAACAACCTTGGTCTGTGCTCCATAGTGTATTTTGATTTGAGGGATTACTCACTTATTGTCAGGCTGTATGCCTTTTGATGCAAAAATGTGATGCTTGTTTGACTTGGAAAGAATGTTCCTGTTCTTATGAAGTACTTCGTTTTTTCCTGCTACCTGTTTTAGCGTGTTCATGCAAATTGGTGAAACCCCCTGCTGATTACAAATGTCAAAATGTGAAGTAAATCAGGCAAGCAAGTCTAAAAGGGGTAGGGGTTTTGTCTGCAAACCTTCATGATTCAGGACAACAGTCACCCGTTGACTGAGAAATGTTAGGAAGAAATTGCTCAAAACCAAAGGCTTTTTTTAGAATAACGCATTATGAAGTTGTTTTCATCTTCTGTGGAAGGAGATGAAACTTTTTGGGCAGTGAGTAAAAGAGTGTGCATGGTTCTTGATGTCTTGAGACAGGGCAAGAAATCTAGCAATGAATACACAGATTTTTGTCTCTACAATAGTAAATACTTAGTTTCATTGTAGTACTTTTCATCTGTAAAATGCCTTGTTTTACAGAGGAGAGCAGAGTCTTGATTTCTATGTAGCAGATGCAAGAGCTGAATTGACTGAGATCCCTGGCACGACTGAAAGCAAACCTTAAAAACTTTTTTTTTTTCCCAGGGAGAAGTAAAGGATAAGGGTGCTACAGTCTCTTTTGGGCATATCAACTCTGGTTGATAGGTAGTGACAGACATGGTTGGGCTACTTCTGCCCGGTTTAAGTCTGCAGCCCAGTATGATAAGGAAGCCAGTGCAGACAGTGGAAGCCGTCTAATAAGCTGCAGGTAATAAAACATGGGGGTTTTTTTTGTAAACACGACCATTGCCTGCATGAACATGACTGGGGCCAGTTGTGTTCTGCCCCTGTGCACCGTGGTCTGTCTGTGTGGGACTCTCTGCATTTGCTGTCACACAGGAGAAATGCGCTTTCATTCAAAGGGCCCATCTGGCTGGTGGGTCTGTACGAGGTCTCGTGTACCAGGTCCTCAGCCACTGCTCTTGTTGGAGCACACTTATCTAGCTTGTGCCATTCATCGACCAGGCAGATGTGGCTTTTGCTGTGAAGGATCTCACTGATTTTTTTTTTTATTTTATTTTTTTTTTACTCTGTTTTGTTTTGCTTTTGCCAAAGCAGTAACTTTGTGGGATCTTGTGGCCTCAGGTGTAGAAAACATGGCAGATTTTTTTAGGAGATGTCACTAAAATGAACATTGATATTAGCTACCTATTTGCTCCATTGTTAGGCAGTATCAGCTTTTCCACAGCTATTTCTGTACAAGTAGTTGACATTTCTAGAGCTCTTGTTACATTTTTCCAGGAACCTAGAAGCTTATACATACCCATTTTATGGTTTATGTTGGCATAATGATTCATGAATTGGGCCTATGCCCTCCTGAATATCCAGACCACATTCAGTCATATCATATTATGACTGAGGTCTTTATTGTGAATTACCTTACAGAAAAGGTAGGCTTTTTTTTTTCTGTTTATGACACAATTAGTAGTTGCCCTGCATCTGTACAAACCCATTCCTGGAATTTAAAAAAAAAAAAAAAAAAATCATGCAAAGAAAAATTCTGCAGGATCTTGGATATCTAGTGCTGACCTTGCTTTCTCAGTCTCTCACACAAATTGTTAAATAATTATCACTTAAGAGTTGACCTTTCATAAATGCTAATTTGATGTTTGATCATTTAAATTTTATTCACATAGTCCCATTTTGATAGTCTATAAAACACTGTAGTTTTTTACACTATAGAAGCAACAAAAGTTCATTTGCTAGGCAAATTCTCATGAACAAAGTCAGTAGATTTAAAAAAAAACCACAACAAAAAAACCCTTTTCTGTCTGGTAGTCTTCTACAGTAACATTCATCATTTTACTGAAATTTTGCTTTGAATGCTAGCTTTTTTCTAAGTTCTGGCACATTCCTATGGGTATGTGGAATAAGCTACTGATTGAGCAATGCGGTGGATTTATTCTATTAAAGTTGGTAACAAAAAATAGTGTGTTAAGTAAGACAAATCCAGGAGTTCTGTCTACAATTTTTGGTACATGAGGACTTTTGAAATACTTTCCCTCATCAGAATCAAATTTTAATAAGAATTCAGAGCAGAAATAATGAAATATTTTATTTCAATAATGTTGAAAAATAGGTGGAAGCATCTAACTTGGTGTCTCCTCATTGATAGTGCCTGCTCCATTAGGAGTGATTTCTCCATGACTGCCAGTGGCACCTGCGTACATCATTGCCGTGTTACAGTAAGATGACTGCAGATAAGACCAGCACTACATCACCTTTGAATGGTCTTATTAGTTATGCAAATGCTAGAAATCTCACCACAGTTATATTGACTATTCATTTCCAGTCTCCTACTTAAAAGCTTCTTTCATGCCTGGTGTAGCAAAGTCCTGTTGAGCTCTCTGTAGGCATTGCCTTAAGCACCATTTTAATGATCATTTTGATTGACGTTACTAAATGGCCCTTGATTTCTAACTGTAAATCAAGTCAAATGGAGATATTTGCATAAGAGATGGGAGTTGATGAGGTTGGTCTCTGGCTGTGTTGAGAGAGAGATGCTGGATAAAACTGGAAACCATTAAGAGCTCCTGGAGGAAAATGTGTGAGTGTAGATCCCTGCTGGCAGTTTTAAACTGGAAGCATCCTGGTAACAGAGGAGCACTGTAGTGCCTGTTGAATTGTACTCTCCTTCAGACCAGGTGTGCAGAGCTGGTGCTGGGACAGTGGCAAGCAGTAGTAGTACAGGAACGAGAACAGCAATTCCTCGCTGTCTCTCAGACTGAGAGGAGCAAATTGGGAGGAGGTTGCTGACCATGATGCTTCTTCTGCACAATTAAAAGGGATGAAGCTGTCTTCCAGAGTAAAAGGTAAGTGTGTAATTCAGCTTTACATTTAGGGAGTGACTGTGGTGGCCTAAGCGCTGTATAAAAACAAACCAACCAACTTGTTTTTACCTTTTCATCATTATTGGTATTTAATATAATTAAGCTGATTTTTTTCCCCTCATTTACCTTTCTACGGTGGCTTAGCGCAACTGAAGAGAGGATGCAGGCTGGCCTTCCAAGGAACCCTGATGTAAAAATGTGGGTTTAAGAATGAGTCAGCTTTGCTTCACTCAAATGTCTATCCATTCTGTTTCATGGTTCGGTAGGTCTGTACATACCATCATTCATTGCTTGGAAACTCTTATTCAGCTAAAATGACACCTTTGGTCAACTGACATTTTGAAAATCCCTGCTTTATTTTTGTCTATATTAATACTATTATCTTGTCCTTCCTCATCAGCAGATTTCAAAACCCTTTCTGAAAAGAGGAGTGGCATTATCCACTGTAGCTCAGTGCATGGGGGAGGTGGGTTTGTTCCAGGTGACAGAGGAGGAAGCCACCCAGATTTGATGAGCTCCAGTCCCGGGACCTGGATTCCTGAGCCCATCACTTAAAGGTGAGCTCCCCCTTGCACCCAATTCAGCAAACCTGCTCAGAGCGCAACTTTCAGCTCAGTTGCTCATCCAGCACGCACATTGAGTAGCTGTGAGTATTACTGGGAGGACTGGAAGAGGTTATTTGGGCAGAGAAACAAGGGCAACATTCACCTGGCGGGAGGTCTGGCTGCACCAGGCACCCTCTGCACCAAAGGCACATGTGCACAGGCTGTGGGGCACAAAGCCGAGCAGCGATGTGAAGCACCTTTGAGTTTTGTGTGGAAAAGGGGCTTTACGCTAGCTCCTTTTATGGCAATGCTGCACGGCTGCTGGGTGGAGCCCGTTAATTCCACACATGAGCAGATTTGGCATCCTCCCCCACCACAGGGTGTGTGCCCAGAGCCGGACCAGCATGCGAGCTGCTGGCCATCTCGGTGCCATTCCTCAACACCACTCTTAGCACCGGACCTCTCTTATCTCACAGTCGTCAGGAGCCTATGGCTTGCTTTTTGCTTGCTGACCATCACTTTTGCCAGACCAACACAGGCAGCCCTTCCGCTGGTTTGGAAAGCAAAGTTTCTCAAAAGGACCCCTTTATTCTTACTGACTAGAAGGATCACAGAATAGGACCAAGAAAAAAATAACTGCGGTGCGTTGTCTGGCTTCCAGGTTAGTCTGTGCACTTGACTGATGAATAGCTCAGCAGTTCACAGTGTGTGCACCATCGGTATCGCATCTGTGAAGACAATGTGCCATGCTGGCTTGGGAGTGACATGTTGTTGTGTTCAGTGACACGTGTGAGACTTTGAAGCACCTGACACTTGCAATTTATCTTCCTCCTCCTTTTCAAAATAGGTAATGGATGGCTTAACCCACCCCTTGCAGCAGTTTTTCCCAGCTGATTTACTCAGTGGCTTGTAAGGTTTTGAGTAGTAAGAATTTATGGTCTTTTTCTTGGGAAGGAAGACACTTTCTTACCGCACGTAATGTCTTCCACAGCTATTCTCATTATCTGCATTAACGCAGATCCTTGCTTGTCAGCCTCGGCGAACTGCTAATGGTAATGCATTCCCAAAATTAATTATGATGGATATGTGTGTGCATGAGTATTTAAGTGTGCTGGTTTTTATTTTCAGTCTTGTGTCACGAGAGAGGTCACATGGAGGTGAGCTTCCACTTACATTTCTTATTTAGGGTGATGAGAACAATGGCACTACAATATTTTTACATTTCTTCTCCAGCCCTTTCCTGATGCATTTTAATGTCTTGTCTGCTCTTTGCAGCCATGCCTGAATGCTGAGCAGGCACTTTGTTATTGACAGCCTAAGAAAAATAAGTCTTCCTGACGAATGGTTGTCATCCAGCAAAAAGACACACCAGAAATATCTTCCAATACGTATTTTTCAACTCTTACTTTGTCTGCTACCACATTACTGATTTTTGCCTCTTTTTAAATTATTTTTGTGCCAAAATCTAAACATTCCTGTGTGAGTTTCCTTCCTGTTCCACATCTCTGATTAATATCATGTAGATCTGTGAGCGGCTACTGGGGCGTCACACTCTTCACATTTCACTGTTATCAAATGCTAGGATTCTTTGTGTGGTTTCAAAGTTATGACAGACTGTTTCTACACAATCTCTGTTTTTACTTTCTTTTGTTTTGCCAGATACATCTCCAATGAATGAAAATTGAGTCTTGGGTTTAAGTACTTTTGGAACAAAGAACATTCACTTTAAAAGATATACTTTTAACCAAAATGCTTCAAATTTATTCACATGTGCTGGAAAGTACGTTTTTTAAAACACTTTTATTAAAAAATATTTTAAACATTTTTTATGTTAATTAAAACACAGAATTGCTATCCTGACTTACAGTGATAAAGTAATTCAAAATGCCTATATATACACCTACACATAGGCATATGTGGCAACTTGGATACCGAAGAGAAAACGTGTCTATAGCACAATGTAATACATTTGCTTTGCGTCTTTGTGCACATAAAGAATATATTTTGTGTCCTTTTTCTTAATGACAGCAGTTGTATCCTCTCACTGAGATGAAACACTTAACAGTAGCAGGTACTGTTAATAGCTTGCAAAGAGTCAGAGCGAACAAGTCCTGCACAGATCAACTGTAGAATAAAAAAGTAATAACCATCCTTCTTGAATAAATGAATATATTTTCCAAATGCACGTGTTGATGACAAGCAGCTGTCTCTCCTCGGCCTCTCTATGCAGGCCAACCTCTCTCCTGATGCTGGTGAAAAAGCAGCAGCACGGCACAGTGCTTTGTGGAGAGCTGAGGCTGCTGTTATATCTGAGCAGTGATTTGTAATCGCAGCAGATAAAACTTGCGTGTTTATCTCCCACGTTTCACATCTAGGACACCTTCTGTCATAATATTCAGAAAATCTAGAGGCAGAAATCAAAGCTGAAGTAAGCAATTATCTGGCACTAGCTTATTGTTAAATGCATGTGCATTTGCTTAGCTTTTCAAAGTTCCTGCTTTTGTCAGTTTGCTCCCTGGTGTTTCAGACCAGCCACTGAACTCACATTACAGAGCGTCTTGATCCCCCGTAGATTGTGTGTGGAATGAATTGGTAGATTCAGTGTGGTAAGTGATGTGAACTCCACACGACTTGCAAATATCTCCAGGTAACCGCCAGTTCTTGAAAAGCATCTTCAGGTACTTCTTAAATTTTTCACCCATGAAGAAGTAGATGACTGGATTGAGGCAACAGTGAAAAAGGCCGAGGATTTCCGTTACCTGGAAAGCATAGTCCAGATTCCTGCTCACCTGACAGTTTTTAATGACTCCGATAATTTCCAGCAGTTGTAAGAAAATAACAATGTTGTAAGGGGTCCAAAAGAAGAAAAACATGATCATGACAGCAAAGATCATCCTCACAGCCTTATTCTTTTTCTCATTTCTACAGTGAACTAATGTTTTAATGATCATGGAGTAGCAAAATGTCATAACTATAAAAGGGATTAGGAGCCCTAAAATGTTGATTTCCAAAGTGCAAAAAAGTTTCCATGTTGTGAAATTGCCTGGATATCTCGGCTTGCAGGTAGTATAATTACGTTCGTTAAAAGATTCTCTAAATACAAGTTCTGGAACAGAGGCTAAAAGAGCTACTAACCATACAACAAGGCTAGTAGTCAAGCCGTGGAAGGCAGTCCTTGCTTTCAAGGAAAACACTGCACGAACAATTGCCAGGTATCTGTCTATGCTCATAAGCATAATAAAAAATATCCCACTGTAAAACCCGACCAGGTAGATCCACGAAATGATTTTACACCAGGGAGTTCCAAAAACCCATTGGTCTATCGTGAAATAAGACCAGAACGGCAAGGATAAAACAAAGAGCAAATCTGAGATGGCGAGGTTTAGCAGGTACACATCAGTCATGCTCTTCAGCCTCTTGTATTTGAAGAGGACCACAATGACCAGAATGTTTCCCATGAGCCCAACCAGGAATACTAGGATATACAGAACAGGTAGGAAGGAGGCTGCAAACCTCTTGATGCTTTCCTTACTGCATGGTTTTGGAGCATCGTTATAATTATCATAATAGTCATATAAGGTTGAGATTTCAACTTCAGAGGACTCTGTACTTGAAGACCTCATGTTTTTTCCCCAGTTCCTGAGAAGGAAAGAATATAAAAATGTCAGTGACTTTCAGTGCATGAAGACCATGTAGTTACTCCGCAAACCTAAATCACTAGCAACGACTGACTTGCAGTTCCAGCATGCTTCCCATTACATATTCTCAAACACTGTTTAAGCATTAAGGAATGCATATGCACACTTGCAAAATGTACTGTCCTTAACATGCATGTGCTTAGCCCTTGCAACACTGCAGCTTGGATGTCAAGCACACAGAACGCTGTTCAAATGGCGGAGAGGAAAGCAAATGGGAATGAAAGATACGGACCACAGATATCAAATCAGAGAGGGATAAATCCTGTGTGGAATGAAGTAAAAAGCAAAGCCATTATTTGTAGCAGTTCAGCATTTCACCCATCAGGCAAACATCACCATAAGAAGACAGTAATAAAAATGCGTCTGACTCTTCCTTCTAATGAAATTACGCTTACCGAAAGCTGACGTGAGTTTTCAGTAAGTGCTGTCTTCAGTGGCTAAATGAATAATGGGATTTTGTCATTTTTGTATGTATGTTCTTTTCTAATAGGCAGAGACAGCATTTTAAGTGATGTTACTTTGAGGTAAGTAACTTGGATACAGTGCAAAGATATTGCTGATGTATTACTGTGTGTGTTATTCTCATCACAGCAAGTGTCATCTTTTTAGCCTAACATACCAGAATTTTTCTAAGCCTGAGTTATGTCCTTTCCCCTTTGTCTTTATTTTTATGAATGGAAAGCAGAAGAAAAGTTAATATTGTTGCTTTATTTGTCTTTGCACTGTATGTTGCTGCTACATAACAACGAACATTGAGTATCATTAACCTGACTCCTACTGTGTGTGGTCCCAGGCTTGACACCTCTCCAGCCTACGGTTCTGTTCTGTTACACACAGAGAGGAATTTAATCTGACTTACAAGTCACAGGGACAAAACTGTTTGACACCAATGGTCTAGAGATGACAGCTTTGCAACAACTGCACCTAGACATACCTGAATCCCATCTAGGTTCAGTATAATATACTTAGATATTTAAAACTGAAAACATATGCTCACAGAACACACATACACCCACTTCTGATGATGCAGGAGTTCTTAAAACTGCTTTAAAAATTACCTGAGCAGCAGCAAAAGGTCAATGAAAAAGCGTTACAGTCACACATATGATGAGTGTACATGATACACAACTGTTTCAGCAACTGCAT
Source organism: Gymnogyps californianus (assembly GCF_018139145.2). NCBI lineage: Eukaryota > Metazoa > Chordata > Aves > Accipitriformes > Cathartidae > Gymnogyps > Gymnogyps californianus. The sequence continues at coordinate 119,184,378 of NC_059472.1, read as the reverse complement.
TTTGTGAATTTTACCTTTTCTCCTCCTTTCTTCTCAGATGATGTGAAGAAGCTTCTTTGCTCTAAGGGTGCTGAATCACTTGCTTCTCACCAGGTAGCTCTGTCAGGGAGGTGCTGCCTGCACAGCGATATTCAGCAGCTGCAAAAAGCAGATGTCACTAGGTAGCTGTCTCTCTTAACGGAAACTTTGTACTTCCTTACAGATTGTATCACAAGTGCTTCTCTCTTCAATGCTCATCAGAGATGGTCCCTTAAACTCAGAAATAAAATTAAACACATCGTATAATGTGTAAGGAAATGCAAAGTTTCCACTGAGAGCCTGATTACTGAGTTAAAGCAGCTTCATCTTACACAATAATCATTAAAATAAATGTCACTAAGCAGTTCTCATTCAACAGAAACCTTGTTCTTTCTTATGGGTTGTAAAATGCATCTTAATCTCAGAAAAAAATAATCAAAGGATCATCTGTAGTGAGCAGAGACGAGGAAGGCACTTGGTGGGTGTGTGGGAGGTGTGTTTCTAGTCCCTCTCTGCCAGATAACTAATTTTGCAAGTTATGCTATGTAATTGTAGAAGAAAAGAGCTGTATAGATTTAGCGTAGGGAGGGCTCCTTTTATTCATTGTTGTTTGATCTTCCTAACTCCTTATCTTGCTAAGAAAAGAAATGAAGGCATGTTAATTCATGCTACCTTTTTGCTTGATGTCTCCCATAGTGGGTTTTATGTACAGCAAATCTAACTCCTACGACTGACCTGGCACAAACAGTAATAGTGGTCAAAATATCAAATAAGTAGTAGGATGTGTGCATATGTGCTCGTGTGTCATGTAAGGGCAAAGGGTGCTGAGTTTTACCATGGTTCTTGTCACAGCAGGAAACTCAGCAGCTGCTTTGAATTTCTCCTGAGAGTGCGATGGGCCCTGTCTGTCTTTTGGGGGATCCTGGGAAGGGAGAAGAGAGCATAGAGGACATGTGCTAGCCAAATGGGATGGTTTTGAGTCCCACCAGCAAACAGCTGTGCTAGCAGCTGGCAAGTGCGGCTCTCCTCTATGTCCCAGAAAAGGCCAGCCAAGTAGAAGTAAAAGCCATTTCTCAACAGGAGAGGCTGCTTGTTTGTTAGCAGGAGGAACTGAAGAGTCACAATGAGAAACAGAAACAAGAAAGCTACAGGAGGTGGTTGGGAGGGTCGGAAGAATCATAGATCACAGTCCAGGAGAGATTATATGTCTTCTAGTTCGACCTCCAGTGTTATTCTGGACACAGGTATAGCTTTTGTTCAGTTATGCTATTTGCTGCTGTCCCATATGCCTCTGACATTGTTACTCTCCCCAATAACTTACATTTGGCTGAAGTGTTTCTTCCAGAAAAGCTTGCTGTGAAGACAGCATGAGATGTGGGATCTACTGGTTTCATGTTTTGCCAGAATAAAACAATTGTATGGGAAGTAGTTTCTCAGTCATCTTTCGCAAGCTGCATCTGTGGAGGTTTTTAAATCTGTCACTGGGAGATGTTCCTCCAGTGCAGATTATTGCTCTGCAGATCATGTACATCTTCTCTTCAGTTTACTAGCAGTCCTTTAAAGATGTGAGCATCAGATGAGCAGGCAACACTGTGGTACCAGTTTCATCAGCTCTGCTCACAGAAACTAGAAGCTGTTCCTCTTGCTGCTCTTTTGTCCGTGTAAGGGCCTCATTAATCTCTTCTTTGACATGTTGTTGCACTAGGGGCACCAGTTCAGCTTTTCACCCACAATAACAATGACATAGAATCTTTCTTTAAGCACCTGCTTTTCAGGAAAAAAACCACCTCTTGCTCTGTAGGCATTGTTCGTTCTTAGTTTTGGCTGTAATGTTTTTGCCTCAATAAATCACTATGCATCTGTGTCCTTATCTTGTCCCACTCATTATTTTCTACTCCATCAAACTAGGTATATCCTTTGAATTTCATCAGTAGTGATTTTTCTTGATTTCCAGATGACATAGTGAATAGAATTGAATCCAGATACAATCTCTCTTCTACCCTGTGAGAACCCTTCTTGGTTAAGGGATGATTTCCCATTGCCAGCAACCTTTTGAGGTCTGTCGACCTGTCCTTAGCACACATGCCACACTTCAGATATGCTTCTGATGTTTCAATCGTACTGTTAGCAGGGACCAAGCCTGCAGCCTTATGAGTGCCAGTTTAGCACAATTCATATGGCACTGGCCTGAAGAAAGGACCTGTCTGGCATGTTGCCTTTTGCCCAGTCCTTCCTTGGAAGACTTTCAAGTAGCGAATGCTTCCTAAGCATTTTTGTATCTGCTCGCTGCCTTGGGTGGAAAGCTGGGCTGCTGCCACTGGAGGAGTAGGGCAGCAAAGGCTCCTTGTCAGGGCATGTGTGTGCAGCTGTGGTGGAGTGGAGAGGAATGGCTGGACCACACTGTCTTGCAAACCAGCAGTTGTGTTGCAGAAGCCTGCCATACTAATGCATTTCATGCTGCATCAGCAAATGGAAAGGTCTGTCTTTGTAAGGAGACTGAGCAAGAGCGTGCCTGCAGAAAGAGGAATGCTCACCCACAGAAAGAGAAGAATGGTTGTGGCTACAGACGATGAAAACTTAGGATGTATGAACTCCAAAAAATGAAGCTAAAAAAAAATCTGCCAGTTCATGAAAATCAAGAGGATAAAAATGAACCCTGAAACACCTTCTGATGGCCTACCAATGAAAAGAGTCCCTGGGAGAGCCTGCGAGGAAAACTGCAGAGAAGACAAAAAAAAAGAAATCTCTGAGCAAATGAGACAATGCAGAAAATGGATGAAAGGTGTTGTGAGTGAAGGCCCTGCAGTGGCTTGGAGAGAAAGAAGAGTGAAAGGGACTAAATATAACTGTAGTCTGTAGTAGGGGAGGTCTGAGGTCCCCTTCTAACATGGCACTGTGTCTTTTTTCAGCTCCTCCTTGGAGAAGAACAACCTGGCAGAGACTAACAAAAAGGGGATGGCAGGAGACCGCGAGGTTAAGAGGAAAGGGGGAAGGGATCTCAGTGAGATGTAGAGGATGTTGCTGTAAAACTGACAGGTTGGCAGAGGAAGGGGAGAAGAAAGAAGTCTTACCTCTTTACTAGATGGTATCAGGTATGTGGCACTGACCAAATAAATCACGAGAGTGCGGAGAGGTGGACCAAAGCTGATTAGCCTGACTGGGAGGAGATTAACCTTTTATATGGGATGAGGAGGAGGGGGGCACATTAAAACCAACAGAAGGGAACTTAATAAAAGCAAAAAGCAGAACAACCCAAACCATGAAAACCTTGCTTCTCACTAAAAGATGATTTCAGCCACTCCCGCCTTTTACAGAAAGTCTTACCATTAACTTGCTGTTTTACAGGATGCATAAGAGTCTTGCCCAAGGAAGGACTGGAGATAGACGTTTATCTAACCCGCTAGCTAGGCTGTGAGATACTCACCACTGATGTGCCAGTGCACCATCCATTCCCTCTGATATCAGTGTTGGCCATGGATAGGTGATTCAGAAGTGTTTATTAGCGAAGTCCTCATCCAGAAGAGACTGCCTCAGGAGAGAGGCAGATGACGGTAACTAAAGATAGCCAACTATTGCAAAAATCAGTATTTTGACTGATTGTGTAGATCAGCGCAGGATCCAGGCTACCAAAGTCACAGCTGGACAAACGATTACCTTTCTCAACAAACCGTCCTCTCCATCAGGCGGCCAACCCCTTCTTGCATGGTCACACCTTGTGCAGTTCTTCTTTTGCAATTCAAGGGAATTTGAATCGCTGTTTGCACATCTGTAGTTCCCATCCTTGCTCGTTAGCAAAGTGTTTCTGCCACCTATTCGTTGTGCAGTTCCGTTCCTCATAATTTTCAATTTATTCCAAATTTCCTGTGCATGACTAAAACTGCAGCAGTCTGACAGAGAACTAAAAAAGGAAAGTGAATTAATTTCCTGGTTTTAGAGACAACCACTGTCTACACTGTTGTCCCAGGTGATTCACTCATAATTTACCTCAATCTTTTTGAACGTACGAATTCCCTTTGGCTAAGACAGCTGTTTGCGCTGACAAGCACAAGATTTAAGCCCAAAACATGTTTTCCTTGCTCAACACTGTTAAGTTGCAATTCCCCACATCTTTTTTTCTTTCAGTGGTCCAGTCCTATGCATTCTGCTGTTTGTATCCACTGGTGATTCTATGAATGGTGTTGGCCATCATTTTCCCCAGCCTAATTTACTTTCTTTCCATGTGCTGTGCTTGCAAAGCTGCTATATTCAGAACCCCTCTATAAAAAAAGAACTGAAACTCCAAACCTCAAACATGACAGAAACAGTCATTTTGTATGCTGAATTTTACTTAAAATAAAAATCACTGATGCAAAAACCATGAGTTGTATTCTTCTTAAATGTGAAATGACACCATGAGGAGCTTTCTTTATCTTGTTCAGTGATCTGTCAAATGTTCCCAAGCTGTTTCTGCAGAAAGATGACAAATTTGGGCTGCTTCTGAGGAGCAGTTGATACCTGAGATATAATTTTTCTTTTTTTAATTTCCCAGCCATCACCTAACCGTCACTATGATGTCCCCGTTAAAGGCTGGTCTCGCCGAATAAAAAAAAAAAAAAAGACAAGGCAGTGGTGAATAGCAGAGGTCTCCTCAGGCAAGTTTGTTTGATGTTTATTGCGATGAGTTTAGATACAGAGGAATGATGGCATTCTGGCGTAAAGGCTTTGGTTTCTGTTTGCTTTGTGGTAGTGCCCCCAAGTCTCAAACACTGTAGTTGTTGGTAGTCTTTAAAAGCTTATTAAATAACTGGCCTTATCCTAAACATCTGCACAACAAATATCTTTGCAGTCGCTCCTGCCATGTTCCTCACATGGCAGTTGTAACATAAAGGAAGCTCGTTAGAAATACCGAAGTATTTGCAGACGATCAAGACTGAGAAAGAACCAATACTTGCTCTTATCAATTACTAATCTTCTTTCTATGTTCGCTAAGAGCCAGGCACTCTGCCATCACACGGTAAAAGCTGTTTCACTGCCAAGTCCTCTTCAAGACAAGCTGTACAGCCAGCTTACGTAATATTCAGTTCACTTTTAGTAGCAGAGGAGACCACTCAGGGCACTGAAATAAAACTGTGATAGCAACAATAAAAGGTTTTCATTGGAACATCTCTCTCATCCTTGCGATTCACAAGATATTCCGATGTGTTTTGTGAATCGTTGGTGAAACTGCTTGTAGTTAATATAACATCCACAAGCTCTCATTTGGTCAATAACAAGCAAATAAAACCTTGAAGAAATTGATGTTTCTTCCAGCAGCAGAATGTAGTGACTAATTTTTTCTTACTTTTCATAAATATATTTTTTGCACTCTGTACTTGTTCATCAGTGACTCCAGTTGCTAGACTGGGGTGTCCTCCTTTATCATGAATGACTTTTAAGTCCGATAGAGTTTAATAATGCCACCCTCTGGTGGAAATGCAAAGAAAGCATTGACACTAAAGATGGGCAGAAGAAATGATGGAGCGAGCTTAGGGCAGAGGGTCCTGCATGAGCAAGGGTGATTACAAGGATAGTGAGAGATTATGGTGACTCTGGAAATACTTGGTTCCAGGTGCTGTTAGCCTTGTGTAAAAAGATGTATGCCACTGCCTGCAGTTGCCTTTTCTGAATCTGACTTGATCTGTAAGCTCTGGCCTGTGCGTTCAGTGTTGTCTTTATGGTAGCTTGTATTTTGTCCATCCCTTGCACTGTAGCCTCCTGAAACCTGAGCTGCCAGGAGGATCTGGAGAGCAGGGACCAGCAATGGGACCAAGAAGAAGGAACTGAACAAGAGACCAAGTGATGGTGAGCCTTAATGATTCAAATGAGGGCTCCCTTAGAAAAAATCAGCTGACAGCAGCATGAGGATGCCTGTTTCCTAAGATAGGATCCCAGGGGGGAGAGGGGCTATAATAAAGCAAAGACTCGCTGGAGAGGGGCTCTTAAACCACTCAGGGGTTATGACCTCGTCAAATTTTAGTCAGCTCTGATACTACCATTTACAAAACAGACAAACCCAGCTTTGAGCCTCCTCAGACACCTTCCTTACAGGGCAAAGAAAATGTGCTGGTCAAAGTCCTTCATCTGTACCAGGAGGTCTAGCGAGATGTCCCTAGGAAGCGCTGGAACAGCGATTCCTGTGCGCGCTTACCCAATTCCCCATCCCTGAGTGTTTTTAGGCCATTAGCACTATTGCTTGAGGCTCTTCCAGTGGGAAATGCTCCCCATTGCCATGTGCTCCTGTGATGGCCAAGTTGGGGTCTATATTGCTCAGCAATTGCCCTGGGCAGAGGGGATGGCAAGGGGCTGTGGACAAAGGTGGTGCTGCTCCAGGTGCCTCTCAGGCATACCATTTCCTTCTAGTTTGCTCCTACCTGGTTGGAGCCCGGAAAAATAATTGAAGCTGCAGCTCAGGGTTTCAAGCAGTTCTTATATGTAAGGAACTGTGCTGGTAAAGTGCATAGGAAATTGCACATAGAAATAGCAGCGCATGTCTGGCACTAGAGGGAACTGTCTCGTCAGTAGATGCGGGGGGCCATCTACTGTTCTGCTTCCTCAGCTTCATCAGCGTCCTCTAATGTGCCCTGCAAATCCTGGCCATTGCAAGCTGTGCTGTCGTTTCTTTGTGTCATGGTGCTGCTGGGTTTAATTTTAATGTAGCAAATGTAGCATTTATGGGCTAAATGCAAACTTCTTGTGGGAGAAATGCAGCTTCTTTCAGTTGCCTGCATTATCCCAGCATATGGACCTATATGTAGCTGGACTGTTGGGCTGCAGCTGAGTATGGAGCAGTGACAAATGCATATAACTTATCAGAGACTTAAAATCTGAGTGGGGTGGAAAACAGACTGTTTAGTTACAGCTGCAGTTGGCAAGTGGATAATATCCCCTGTATAGTGAAAAAGCTGTGCCAGAGTCCTTGCTTGCATTCTCTACCCATTCACTAACCTCTGCCTTCAGTGATATAAAGTTAATGTTCTGCTTCTTGCTGATTGAAGGATCACAGTTGGAAATTTGGTAAATGGAAATTGTTCTTCACAAGCAAACCATTTTCCCCATGTCCAATGGGAGCTATTTTACAGTATTTCTTTAGGGAGAGGAATGACAAATACAATATATCAGCTATTGACATTTTTGTATTGAATATTAGTGTAACAAACAAAATTATACAGGAGGAGTTGGTCGGTATTTTTTTCCACATTGAAAACAATGTGTTAACACTGACACTGCAAAACCCAGGTCTTGAGGTTTGGGTGTGTATGTGTTGAAAACCAAGCTCTTACAGTAGTTATCAAGTAAATTAGGAAGTTCTTATTAACAATAGCAGCAGAATTATTACCAGCTTCAATAGAAGCTGTATGTAAGTGACAAGTGTCAGAAGCCATCCTTTAATAGTTTTAAGTTGTTCTCGATTTTAGCTTCAATTACTGGATTTGAATTTCAAAATAATAACTCTGGAAGTCACAGGTTTTCATTAGAGTTCCGGGTGTCTTACAGAGTTAAGAAACTGAAGTGCAAACAGTAAATCTTTGAGCAGGACTGGGTAAGTCCTTAACACAGAAAATATTTCATTCACTAGTAAAATGTGGCCATTTTAGAAGTGGTATGTAAACAGCCTTTGGCAAAGCACCACACCATGCTTGGGCAATAACTACAGAGGAAAAACGTTACCAGCTAGGAGCTGCAAAAGCAACGATGGGTAGAGATAGTGCAACTTCTAGAATTCAAATTTGGGAAGAATAAAGCTGGTAACTGAGATTTTATTTGGAAAACTCTCCTTTGTTTTTTAGCAATAGCAGGACTTGGGACTTGCATGGATGGGACTTGTGCCCTCGTTGGCAACAGAGTGTCCTGCTAGGACGATTTTGTATTACCTACGAGATCTCAGTGAGGGACCTTGCAAAGGTGCTAGAGACAGAATGGAAATGACAGAACTTAACCCATAACCAATGCATTTATAAATAGTTTCTCTGTGAAATATAGCCTTAAAACTTCAGACTACCCTGGACCAGGACTTCAGATCCACTCCCAGGAAATTCTAAATCCAAAGGAAATACGTGGGTAGCGACTCCTTCTGATGCCAGTGTTGAAAACAGCAACTTTCACTGCTGAGCAATTTCCTAGGTCAATGTGATGCTCTGACTGGCTGCATTTCTAAGTAAGTTTTTTGTACAAGTTAAAAACCCCACAAGGCCAATGAAAAGAATTCAAAGTGGCCATGCTTGGCTTAAAAATGAAGAAACATAAATCCTATGTTTTTGGGACTGTGGTGTGATACTTGAACAACAGGGATTCACAGTGGCACCTAAAGAAGATACTGATGTCCATGTATCTCACTGCAAGCAGTTTGGCTAAATATGTGTCTTGTTCATCCTATTTATAAGTAGAACATGAAGTATAGTTGTGAACCTGCTGAGAAAATTTGGATTCAGCTTTTATTAGTTCCTCAAACTGTAACCCAGCTGGGAAAAGATTTATGTTATGTGTCAGTGTGATTCTCAAACAGGAAAAAAGTTGATCATGATGAAAAAATAAGATGCAAAGATAGCTCACCAACCCTCAAAACCCCAAAGCCCAATCCCTCCACCAAACCGAGAGATTTCCTGACCTCCTTTTTGCACAACCAAATACTATTCAATGGATAGATATAACAAGTGTGTGTGCGCGCGTGCGCATTTTCATGTGTAAATTGTGACTTGCTAAGTAAGCAGGAGTCTATCCTTAATTTATGGCAGATGAAAAGGTTTTATCCCATACTGAGAGACTGATTTACTTTCTCATGTGTAATGGGTAGGGACTGGATGTTGCTGGTCCTCAGGGATGTGTTGATCCAGCCTAGGGATATATGCAGCATTAGTGCTGCACATAGAAAAGTGTGTGTTGTAAACTAGCTGGACAGTTAGAAGGCACCAGTTTCCTGCTGCAGAGGTTTTGAAAGAGAAGTAGTATCTTTAAATAAAGGCTACAATTAACTGAAAGTCCAGTGGAGGGACTTAAAGAGACATCAGTGTAATGTATAAAATTAGCAGAAACCCGGGAAACTACACAATATTAGCTGTCACAAATCACAACAGAGGCATGGTCTGGGCAGGAGCTGCAGGGCTGCAGCTCCCCATGCATGCTGGCATGGTGCAGTACAGCGAAGAGCAGCAATGCCTGTCTCAGCTGCAGCTGAACCCAGTCCTGGTAAAGTTTGTTACTGGTTGCCCTCAGAGCACTGGTATGTTTCATGGAGGCTGAAGTTTTTTAAGGGACAATTACAACAAAACTCTTCCTGCTAATGCAAACAAAACAAAAATGTTGATTTTCATTTTCAACAGGTTTTCAAAGATTTACCACTTCTGCTATGAGGAGGCATCTGCATAAACTAGCCATTTGTTGCAGAGCCCAATGCCTAGATATTGAGCAATAAGACCTTGCATGTAAATAGCAGATTCTATATAATAACTTGCAAATACATGGCATAAAAATTGATGGTGTTATGCCGACAATCCTTGGAAGTCTTCCATTGCACAGTGTGGCAAAGAAGACAGAAGGAGTGCAGGTTGTCAGGAGGGGCCCTTGACTTGGAAGTGAAGGATTTTTGCAGATGCAGTTTCACACATTACAGCTTGCAGAGGACCCAGGGCTGTCACAGCAGTTTGACTCACGGTAGCAAGTCTGCACTGCCAGAGGGAGATGCATCTGGAAAGCGTGTGTGCTGTGATGCACTGTGCTGGTGATGGGTAGGGTTCCTGGGAAACCACTGGGGCTAGGCAGGAAAATGCTCTCCTTTCCTAGAGAGCTGGCAGAAAGCTCTGGGCTTGCACCTTTCATTTTGGAGACAGGACATGGATCATATTTAAAGGTGCCTTTTACTCTTCCCACTCAGTAACTCACCATTGTCTGAAAAATAAAAGGAAAGTTAAAGAAACCAAGTGAGATTGCATTGCTCAGCCTGGCAATCCACCGTCTTCAGGCTGATTTCATGCAGATGACTTCTTGTTTAGTCTCAGAGTACCTTCCTCTTTCTTTCTGCACATCTTAGCATTTCTTTAAAAAAACATTTCTTAAAAATACCACTTGCTTGGGGGTGGGGACAGAGGGAGTTGTCTTCTCTCACTTGCTTAGGCAGACTGAATTTTTAAAAGTAATTTAATTTCAGGTGATATTCATGCTACGCTTAATCTTAGGCAATAGGTCTGGAGTCTGGAAGTCCACTTTAGCTGAAATTTTAAAAGTTGAGCATATAGAATATATTTACACCTAATACAAGGCATTTTATGAAAAGGAGCTATTACACTGTACAGTGTGATGAATGTTCAGTAGCAAAAAATAGAATATTTAATATTTGTGGAATTATTACATATGGAAAATTGCTCAATGGAGAGGCTCTCCTCCAAGCTTTCTTAGAAATAAGGTTGTACTCCTTTTGTTTTTAAAATCTTTACTGTTTCAGAATATTTAATGCTTAACAAGAGGCATGTCAGTAATTCAGTGCATCTGTTAAGTCTCTTTGTATGGGTAACGGCAATCTCTCAGTGGTGTCTAGCCCTGCAGAAGACATATTTACATACATTTCTTCTTCACAGAGCCTTTTACACGAAGACAGAGCCATCCTGGTCACTGGTGTTCAGGGTTATGTTGCTGTTCACAATGCTTTCTGCATAGCTAGCTGAATAGGTGACCTGGTAGCGACTGCAGGGGCCACAGAAACGCAGGAATGGACAGCACTTCAAGCAGACATGATAAAGGTATTTCCTGAATTTTTCCCCAGCAAAAGCATAGATAAGAGGATTGAGACAACAGTGACTGAATGCAATGGTTTCGGTCAGGTGCATTACGTAGTCCAATGATTTAATTTGGTTGCAACTTGTGAATAACTCACAGTGCCTTAAAGTCTCTAGAAAAATCAGTACATTGTAGGGGGACCAAAACAGAAAAAACACGACCACCACAACCAAGATCAGTTTTATGGCTCGTGTTTTTTTCTGATTTTTGCAGGACAGCAGGGTTTTGACGATCCCACAGTAGCAATAGCATATGATACAGACTGGGATGAAAAAGCCGATGGTGTTCAGCTCCACATTGCAGAACACTGGCCAGATATTCTCCAGCTCCTGGGGGAAGACAGAAATGCAGTCATTTTCTACCAGCTGGGAGAACACAAAATGTGGCACTGAAACTAAAACCGCTATTGCCCATACTCCGCAGGTTATAAGAAAGCCACGTTTCACTGTTCTGGATTGCAGAGAATATGTTGCACGGACAATGGCCAAATATCTGTCGATACTGATAACAGTGATAAAGAACATGCCCCCAAAGAAACCGATGTAGTACAGTGAGGAAATAGCTGTGCACGAAATAGTCCCAAGGGTCCATCCACGCACTGTGTTGGAAGCCCAGAAGGGGAGGGAGATCACGAAGAGAAGGTCTGAGATAGCCAAGCTCAGGAGATAGATGTCAGTGATGCTTTTTTTACTGCCCTCTTTCACAATGGCAAAAACCACCATTAGATTCCCTGTGAGGCCAAGAGCAAACACTGCAATGTAAAATATTGGCAGAAATATTTTCCCAAATTCTTGGATGTCAGTCTTATTGCAGGAAAAAGCATGTTCGTCATAAGCGTATTCAGCTGTCGTTTCTGTGAATGCTTCCGTCATGCTGAATTTTCTCACTAGAGGCAACATGAAAAGGGAAAAGAGAATAATGTTAGGGAGAGAGATCCAGTATCTGCTATGGTAAAATACTGAGAGACCTCACCAACATGCACGCTTTGGGATTTTGTCACTATTTGGGTTAGTGAGAGTTGTATTACTGTGGAGGTGATGGTAGTTACTAACAAAAGCCGAGACTCTGCTGTTGCATGTACTTCACTGAAAATTAGCTCTTTAGGATAAGAAAAAATAAATGAGAGTTTCAAGGGCTGTTGAATAAGCCGCGGCTTATCGGAAGAGCAGCAGAAGCAGCAGCAAACCGACATCCGACTAACTGAGCTCTGCAGGTGGGGCATCGCAGCGTGAGAAACGAAGGCGCTCTGCCAGTCTGTTGGGCAGTGCTCAGCAGGAAACGACACCTCATGTAGCTGTTGATCAGCATGCGGTGCCTGTCAACACCACCAAGAGCCCAGTCTCGCCCCACGTGTTAACCCTGGAGTGGAAGTGTGGTAAGACGCCCAGTTTGGCCAGGTCCGAGCTGATGCTTGCTGACGTGGGAGGAGCAAAGTTTGCACTGGGACATCCCTTGGGAACAAGCATATCTTTGATGAGGTTTTTTAAAAAAATCATCCCATGATCAAAAGAGGAGAAACTATATTGACCCTTTTCCTCAAGCACCAAAGCATCCCGTCACTGCTCCTGCCTTGGCTGCGAGGTAGTCAGGTTGGAGCGAGGGCTTGTTAGCTTGGAGGCTGCACGCAAAGAGAGCATGAGGTGCAGGTGTGCGACCTCTGGGCTTACTGGTCTGCACATCCAATAACTTGGGGCACCCGTCAGTTCCTCTGCGCTCCCTTGTTCAAGTCTCCGCAAAGACTTCTGTTTGCAGGGAACCAAAAATCCTAGATGGGTGCAGATGTTACTGCATTCGGTCTGCTCCCTGGTTGGGGTAAAGAGCTTGTAAGTATCCGTTACTTGCTCTTGAAATTGAGTGTGATACACTGTGCAGAAGCCCAGGGAGATGACAACATGGCCAAACCACCCTGTTAAAGCTGAGACTGAAAGGAAAGGTCAGTGATAACAAACTGCAACTAATAACTACCCCTTTGTCACAGTGTCACAATCTTCTTACAGGAACCCCTATTGACTGTAAAGAAGGGTCTCAGTTCAGTGACCGTAAGCCGTCTCTAATATAGATGTTTACATCTCCTGTTAGTGGGAGATGCAGCCATTACAGCCAATGAAGAGCAGTACATCTGATCCAATGCAGGTCAGGCCAAATCTGCTTTAAGACAAGACAGACTGCTTTCCAGACTCTGCTGACCGTGTTGATGAAACTGCTTTTGACTATAAGGAGAACATGGGCACATTACTCAGTGGTAGACGCTGATGGTGTGTAACTATTCCCACTCCTGACACTTAGAGCAAAGTAGTTGGAATCCCAGCCTACATGTCCACGTTTCACTGATAGCAGTAGTTTTTATAGCCTCTGTTTAAAATAAGCCTTGCAAGACTAAGCATGAAATAAAGATGTCCTGAAGTGTGAGACGGTCCTTGCCCAAGAAGTTTTCATATGACGTAGTGGTAACTACAACTAACTCCCCCATGGGTGGCTACTGTGACCATATTAACATTTTCTCCTAATGCCTCATTGCCAGAGTGCCGTTTGTGGTGTAGGCCATGAAAGTCTGGCCTCTTATTTTGTAGTCATTTCTCAAAGAGGTTTTTTTGTGCTAGTTGGAAATGCAGGCTCTCCATTTTAAAATATCTTCTTATTCTGAAAGTTCAAAGCCTAGCTGTCCCCAAGACATTTAAATGAGAAGTGCCCACAGTCATTAGAAAACAATCTTTGTGGTTTTGCGCAGGAAAAGTGGGCTAGAAGAAGGGCTGTCTCAGCACTGGTAGTTCTGGGGCATGGGCACAGCACGGGGAAGGCTGTTTGCAGCAGGCAGGCACACCCACGGGCTGAGCAGCTCTTGCAGTGCCTTTCCACTTGAACTGGGAGCTGAGTCTGCCTGCAGAGTCTGTCCAGCCCCTTGCTTGCAACCCAGTTTAATTCTTCAGCTTCTGGAGATGTGGTATCTGACACCAGCAGAATTAAAGGGGATGAATAGGAAGTGCTTAGGTGCTGTGGCCGAAGCTGACAGCAATTGCAGACAAGATACTGATTTTCTGCTGGTGAGATAACTAATTAGAGTTGCCTACAGAGATATGTGAGAGGTTCCTCATCTCTTCATGTGTCTGTCCAGTCATTACTTTATCTGCCCTGTTGAGGGATACAGAAATGAGCAGGAGACATCGTATGTAATCCCAATAGCCCATCATTTTCTATCTTCCCATCCTGACGTTTTCTTTCTCTTCTTCTCAGACTAAATGTATGCAGCAGGTGCCTTTAAAATGAAAAGAAGTGTCAGGGTTGTGCTGGTTTTGGCTGGGGTAGAGTTCATTTTCTGCACAGAAGCTTGTATGGGGCTATGTTTTGGATTTGGGCTGGCAAGAGCGTTGATAACACAGGGATGTTTCCGTTATCGCTGAGCAGTACTTACACAGAGTCAAGGCCTTTTCTGCTTCTCCCACCACCCCACCAGCGAGGAGGCTGGGGGTGCGCAAGAAGCTGGGAGGGGACACAGCTGGGACGGCTGACCCCAGCTGACCAAGGCACTAGTCCATACCATATGACGTCACGCTCAGCAATAAAAAGCTGGAGGAAGAAGGAGGAAGGGGGGCCGTTCGGAGTGACGGCATTTGTCTTCCCAAGTAACCGCTACAAGTGAGGGAGCCCTGCTTTCCTGGAGAAGGCTGAACACCTGCCTGCCGATGGGAAGTCGGGAACCAATTCCTTGCTTTGCTTTTGCTTTGCTTTGCTTTGCTTGCGTGTGCGGCTTTTGCTTTACCTACTAAACTGTCTTTATCTCAACCCACTAGTTTTCTTTTACTCTTCCGATTCTCTCCCCCATCCCAGCAGGGGGAGCGAGCGAGTGGCTGTGTGGTGCTTAGTTGCCGGCTGGGGTGAAACCACGACAGGGGTACACCAAGTCTCTTGTGCCGAACGTGAGTTGCTATGCCAGCCCACCCAGCTCCTTGCCACTGAGCTGTTACTGCACCCATTTGCACAGCACCAGAACTTCCGTCTTATTCTGTGGGCTAATGTGCTCCACAGCTGGTTCTTCACCGATGCACCGGTGTGCCGTAGCTGAGGGCTACCAAAATGATTGAGGCTGGAGCACCTGGTATATGAGAAGACGCTGAGAACTGTGTTTGATCAGCCTCAACAAGAGACATCTCAAGGGGGATCTAGTGAGAAGGTGTAAAGGTGAAGCAGACAACTTTCCTCAGAGGAATAAGAGGCAATGGCCATGGGAAATTGTTACTCACTATATGGAAAAAAAATTTCACTGTGAGGGTGGTCAAACACCAGGACAGGGCTTCAGGGAGGTTGTGGGATTTCCATCCCTGGAGATAGCTGAAACTCAGCCAGCCCTGCTCTGAGCATGGGTTTGGACAAGGGACCTCCAGAAGTCCTGTCCTAACTTCGTAACTCTGCGACAAAGCCGGACAGAGGCCACAATGTCTCTGCAAAGTGCCCCAGCTTCTTCTCTGCTGTGTAAGCTCCTGTTTCAGACATGTCTTTCCTGGTGTGACAAGCAGAAGTCCCATCACGCACAGAGGAAAAAACTGATCGATGCCTGCTCGTATCCCATTAGCATCTTTGCTAACTGCACAGGCATCCAGAGAGGTCTGCTTGGTGGTGCTTGCCTAGACTGTGTGTGCTGTGTGAAATCCCTGATCTAGAGAGAGGGAGGGCGTGTTGGTTTACTCCTCTCTGAGAGCCTCTAGCTGTGCTGGTCTTTCCCATGCTCACTCCCTTAACTCATGTCTAGAAAGGCAGCTTGTTTCTCTGGAGAATTTCCATATGTGTCCGTACAAGCCGTTGTGCTCTGTTGGGCACAGGGAGGATTTCACATGTGTAAGGAAACACAGCTCCCACCATGGGGTAGCCCTCAGGTCTGGCAGACTTCTGCATAGGCTGTGCCCACTGGCATTGCCTGGAGAAAAAGCTGGGTGTAGGAATGGCCACCTTCTTCACAGGAGAACATTTACACGGAGGTGCAGGATGAACTCCTGGCCTTATTGAAGTAAAGAGGAACATCACTTGGGCTGGGATTTTTCCTGAAGTACCTTTTTGGTCAGGTAATCTCCTCTAGCTCACTGATGGGGATCATTTATTTCTACAGTAGCAAACTATTTCCTTTACCCTTGGATGGGTGGTTGCAAAGCCCATGGTACCTACACCAATGGGAAGGGTGAGATGCTGCATAGCACATCCAGGGGCAAGCGAGAACTGCACTTACTAAAATGACATTGGCATGCGAAACTGCTGGCACAGTCTGTGGCTTATTCACTCTCTAGCTCCTGGATGTTGTGTATCACCAGCCACACACTCGTATCCTCCCACCACCACTCATCCTGCATATGCAATGCTATCAGTTCTTTTTGAATATTTAGCTCCTCTGATACCATTTTGCTCAGTTTAAGCTGATGTTACTCAACAGGTTACTCAACAGGTGGGCTGCAAACTCCAAAGGGCTCCCAAAACCCAGCCCGTGCCAGATAGGCATAATGTGATGAAATTTTATTGCACCCTAAAGTGAGGAAACTTAGCTCTGCCCATCCTCCATCCTTCCCTGCCAGGTATTCTCCATCAGCCTCACAAAGCCCACTGCAGTGCATGCTATAATCTTATCGCTGTCACCTTCAACCCAATTTTCTCTCTTGTGCTTACGATAAATGTTCACCTAAGGGATGAAGTGAACTTGTCCTGGTTTCAGCTAGGATAGAGTTAATTTTCTTCCTAGTAGCTGGTATAGTGTTATGTTTTGGATTTAGTATGAGAATAATGTTGATAACACACTGATGTTTTCAATTGTTGCTAAGTAGTGTTTATACTAAGTCAAGGACTTTTCAGCTTCTCGTGCCCAGCCAGCAAGAAGCCTGGAAGGGCACAAGAAGCTGGGAGGGGACACAGCCAGGACAGTTGACCCAAACTGGCCAAAGGGGTATTCCATACCATATGACATCATGCCCAGTATATAAACTGGGAGGAGCTGGCCGGGAGGGGTGGATCGCTGCTTGGGCATCAGTCAGCAGGTGGTGAGCAATTGCATTGTACATCACTTGTTTTGTAATTCTAATTCTTTTAGTATTATTATTGTCATTTTATTATTATTATTATCATTATCATTATTTTCCTTCCTTTCTGTCCTATTGAACTGTCTTTATCTCAGCCCACGAGGTTTGGGTTGTTTTTTTTTTTTATTCTCTCCTCCATCCCACTGGGTGGGGGGAGTGAGCGAGCAGCTGCGTGGTGCTTAGTTGCTGGCTGGGGTTAAACCACGACAGTCCTTTTTGGCGCCCAACGTGGGGCCCAGCGGGTTGAGATAATGACAAATCTGACTGGAATGCATTAGAACAAATTTGTTATAAGCATTCATTATATTAGTTCAATAGTCGCTGGTCACAATGTTGATGTATTTGCTCTCCAAGTTGGGGCGCTTGTTCTTAAAGGTGCGTTATGTAATACCTTACTTGCAGTACATGCTCCCTGTTGTGCTGTTTGTCACCCGTGGGAACTGGGCTAGAGTTACCATGTTGTTGTACTTTGTAACACTGGCTTATGATACCATAGAATTGCTGGTCGTGAAACTAACCTGGTATTTGTACTCAGCATTGCCGTCATCTCTGTACTTTGGGAGCCATCTGTCAGAAACTATTAATAATTACACCTTGTACCTTTACTCATTGGAGAGCCAATCCACGGGGGAGACACATTTCTTCACCTTCCCCTTCTCCTCCAGGCAAATTACAATAGCTCTTGAGAATTTTGAATATCCGTGGGATGTTCAAACCAGCATGTTCCTATTGCTATGTCTCCTGAATGTGTTCCAGGTCTTGTTTAAGGTTAAACAACTATTTAAGTATACCACCCAGAGATCTACCCCAAGGCTGGATAGCCATGGGTGGCATGGCATGTGGGAGAATATGGGGAGGTATCTAGAGAACTTCTCACCTCCAATGGTTTGGAACTTCATTCCTGAACAACTACAGAACCCTGATAAAGTGATAGAATATTTGAAAGGAAAATGCTGTGGCTATTCCAAAGAGGCAAAACTTACCGCACTGTGCTGGGCCCTGGCCAGTATCTACCAAACACTGCTCGATATTATTCAGCACCCTCAGGGGGAAGGGAGGGAAAACAGACCGACAGACACTGTGGCTACTCCAACCCCGGTGACAGGCACTGTGGCTACTCCAACCTCCACGACAGGCACTGCACTGAACCAGAGAACCAACCCGTGCCGGTATCAGTCGCCCCTGTACAGAAGAAGAAATACACAAAAAAATCAGTTCGCTTAGTAAGGGATGAAGATGAACCAGGGTCATCACGAGAACAGGAGGAAGAGGCAGAACCAAAGATAATCACCCGATCCCTATCCCTGAGTGAGCTGCGGGATATGCGAAAAGACTTCAGCCGTCGTCCCGGTGAGCACATTATCACCTGGCTGCTCCCATGCTGGGACAATGGGGCTAGTAGCCTGGAATTAGAGGCTAGGGAAGCCAAGCAGCTGGGATCACTTGCTAGGGAAGGTGGCATTGACAAGGTAATTGGAAAAGGGACACAAGCCCTCAGCATCTGGAGGCGACTCCTGTCAAGCATGAAGGAAAGGTATTCCTTCAAGGAGGATGTTATATGTCAACCAGGCAAGTGGACCACCATGGAAAGAAGTATTCAGTACCTGAGGGAATTAGCTGTGCTAGAAATGATTTATTATGACCCGGACAATGCACAATTACCCAGAGATCCAGATGAAGTCCAATGCACACGACCAATGTGGCGGAAGTTTGTATGAAGTGCACCATCGTCGTATGCCAGCCCATTGGCAGTACTAACCTGGAAAGACGAAGAGGCACCGACAGTGGATGAAATGGCTTGCCAACTCTGGCAATATGAAGAAAATCTCTCTTCGTCCCTTCGAGCCTGCTTCTCAGCTGTGGAAAAAACATCCGAAAAGTCTGAAAAACTGATCGAACTGATCAAAAAGTCCTACTCCCCACCTGTACGGAGCAGTATCTCAGCTATTGGGAGTGAGCGTTCCTCTGATCAAGAGAGAGAATATAGAAGGAACACACCACGGGGTACCCTGTGGTTTTACCTGCATGACCACAGAAAGGACATGAGGAAGTGGGATGGAAAACCTACCTCGACCCTAGATGCACGGGTACGTGAATTGAAAGGAAGAACAACCACAAAAGGTGATTCTTCCAGGAAAAATGCCACTCCAGTTTCCAGCAGGCAATTCCCCAGACAGAGTAGAAGGGCTTCTGACCCTCTTGAATGGACCTCTAAGTCATTTTTACAAGAAGTGAGTAACAAATACTCTGACCAGGATTAGAGGGGCCCTGCCTCCAGCCAGGTGGAGAAAAGGGACAACCAGATTTATTGGACTGTGTGGATTCGATGGCCTGGCACAGCAGACGCACAGGAGTACAAGGCTCTAGTGGACACTGGTGCACAGTGTACTCTAATGCCATCAAGTTATAAAGGGGCAGAACCCATCTGTATCTCTGGTGTGACACAGGGATCCCAACAGCTCACTGTATTGGAGGCTGAAGTGAGTCTAACTGGGAATGAGTGGCAGAAACACCCCATTGTAACTGGCCCAGAGGCTCTGTGCATCCTTGGCATAGACTGTCTCAGGAGAGGGTATTTCAAGGACCCAAAAGGGTACCGGTACGGCCTTTGGTATACCTGCCTTGGAGATGGAGGAAATTGAATGGTTGTCCACCTTGCCTGGTCTCTCTGAGGACCCTTCGGTTGTGGGGTTGCTGAAGGTCGAAGAAAAACAGGTGCCAATTGCTACCACAACGGTGCACCGGTGGCAATATCGCACCAACCGAGACTCCCTGATTCCCATCCATACGCTGATTTGTCGACTGGAGAGCCAAGGGGTGACGATCAGGATGCGCTCACCCTTTAACAGCCCCATATGGCCAGTGCAAAAGTCTAATGGAGAGTGGAGACTAACAGTAGACTATCATGGCCTGAATGAAGTCACGCCACCGCTGAGTGCTGCTGTACCAGACATGCTAGAACTTCAATATGAACTGGAGTCAAAAGCAGCACCCCGGCTGCTGGTGCTGGGCTGGATGTTCAGAGGGAAGGTCCCCTCTACACATCATGCAAGTGATGCTACATGGAGTAAGTGGGATGCACTAATCACATAACGAACTCGAATAGGAAACCCCAGTCATCCAGGAATTCTAGAAGTGATCAGAGACTGGCCAGAAGGCAAAGATTTTGGAATATCACTAGAGGAGGAGGTGACGCATACTGAAGAGGCCCCATTGTATAATAAATTACCAGAAAATGAGAGGCAATGTGCCCTGTTCACTGGTGGGTCCTATCGTATTGTGGGAAAACATTGGAGGTGGAAGGCTGCTGTATGGAGTCCCCTATGACAAGTAACAGAAACTGCTGAAGGAGAAGGTGAATCGAGTCAGTTTGCAGAGGTGAAAGCCATCCAGCTGGCTTTAGACATTGCTGAATGAGAAAAATGGCCAATACTTTATCTCTACACTCACTCATGGATGGTGGCAAATGCCCTGTGGGGGTGGTTGTAGCAATGGAAGCAGAGTAACTGGCAACACAGAGGTAAACCCATCTGGGCTGCCGCATTCTGGCAAGATACTGCTGCCCGGCTAGAGAACCTGGTTGTGAAAGTATGTCACATAGATGCTCATGTACCCAAGAGTTGGGCCACTGAAGAACATCAAAACAACCAAGGCTACTAAGATTGAAGTGGCTCAGGTAGATCTGGATTGGCAGCATAAGGGTGAATTATTCATGGCTCAGTGGGCCCATGACACCTCAGGCCATCAAGGAAGAGATGCAACATATAGATGGGCTCGTGATCGAGGGGTGGACTTGACCATGGACACTGTGGCACAGGTTATCCATGAATGTGAAACATGCGCTGCAATCAAGCAAGCCAAGCGGTTAAAGCCTCTTTGGTATGGAGGACGATGGCTGAAATGTAAATATGGGGAGGCCTGGCAGATTGACTATATCACACTCCCACAAACCCGTCAAGGCAAGCGCCATGTGCTTACAATGATGGAAGCAACCACCGGCTGGCTGGAAACGTATCCCATGCCCCATGCCACCGCCCGGAACACTATCCTGAGCCTTGAGAAGCAAGTCTTAGGGCAACATGGAACCCCAGAAAGAATTGAGTCAGACAACAGGACTCATTTCCAAAACAACCTCATAGACACCTGGGCCAAAGGGCATGGCATTGAGTGGATATATCACATCCCCTATCATGCACCAGCCTCTGGGAAAATCAAGTGATACAATGGATTGTTAAAGACTACATTGAGAGCAGTGAGTGGTGGGACCTTCAAACATTGGGATACACATCTAGCAAAGGCCACCTGGTTAGTCAGCACTAGAGGATTTACCAATTGAGCTGGCCCTGCCCAATCAGGACTTTTACGTACTGTAGAAGGGGATAAGGTCCCTGTAGTGCACATAAAAAATATGCTAGGAAAAACAGTTTGGGTTACTCCTGCCTCAGGCAAAGGAAAACCCATTCATGGGATTGCTTTTGCTCAAGGACCTGGGTGCACTTGGTGGGTGATATGGAAGGATGGGGAAGTCCGATGTGTGCCTCAAGGGGATTTGATTTTAGGTGAGAATAGCCAATGAATTAAATTGTATGACGTTAGTTGCTATATAACCCTGCCACTGTATGTCATCACTACTATAGTTGTTATATGCTATATCAATGGTATTACAGTAAGAATTACCCAGATTAATGAAGAACGAACTTCGATAAAACCAAGCGAAGCACAGTAGTGATGGAACATGGACTGACTTCAGCATGCAACAATCCAACACCACACACCATCCTCCTGCTGCACCCAATGTCACCCGCCCGCTGCACCACACCAAAGTCCGATCCTGCTCTGCCGACTGAGCAGACTTCGTACCATCCCTCCGGCCCAGACAGACTGTTATGACAGATGGAACCCAAAGTCATCGACTGAATGAACTCAATGAACATTTTAAAGGGACATTTAAACGGACATTTTAAAGGCCTGTCGATTAAGGGAATGATATCTGTGTGTATATGCATCAACAGACAGGAAAAGTGGTGGTGATTAATTGAGAATGTATTGGAAAGTGTGGGACCTGGACATGACATAGATGGTATAGAATAAGGGGTGGATACTGTCCTGGTTTCAGCTGGGATAGAGTTAATTTTCTTCCTAGTAGCTGGTATAGTGCTGTGTTTAGGATTTAGTAGGAAAATAACGTTGATAACACACTGATGTTTTGAGTTGTTGCTAAGTAGTGTTTATACTAAGTCAGGGATTTTTCAGCTTCTCATGCCCAGGTAGCAAGAAGGCTGGAGGGGCACAAGAAGCTGGGAGGGGACACAGCCAGGACAGTTGACCCAAACTGGCCAAAGGGATATTCCATACCATATGACATCATGCCCAGTATATAAACTGGGGGGAGTTGGCTGGGAGGCGCGGATCGCTGCTCGGGAACTAACTGGGCATTAGTTGCCAAGTGGTGAGCAGTTGCATTATGCATCACTTGTTTTGTAATTCTAATTCTTTTAGTAGTATTATTGTCATATTATTATTATTATTATTAGTATCATCATTATCATCATTATAATTATAATTATCATTATCATTATTTTCCTTCCTTTCTGTCCTATTAAACTGTCTTTATCTCAGCCCACGAGGTTTGGGTTTTTTTTTTTTTCAATTCTCTCCCCCATCCCACTGGGTGGGGGGAGTGAGCGAGCAGCTGCGTGGTGCTTAGTTGCTGGCTGGGGTTAAACCACAACAGAACTGAAGAGTGTAGAGGACACTGAAGAAGGACTGCAGGGCTGTGAGGTCCCTCCACCAGACGTTTTCCCTTGCTCAGTACAGGAAACAGTAGATTCACTTCTGCTTCTCATAGAACTGCTCAACCGCTTTGCTCTCTCTCCAGATTCCCCAGCAGTTTTACACCCTACTCCCCACAAACACTTCTGCTCTTAATCGCGTTTATAGCTATCTCAAAGACAATAGTCTGCAGGACCAAAACCCCTGTTTCTCAACCCAGCTATTCCCAAGAACCATATGCGCTATATGTAATACATAGGGAAGTGAAATTATGAGAGATCCACAAACTCCTCTAAGCAACAGAAGTTGCATTTCAACCTTTAAACAGCAGTGGCATCAGGCTGGGTGACACAAGAGCCAAATCGTGTTTTATGTATCTGATCTTTCCAGTTATCATCCCTGGTGCTTCAGCCACGTGCCACGTTACAACCTTTACTGCCAAGAAGAGGTGTCTGCGAGCACTTCGCCTTTCCATGATGTCTCTGCTGTCACCGAATGAAAAGAAGTTAAAAAAATAACCAAACCCAGACCTCTGCCAGAGTGTCACGCTTCAGATTTGCATAATATGCTGATAAAAGTATTTAAGCCTCAAAGGTTTTCACACCTTAATCAGCATTTCTGGGTGAAGCTGACTTACACGCTTTTCTCATGCAAGCAAAGCATGTTTTCAGCACACGCTGAACAGGCTGGAGCTGCACGCCGACAATTCAGCTGGCCCAGGGAAGCTGTCGGCTTTGTGGGAACCCCTGTGAAACCCTACGGGCGCGTATGCCTTTCTCACCCTTAGATCTGAGCTGCCACCACCCTACCCAAATGTAAATGGCGTTCTTTTTGTGCATTTGCAACTACACCCATCTGCTTCTTGTCAGCTGGTGATTCCTGGCAAGACCGTAGGGATGTCCTCAGGTTCCTCCAAATGAAGTGTCGTAGCTGCCGGTGGCACTTCTAACACACACAAAAAAGAGATTTAAGGGAATTAACCAGAACTGGGTGGAAACTAGCAGGAGAGATGCAAGTCTTAAAGGCACTCTGGGTGAAACTCTTAACCAGCCTGGTGCCAAACAGCTACCACGCAATCACCAGACTGCCGCGGACACCTCTAACCACGGTTTGGATAACACCCAAAACAAAACTTAGACTTATGGGCAATACACTAACCAGAGATGGGGCCGGTTTTTAGTCCTACACCCAGCTGGTTCCTGTAATTCACTGAGCTTATCTTTCAGAGCAGGGTGGCTCCATTCTTAGGGGACGGTCTCTGGAGTTACTTGGGATCGTGTTGGATAGCTGGGATCAAAAGCAGGCCCAGCCCAGCAGATGCAGTTACTTTAAGTCTTAAATCTCAGTCTTTTATTCAGTCCTGAAGTGGGGAGACGTTCTCCCCATTCCACCTCTACAGGTGCTGGAAGCAGCTGACACAATGCCGACCTTTGAAAGCGGGAAGCAAGGTGAAACAGCTAGTGTAACCTAACCTTTAACCTGGGCAAAATAAAATTTAAACAGTAAAGGGGAGAGTGTAGCTAATGCCAGTCTGCGTGGCTTTATAGAAAAGAAGCTTTAGTTTGGACATCTGATGAGATTGCAAGGATGATAAAGGGTACTGCACAGGAGAGTTGGAGCTTGCACTGCCTGCTTATTTGATTGACACATCTCTCCAGCCCAAAGCAACACAAGCCCAACAAAGCATTACAATGGGATTTGGGCTGGTTAGCTGTCAGATCTCAAAAGCCAGCCAGCCGTGGAGGAAGCCTCACCGAACTAGGAATAGTGCTTGTAAAAGCTCTGCGGGAATGATGAGTTGAAAGCCAAAAACTCTTCAGTATTTTCATCATTGGTCTGAAAGCAGATTGGGAATCAGAGCTGGTAGGGGGAAGTAATAAAAGAGTTAGAGAATTGGACAGTGATTCAGACAGATCTGAGTAATCTGGGGCTTCTCGGATGATTCACGTTGGTTTTAATGTAGCCAAAGTGACACGCTTGGGAGTTAAACAACACAGACCATGTCTCGAGAGTGGGGGCACATCCGCTAGGAAACTTGACTGCCAATACCGGCAGATTCTGAAACCGAGCTCCCACCCAGATGTCACAGTAAGAAAAGCTGATGCAACCCTGGGGTGTTTAAAGAGGTGCTAAATGGGAAGGAACAAAAGAGGGAAGACTTTACCATTGCAGAGCTTGATACTGGGGCTGTAGGCATACTTTGGTAACACTTGATTTAACTTTTGCTTGTGTTAATAATCTTGCTAATTTAGTGAGATTAGCCATGTCAATAACCGATGCATGGAAATTCAGACCAGAAACATGCAAGCTAGAAATCAGATGCACATTTTTAACGGTGAAAGACTAATGACTGGAACAGACTTCAAGTAGGAAAAGGAGATTTTTGCCTGTCTGAGGGTGTCCACGTCAAGAGAAGATACCAGTCTGGGAAACGGGTTTAGGCCAGACACAGTGGAGGAGCTCAGCGAGGGGTACTGGGTAAAACCCTACAGCCCCTGATAGGCAGGGAGGCAGAGCAGATGGGCTGTTGGGGCACAATCATCTTAACAACCATGACTCTGTTTTGGTAATAAATGACTGAAAAAGCCAAACTATTCTCTCCCCAGGTACTTCACCAGCACTAGCTAGCCCAAATCCTGGGATGGGACCCCCTGGAAGGAAGTGGGGTCCTGTGAAGAGCACGGAGCAGCTGCTGGGGTTGGGTTAGAGGGGAGGCTGTATGATGGCTGTGGAAAGAAAGCAGCACAGTTTGGGGACAGGGGTGTTGTTATCAAACAGGCAGTCTGTACTGCCTCTGTAAAACCCTGTGTGTTTTCCCTACTTCTAACCAGTTCTTTTATCATTTCTCTGTCACTTCTGAGTGGGTGTGGTGTAATCCCAGATGCATCCTTGCTCCCTGCTCCTCCAGTCCTTCCCTGATGACTTTAAGGTGAGGAAGTTTCTTTCTTTGGTGTTTCTTCTTTCTTCTGTGATTTATTCTCAGGTCAGCTGGACCATTTCTGTGGCCCGGCAGAGTTCTGCAAGCTTAATAATTGCTTATCGATTTGGGTGATTTAATTTATGGAGATTCCCCCCAAGACTCTGAGGATAAGTTTTTTAAAAGCGAGAAGTGATCCAGGCTGTTTCATTATTGGATTTTCCAACTCAAGGTGGAGTTCAAGGTGCAGAAGCATGACGCTGAGGCTTTCTGAAAATTAGGGCATTTAAGGTGTCCTAAATAAAGGACCCAGAAATGGAAGCTGATCAAACCACTGCTGATTAAGATAAATATAAGCCTGAATATTGCAGAGGCCTGTGGTCCCTTTACAAAGGCATTTAGGTCAAAGAGATGAAAAAAAAGTCCCTTCCCTGAACCCGTTCTGCAGTTCTTACACCAACATCACAAACTAAATTAGAAGCAGACACCACTAGCTGGAGATGAGAAGCATGTAAATCTACAAACTTAATACCAATAGTTTTGGGTAAAAAAATACATTTGAAAAGATCAGGCTTGGATTATGGAGGGCAGGAGGGGATAGTATAGAGTCCAAAATCCCGAGGATCTCTCTCACCTTCACCTAAGGCTTTATAGCATTGGAAAGTGCTTTCTCAAAGATGCTCCATGCTAACCTGGAGATACCTGCAGGGCAGCAAGTAACCAGGGCACAAGTTTCAGGTTAAGCCATCACATCAAAATCAGGCGTGCTCTGACTTATAAAGAAAACACAAAAACATGGACTTACTACTGTCTCTGCCAGTGGCGAGGGCTTCACTGCCTGTTCTTCAGAGCGACCACAGAGGTATTGTTTTGAATAGGATCTTGCTCTTGCTCCATCAGTGCATGGTCCAGCTGGCCGGGCCAGTGGCCTCACTCAGGCTGGTTGTGCTACTGTCACAGCAAAGCGGGCACAGGCGACTGAACCCCGATGCCCTGGGCGAACCCTGCCCCCAGCAACATCCCTCCGCTTGCTGGTTTTGTCGCCCTGCCAGGAAGACTTGCTGCGAGCCGTCCGGGAGGGACAGCAGCACCGCAGCGGTGTGTGATGTGCTGGGGCCATGGCAAACCCTGCCAAACCCCTGGCAGCTCACCCCTGCGGTTGCTGGTGTATTTATAGCAAAAGCCGTAAGCTGAAGCTTTTAATGGTTTCAGCTCCTTCGCTCGAGTCTGGGGAGGACAAAGCCCTTCTGAGGCTGACAGGGTGCCCATGCAGGAGACTTGGTGCCCGCACACTGGGGGTCCCACCTGCTCCTTAATGGAGCAGGGAATAGGCTCAGGTTTCAGGGCTTCAGGGCACTATCAAGTCTCTTGAGCAAGTGAAGGTGCAGATAGTCATGTCAAGGCATTTTCCTGGGGTGCCATTGTTGATTCAAATCATTCTTCCGAATGGGAGCTAAGCACTGGGGGGCTTCTGAAAAATCCCACAAGGCATTGGTCTGAACCTCTGGTGGTCAAAGTACCTTTAGAAATCTGGCCCTAAGGAGGTCAGAGCCTTAAATATCTGTTTCAGAAATGACTTACACATTTAGGAAATACGACCTGACAGTATGATTCAGACTCCTGCGTCTCCCCTGGATCTTAAAATCGACGTTCAAAAATCACTGAAATGGTTCTGAAATTTTCATCCGTAACTCTCAGGGTCATGATTTTGTGGTCCTGATCCTATGACCAGATCCAAGGGTCCTCTGCAGAGCCTCTGCAACCTGAGACGGTTTCCAGGCAGTGTCCTGCTCCTAGGGACCGGCCAGGGGATGGGAAATGAGGTAAATGATGTGAGAATTGTGTTGAAGAGCAGTATTTATTTTTGTCCTCGGAGAGGCTGGGGAGCACTTTAACTCAGCTGCCAGGGGGGCAGTGGCAGAGCTGGGGAGGGTCCAGGCGCCCTCCCAAGAGCTGCCGGCTGGGCACTGGGTGTTCGGGGTTGTCATCTGACTGGATAGTGATTGCCAGGATCAGGATTTTCTTGGAAAATCTGTTTCACAGGTATTTCCTCCAGCCTGTTAGTTCCCCTATTTGCCCTTTCTGCCTGCACAGTTGCTCGTGACACTCTGTATCTTTTTTTATATATATAGCTGAGCATTTTGCTGGTGTTTTCTCTTACCTGCTCTTCCTCAGTATTTCTTTCTCCCAGGCCTTCCTTTCTTAAGTGGCATTCAAATTCCTTTTGTATTTTCTGTTGAAGGGACAGTGAAAACAGATGATTGTTTGTAGCTATGTGCACTGTTTGTACTTGTTTATGGTTATGTTGTGGTTTAACCACAGCCAGCAACTAAGCACCACGCAGCTGCTTCCCCCTCCCCCTCCTAATGGGGTGGGGAGGAGGAAAAAAAAGTAAAGCTTGTGGGTTGAGATAAGAACAGTTTAATAACTAAAATAAAAGAAAATACACTACTAACTAATAATAATAATAATAATAATATAATTGGAATGAAAAGGAATATAACCAAAAAAGGAAATAACACCCAAGAAAAGGCAAGGGATGCACAATGCGATTGCTCAGCAGCCGCTGAGCGATGCCCCAGCAGCAATCCGCGCCTCCCAGCCAACTCCCCCCTCTTTCTATACTGGGCATGATGGTCCATGGTATGGAATAGGCCTTTGGCCAGTTCGGGTCAGCTGCCCTGCCGATGCTCCCTCCCAGCTTCTTGTACACCTGCTTGCTAGCAGAGCATGGGAAACTGAAAAATCCTTGACTTAGGATAAGCGCTACTTAGCAACAACTAAAATATCAGTGTGTTCTCAACAGTATTCTCACCCTAAATCCAAAACACAGCACTGTACCAGCTACTAGGAAGAAAATTAACTCTATCCCAGCTGAAACCAGAACAGGTTACCATTCGTTCCGTCCTCTCGCTGCCTTTATCGTGGCGCCGATTTACTTCCTGCCCCTGCTTTTTGTTATTAATAAGCTCACATTGCCTCGGCATCCTTGGTAAATCTGAGAAGGCTCTCTAGAAATGGGAGAACTTTTAAATCATCTTCTCCATCATTTTAGAGAGCAGCGCACATTACCCCTTCTTGACTGTGTCCGGATGAGATTTAAGTTCTGGAGTTGCCAGCCCCTTCCTGGGAAGATCACATTTACTATGTGACTTACTCTCAATTTACTATGAGTTCTCCTTTGTCAAACTTTACCCTTTCCTTCTCCCTTTTGGACTTTTTCTGCACTGCCCAAACCCTCGTAATTCATTGCAATTGCTGTCTTTTATCCTGTCACCCAGTTCACTGCCTCTGGCTGAGCTGCCTCCACGCAGGGTTTGCCCCAACAGACCAGATTTTGGGAACCACAGTTTCTGGATCTATGTTTATATCACACAAGTACTTAACGGGCTGCCGCCACTGTATTACCCAAATGTCTCACCTAAACCAGCAGACATCTTTGTGCAACATCCTTGCTATAGAAAGCTGAGCCACAGAGAAATTAATGTGGTCATACAGAAAGTTGGGTTTTCAAGTTTTTTGAATTTCTGCCATTCTCTTGCTGGTCTGTCCACATCAGACACTTTCTATCGTCTCTACCAGATTTTCTATGTTGGGCTGTCTTTTTCAGTGTCAGTGATATTTGGGATGTTGGTTCACTGAGCAAAACTAAAAGCAAGCAATGCTGGTGAGTTGTGAAATCCCTGCAGACATCTAACAAAAAACATCTAATGAAGTACAAGGGCTGTATCTTCTTGGTCTGTCCTTCTGGGCTGATGCTGCACACTAGTCATCTATTAGTGTTTTGCTTTAACCTTGAGGACTTCTAGCAAGGGTGAATGTTTCTCTTACCACAAGGTGCCACAAATAATTAGTCACCAAGTAAAATTTCTCTGCCCTCGTCCACTTCGATTAATAAAAGTGTTCCCCTTTCTACTTTCACAATTCGTAAACATTACCCGCATCACCTATACTCAAATATCATTTAGATTCCAAGCACTAAGCAGTGAAGAATTTCCTTAAGTTCATGAGACACCATTTCTTGTCATCTTGCTCTGCCAAATTATAGGTAAAATATAATTGTCTCTTACCTTAATTCACAGCTGCATTGAAACCAATGTTTTCTTCAAGCCGAGCCTGTTTGGGTTTAAATGTATATTTCCTCTTCTCCAGTGTTCATGCCTACTTTATGAAACATGAACTTTGGCAGGGCAGCTTCCTGGGCTGAGCTTCGAGGCTGAGCTGAGAAAATATTAATGTGCTCTGCTCCAGTCCTGCTGACACCTTGTGAAATTGTGAAGCAGGATGCGGCCACTCAGAGGGGCAGAAGTGCTTACGGAGGAGAAGACTTGCACAGGAGACAGAAATGCCTGAGGAGCTTCGTACTCAGCATGTAAAAGCTCTCACCCCCTTAGTTCCCCCTGTCCTATGCAGAATGAGATATTTTTGACTCAGACACAATGGTACAGTGTATAGAAATACAAGTCTGGTACGATAGCAGGGGCCTTGAGCAGTGGGGACGTGGGATGCAGCACAGAGGAGTACAGGTACGGGATGGTAAAAGATGGGGCACAGGCTGGCACTGGGGACCCCCACAGCTATACACAACTCACTGATGGTCAGTTAAAAAAATGCAGACCTGGAGCTGGCAAAACTGGGTTTAGCAGTAACAGACAGAACAAAAATAGTATCTAACATACATAAGGGGCACTGCACGTAGTAAATTGGGTGTAACATGAGGTTGCAGACCAGTGAAGACAGAAGAAGGTATAGAAGCATGTTAGAAAACATATAAAAACAACCCTAAGCAGATCCTAGAGGGAAGCAGAAAAAAAACATTAGCATGAACATTGCATTCGTCCCAGGGAAGGGCTGGAGATGCTGACAGCTCTCTCTAACACCCCACCCCCTCACCGCCACCTGGGTGAAACCACCAGCCTTAGCACCCAGAGGAGCAGGGGAAGGGTGAGTGTACCACCAGGAAAAGGGCTAGAAACTATGTGTGTACAAAACAATTTTAACTGCATTAGCATTCTTCCTTTTTCTGCAACCAGCAGATCTAGACTGATAATGATTGGAGCCTTGAGATTGCCATTACACTAACAATAAATTCTTGGCTTTACCTGTACATACGTTATGCCTCCTCTTTGCCCGTAAACAAGAATTTGAGCGTAGCATCTCTCTGCAGCCCAGGGCTTCTAGTGGACCAGAGCAGTCTGAGGGTTTAAAGCATTGGCATGTTCATTAATCAAGGAGTCTTCTTGGCCCCTGACCTGAGCATCATGCTCAAGGTTGCATTAGGGGTGCACCCACAACTGGCATGCCACATAGCACATTTCCAGACACTGCCAGGGCACACAAAGCAGTTCATCTGGGGTGAGACCAGGCAGGAGGCTGTGCAGTGGGGTGCATTATTATGGGGATCCGAGACACCGCGTCCGGTTGGGGGCTGTACCAATACAGCCTCCTCCGGCACACGCGGGAATACAGTCCTGGAAACACCTCCAGGTACTGTCCCTGCTGCAGATGCCAAAGGAGGTTAAAATGTCTTCTCCCCAAAGGCAGAGTTCTGGGGCCTCCGTACAGGCTGAGCTGGATGGGGTTTTTGGGGTGGAGAGCATCTTCCAGGTTGTCTGAGCTGTTGCTCATTGATTGGTGTAGCGAGTTGCCAGGCAAATATTCTTGTATAAGTTTAGTTCTGATATTTCTGCCAATTACACGTTTTTTTATGATGTTATGCTTTATCTAGCAAAGGTCACATCCCCAACAGCCACACAGCGATATACCAAAGGTCAAACTATGGGCCTCCAACATCAGCTGAATTATGCAAGTGATGTCAGCTGCGTGGGCTAGGACAAGCACCCATGGAAATAATCAGGGAACTGATATCTGGTTAGGTGTTAGCCAGGAACAGCAAAGATACACTGCTGAAAATAGAGTTTAAAGCTTAGGGAATAGTAAAGGGCCAGAGCAGCAGATTTTCAAAACTCACCTTTTTCTCCTTTTTCTCTGACAAGTGCCAGCAGCCCCATCCTGCCCCTTCTTTAAAAATAGATGTAAAGAACGCTGCACTTTTTTTAGGAAAACATCAAAAGGCTGATGGCCGGTTTCTCCCACACACTGAAAGTAGGAGCTATGACTGCCAAAATTACGAACTTTCAACTTTCAGAAAGATAATTTCTGGTATATGGTACTAAGGAAACATTCTCATTGTATGAGAACTGTAAGATTCAGAAAGGCAAATGAAGGCTTCCTCGATGCGAGTGATAGTCTGACGTTATCCCTGCAGTGCTGCCCCGGCCATGGGTCCTGCAGAAGGTGTGCTGTGGTTCAGAGGACACCCAAATCTAAACCTGTCTCCCATGTCCTCATGGAGATGATGAAGGGCTGCATCCTCCCCAGCCCCCGCCTCCTGCAGCCTTATAAAAAAGCTATGGATAATCCGGTAGGAGCTTCCCCACTGCGGACATGCACGCGCCAAGCTGTTTTGCTGCTGACCCATAAAACGTGGGTTGCCAGAGCCCAGGCAGCCACGGCCACCCTTGTGCTGGTGGGCACCCGCTCCTGGGTTGCCAATACTCAGCACAGCACCTCTGCTATTGTTCTTTGCAGTCAAAAACCTTGCAAATAAGGGTCAGGACTGCCCGTGTAACAGCAGGAGAGGCAGTCCCCAGCCACTGCTTGCCTCCAGGTAGAAAGGGCCTCCTTACAGCTGGGTTCCCTCCCACACTGCCCAGAATTCAACCGGAACTGAACACAGAGTAGGCTATTACCCTCATGAAGAAATGAGGTTTGCCGAAAGGAGTACCCACACATTTTTTAACTGAAGGACTTCAAATAAAGAGAAACCAAGTCAGGCTGACTCACAGACGTCCTCAACAGATCTCCTTGGGAGACAGAAAAGGCTTTCTGTTGTATTCTGCTATTAGTGATAACCCTAGATAAGAGTGCTGCTTGTTATCATGGTGTGCGCTTGACATGCATAGGCATGAAATAAACACCGCCTGAAAGACAATTGCAACATCAAGAAATATCTCTGCTCTCCATCTTCAACCTCTGTTCACCCTCTGGTATTCATGACACAGCTCAGAGATAAGAAAGTCTGAGGAAGCTGCTGAAAAGACTTTCATTCTGGTCCATACATGAGGGGGAAAAGCATCTTTTGTTTCTCCAAGCTAAAAAGAAAGAGACATTGCATCCCTTGTAACCAGAGAGACTTTTCCTGGAAAGGGCTAGGTAGAGTTTGCTGCCTTCCCAACTGCGAGGCACAGGAGGGCTTCAGAGGAGGAAATCAAGAGTAAAGGATGTGCTGTGCAAGGATACGGTGGGTAAAGAGGGGGCAAACCCTCTTTTCTTTTTATTCCATCTCCCTCTGAGTTGCCTTCCAAATTTGAAAACTTGTTTCTCTCAATGTCTGGGGAGACCAGCGGCACTTCCACACCAGTGGCACTTCCACACCAGTGGCATCTCCTCCTGCTCTGTGGCCAGGCTGCCAGGTCAGCTCAGGGAGGCAGGCTTTTGCACAGCAGCACTGGCAAGTTCAAGCTTTGTGGACTAAAGCACTTGGTAAAGAAGTGTCTGGCCTGAAGGATCAAAATACTGTTCTCCCCAGCACATCCTGCTTTTCCAGCCATGTGGGAAAGCCTGATGGTGGTGGTTGTCTACAGAAAGGGGCTCTCTTGGCTCTCAAGAGCTTCACTGGAGTCCCCTCTGCAGGGCCAATGGGCAACTGTAACTGCCTGGGGGTACCAGAGGGAACCCCAGGAACCTGCTCTCTCCCACTGCTGTGACACCAGGGCTTCCCTCTGCAGACTTCAGAGACTTGCTGGAGTTGCCAAACTCTTTCTTTTTGTTTATCGCTTTGCTCAAGTGGAAAGCAGTTACAGCTGAGACCATGGCAGAGCTGGAACGAGTAAGCGGAGGCAGAATGTGGTTTCGGAGATGTAGGAGAAATGGCCCTTGAGGATTTAATTCATTGTACACAGGGAGAAAAAGGGCTGGTGTGGAGAATAGCCTATGGAGATGTTACTTTCTAAATGTACAGGGCAAAAATGTCCATACAAACTTGCAAGCATCCATACATCGCCGATAAAAGAGCAGATACGGTCCTGTTTCGACTTTCTCTGCTATGCAGGGCACCTGCTGGGATGTTTTGGTCTTTTACAACTAACTTTAACTGTAAACCATGGCCGTTTGCATCATGTTTGGCTTTCGCTTTGAAGACACAACAAAAGCTTATCCAAATGATTGTTCTGAGGAGCAGACTTCAACCCTGGAAAGCTTACAAGCCTGAATGGTGCATTTGAAATGCTCCTGAAGGGTGCTGAGCTCGGGAGGCAGCCGTCCGTCCTCTTCCCCTGGGGCCACCAGCCGCGGCTGAATGGTGATGGCACCATGTCGCTGGGTACAGCTACAACGGACACCTGCGCTGCTTCCCCAGGCAAAGCAACAGCAGCACCCAGATGGCTCACATCCCAAGAAAGAGCTCTTCCAGCCTGAAGCCCTGCCAGGTCCTTCTGCATTTGTTTCAAGTGGAGGGACAGGAACAAAACCCAGGCAGCTGTGACCTTCACCGCATTGTCAGTAGTGTGCCATGGAGCTGGGAGCTGTATTGTTCAGGCTGTATCCTTTGGAAATCCTCGTTAAGGCTGGGCGGTGAGCAGGGATGGAGCCTCTGGGTCCCACTGGAGCTCTCTGATGCAGAGCTGCCCTGCACGGCTCAGCAGTGCGACACGCACCGTAGCTGTGACTGCACTGAACCCTGCTGGACATTTTTTTCCCCTTCAATTAATTTCTCCTCCAAAACTCTCCTCTTGTCTTTTCTGTCAGCTGGGTGGAGGCACTTCTGGAGGCGCATCCCTGCCGCAGCAGCGTCCCATTCCTCCTGTGTTCTGCTGCAGCAGAGCTGCTGCCTGCCCAGAGCCCGCCCAGCAGCTTTTGGTGCAGGTGCGGGCACCAGCTGATCACATACACACACAATCCTTTGCAGAAATCATTTCTGTGCCTCACTTCTGCAGGAAAACCCAGCAGAGGCGGCGGCGTCCCTTCATGTCACTGTCCTGGAGAGATGCAAGGAGACAACCCAGCTCTGATGGCTTTCCAGCCACCAGTGGGAGACGCATTTATTCTTTATCGAAAAGGTGGGGGGTGCAAAAATTACCCTGAGAGAGAGAGAGAGAGAGGCTATGTCTAGGGATGTGTCATGGTTTAACCCCAGCCGGCAACTAAGCACCATGCAGCTGCTTGCTCACTCCCCCCACCCAGTGGGATGGAGGAGAGAATAAAAAAAACGCCCAACTCGTGGGTTGAGATAAAGACAGTTTAATAGGACAGAAAGGAAGGAAAATAATAATAATAATAATAATAATAATAATATGACAATAATAATACTAAAACAATTAGAATATCCAAAACAAGTGATGCACAATGCAACTGCTCACCGCTCACCGACCAATGCCCAGTTAGTTCCCGAGCAGCGATCCGCGCCTCCCAGCCAACTCCCCCCAGTTTATATACTGGGCATGATGTCCTATGGTATGGAATATCCCTTTGGCCCGTTTGGGTCAACTGTCCTGGCTGTGTCCCCTCCCAGCTTCTTGTGCCCCTCCAGCCTTCTTGCTGGCTGGGCATGAGAAGCTGAAAAATCCCTGACTTAGTATAAACACTACTTAGCAACAATTGAAAACATCAGTGTGTTATCAACATTATTCTCCTACTAAATCCAAAACACAGCACTATACCAGCTACTAGGAAGAAAATTAACTCTATCCTAGCTGAAACCAGGACAGGATGAAAATGTTTCAGCCTGAGGGCTGGTGAAGGGAAGAGCCACAGAAAGCTGACGACTTGCACACTTTCTGCAAGCAAAAGGAGTGCGGCCCAAACGGGTATTAAAAGTGAAGAGAAACATTTTTCCCCACTTTAGAAATAACACTAAAGGGATAAGGGCATTGAAACTGCTTAGTGCTTAGGCTCACTCATGCCTTGGTGACCACATCTGGGTTCCTGAGCTGTTTGTTAGCCTCCCCTCGCTCCAGCTGCCACGCGGGAACGGTGCTCTCCTGCCCTGGAGAGGTGACAGAGGCTCAGCCAGGTCTCCTGGGGAGGTGTCCTCCTCCCCTGGGACGGGTGATGTGCACGCGAGCCACTCGGATCCGCCTGTTTCAGTGTGTACCTGAGTTACACCCATCACTCAGAGCGCTTCACCGAGGCTGTGCTGCTTGTGGGGTTGGCTCCAACCATAACAGTAAGACCCGAGAAAGTGGGCAAGAAGCCATCGGCTGGGCAATCACATCCTTTCCCTCCTGGGCTCATCCAGGCAGAAGAAACAGCTGCACAGCCGCACTCCAGCAAGAGCTGCCATTCAAAATGCTGAAAAAAGAAACTCCTTTCCTCCCTCCTTCCCTCCTTTTTCTCCTCTCTCCCTCCCTCGTGCTGCTCACGAGAGCTGAAGCTGTTGGGTACATTTGCACCAGCACCACCCCTCTCTCCACACCGCTGCAGCTGAGCACCCCTCAGGGCAGCGCGGTGTTGGGGACACCAGACACCGAGATGTGCAGGGATGGTGCAAGAGCAGAGACACAGAAGCAGATGTTGCGAGCGAGGGGAGGAGAAATGCAGCCTGCCTTGCAGTGAGCACGGACAAAAAGACCCAAGGAAACTACCCAGCGTTGCTCTTTGCTCTCAGCCCAGTTGAATACCTGAGCATTAGGTAACATGACCCATTTCCTCCATCCCTTGTCGTGTAGGAAAGGCGCTGCCTTCTGGCAGCTGGTTTGCAAACCTTGACACATACGTCTCTTACCTTGCTGGGTGCCGTGGTCAAGGCTGGTGCTGAGTCAAACACAAGGGACAATCAATACTTTTGCAGTGTCCTGGTAGTCTGTGTTCAGCCATGGCTGTGTCCTTCCTTTCTGTCTGTCACTGTACTCATCCTCACATACTGCACACGCGTTCACGACTTGAGGTCAAGTATTCTTCTGGAGCTCTGTTCAGAACAAGCCATTTATTTCTGTTGCTCACTCCCCAGTGAGAGCCAGCACCGCTGTGCTCAGGGCAGGATGGGGAGTGAGGGACTCTGTCTGTCCTTGCAAGACTCATGAAGGAAGGGGGATGGGCAGGGAAGAAAATGGCATGTGCCATTTTCAGACAGGCATCTGGGCACCTTCCTCCTCTTCTCCCTCTGACACCACTCCTCCAAACGGGGGGACACTGGCCGCCTTCCCTTCAGGGCTGGTGGCAAACTTGCATGGTTCCTGGGCTCCCTGCTGCCGTGCAGGGCACAGCCAAGGTCTCCCTGGGACGAGGTGCCAGCAGCCTGTGCCACTGCCATCACTGATGCCTGTTGACATCTCGTCTCCTCTGGCCAGTGCTTCCCCCATAGGAAAAGCCTGGAGTGGAGCTTGGTGAGCTGCAGGCAGAGGTGCCCTTTGGCATCTCCGGCTGGGGACAAAGCCTGACCCCAGGAAGGCTTGAGAAGCCACGTGTGCTGTGGGTCCAGGGAGCAGCGGTGGCTCCAAGGGTGCTTTGTGCTGCTGTGTCTGCACCAGCCAGCGCAGGCACCAGAGGATGTCCTGCCAGAGGCTCTGTGCAAATGCCGCAGGCAGCCTGCACCTCTCTCACTCAGGCTTGGTGAAATGCCTCCCCCGAGCACGACATGCGTGACCACCCCAGGTGTCACCTTCAGTCCCAGCTACCACACGGGGTGGCTTGTGAGCCTCTCTGCCTGCTGCATTGGGAGATGCTTGGGCATTTCACAGCTCCGCAGCAGTCTCGGTGCTGCTGGGACTGCTTGTTCCTTGTGCTTGGGCAGCCTGTCATCTCTATTTAGGAGATGAGAGGTACAGAATGGCCTAAGGGGCCAAATTCCTGTGTATGACTGCTGTACTGGATACATGCCTGTTAGTGTGTGTTGCATATTTGCTGGGTGCTAGTCCAATAGTTGTCTGCTGCTGTTAACTTAGAAAAGGATAACAGAGATACTGCTTCAGCACGGCTTCAGTCATGAAGTCAAGAGAACCTATTGATGTGTATGTTTTTAACCAAATTGTGTTTGAGCTCACTTTAATTGGTGGCAATAAGCCGCAGCCTGTCACTGGCCCAGGAATACAGTGCACTGCATCCATCCCCTGCTGCTGTGAAAGACACACATTTTACAAAGATCCCAAATGAAATCCCTCATCCTCTGTGGTGTGTTAGAATTCATTAAGGATTTGCATCCAGTCTGGCAGCATCCATCCCAGAGGCAGGAGTCACATGTGCCCCTTCAACATGCAGAAAGCTCCAGCATCGTGTGGCCTTCCTGAAGGACTGAAACCTGCCCCGACAGCCACAAACCTATCTGCTGGTCCACCAAGTCCTGCACTGCCCTTGCCCTGGGCTGGGTGCTGGGTCAAGAGATAGGTACTAGAATGGGTATTTCCCTTTGAATCATGATTGATCTCCTTTTTTCTGAAACAGCTTCCACAGTCACCTGTCAGTAAGCTGAGCATCAGAGTTACAGTTCAGGAATGAATCAGGCTGGGGCTGTTCCTCCATGGCAGAGAGGACCATGGTATCTTTGAAACAGAAGAGGAGTGTATACATGTGCTGCTGAGCTGTTAGGAAATGGAGAGATGAGCAGAAACCCTCTGATCCACTCTGTTTCTTGGTGTGTCCGCTCCCTTTGGCAGAGCTGAAGCTTGGCCATGCTTTACTCCTGCAGATCATTTCACACGTGCAACACACCCCTGGGCGCTATGCTCACGTTTTCTAGAAAAAGCACATTTATCTCCAAGTATGGGTCAGCAAACGGTTAGGGCTTTGAGGAATGATTGCCTTGCTGCACTTCATTGGTTAACAGCCTGGTTTAGTTTTTTTTTCTGTAGAAAAAGGAGAAAAAAATGGACTGCTGAAGGCATGATAGTCTTGTTCTCAAGCACCTCCTGAACCTGTGCTGCAGGATCCTCTAGGACAGGTAGGGTTATCTGGACCGTTAATGGTGGACAGATGTGATGTGAAGACCTCAGCTGGTTGTGGTGCTTGAGTGCCCTTTTCTTTCAAAACTTGTGTGCTTTACCTCCTCTATGCTGAAGCACGTGGAGGATTATGGAGACTGAACATCCTCAGAGAGTGCCAGGTGAAGAAAGGGATAAATGTCTTGGTGATGCAGACGCGCATGCACGTGTCGCACATGCACTAATGTTAGTGGGAAGTCTGCCTGGATACCAGAGTATGGTGAGGAAAACCAGTATTTACTGGGGTAACACAGCAGACATTGCTGTTTGCTTGGTAGTACTATTCTCTTGCGTGTATCTCATCCTACATGGTAAGTCTGACCCAGCTGCTGACACCAGGGTTACACTGACTGCACTGACTGCTGGCAAGCACACCGGACCCGCACGGACAGTCCCGGCCGGCCGCAAGATGAGAGCAGCATTGGGTCGGGACGAGGCCCCAGCAGATGCACTCGTCAGCAGAGGCTGTGGGAACCCAAATCACGCTACTGCTATTCTGAGGCGGGGATTTCTGTGACCTGGCTCTGTACATTTTGGCATTTCAGCCAAGTCAGCAGAAAGACAGATTAATGCAGAAGCGCACGGACACGCAGAAGCACACTGCTTGGAAGCCGTGCGTCAAAACTGGCGTAGTACGGCAGCAGCTTTGCTTTGCTCAGCATTACTTGCTCCTTTTGAGGTACAAATATTAACCAAATGTGCATGCCAGCCCACACATTACCGTTAAAATTGACATATTCAGACTAACGATATAATTCTTTTTCAATTTCCCAAACTTTTTTTAGGTCCGGACAGAATACCTAAAGTCATGTTTATTTTTTTTTCTGTTGTGCTCCTTTCTGGATCCTCTCCTGGCACAGTTAGTAATTTTCATGGTGCTTCATAACTGGTATACTAAATCAGTGTTTTCAAGAGGCTGAAAATAAAACAGGATTATCCTGGACACGATATAATTACCAGGGGTTTGGGGAGTTTTGTGCATGTTAATGCAGGCCCATCCCTGCGCAGGAGCATCTTTCAGCCAAGAGAGATGCGGGACACAAATACCCTTCATTAACCTTTCTTTTTTTCCCTTGTAAAACTTTTGACTGGTTCTGACCTCCAGGTGTGGCTGGATGTTACCACAGCAGAAAGAGGCAGAGTTGTGCTGCTGGCTAGGAGGACTCCTCCAGAAAGGATCAAGTCAGAAGCTCCCATCCTCATCCCCAAACTGTATGCAGTGGCCTGAACAAGTGACTTGAAAGCCACAGATTCTGTCAAGGATTTAATTAGTGTTGTCTCCATGTTGCCTTGGGAAGGAGGCTTCAGCATAATGCCAGAAAAAGCCAGATATGGACTTGTTTCATACTCCGGGATGCCATTTTGGAACAAAATGCTGAGACTGTCATTCCCTGTGCTAAAGTGGCAGTCCTGCAGCTCAGAGCTGACAGATGTGGAAGAATCTGCCAGGTCCAACTTCACACTATTTCCCAAGGGATCTAGCGACACCGTAAGTAGCATGTCCTCACATATCCCACTTTTTGCTGGTGTAGTTCAACAGCGTGGGTCCTTAAACATACCCTTTTGCTCTCTACAAGTGCTGCACAGGTTTGCACAGTGCGGCAAGTGACATTTGTGCAAGACGAGCCCCACTGATGCCACTGCAACGCTCCAGCCTGTCAAGGCCTTTCCATCCAAACACGTAGAGCATCATGGGTGGCATCAGACAAAGACTCCATCTTTCTAACAGACACCCTCTGTAGAAGGGATCCTCTGGTGCAAATAACACCAATAAATCAAAAGAAAACAAATATGTATTTTAGGTTTGAGCTTGAATGTGGTTAACAATTACTCTGGTCTCTGTTTTAAGATGACACGCTGAAGCCAGAACAAGCAAATATCTGACTATTTAATGTGCTGTCCTGGTTTCAGCTGGGATAGAGTTAATTTTATTCCTAGTAGCTGGTACAGTGCTGTGTTTTGGATTTAGGGTGAGAATACTGCTGATAACACACTGATATTTTAGTTGTTGCTAAGTAGTGCTTATCCTAAGTCAAGGATTTTTCAGTTTCCCATGCTCTGCTAGCAAGCAGGTGTACAAGAAGCTGGGAGGGAGCATCGGCAGGGCAGCTGACCCCAACTAGCCAAAGGGCTATTCCATACCGGGGAACGTCATGCCCAGTATATAAAGAGGGGGGAGTTGGCCGGGAGGCACGGATCACTGCTCAGGCATCAGTCAGCAGCTGGTGAGCAATTGCATTGTGCATCCCTTGCCTTTTCTTGGGTGTTATTTCTCTCTTTTTTTTTTGTTATATTCCCTTTCATTACAATTATTATTATATTTTTATTATTATTAATTAGTATTATATTTTATTTTACTTTAGTTATTAAACTGTTCTTATCTCAACCCACGAGTTTTGCTTTTTTTTCCCGATTCTCCTCCCCATCCCACTGGGAGCAGGGAGGGGTGAGCGGTGCATGGTGCTTAGTTGCTGGCTGTTGTCAAACTACGATATGTGCCAACATCATCCTGAATCCTCTTTAACCTGCATCATCTCAGCAAAAAGAAAAAGCAAGATCAGGATATAAAGCTAAGTAGCAGATATGAGCAGGACCAATATAACAACTGTGGTGGGTACTTTTTATGCAAGCAGGTGAACAGGCACGGGGTCTGTGCAGGATGGTCTAGCCTCAGCAGCTGGGTGCTTCTTGTGCTCCCAGCTCTTGGGATGACCCTAAAATTTGGTATTGCCCTCAAGCTGCCCAGCAGCTTGCACAGACGCAGGAAGATGCCTCCTGCTCTCCTGTGCTCTCAGTGCCCCCACAGACACTGGCAGCGCAGCAGACTGCTCCCAGGCTTGTCCCTTCAGAAAGGAGAGGAGCTCTGAGACCTGCAGGGATGCTCCTGGCCACCTGCAGCAACACAGGACAGGTCCTGCCAGCCGTGCAGCCTCCAGATGTGGGTCTCGCCTTCTCCCTTTGCACAGGAAGGCAGCAGTAGCAGCTCAAAGCAGCTGGGCTGCGAGCAGAAGTTGAGGTCAGGTCCAGCTCCGGGCTCCTGGTGTTGCCGCTGCAATGGAGGAAGGCAGCTGCCTCTGGCAGGAAATCCTTTGAGCTGCAGAAAGCGTCTCCCACCTCCCCGCTGGAAGGGTTTGCAAGCAGTGCTGAGGCAGCAGCAGGGGGAAGATGCCCTTTACACTCTAGTGAGAACTAGAGAAGTGAAAGTCTTTGCAAAGAAGGCTCTGCATGTTTATGCTACCCTCACACCACAGGGTTACAGCCCTTGTGGGGAAGCCCTGGGTCACAG
This sequence comes from Gymnogyps californianus, assembly GCF_018139145.2. NCBI lineage: Eukaryota > Metazoa > Chordata > Aves > Accipitriformes > Cathartidae > Gymnogyps > Gymnogyps californianus. Next base: position 119,142,573 of record NC_059472.1, on the reverse strand, counting down.
CCTTACTCCAACAGCTACACAACAGCAATCAATGAAACCTCTGAAAAGAGGGAGATATGCCCTAGCAGAGATGCTCAGCAGCGCCAGGGAAAGGCCATCCTCTTGCCAGCTTGGGCAAATGGGCTCCAGCACCTGTCCCAAAGCGCTCACACAAGGGCTGCGGGACGGGGCTCCAGGGCTGCAGAAATCATTCCCATCTCTCGTGCTTCAGCTGAGCAAGGTCTGATCTAGAAGGCTCACGCTGTGAATCTGCAGGGGAGATAGCTGGTACTGTCCTCCTGCCCACCACCCTTTGGCTTTGTCCTGAATTTTTGTGAATCCCCTTCTAGAGCACCTGAGTGTTTGCATATACAAAAAAAGCCTGGTTGCCCAAGGGTGGTAAGGCACCCGACAGGCAGGAGCTGCACTGCTGCACCTGGCTGCAATCCTGCTGCTGGGACCTAGGCAGCAGCTGAACCTTTTCCTCTGGTCACAGTCTTTGCTTTACAATTTGGAGAACGTGTGTCATGGCCCACATGAGGCAGCATGTGTTTCTTACACACTTTCTGTCACTGGCCTGTTCTTGCAAAAGATTGTACCTTCCAGATTGCAAATAGGAGTACACATTAAAATATTAAACCCTATCCGAAGAAGATCGGTGGTTTAAAAGAATTGTATTTTGTGTTTTGTTCTGCTCTACTCTAGGAAGTAAGCCCAAGGGTACTCAGTATGTGTGGAAACACTACAAGGGCAGACTCTTACAGGAAATTAAATTTCTAGAATAAAAGATAATCTACTCTCCGCTTCTTTCTTCCCAGGGGAGGAAGAAGAGGAAGGGAGAGAGAGGAGGGAGAGAAGAGGCAGCTGGAGGGATTGTCAGTTTTGTAGAACTGCCCAGGACAGAAGAAAATGCACAAGCTGAAAGAATTAATGATGAAATAGGTTCCTCGGGTGCAAGGATTGTGCAATTACACTACATGCAGTATCTTTATTATAAAACTTCAAATATGGTGATATCTTGTAGGGAGAAATAAATCAGGACTAAAAGCTTCAGAACACCATTGCATTTATCTATCAATATTTGTATATATAAAAAAGATACATACATATATATGCACGTATATGTATGTGTATATACTTGTGTATATATACACACATGTGCATGTATATATATGTATGTATATGTATATCTACATGTATATGCATGGGTAATCATTCACATATATATCACTCATTCATAGTTACGAAGTTGGAACAGTAACTGGGAGGTCAACCCCAGTCGTATGCTCAAGAGCAGCGACTATATTGGCACATCAGTTGCTTACAGTGTTCAAAAAGTTCCTTCATGGGGAAGTGTGAGTGTCATCTGGGTTTTGGGCATCTCTGGAGCCTCTGGCCTCTCAAACCAGCCAGTGCCATCTGCTTTAGATACCACCTGAGTTACAGGATCCTTGGTGTATTACCCCTGTTTGTGTCTTTCTCCACCTTGTTTCAGGCATCCGCAGAACAACGAGCCCCTCAGCCAGCGGGTCAGGGCTCTGCTGAGAGCAGGCACTGCCCTGGCCCATGGCTTACCAGCCAGCGGGTCCACAGGAAGCTTTGACACATGACTCATCGCTCTCTCCGCTCACACTCAGTATTTTTTCCTCTCTTCAGCCTTTTTTTCCTGGTAACTATTTCTCCACTCATCCCTGGGGCACTCGTTCATTCCCATAAGGGTTTTTTCTTGACGCCCACAGTGTTATTTCTAGGCTGCAACTTCCAAACCCTTCCAGCCCAGGAGCTGCAGGCCCTGGTAGCAGATGGGCAGTCAGGTTCATACCTAGATATTCCTCCACGAAGATTTCAACAAAATACATGCATAGCATTTATTTCTTTGTTGCTTATCTAATTATTCACTCACTAAGCTCTTTCTGGGCTGGAAGCCTCGTTCAGATCTGTCAACTGGGAGCCAGGCCCTGGCATGATGCCTTAAACTTGGGTACCGCTTCCCTCCAAAGAGAAAACCCTTATGGGAATGAACGAGCAGGAGGGTTCCCACTCCTGCTGCGAGCCCCGTCCCTGCCTATGAAGCCAATCCACTCTGCTGAGACGAGGGAAGGAGCGGCCAAGTGTCCCGAGTTCGGAAACATAAACAGTTCCTTTCAGTACTGAATCTGAAGTGGGGGAAGAAATGTTTCTAAGGCACCTCTCTGTGCTGCTTGGGCAGTGCGGGAGTCTGCTGGTAATTTCAGCCTCCCTTTCACAAAGCAGGCAGGGCAGGACATGCCAAGGGAAAGGGAGGAAGATGCTAAAAAAGACGCTAAAAAGTAAGAACCCCAAAGGCAACCATGATTAAAGCAAGCTCAAGCAGCTGCTTCCACTTTTCCTGTCCTAAAAGGTTGCCCAAACAGTGCATCCCTGTGGATGCCCTGCTGCGAGGATTTCTCAACCTCACGTCACCTGTTCAGCATGAAAGTTTTTGACTTGTAGCTCTACAAGACAGTGCCAACAAAAGACGACTGTGAGGACGTCACGTGCAGAGAGGAGTGCTTGTCCAGGCTGCGCCTATCAAAAGCACTATAGTCTTTGCAGACCAACAGAAAACGTGCATATTTTCTGAAAGCTTCGCGGAGATGCTTCTTGAACTTCTCACCCACGAATGCATAGATTACCGGGTTGAGGCAGCAGTGGACGAAGGAGAGCGCCTCAGCCAGCTCCGTGGCTAGGTCTAGCCTTTGGCTTGTCTGGCAGTCATCGATGATGTACATGTTCCTCAGAGAGTCCAGAAAAAGCACGATGTTGATGGGAGTCCAGAAGAGGAAGAACACAATGACGACAATAAAAACCAGTTTCATTGCTTTGTACTTGTCCTGAGTATGGCACTTCTGCAGGTTTTTCAAGATGCTGCAGTAGCAGAAAACGAGGACACCAACAGGGATCAGCCACCCCAGGATGTTGACTTCAAAATTACTGAAAGTCTTCCAGCCATTGTTGCTGTCAGGATAGTGAGGGATGCACTTAGTCCGGTTATTGTCATTCGTTTCCTGGAAAAAAATTAAGTCTGGCGCTGATGCTAAAATGGCGACTGCCCAAAGGACCAGGCTGGTGATAACCCCATAGGCAGTTGTCCGAACCTGTAGAGCGTAGACAGACTGGACAATGGCAAAGTACCTGTCGATGCTCATGACGGTTATGAAGAAGGCGCTGCTGTAGAAACCAATGAAGTAAGCTGAGCTGATGATTTTACACATTGCATTTCCAAAAGTCCACTGGCTCACGATGGAGTACTGAACCAAGAAGGGGAGGGAGAAAACAAAGAGGAGGTCAGAGATGGCGAGGTTCAGCAGATACACGTCAGTCATGGCCCTGACTTTCTTGAAGACTGTTAGGACCCAAACAACCAAAGCATTTCCCACGAGGCCGATCACGAACAGCAGGGAGTACAGCACTGGAAAAAAGGTAGATGCAAATGCTGGAATATTTTCAAGATCACAGCTGATGTCCAGTTCTGGGTAGAAGGCGGCGTATTCATAGGCTGCAGAGGAGTTAGATGTTGGTGACGTGTAATCCACCTGTTCAAGGACAATGAAGTTCATGAGGCCCAGATCTCAAATTACCCTCTTACTAAATATACTAGGCACAAGTCAGCTCACACCAAGCCGCAGGAGGACAAAACAGCTGTGCCTCAGCTGTGTTGGAGGATGCAAACGAGGAATGAACATGAGTGACCAGTTCTCCCCTGCAAGATCCAGGATGAGGTTCTTGCACCAGAGAGGCAGAGGAGATCAAGGAAAATGCAGCTGTGGTGGTAAACCAGAGGTTACCAGTATCCCCGCACTGGCTCCACGTGGGGTGCCCAGCCCCGTGCCTGCAGTCCTGGTGGGGCACCGGGGCCAGAGACAGGGAGCGTCCCCAAACCAGCCACCAAATGGGCATGGCCAGGGGGCTGAGAGCCCCCAACATAGGTTTTGGGGTCCTATTCCACGTTTCCTTCAGAAAGGAGAAAGGGAGGAGGGCTCAGGGAGGAACTGACATGTAAACGTTCATCTCCTAAAAGCTGCGTTTCCAGTTAGCTGAGTGCCAGAAATAGCCCTTCATGGGACAAGTTACTTTTCCAGAGGATTCCTGTGCAGTTCAAGCAGGTTTTCAGCTGTAAAGGCACGAGCACATACAGGTCACCAGTGGGTGCTGCGTGTCGCACGCTCTCTCCACCCCAGGTGAGATCAGCCATGGCAGCTCTGGCCCAAGGGGCCGCTTCCCAAAGAGCAGATGGGACTTTCTGCCCATTCCTCCCTCCTCCCCAGCAGGAGCTTTGCCCTCTCAGCCTGCACCAGCACAAACTGCTGCTGCCAGCAGCTCATGCCTGCCAAGACCTTACTCTGCTAACAGGGATGGCTGGTTTTCCTTTCAACACCAGCAGCTCTGCTCTCCTGGCACTCGTCAGGATGCACCAGCAGCAGCGACGTGCCCCTTCCCTGCCCCCTGGCCCCTCGCAGCCCTCCAGCAGCAACCACCACATCCCTGGGCAGCACCTGTGACAGCAAACAGCTAAAGAAGATGGGTGGCAGCACATCTCCCGGTCAGGATGTCCTCCATAGGACACTCCTAGCACTATCCCTGCCCTTGAGGACAGCCTTCTTCCACAAGCACAGTCTCATCAGCCAAAGATATTTTCACTCAATGGTTATTTTTCAGAGAACAACAATCACACTGATTTCTTCTAAACCCCCGTCATCCCTACCAGTACTATGTGTCCCCGTAGGCAAAACTGGACCCCTCAGATGTGCTACTGGCCTCAGCTTGCAGGGCAGCAGCCCAGCGGGGAATGACTCACCAACATGTCCTCGGAGCCGCCTCTGCCTGGCAGGTATGTCAAGTTCCCCTCCATAATCCAACGCTGTGTCTGAAAGAGTGCCAAAAAAATGTCTTTATATCACAGGTTTTTAAGAAGCAGGCATACCTTCACACATGTATGCTGGCAGTATTTACCTTAGCTTATGTTGCAATGCCAAGACACAGGCAAGGTCCTCACTGTAGCAGTGCACAGTCATAAAATGCCTTTTCCTCTGCGTGATATGTGTTATATTAAAGACTTATAAAACACCTAGCCAATGAGTTCAGCCTCTGTACTTGACACTTAGAGAAACGGAAATGTGTCAGGTTTATCTTCTGAATAATCAGTATCTTTTTTCACTTTGAGCATTTATACAAACGTCAGTGGAAGAGATCTGCAATTTCCCCCGCGCGTCTGTGAAGCGCCCCCATCCCTCACCTGGGTGCCCCCGTCCCGCCTGCCGCCCCTGCTCTGTAGTCCCCGTGGCTGGGAGAGAGGAAGCAGCGCTGCCTCTCCTCTGCTCCAAGGATTTTCGGTGAAGATGTCTGTGGAGGATGGCCCAATGCTGCCAATAGCCAGCGATGGCAGAAGGGCACCATGTTTGCTTTAACATTTTTCCTTGGAAGGCACCTTCCCCCAGCACCCACCCATGCACAGACAGAAATACCCAAGGGAACTGATCATAGAATCATAGAATCATTTAGGTTGGAAAAGATGTTTAAGATCATCGAGTCCAACTGTAAACCTAACACTGCCAAGTCCATATCACCCTTCCCGCCCAAAACATGCACCCTGCAGGACGCTCTCGCAGACTAACACTGAGTAAAACCCTGAACAGCACTGGATTTCCACCAACTCTGCCAAGTACCTGAGGGGGCCTCATCCTGACCCAACACAGCTTTCATCCCACAGCTGTCTCCAATCCCACAACACAAGATATATGGGAAAGAGCAGCACTACTGAGCAACGGGCAGCATCTGAAGTGTGTGTTATCTCCTTAAATACTGCTGCTCCTCACTATAGCCTGGTGCTATTACTGTAATTCAGGCAAGTCACATCACCTTTTTTTTTGTTTTTGAGCAAAGAGTACCTCACTGGATGTCAATCCATAGATGTGCTGCTAGAGATCCCCATGTGGAACAGTCTATCATCTCTCTCAAACCCTCCGAATGCCCACCTTCATTCACCATCGCTCCAAAGGCAGAGGGATAAATAAATCTCCGTGAACTGAGAAAATCTGCAACTATTCCACATGTGGCAGTGGGTGGCTTTCTTTGGCCATGGTGGGCGGTGTGACATTGGGTCAAAGTTTTACGTGTCAGTGAAGCCATATGTATATGATAGTCTGATTGACAACCAAGCTCTGCTGGTTATTAACTCTTGCAATAGCTGAAACCAGAAACTGAAACCAGAAACAAAGTCCATTGTCATAGGAGTTACTGGCAGTGTTGAAGTGGGATATCCATTATCCATTTGCAGGTTTAAAATGGCACTCACGTCTCTGTCAGTGTTGGTGGCAGAGAAGACACCCAGTAATTATGCAATGTGGAAAAAGAGGGGGCAACCAAACAGGAATTTGGCCCCTTAGGCAGTTCTGTACCTCTCATCTCCTAAATAGAGATGACAGGCTGCCCAAGCACAAGGAACAAGCAGTCCCAGCAGCACCGAGACTGCTGCGGAGCTGTGAAATGCCCAAGCATCTCCCAATGCAGCAGGCAGAGAGGCTCACAAGCCACCCCGTGTGGTAGCTGGGACTGAAGGTGACACCTGGGGTGGTCACGCATGTCGTGCTCGGGGGAGGCATTTCACCAAGCCTGAGTGAGAGAGGTGCAGGCTGCCTGCGGCATTTGCACAGAGCCTCTGGCAGGACATCCTCTGGTGCCTGCGCTGGCTGGTGCAGACACAGCAGCACAAAGCACCCTTGGAGCCACCGCTGCTCCCTGGACCCACAGCACACGTGGCTTCTCAAGCCTTCCTGGGGTCAGGCTTTGTCCCCAGCCGGAGATGCCAAAGGGCACCTCTGCCTGCAGCTCACCAAGCTCCACTCCAGGCTTTTCCTATGGGGGAAGCACTGGCCAGAGGAGACGAGATGTCAACAGGCATCAGTGATGGCAGTGGCACAGGCTGCTGGCACCTCGTCCCAGGGAGACCTTGGCTGTGCCCTGCACGGCAGCAGGGAGCCCAGGAACCATGCAAGTTTGCCACCAGCCCTGAAGGGAAGGCGGCCAGTGTCCCCCCCTTTCAAACAGCGGTGTCAGTGGGAGAGGAGAAGGAGGAAGAGCAGAAGGAGGAGGAGGCAGGTGCCCATGAGGAGCAGAGAGGGCTGCAGCTGTCCCTGGGTAGCCACCCTGCAGGCAGGACAGTGCCTGGGTGCTGGTGCTGCTCCCGCTGGCAGTGTGCCCCAGCCCTGGACAGGATGCCCCGCTCTTGCCTGCCTGCTCCTTGACCTCAAAGGCACACTTACAGTGTTATGGCAGAGCGAAAATGGGAGTAGCGGCACGAGATAAACAAAACCTGTTTCTTCTGGACAGAGCCTCAGCAGAAAACTTCCTACAGGCACTGCAGAGCCAAACCTCCTGGTTACAGCAGGGTCCTGGTCTGCAGCATGGCAGCACACGTTCCCCTGGGGATCCTTTTGGTTTGGGTCAAGAGCTAGAAAACACCTTTCTTAACTCGTAACCACAAATTTGGCACCTTCAGCACCCGAGCCGTGTTCAGCCGCAGCAGTGCAGAGAATGGTGTGGTGCTGGGTGCAAACACACCCGCCAGCTTCAGCTCTGCCTCTCAGGGCTCACCAGCAGCACCTTTCCTGCAGTAATGTCAAGGCCATTTGCTAATCTGCCCAACACACATCAGGACATCTCCTTGCTCCTGCGCTCTGGTTTGCCCATACCACTGTGCACCACAAGCCACATCCGTGCCTCTGTCACATGCGAGTGTGTGTGTGCAGTGTGCTGGGGTCTCCCTGTTTGTAACTGGCATGAGGCTGGTCCCTGGTGCTGGGCAGCCACGGTGACTTGCGGGTCCCTGTAAAGCCCTGTGGGATCCTCCTGTGGAAGATGTCCTCATGGCACAACACATACAGAGCATGTGGTCCACCTCCCTGGTCACAGCCAGATCGATTGCATCGGTGTCACCCTGGGGGTGATGCTCGTCAGACTGCCATTCAGGCCTGCTGTGGAGAGGTGTCTGCTCCAGGGCCCCAGCCCTGTTGGCTCTGACATGGTGGTGGGCTTGTTGACCAGTGCTGTCACTGGAAATGATCTTGGTGGGGAGGGGTCTCTCCTGGACTGGCAGTGCCTTGAAGCAGTGTTTGGCTCTGCAGAGAGGCTTGCGTCCTTCAGCAGAGTCAGTAACACTTTGCGTTTCAGTTCCTGTCTCTCAGCAACTGGGAAATTTGGGACCGTGATGAGACCATAGTGTGAGGCACGGGGGCAGAAGGGACCATGGATTCAGAGAGAGTCGTCCTACACCTAAAGCCAACAGTGCCTGCGCACCCCAGCTGTAGCCACCCCTGAGCAGAGACCAGTCTGGACCCGGATCACGCAGGTAATTTTTGCCTCCCCACCTTTTTAATGAAGAATAAATATTTCTCCCACTGGTGCTCCTTGCATCTCTCCAGGACAGTGACATGAAGGGATGAGGCTGCCTCTGCTGGGTTTTCCTGCAGAAGTGAGGCATGGTGTCCTGGTTTTGGCTGGGATAGAGTTAATTTTCTTCCTAGTAGCTGGTACAGTGCTGTGTTTTGGATTTAGGGTGAGAAGACTGTTGATAACACTCTGATATTTTAGTTGTTGCTAAGTAGCGCTTCTCTTAAGTCAAGGAGTTTTCACTTTCCCATGCTCTCCTAGCAAGCAGGTGCGCAAGAAGCTGGGAGGGAGCATCGGCAGGGCAGCTGACCCCAACTAGCCAAAGGCCTATTCCATACTGGGGAACGTCATGCCCAGTCGAGAAAGAGGGGGGAGTTGGCCGGGAGGCGCGGATTGCTGCTGGGGCATCGCTCAGCGGCTGGTGAGCAACTGCATTGTGCATCCCTTGTCTTTTCTTGGGTATTTCTTTTTTTTTTTTGTTATATTCCTTTTCATTACAATTATATTATTATTATTATTATTAGTTAGTAGTGTATTTTGTTTTACTTTAGTTATTAAACTGTTCTTATCTCAACCCACGAGTTTTACTTTTTTTCCTCCTCCCCACCCCACTGGGAGGTGGGAGGGGGAAGTGGCTGCGTGGTGCTTAGCTGCTGGCTGGGGTTAAACCACGACACATGGAAATGATCCCTGCAGAGATGTGTGTGATTAGCGGTGCTGCTTCACCTCCTCATTCATCATGAGGCTTCTCTGAAGGGAGCAAAACTCTTCCAGGTCCACAGCAAGCCAAGAACCTGGAGACTGCTGTTACTGCCAGGGTTTCATGCTGGAAGAGCTCTTTCTTGGGATGTGTGCTGTTTGGCCACTATTGTTGCAGTCCCTGCTTTGCTTTGGAAAACCACGAAAGTGTCCATTGTAGGTCCACCCAAAGACACGGAGGGAGAGGATCCAGCCACACCACCCTCAGCTCCATACAAAAGCTCAACTGCATACAGAAACATTTGAAACGTATCACTTGGGTTTGTCAGCCTTATTAGAGTTGTTAAGCTTACTCCTCTAAACAATCATTTAAATGTGTTTTTACTGTGTCTTCAAAGCAAAAGTCAAACAAGATGCAAACTGCCATGATTAAAGTCAGAATTAGTTCTGAGAACAAAACACTCCTGTAAGTGCTTGGGTATCTTACCCAGTCCCACCCAGCACACCAGAAAGATGCCAAAGGAAACCAGCCAAAGGAGCTTTTTCAAAATGACATGTATCTCCCAGCCAGCTTCCTTATATAATCAGTGATGATGTATTGGGTTTACATGGCAAGGTTTTGGTAGCAAGGGGGCTGCAGGGGTGGCTTCTGTGAGAAGATGCCAGAAGCTGCCCCCATGTCGGAAGTAGCCAGTTCTAGCCAGCTCCAAGATGGACTCGCCGCTGGCCAAAGCTGAGCCCATCAGCGATATTGGTAGCGCCTCTGTGATAACATATTTAGAAAGGGTAAAAAGCACTGCACAACAGCAGCTAGGAGAGAGGAGTGAGAATATGTGAGAGAAACAGCCCGGCAGACACCAAGGTCAGTGAAGAAGAAGGAGGGGGAGGAGGTGCTCCAGGTGCCGGAGCAGAGATTCCCTTGCAGCCTGTGGTGAAGACCATGGTGACGCAGGTTGTCCCCTGTGGAGGTCCACAGTGGAGCAAGATGTGAGCTAGGGAAAGAAGCACCAGGAGGGATGGGGGTGAGCTGATCCCCTTTTCCATGAATTAGCAGGCAGAGTCAGTTAAAGAAACCTAAGTCAGTCACTACCCCGGGAAGGGAACTGCATAATGAGAGAGGAGCTTGCAAAAGGGAAGAGAGAATCCCTAATGAAGAGCTTTTGCTAGCCTGTGTGCGTAGAAGTACATTCCCTCTTTCTTATGGGGCTGCCATTTGGCAAAGCGAGCGGACAAGAGTAAGTGGTTTGTGCATGTGGCTATTGCTGTGCCCAAGATTTTCTTTCTAGGAACCACCCAACTTAGCTGGAGCATGACGTGTCTGGATGTACTGCCCCTTACTCGGCCAGGGCATGGCAAGCTGACAGGCCAGATTCTCAGAAAAGCAGCTTGTCAAAGCCGCTGCACGCTTCTCCGAGCCTCCTCCTGCTTCGCTGATAAGAAATGGCTGGCTCTGCAGATGCAGCAAAGACGCACAGTCTCAAGGCTGACGCAGGTCTGAAATAGAAGCACCTCATTTCGGCGCCTCACTCCTTCAATGCTCTGGAAACCCAGCCCTCCTCTGCTCCGGGCCCAGGATGTGGAAGATCAAGTGGAAACACTAGTGGTAAGAAAGCGTCAGCAAGAAGCTCAGGGTTTTGAACGCCACAGTCTCCAAAACAAGACGGGGGGGGGGGGGGGGGGAAGGGAAGCCTGAGGGAAGACATGAAGAGTACCCTTTATGAACCGTCCCCTTCCCGCTGCCCGTGTCTGACAGAGCCCACTGGGACTCAGTTGCTGGACACTGAACAGCCAAGAGACGTGACAAAAACGCGATCCCGGGGGGCGAGGCGGCTGGCTGCGGCTGGCCGTTGCTCGCTCTCAGGCTCAGGCTGGGGCCCGGCGCTGGCCAGGCCGAGGCCCGCCTGGGCGCGGCGGCGCAAGGCCGCGGGCAGCCGCTGTCGGTGGGGAGGGCGGGGCACGCGAAGGGTTACGGGGAGGCGCATGCGCTTTGCGGGGTCGCGCTCTCCCTCCTCCCCCCGGCTTGGCTCGGGGCTGGCTGCGCGGATTGGCCAGCGGGGGCGGGACGGCGCGCGCGTCACTCTTGCCCGCCGCGCTCACTGGCTGCGGGGCGGCGCTGGGATGCCGGGGCGAGAGGTGGAGGTAGTGACGTGCGGCCGGGCCGTTATGGTCCGTTGGGACGTCGGTAACCGACAGTTGCTCTCGGGCTCTCCTCGCTCGCTCTGCTGAGGAGAGCCCGGGGGCAGCGCCCGCGTGGGAGGCGGCGGGGGCTCGCTGCGCCCTCTCCCGTCCTTCATCGTGTTCCGCGGCCGCCGGGCTCTTGGGAGGCGGGCCTCGGGGCAGCCTGAGGGACGGGCGGCCCTGCCCCGTAACGGTGGGGCCGGGGGGGGGGGGCGATGTCTTGGGGGGCGGCCGCTCTCCCGCCCGTGCAGCGCGGCCGGAGGGTCGTAACGGGTTTTCAGAGGGGTCCGAAAGTCGGCGGTGGAAGGCAGCCATGTGCAGCTCACTGCGAAAGACACATTAGTGGCTTTTTGAGTGTGCTCCTCCAGGCACCACCGTGCTGCAAAAGTCTTCTCTACAGTGATTCTGCTCCAAGTGGCGTAGAAACTCGTTCTTCATTAACAAAACACTGTTATATGTTTTTAAAAAAAAAAAATAATCTCCACCCTACTGTGTGGTTTGTGCCTCCTGCCTTATCTCTTGAGAAGTGCCAGGAGGTGGCAGCTGGTGTGGATAGGAAAACCAGGCCTTAGCTGAGCAGGCTGTGCTGTGCTTTGGGTGCTTTTCAGCCAGGTTTGGGTGGTGAGCAGTTTTAAGGGAGAGCCCCACTAGTGCCCGTGGCGGTGGGGGACGTTGGTATGTGATGGGGAGGAAGGGTTGGAGGTGCTGCCAGCAGGGTGCCGAGCAGAGGTGGATGGGATTGGGGCTAAGGCACAGGTAGTTGGTGGGGTGGTGGGAAGGGGGCACCCATTTCCTTTGGCATGGCAAATGGTTACCAAGCAGCTGCTAATATGTTTCATGTTCAGAAAGCTCTTTCCAACCACTGAATTGCAAGGAGATTCTGGAACAATCTCGCAGGAAAGGCAGAGGGACCAAAACCCACAAATAAAACTTGATTAGGCTCTGAAAAGGTCTGAAAAAGTTTCCTGTGCCCTGAGCAGCAGTCCTTAGTGTCTGGGGTCGGCTCATCTTCCTTTCCTATAACATGTGACATATCAGCTGCTATATTTCCTCTTGTGCCATTCTTAATTAAATGGCCATTTGAAGTACTCTTCTTCCTCTTCCAGATGCATCCAGTCCTAAAGGCCTTCGTGTGTGGCTCCATCAGTGGGACTTGCTCCACACTCCTCTTCCAACCCCTTGACCTGCTGAAAACCCGCCTGCAAACTCTGCAGCCTGCTGTGAATGGGTGAGAGAGTGGGAGTGTGTATGCATGGGGGTGTGGGGGTGCTCCACCATAGGCTTCTGCCTGATTTGCTGGCTGGGGCTTGGAGTTCAGGGTTGTAATTTGGATATGGAGAGCCTTTCTGAAATAGGAGGTATGTTTTTAAAGCATGGAGAAGGATTGATATGTTGCTCCAGAAGAGAGAACATGGCTGCTCTTGTCAATGCTCCTTTAATAACATGTAACCTCAGCATTTGTCTGTACTCATCTGAGAGATGGTGTTTGCTGGAGTGGCTGCTGTGCAGTTTCATGGGGTGTCCTCTGCCTGAAAAGTCCTGTGCGGTTGTCACATAACTTTTCCATGTGTGCAGCTGCTCCTGTTTGCTCCATGTAGTCAACCATGACTACATCTGCTGCTGCTAACAAAGGGAGTGAGCAACTAAAAATACTAATGAGAGAGGCCTCTAACGTGTGTTACAAGTGATGGGAGAGTAGAAGGTGATGGAGAAGCCCTGGAAAGAGCGACCAAGAAAAGCAGGCTGAGTTGAGAAAGAGCACCTCGGAGGTGCTGGGGTAATGCACAGAGATACGAGTGAAAGGGGATGGCTGAGGAGTACATCTGCCAGAGAGCAGAAGCAGGTCATCTCTGCAGTTCCTGTCTTGTCTTCGTTTCAGGTCTGGTCGTGCTGGGATGATAACACTGCTCTTTAGGGTTGTTCGTACTGAGAGTCTTCTGGGGCTCTGGAAAGGTGTCTCTCCAGTAAGTGGCTGTTTTAACCCTGACTTCTAAAAATAAGTAGATAAATAAACCTACTGTTACTAACTATGGCTGCCTGGATTTAAATAGCCAGCTCTTGTACAATTATGAATGAAACCATGTGATTTAGATTAAATCCTATTTCAAGGAGTTAATGTTTTGAATTCCACTGATTTGGTCGTAGCAGTCCCTGTGGTTTTGCAGTCCTGAGCAGCTGAACACTTGAATACTTTCGCAAATGTGGAGTGGCAACTGCATCAACTTCATTTTGTTTTGGAATATCTTGTTCCTAGAAAACTGCCATTGAGGAATGCGTTAAATCCTGGCATCATTTGAATCAATTGGCTCTCAGTGCCGTAAATGATTTTTACCTTGTTTTCTTTCCTCAGCATGTTAGCTTTAGTGATTTTTTTGTTTTCTACAAAGCTTCCTGTCGAGTTTAACAGTCTCTGAAATGTTCTGTAGTACATTTTGTCTTATGTATGCTTTTTCTTTCTTCATCTGCTTCTGTTTCTTCTGAAGTCCTTTGCAAGATGTATTCCTGGGGTTGGGATTTACTTCAGCACTTTGTACATGATGAAGCAAAAGTTTCTAGTGGACCGTTCACCCACAGCCCTGGAATCTGTCTTTCTGGGTGCCACCGCACGTGCGGTTTCTGGGATTTGCATGTTGCCAGTGACTGTAGTGAAGACCCGATATGAGGTGAGTATGACTTTCTAGTTAGTTCCCTGTTAATGATGTCACATGCCTTCTGCATGATGAAAAAGAAATTCTTCTGTCTGGAGAAGGTTGCTGCCACTTGGGTACAGCCAGGGATGTAGTCCTGATTTCATCCTAGTTCACACATTGTGCAGGAAATGCCATGCACTGATATTTAGGCAAGAAGTGTATGATGAAACAGAATTCACCCTGAGATTTTTAGGTTTCAGTTGTATACAACATTTGTGTAGCATCTTTCATATTTTACCTTCCTGAAGGATTGCTTTAAAGGCTGAGGTAGGTGGAACCCATTTTTTGCCTTGGGCTGTTGTCTGTGCTGCCATTTCGGGCATCACATTGAGTGCATACTACCGTTTGTTTGGACGCTGTGGCCTCAGGGTGTGTGTAGGGCTCCTTGGCCTGTGCCTGGCACACGACTGACTGACCGTTGTCTACCCTTGCAGAGTGGAAGATTTGGCTATGGGAGTGTATATGGAGCTCTGAAGAATATCTATCAGACGGAAGGGGCTCGTGGCATGTTCAGTGGGCTCACCGCAACGCTGCTGCGGGATGCACCCTTCTCTGGCATCTATCTGATGTTCTACACACAGACCAAAAAACTCACACCTCAGGGTAAGGCTGAACGTTGGACGCTGTAATGGAAAATGTTTCTCTTCTCTCATCTTGCCCTGCAGTTGACTGTCTGCATGCTCTGCTTATTGCCCTCTACCTCAGTAGTTAAATTAGTCTCTTGTAGGGCTTTAGGCGGGACATTCACATTTTCCTGTGGAGAACTGTAGACCTATAGCTCAGGTCAGTGTAGAAATGGAAATTGACCCTAAATTGATTGTCATTATGAAGACTGATGCATAAGGTGGGTCAGTGAACAGTTGAAAGAGAGGATGTCTTCAGCGGTGCTTTCTGCTGCTGGTTGTCTTGTATACTGATCAGTTTCCACTAAACCGGGGCTTCTCTGATGTTAGAACTGGCTGGGGCAACACTTGCACAATCTTTCCTTTTCTGAGTTCCTGTCAAATTCAGTTCCCCAGCAAATGAGTCTTTTTAGTGCTAACTTTAATAGTTACTTTAATATTCACATTAATAGTGACTATTTAATAGTTATTTCAATATTCACTTTAATAGTGACTAGTAGCCACTTTTCCCCTTGAAAGGTTTCTCTACCCTGTGTGGATTTTAACTTCTCTTAGACTCCAGCGTTGATTTAATCATTCAGTAGCTTTTCACTTTGTCACACCACATGAGTGTTCCTGGCCTGTTTCGTGTCCGAGTGCATTCCCTTTGCTCTGTTGCAGACCAGCTGGATCCAGTGCTTATGCCCTTGCTGAATTTTGGCTGTGGGATCTTTGCGGGAATCTTGGCCTCGCTGGCAACGCAGCCTGCTGACGTCATCAAAACACACATGCAGCTGTCCCCCCAAAAGTACCACAGGACAAGCCAGGCCATTGCCTTCATCTACAAGGTGAGGTGAATCCCTTCTAATATGCACAATCACAGCCTCCCTTCTGGTCTCCTTGCCTGAAGCACAGCTATGCTAAGAAAGTTGTTGCCTTTTAGAGGTGAACAAATGTGACTGCTTGGTATGCTCTTGCAGTCAGGCTGATCAGTGTCAGCATTTTCAGAAGCTGAAGTGGGTCATGCTGTGGGAGACTGAGGCTGAATCTCTTGGCACTGGTTTATGTGCAGACCTGTTCAGTAATAACTGGAAGGCACTCTGGTTGATGGTCTGAATGCAATTGGAAGCTTCAGTCCATTCCTTGCTTTTCCTTGTAATTAGAGGGGCCATTGTCACGACTTGGGTGTGTTTCTTGCTCCTCTTGAATGGATTACAAGGCAGTGAATTGCTCTCTGATTATTCTTGCCATTCCTCAGTCCTCTATCTGTTTTCACAAAGTTACAGATGATGGGGAATTGGAGAGCAAGCTCAGAGTACTGGAGCACAAAGGTGGGCATATTCCAGCAAGCATCTCTCCACACAGACCCACTTCATGTTTCAGGCTGGTGAATGATTTCACTTCAGTTATGTCTGTTACGTATAGATTCTTACACTGGTAGTGATGGAAAGCACTTAGCTTATTTCATCTTAACTTCATTTCAGGTTAGCTTAGTATGTAGGCTTGGAGGAGCTGTACTTACAGCTGCTGCCACCTCTGGTTTATCGGTGTAGGCACATCTGTGATTACCACACGGGCAAAGGGTTTCTTTAGTATGTAGCGTGAAATGCCAGTTTCAGATACAAACCAGCTACAAAACAATTCTTTGCCCTTTGGACACTAAAAGAGAAATAAATGCCTAGATCTGTATCCCAGGAATGGGATGGAGATGTACTCAAAGCCCACCTTTCCCTTCCTGCCCTCCGAAGGGCAGATCTTGGCAGGTTTGCTTTGTTTCCATATTGAACTCTATTCCTAAACAAGAATCTGTTTATTTGTGCATGGTACATTTTTCTCATACCGGAATGTTTTTTTACTTCAGTACTTACAAATCTCAGTTTTTACAGAATAGCTAAGTGACTTCTGTAAATATGCAACTGTCCTGGTTTCGGCTGGGACAGAGTTAACTCTCTTCCTAGTAGCTGGTACAGTGCTGTGTTTTGGATTTAGTGTGAGAATAATGTTGATAACACTCTGATGTTTTAGTTGTTGCTAAGTAGCACTTCTCTTAAGTCAAGGAGTTTTCAGTTTCCCATGCTCTGCCAGCAAGCAGGTGTGCAAGAAGCTGGGAGGGAGCATCGGCAGGGCAGCTGACCCCAACTAGCCAAAGGCCTATTCCATACCGGGGAACGTCATGCCCAGTATATAAAGAGGGGGGAGTTGGCCGGGAGGCGCGGATTGCTGCTGGGGCATCGCTCAGCGGCTGGTGAGCAATTGCATTGTGCATGACTGGGTTTTTTTTTTTCTTTTTTTTTCCCTCTTCTTTTTTTGTTATATTCCTTTTCATTACTATTACTATTATTATTATATTTCATTATTATTCTTCTTAGTATTATATTTTACTTTAGTTATTAAACTGTTCTTATCTCAACCCACGAGTTCTACCTTCTTTCCCGATTCTCCTCCCCGTCCCACTGGGAGCGGGGCAGGGGGAGCGAGGGAGCAGCTGCATGGTACTTGGCTGCTGACTGGGGTTAAACCACGACAGAAGCTTTAAAACAAAGACAAGTCATTTTCCTGAAGTGTCTTGAAATGATTACACCCTTGCCTTCTCTTTGTTGGGCTTGAGTGTGGCTTTCCCCATCCATTGTCCCCATCTTGGCATTCCTTTCCCCACTCACTGCTCTTCCTGCTTTCTTGGGTAGCCCTGCAATTGCACAGTGCTACAGGTTCTTCCTAAACATTAAATGCTATTTAAGCTGTGGTCTTTCAGAAACTGATCTAGGTCTTAGCTGAAATATATCCTGTGCTGTTCCATGTAATAAATGGTGAGAAAATAAAACACTAGAGGCAGATTGTGATGGATTGCTGTTTGTTTATCTCCTGTTGCAGGACTTCGGGTTGGTCGGCTTTTTCCGAGGTGGTGTACCCCGTGCCCTCAGGCGGACTCTGATGGCAGCAATGGCATGGACGGTGTATGAACAGATGATGGAAAAAATGGGCTTGAAATCTTGACTGACTTGCACAAGAAATGACCAGCTTCACCTCCTGCTTGCTGTGATTGACTGGCACTAGGAAGTTCTCAGTTCTACAGAGGAATAAGCCTTGCTCAGCCAGGAGGAAGAAGGCCCTTCTGAGACAGGGGTTAGGCCTTTTGGCAAGTAGAGGAAAGAAGGATCGGATCTTTGCATCATTTGATCAATGCATTCCAGAAGGACTCCACTTGCAGACTGCCACGGGAAATGGCAGGGTTTCCACAGCCTAGTAACTATGCTGGGAGAAAAGCCACTTTTTAAGAGCTCTGTGCTCACCACCTTTATGCAATGAGACATTGCTGAGCAAAAGTGTTTGAGGAGAAAACAGTGATTGCAGAACCTGCCAGCTTGTTCCTTGCTGGTCAGGCCAGTAAGGCCACAATGACCCACCGTCTGATGTAGATCCTCCTTCCTCATATTCTTTGTTCTCACAGGGGAACGTTGCAGACCACAGTGGGAGACTGGATGTGTTTCTTAATGCTTATATTGCAGGAGTGGGTGGAAGAGAAATGAAGTGCTGAAGGAAAGCTAGGAACACGCTCTCTGTCATCACTTTTGTACTGTGCATGATAGCAGAGAAGGTAACTGGAACCTCCTTGCTGTGTCATGTGTTATTATGTAATTGAGCATCTTAACACTCTTGAAACATGCTTCTGCCTCTACAGCAGTGTTTGCACAGGAATTAAGAAGCATAAAGCACTTTAGAGTTGATTGCTACCAAAGTTCTGCTTGTTCTCTGAAAAACATTTTTCCTGCTGGTCTGACTATATCAGGAACACTCAAGTGTATATATATATATTTTTTAATCCAGTTGTACTAGAGACTTATTTGTGTCCTATTATGCATTTGTCAATCCCTGATCAACACCCTCAGTGCGAGCTGGTCCTTAGGTGTAGCTTCTGGGTCATAGCTCATAATGCATAAATGTATAGTGGAAGCAGATATAGATACTGACACTTCAGATTTCTCTTAAAAGCTGCTGCTGATTGCATGTGGAGTATCTTTGGGTTTGGAAAGAAAAGGCTATTCTTTTCTGTAAGCTTTCTCCAAAGTTTGAGACCTATGAGTGTTTTGTAGGGAACTTTGATTCTCTTTGGGCTCCACACAGACCCTTCAGAGTTTCCTGGCTGATTATTTTCTATTAGCAGGTAGTCCATACTTCAGTATTCCTGAGTTTAGGCTTAGAGATAAATACACTTTTTTCATCCACTGTGCCTTCTTCCTCATTTCTACTTTGTTACACAGACCTCATAGCGTGTGCTGTCCAAACTTGGGTACAGCCTGCTCCTTTCTTCAGTTGTGCCTCTGTGCTGGCTGGCTGGGTTGGGACTCTTGCAGCTCTGTTAGCATTGCCACAAAGCTGGGCGTGGAAGTGTGCATCCTGTTCTATAGTGTGCCTTGCAGAAAACATAGCTTTGGCTTTTATTTTCTTAAATAGCTATGGATATTACAATTCACTTTAGAAACAGAGCAGATGTCTCTAAATATGAAGACTTGACACTGTAGCTGTACGAACAACCAGTACTACCCACCTGTTGTTCGTAAAATTTAGAGTATAATTTGCACAATCACTGCCTGCCCTGACAACCTCATGAGCAGAAGAGTAGAGGGGATGTAGGCTGTAAAAGATGTTCTCTACCAGATTCCAACTCCAAGAAGGTTTGATGACTGATGTGAAAGTTAAGTCTTGAGTGAAGTGTAAGGGGACGAGCTGGAGGCTTGGAAGATGCTGCCTATTTTGAGCCTCAGCCCATCTGCGAGGGGAGGCTGGCGCTACACAGTGCAGGATTATCCAAGAATGGTGGTGGAGGGTCCTGTGTGCACAAGTGTACTTAATAATAGAGCACTGCATCAAATCATTCCACGTTGTGACTGACAAGCTGTCACATTCCCTCTGCTGCTTCTCACTGTCAGGCATGTGGGCACATGATTTGCTAAATATGAAGAACTGTTCCTTTCTTTTGCTGTCCCTCCTACCCTTAGTGACCTGAACTCGTGAGAGTGCATGAAACAGCGGTAACTGCACATCCTGCTGTTTGTTATCCTGAGCACTGCTGGCACAGAGAGCTGGAGAACCAAGTCTAGGATTGTTGACTTGGCGGAGTAAGGTGGCAATTACATGAATTACGTCATTTGTCTTTTATTCCCCTATGCATGGGATCAAACCGACATATTGTACTGGAAGCCTGAATTTATTTGGGGCTTTCTTAATGTGGTGTGTGAGTTGGATCTGTTGATCATCCTGGGCTGTGGCAGTGAAGGGCTGTGTATGGTGTCGCCTGCAAGGTGCTTCACGAATATTTTAGTTCCTGATTTAGCAATGGCAAAGCAGCGTGCAACTTGTGCAGACAGAAACTTAGGCTCTTAAAAATGAGGCAAGCAAGCAAAGAATGCCAGGTGATAAATCTTGAATTAAGTAACGTCCTCATCAGAAACCTGAAATGCAGGAACACTTCAGTGGCTTTTATGCCCTATACTCCTGCCTGGTCAAGTAACAAAGGAAAAACTAGAGAATTTAGTCCGGTGTGCTGGCGTTTTAAAGTCTACTGATTTTTATTTTATTTTATTTTTTTTTTTAAATCTGTATTCAGGCCTGAAGCAGTGTTAGCTTTTCCTTTGGGAAAGTTCTTCCATTCCCCTTACTTTGTGGAGAATGTGGAGGCTCTTTGTTGTTGCAGTAGAGTGAAAAAGTATATGCTTTTGACTTGTGAATTAGCCTGGGCTCCTTTTGAGTTTAAGAACTAGAGAATCTAAACTGCACTGTGTTTCATCAACCCTTGGTGCTGCAAATCCAAAAACTTCTCTCCATGTGAGCTAGGGAGAGTGAGTTTTGCGGTGCAAGTTTGTTGTTTGTTTTTCTTTTATTTCTTTTGTCAGATCTCATATATGGGGGAAGGGAAAGCCTGAAGTCCTGTTTCACTGTCTTCTGAAAGCTGTATCACGTAGGCAGGCAGAAGACTGTTTCTCAGCTCTGATCCTTACCATCCTTCACCCTTTTCCCCTCTTCAAAAACATTCTGTTTCTAAAGTGATTTATTGAAGTTACTTCTTGATAGCTATAGCAAGTCAAGAAAAACAAGTGTGCGGACTTGAAGTTTAGATATATTGCCCTTGAGGTTGTATGCTTCTAATTAACAACAAATTAGATGTCACTGTACAACCTAAATGCAAAGTAAATCAAATAAAAGATCCGGACACAGGTGCTTAATCACCTACCTGCATCATGCCAGCAGTTCAACACTAACAATCCTATCAGATAATAATTTCCAAAGCTGTCTTAGCTTGGACTCCAGAGAAGGTGGTGTGATCCCTTCTACATATGGCAGGATCACAGTTGGATCCCTATGACCTCCGTTGCTGGCAATACACTGTTCGTGAACATGCGCTGTCTCTGCTTGCCTCTGCAGCTGTGGTGTAAGAACGCAGCTGGTTAACATGTTGAGGCAGTCAGTATTTAAGTGAGTTGTAAGGACACGAGAAATAGTCGGATTATTTATGTTTTAGAAACTTCACGTTTCCATTCTTCCTGTGCTGATTTTTTTTTTTTTCCCCCTTGCACTGTTTAAACAGAACTGGAGCTTTGGAACATTGCATAGGTTTGAGTATTGTGAGTGTTTATGTGTCTATATAAAATATTTATGTGAAAAGCTGTATTATATGTTTCTATTAAACTGGTTGCCAGAATGAATCATGTCATCTCTTCAGTGTTTCTTTAAAAAAAACCAAACCCCAAACCAGTCAAACCCACAAGGGATGGGATGGAATAGAGGCTTAAGAAAGCAAAAGAAGTTTCCCAAGAGAACAGGACTATGGGATGAGTTCAGAGCCCATACAAGGCAATGCACAGTCTCTTTTTTTCGTATGGGGTATAATGTACACAGGCTGTGCTAGTACAACCTAAATAAGCTTTACTTAAATGGAAAAAACACATAGCAATGGGGAGTCTTGTCTTTTTCACAGCTTCCTCTGCCTGCCTGCTGTGTGTAAAGACTGATGGAAATTGAATCTCCATACTAGCTGGTGGAATACCCGCCTTGAGGACAGTGGGGTTTTAAGCACTCTGGGGAGAGACTGTTTTTAATCTCCTGCCAACCAGGTCTTTGCTGCTTGGGCAGTCTGATCTCAGCAGGGGACCAGAAATTGTGCTTGGGACATAATCCTCTGCTGCAGGGCATAGTGCAAGGTGACGCTGGATTGCTGGGATCTCCTCTTGCCGTCACAGTACGGTCGTGGGATTCAGTAGCAGGCAGCTTGTGCTAAGCAAAACGTTGATGTTGTTGGTACGGAGATATACATCCTCCAGATGTGAAGATCCCAAACCTCTTTTCAGATGTTGCCTAGATGACACATTCTTAAATGGAGCAATTTTCATGGACAGTTATCTGTGTGTAACAGACTTACCAGACAGTCCTGGCGTGCGGCCTTGTGCCAGCTGGACCCGAACTGCTTGTGCAGGTACCTGATACCAAGTTAGGCTGGCGATAGTGCCCGCTCGTACACGCAGGGCTCCCCGGAGCTCTCCTGCTGCCTTGGAGAACCACCTCCGGTGTAGAGGGTGTTTCTGCTCCTGCTGCTGACCATTGCCCCAGCTGCGAGGAGAGACAGCAGACAAGCTCCCTAACCCTCTTGGGTAGTGGAGGGTGGGAAAGATAGAAAAAGAACACTTTGAAGGCACTGTCCTTGTAGTAAAACATTGAATTACAGATCTCCCTATCACCTAAAAAACAGGCAAATGCTTTGCTTGCTTTTTTAATTTTTACTTTTAATGTATTACGTGCTGTGCATAGTCACTGATAGCAGAACTGAGCAGAAGGTATTCCTCATCTCACACACACACATACACGTGTGTACTTTCACAAAGTCAGTGTGGAGCCCTTGAATATGCTTATCCCTTCTGGCATCGCTTCTGGTTTCAAAGTATCGAGCTGATTTTCCACATTGCACTGTTTCTTAATTTGCAGTTTTATCACTCTAAAACACTTTGGGAGATTTTATCGTAATGCATTAAGGAATTTTAGTAAAAATGACCAAAAAACCCAGTAAGAGGTTAAAATGAGACGTCCGCAGCTTTTGTAACAGATGTTAGGCAATGGGTTCCTCTTTGTCATCTGGAGGGTCTGGCTCCAGGGGTGCCAGCCACACCATCTCTTGGATGACACCCACTGGCACGTTTGGTGGGGAAGATACTGCCCTAACATCTTTCTGCCTGAGGCTCTTCCCAAGACGCACCATTCAATCCATTCATCACAGGATGTGTTCTGGCAGCAGAGAACACCTCCACTGCAGCCCAGTGGCTCTCTCGCACCACTGGCGCCGGTCCTGTTACAGCCCCCTATGCAGAGGCTTCTCTTGGCAAGGGCTGCTGCTCTCCCCCGCAGCCTGGGCTGGCTGGCGGGGAGACGCTCTTTCTGGGGCTTTGTGACCACCCCAGGAACCTGCTCGAGGTTCTCAATGCACCACCCAAAGGCTGGTAGTAACTCCCTGACGTGTCCCTCTGCACCTGCCTGCCCCAAGTCTCCTTGGTGCTGCGGGAGGACCAGCGACTGAGCGCCCCTTTCTGTGGGTTTGCTCCCACGTGCCGCTTTGCTTGCTACAGAGAAAGACTGCTCCTTGTGCCCAGGGACTGGCCTCAGCCTTCCCTCGTGCATTCTGGGCTCCATCCTGGAGACCCCGTGCAGGGCTTGCTCCAGGGTGTCACTGCCTTGCTGGTACTGACTGAAGAGTCAAAACCGGCCCAGACAGGAATGGCCCCCGCTACGGCCCTGTCCACCTGAGTTATGGAATAACTTTGTTCCCCACGGGTGCTGTTCCCCACAACTGTAGGCTAGTCTGTGATGAGAATGGCAGGGTCTGTCACTCGAGGGGCTCTTCCACCCTAAATCCGCATTTCATTGATTGCCATCGGTGAGTGACGATAGTTTGCACAAAAGAAGTAGGAACATCTCTGTCCTTCACATTCAAGCTGTTTATGTTTAATATCAGCTTCAGTATCTTTGTAATCAGATGAGGTGACTGAACTGTAAGAAGTTTCTCTCAGATAAGGAATATTTTGAATCTAACTCAACTTTTAAAAAGCAATGTCTGCCACACTGCATATAATTGTGTAACAAAGTTCAGTGTGAATAGTGACAAGAGAGACATGGTCTAAAATACATGATAAGATAGATACACTTCTACCTGAAGGACATGTCCATTAGAGACAGAGATTTATTTTAAAGTGTCTCAGCACACAGTTAAGAAATAAAGAAAACTTTCAGGTTGCTTAAGAAAATAATTAGAAATACTTTACTGTCAAGCTTTAGCATGACTCTTCAAGCCTTTTCATGGGCTGCGGAGCTCATAGTCTACCAGAAAGGGCCCAAACTGTAACAAGAAATAAATTAAATATTAGAGATTCCAGAGGAGTCTGGAATGCTTACCAGCGGCACTCCTTTGATAACATCATACTTACTGCAATATTCGTTACTGAACTTCCAATCATTATGTTCAAATACACTTTTAATACAGTTGTTTCTTGATTATGCGGAAGAGCTCTCCAGACTAAATCCATTGCCCACACTACGGTAACACCACCACCTCCCCTCTTCCCCCACCCCCAGGCTAATATTCACATCGTGCTCCTGTTAGGAGATACACGTTGTACATTGCCCCAACAGGTCAGCTCTCACTGTCCACAGCGCACCTATCAACGTGTGACGGAAGTCTGTAATCTGTTACGTACCTGCGTAATACTTCACGTTCTCGCCGAGAGCTCACTTAACTGTTTGCTGAGTTTCGTTTTACCTACCTTTGTCACCACCATGTGGCAAATGTGTGAATTATTCTCTTAAAGAATATTCTAAAACCGAAATGGTAATCTTGCTAATTAAGATCATCTAACAAGCATACAGAAAAGAACGGCGTGAGAGCCAGCTCCTGACTTGCAGGTTTAAGTTTTGTGGGAATGATGGAAAGCAGCTGACAAGCGGCTGCTCACCAAAACAGGACAAGGTCTCATTTTACAAGAAGTGAAGAACATACGTGAGATGACGTTGTAATCTGCGACTTAAATAATCCCCTCCAGAGCAACTCAATGTGCAGTCATTGAAAAGGGGCTATCCGGAGGTTTGATGCCTGGTCACACTGCTGTAGTTATATTAGGTTAAAATAGATGAGAGAAAACCAAAGGAGCACTGTTATTAGAAAGACATGAAGATGAATTATTACTTGCAGAAGGCACTGGCAATAGTGTCTGCACCATCCAGAAATTTATCCAGATCTGGACAATAGCAAGCATAACAAAGTAAATATCACTACTTTTCTTTTTTCTAAGAAACTCCACTCTCAGACCTGTGGCTGCTCCCTGAATAGGACAAAGAAGAGGAGAAAGAAGATGAAGCATCTTAAACCTGATCACTTTCTGTTGCTTCTTAAAAGCAAACAAACAAACAAAATCCCCCAGGGGGGAAATTACCACATGAATGTCCACTGCAGGACAGAATGTGTAGGTTCAGTGCCAATTTAGCCTACTTTTCCTGTAATTTCTCTAAAAGACAGGGACAGCCTTGGCTGTACAAGCTCTCCCGCATGGTGCAACACCGTGCCAGGCAGTGCCCGTGAGGGGAGGAGGAACGGGGAAGCAGAAAAGATGCTACGGCCTCTTAGAGGCCTCCCCCCACCGCAAGCAATTGAGAAGCTAGATATACTTCATCAAATAACCATCAGCCCCTGAAAACGAGAGAGTGTATTTCACTCTCAACAGGAAAACAGAGTTCTAAAGTGTTAAATCTTTGGTTTCTCTTCACTTCAAGGGCTCAAAAGAAGCCTTAAGTTTGCTCAGAGCACAAGCCACGGCACACGCCGAAGAGGACGCTCCCATCTCACAGATTTCTTTCAGAACCGCCCCCCCCCCCCCGAACAGGGGCGGGAAAGAAAAGCGGAAGCGCCCGGGCTTAAACGCTGCGGCCGGATCCCGAGGAGACACCGCTGTAACGGGGCCGGGGGGCCGGGAGGCCGGTCGCTAGGCGCCTCCTGCCTTAGCAACCGGCGGAGCCCCGCCCTTCCCGCCCTTCCTCCCCATTGGCCGGGGAGGCTATATATAGACGTCAGAGGGGGACGGCCTTCCTTTTCGTTCCGCGCGTGCCCGGGCCTCCACACGGCGTTGTCAGCGTGAGTCCGGGCCGCCGGCTCGGGGAGCGGGGCTGGGGGGGCTCGGGGGCCCGTGCGCCCCGCGGCGCTAACGGCGGGCATCTGGGCGCCCCTCCGTGGTGCCGGCGGCCGGACCTGGCGGAGCCGCGGGGAAGGCCAAGGCCTGCCGGGTGGGGGGGGGGCAGGCGGCCGGCGCGGCCAAGATGGCGGCTGGGACTCCTGGCCGGGCGCGTTGGCCCGGGCCCTCGTGGTGCGGGGGAGGTTGGAGTCCCCGCGGGGCTGAGCCGGGTGCTTGTGCCTGCAGGTTCCCTGTCGTCGCTTCCAAAGGGAAACCCCACAATGTCCGGAGGTCTCGATGTCCTGCAGATGAAGGAGGAGGATGTCCTCAAATTCCTCGCTGCCGGGACCCACCTGGGAGGCACCAACCTTGACTTCCAGATGGAGCAGTATATCTACAAAAGGAAAAGCGATGGTAAACCTGTAGGATGGGTGGCCCTGGATGGGCAGCTGGGATTTTGTGGGCACAGCTGAGGAAAGCAGGAAAGCTAATGCTTGAGCTCTCTAGCAGTTTCTCCATGGCCTGAAAGGTGCAGACGTCTTTACTGATTGGGTTGTGTTACTCGGAGAAGTAGAATGAAATATGGATTTCAGAACTTGGTAAATCAATCACAACTGGGTTTGGGCACTTCTGGTAGTTCTTGACTATAGTAACAAAATGGTTTTAATGTCTCAGTAGTGATCTCTGCTGCTTGTTTGCATTGTTCTTCAATCTGAGCTGCACCCTATTAAAAAATTGAAGCTCATACCAGGCTCTGGTTCATGTTGATAGGTGCTAGAAGCGTGCTACGTTAAAACCATATGGGAGGATTTTTCTTGGAATAGCTTTCCCCTAACTAGAATTTTGGAGTAACCACAGCCATGTGACAAGTTTAATGGCAGAAGAGTGCTATCCTGTTTTAGGGTCTTGTATTTGCTAGTTGCTCTAAAGCCTTTTGTCACCAATAGGTATTTACATTATCAATCTGAAGAGGACCTGGGAAAAGCTCCTCCTGGCAGCCCGTGCCATTGTTGCCATTGAGAACCCAGCTGATGTGAGCGTCATTTCTTCTAGAAATACTGGACAGGTATGGACATTTGTTGGTCATGAGGCCTGCAATCTTGGGAGCAGGACTCTCTTGCCATGCATCATTGCTTGCCAGTGGCAGCTTGATGATAAAAGGGAGTAACATGAATTTTGGCTCTAGGAACATTTTTTTTCGAAGCATGTTTCTTGTGTTGCACTTGCAGCTGAGAACAGATCACTTGAAACCCACTCCCCATTGCTGTAGTTTTAGGGTAGTAGTTTGATAACTTGTTTTTCTTTCATATCCTCCTTTGGGTGCTTCCTGTTGGATTTCTGGCATATTAGTGGTCAGTCCCCTGGTGCCGCCCTCCCCCCCCAATAATTCTGTGAGTCATTGGCACTGGGTTTTGGGGACAATAAGTGCCTGATACCAAAGTTTTCAAAGAAAGCATTTGCTGTGTGATTCAGCAAGGTATAGTAACTAGTATATTTTTATCTTTGTCTCTAGATTTTTAGCAAAAAAATTGTGTCATGGAAGGGAACACAACCTTTAAATAAAATCTATCTAGGCACTGAAGCTTATCTGTGAGCTTAGTTTCTTTGGACTAATGCAGGTAGTGCCACAAATGTTCAGGGAGATTCTGAATGACATGGGGTGGATTTACAAAGGAAAAGCTTGGGTTCCTGTCGACTTGACCTGCACACTGTTAAAGCTTGATGCTGAGGTCAGTTTCTGGCCGATGAGCTCTCAAGTGTCGGAAGTGTGCTACAGCAAACTGGATGGCAGGGTTTTCGCTAACGCCAGGAGAGGAGCTCCCTCTATGATTGGAGTTTGATAGTAGGCCCTGCCACATGCCTGGGAAGTTGAAAGCTGTTGCAAGTGAGTAAAGAACTGCCAACCGCGATTTTAATGGATGCAGCTATAGTTTGTGATATTTACTACTGACCTTTTCCTGTAGTTCCTGAAGTTATGCTGCTGGATAATGAAAGGATGTAGAAATAGTGGAAGAAAATTGGCTTTGCTTTTTTCATAAGCTGTTTGGTGTGTCCCCCTTTCATGATCTGTTTATGAGACTTTGGAGTAGAGCATGCAGATAACTTCAGGGGAAAAAAAAGAAGTTTTTTTCTGTATCCTGACTTCCTGCTTTGCTAGTGGATATGATCTTTTTAACTCCTAGTGTTGGTGTAGCTATTTTCAGAAACGTTTTTATTTTGTCTCATTCTGAGTGCAGAGCTGGTGGTGAGCCCTGATTTCACAGGAATTGAAACAAATAGTTCAGTTAAATTTCTTGCGTGTTCGCTGGCAGCATACCTGGGTGACTTGGTTGAAATGCAGTTTTGCTGCTTCACCTTTGCTGTGGTCTGTTTTGCAGCGTGCCGTTCTGAAGTTTGCTGCTGCCACTGGGGCTACTCCTATTGCTGGACGTTTCACCCCTGGTACCTTCACAAATCAGATCCAAGCGGCTTTCCGTGAGCCACGACTCTTGGTTGTTACGGACCCCCGGGCTGATCATCAGCCACTGACAGAGGCGTCTTACGTCAACATCCCCACCATTGCGCTGTGCAACACTGACTCCCCGCTGCGCTATGTGGATATTGCTATTCCCTGCAACAATAAGGTAACGACTTTGTTGTCGCATTCAAAGCTGCTTCCTCCAGAGCATGCCCTAGGTTGCAAGATGGATGCTTTCTGCAAGGGAGGGTTGGTTTGTATCTCGCATGTCTCCCAGGGTGATGAGCTAATTAAGGCCTCTCGCGAGCTTAGCCGGCGGGTGGGGAGGAGGACATGAACTGCACACAGTTGGAGCTTGGAGCTGAGGCCAGTTTCTGGCCAAGGAACTCTCAAGTGTAGGACGTGTGCTATAGTAACCTGGCAGGATTTTTCGCTGACGCCATGAGGGTCTTTGTGGCCCAATGAGTGGAGTTTGATAGTCATTCTTGCCACAGTTTATGAATATGAATGAAAGATAAAGTGAACTGATGAAGAAACTGCTCTGAAACATTACCTTGCCAGAAACCACCTGAAAGGTGAAGTCTAGGAAGATAGGAAACTGTCTTTGGTCTCTGTCTAGATGTCATTTACCAAAACTAATGTAAGCCAAATCTGAGCATGTATGTAAGATTTGCTCATTTGGTCAAGCTTACTATTTCTTCATTCTAGCATATGTGATGAGCACAACCCCGTCTTTTGGACAAGATCCATGTGGGGTAGTGAGCAGTGTGAAACTCCATAGCAGGAGAATTGCTTCAGGGTATGCTGTATGCAGCAAATTCAGATGCTGGTGATTGAAGTGCACTGCGATTTCTGCAGAGACCTGAAGATGTCATTCGGCACTCCAAAAGTTGCCCTTCCCTGAGTCCAAGTACATAAGTCTGGGCATTAGCAAGTAACATCTTCCTCTTGCCAAGTGAGAACCTTGGATTGGGTGCAAATAAGTCTTCTGCTCTTTCAAAGAAAAAAGGTGTTTCCAAAGGTTTAGCTTTACAGCAAATCTTAAATACTTTCTTTTGTTCCAGGGAGCCCATTCAGTGGGTCTGATGTGGTGGATGCTGGCTCGGGAGGTCCTGCGCATGCGTGGCACCATCTCCCGTGAGCACCCATGGGAAGTCATGCCTGACTTGTACTTCTACAGGGATCCCGAGGAGGTAGGAGACCTGTGGCAGGAAGTCTGTCTCCGTGAGATGTCTTGCTTGTGCTCCTGCCCCATGGTCCTGTGTGCCTGCTGTTAAGGATGGGTTTTGCCAATACAATAATTGCACTTGACGCTTAGAGGTGGTGGTTGGTTCATTGTATTGCCTGTTGTCAGTTGGTGCCTATTGTCAGTTGGTGCCTATTGTCAGTTGGTGCCTATTGTCTGGTACATGATAGTGAGGACGGTGAGGTGTTTCTGGGAGACTTAGGCTACACTCTTCCATTGCAGATCGAAAAGGAGGAGCAGGCTGCTGCTGAGAAAGCAGTTACGAAGGAGGAGTTCCAGACCGAATGGACGGCCCCAGCTCCTGAGTTCACTGCTCCTCCTCAGCCCGAGGTTGCAGATTGGTCTGAGGGAGTGCAGGTCCCGTCTGTGCCCATCCAGCAGTTCCCCACAGGTCTGTTTGGGGGATGTCTGTGGGAAGTGGGGTACGTGTTGTAGTGGGTGGGAAGAGCTGGGGCGCACTAAGCGTCGTTGTCTTTGTAATTGCAGAGGACTGGAGCGCCCAGCCTGCCACCGAGGACTGGTCAGCAGCTCCCACGGCCCAGGCTACTGAGTGGGTTGGCACTGCCACGGAGTGGTCTTAACTTCAGTCCCGCTGTACTGTGAGAGAAATAAAGACTGGTTTAATACACACCGTGCTTGGTACGGCTTTTTTGAACTTGTTGGCAGGTGAAATACGTGGGTAGCAAGGGGCACAGTCCCTGGCCAAGGGTGGGAGGGTCTGTAAACTGCTGTTTCACCTTGTGCGGTGGAGTTGGGGTTTGTGGGCTCCGGCCCAGCCCGCGGCAGTGCGCCGGGCTGCTCTCCCGCCCCGGTGGGTTACCCGGTGCCCGGGGCGGGTTTCCCATTTCCCGCCTTCCCTGGCTCCACGCCCCTCCTGGTGACGCGGCGGCTCCCTGTTGGACAGCGGGAGGCCAACTGTAGGGCGGTGGTACGTGTGCCGTTCGGAGGGGGGGGAGACGTCACCGGGTGACGTGCGGGGCGGGGCTGGTTTTCCCGCCACTCCCTGCGCGCCGGGGGGGTGGGTGAAGCTGGGCTCCCCCCCCAAACGGGGCGTTTCACCGGTTTGCGGGGCGAGGTGGGGTCTTGTGGCCGGGTGCGGGTGGCGGCCCGGCCGCAGGGCGTGGAGAGGAGAGCCCTTGAGTGGGAGCTGCTCCCCTGGTGAAACACCAGTTCTAGCAGCAGTGTTACTCGTTCCTTCCTCAAAAATACTCACGTAATCCTCAGGAAAAAAAAAATTAATTCATCTGCTTTAACTATTTTGAAGATTATATTTCTGTGCTTAATAGTAATAATGGGAGGTAGACCCTTGGCCAAGAGAAATGGGGGTTTTGTTCATTGGAGGTGGAGATGTGTTCAAATTGGATCCGTTTTTCCATATTGCTGTGGTCTCAGTTTTCTCCTTTTTTCTACCTTCAGCCACGCCAATCAACCTGTAAAGAATGTTTTCCCTTAGCACATGTGCTTATTTGCTTTTACTGTAATAGTGCATATTAGCAGTAAAAAACCTAAAGCAAGCTGTGTATATTAATTGCACAATATCTGTCCAAAGGAAGCTGATCTTTTTTCCTGTTGTCTTTACCTATTAGATGCAAGGCAACTAAAGATTTTGTTAATAATGAACAGCTTTTAGCTGAGAGGCACGCGAGCACTTTACTATTTGGCCCTGAAAGGGCTCTTCCCATTCTGTTTGTGCGCTATGTTCTTCAGATGTGTGTTTCTGGCACATCCTCGAGACCTCTACTTTTCAGCACCCAGCAGTGGGGAGGCTCCTTCCTGCCGCCTGAGGTCTGTCGCCGCGTGTCAGGGTGGGGTGAGAGCCTGTTCGCTTTGGGACTCTGGGTGGGTGCCGTAGCTGGATCCGGGACAGCCTGTACAGCAGCTGCTGATTCACTCCCCAGTTCTGAGATTGCCCAAAATAACTTGTTGCCCTGGTCTTTCTTTTCACCCTTCCACATGAAAAGTTTCCAAACTCAGAGCATAGGCTTACCCCTCTGTACTTCAAATCATTGCTATTACTGTTTTACTGTTCTCCCTTTTCTTTATCCGTTTTGTAACCTCCTTCATGTGAATATGTTCCAGTTAATGAGAATATAGCAGTCATCAGACACCTCCTGTGTGGGTGATGGTGCTGTTTTAAATCGGCGATAGCTGCATCTGAGTACTTGTTACTGAAATATTTCTGGCACGTTACTGGAATGTGGTTGTTTTCATCTAAGGATTTCCTAAAGTATCACTTGGACTTTTATGGTAAGTGTCTTTTTTAGGACCAAGGACTGCCAGTGGGAGGTGGATCCACGCAGCCTGGGAAAAAAGGGTCAGGAGACAGATCTCTGCATGTGGATTCAGAATTACCTTTTGGGGGTAACTGGGACAGGGCGGGAGAGCTCATTTGACTGGAGCTCTGCAGAGGGGATGAATAGCAGCCCTTTAGAAAAGGAGGCAGCCTTGGCTGCAGCAGCAGAGGGCACATTGCAGGAAGGCTATGTTCCTCGGCATTCTGGGGGGCACAGGGGAGGAGAGGTCTCAGCACAGGGGGTGGAGGCAGCAGCAGAGACGTGGCAGGAGATCTTGAATCTGCCAGAGCTTCCCCTGTGGCAAATACCTGGCAGATATGATCTATTGAGGCAGTGCAGAGTGATAAGAAGAGGAGCTAGGAGCAAATCCTAGAGACAATGGCTTGTTTATTATTGCAATTTTTTCTGGCAAATGCAGTGTTGATGTTGAAAAAGAACAGCAGAGAACTTGTAACCATGTTCTTTGGGATTGATCTGATTTGACCCAAGATGGCTTAGGCTGAGGTCTCCATGTAATGAAAACGATTTCTTTCCCCTGAGGGTCTGGCAGTGTTCCCTTTCTCCACAACCTTATCTTGGTATTTGGTTTGGGTTGGTTGAACTGGGCTAGATATGCTGCTTAGGATAGCCTTTCTCTTGCACATTTGGTCTCAACAGGAGCTAGCTGATGTTGCTGAGCATCACAGAGCCCCTCTGGAGAAATGAGCTGTTGAAGAGTCCTTGCCAATATGCTATGTGATCCATGAATCTCATACACACATGTGCTTTCTAATTCACTCTCTAATTTATGTGACCCCATTCACAGATGTTCCTTTTCCTCTCCAGTCATTTCTTTGCCCAAATAAGTATATGATATTTTTAGTATCCAAGTACTGTAGGATTACATAAAGGTGCTTCTTTAACGGGAAACAAAGGGCTTTATGCACAGTTGAAGAGACTCAGCTCTGTTTACTTAAATCCAGGCTGGAAAAATGTTCCACTCTTTGCATCTGTAGGCTGCTTTGCTTTGTGAAACAGTGAAAATGGTTGTAGGATGATGGATGCTGTCTTTTAGGAGTATGGTATATGCATACTGGAAGCCTGTTTGCTAAAATCAGTGTGTAGCATATAAGTAAGTATGCAAAGGAAAGTGAGTTGTGTGTGTGGTTGATGAATTCACCTCACTGCTCCTCTTAGGAGGCTTCCTCCCCACTCAGGAGTGCCAGTGTGCAGTTGGAGTGGATCTTGTAATTTTAAATTTTTTTTTTTCTTTCTTGGATTAATAGCATCCTGGTGCAGATAGACTTTACGTGGAGTAAAGCACATGGTATATCCGCAATTGTCATGAACTCAGCAGTCTCCAAAGCTGTGTATCTTGAACCTTCTCAGGACAGATGAACCCTGTCATCTTGAATATGTGCATCCTAGCAGAGGAAGAAAAACATTTCAGATTTGCCTCATTATTGCTGTAGGACCAAGGAGTTGCTGGGGCATCTCCCCACTGCCCTGCAGCTTCCAGAGACACATTGGCCAGCATTTCAGGCAAAATTTCTTTCCTCTAGCCAATGCTTGGCACTACCAGCTCCCAGCCCTTGCAGCCTAGAGTTTGTTAAAACCACAAAGCCTCTGAGTTTCTGAAAACCCATCTGCATCTACTCTGTATGACAGGTAAAGGTAGAACAGTGCGTTACAGCTGCATGTAGCAATGGGAATGAAGAACATCCTTCTTTATCAGCCCTGCAAAGAGGCAGGCTGTGATAAACACCTTGGGCATGGGCATGATCTTGCTATGTACAGTCTCATCCACAACTGTGATTTTCTGAATTTCTTGCTTCCTGGGACACTGATTTCTGAAGCTGGTTTTATTTGCTCTTTTAATACTTGTATTTTTAAGAATACTCACTGCCATTGTTCTACTGTCCAACTTTGAAAGCATGTCATTTTTATTTATACATATTCCTTTAGTCACTATTCCATAGTCACTGATGAATAAAACTACATAATGAAGATATTTTTTTGTTTGTTGTCTCTGTAGTTGAAAGAACATGTCTTTTCTGGGCTGCTGCTTAAAACCTCAGTTTATAATGTGTTCATAAAGCCTGAGTTTAACCAGTGTGTCTCTTCTCGTGTGACAGTCCTAAATATTTCTGTCAGTGTTTGTTTCACTGGCTACAAGATTATTGTTTTGACTAGTACTGTTCAAGCATGAATAAAATAAATCCTCTAAAGGACATGGGATACATCCTTTGAAATGATGGTTCCCTAACCCTGCTTTGAAGGCCAGAGAAACCTGCTTTGGTACAAAAATCTTTGTGTTCATTTTAAATGCCATTGCACTACACCCAGAAGGGTTCCTTGGGTTGAGTCACGCAGCTAACTCTCTTCATTTTGGTACAGAGCCTTGCAAGGGACTCTTGGGCAGAACAAGGGGTACCACAGCACACCCGTGCATCTAGCACAGACCGCCTTTCAGCGACATCGTGTGCCCACCACCCTTAGTGCAGGGGCTTGGGTTTTAACAGCAGGCAGGTCAGAAGAGGAGGGAACAGGGCATATTGTGTGAGCCAGAGTTGGACATTGAGGACTCAAACAACTAACCTTTCAGGTGCTCACAGGGACTGTATGCCTACCCACCGTATATGTGGGTTAGGTTTAGGGTTATGGAAAGCAGGGAGCTGAGCATGGCACGTTGCAGAAGTCGGAGCTGGTCTGCCACGAGGACAGTCGCATCAAAGACTTGCCAAGTCTTTTTGCCATAACCAGGCACACCGGCACTGCTCATTCCTGCGCCATGGCTGGAAATGTCTGGGTGCGGCTGTACACCCTGGAAAGCTGCTGTGAAGCTCTATTTCTCACCTGTAATGCTGAATTTGTTAGTGTTGCCCAAGAAGCTGGTTCTGGTCCCAGAGGCTGTTTGCTACCTCACCTCTGGAGAGTCGAGGGGATGCTGAGAGTGAAGGAGAAAGTCTCGATATTTGCCTTTTGAGTCTGAACTAGGTCAGGACGATCATACCAGCCTTTTGCCACTCTCAGATGCAGGCATGTTAACAAAAGTGGCTTTCTGGGGGGCAGGCAAACACCTGAGCATCGCTTCTGCCTGGCAGGTGTCAGGAGGATGATGGTGGTGGGATGCACAGCTGCAAAATGCGAGGGCGCAGATCAGGATCATTTCCAAGACCCCGGTAGATGGGGCTGTTATTCCTGGTTTGTCCATGTTTCAGCCGCTGCTGGCAGTGTGGCCGGAGAGCTGAAGAGAGCGGGCATCGGGTGAGGGAAAGATGGTCAAAAGCTGCTTTGTAAGCACACCTGGGCCTTTTGGGGTGACTCCCTGTGGTGAAAGAGATCGCCTGCCCCTCCTAAATATCCCAGCTGCTATTCAGTGCTGTAGGAGAGACTTAATACTATTGCAAATCCCCTGGCTACGGGGACTGGTGGAGAAGTGTCTTCAGTGCCAGCCTCCATCTCTTGCAGTCAGAGCAGAGCTGGTCCAGCTGGTGCTTGCCCTGCCTCTTGCCTGGCTTTTTGACTTCCCTGTAGCAGGATGGTGCCCTCTCACAGGGATCACAATACACTTTTTGTAAAAACACCCAAACCCTACTGTTTTTGTATACGTGTCTGAGTGTTAAACTTCTTGCCTCCATGCTCGGCTGCAAACCTTGATCTTGCTTTTAATTTCCCCAAGGGAGCAAGTGTGGGATGCTGCTGGCATCCAGTGCAGAGAAAGACAGTGCTCCTAGTTGAAGATGCCTTGGAAACTTTCTAGTTCATCCATCCTGCTTGGCTTATTGCTTCTAGCATTTCTAGAGTGACTTGTCTTCTCCCTAGTACTCCCAAAGCTCACAGGTATACAATTCACTGTACCTGTTGGCTTTGCTTAAATAGGGAAAAATTAAGCAGCACATGTAGAGAGGGAATCAGTGTGTACCATTTTCCTTCACTTGTTATTTTGCTGTTAGAGGCTCTAATTTGAGAGGCAAGATTAAAAAAAAAAAAAGCCACCACCACTTCCCTCTCCACAGTATCTTTTCTGGAGGCTCCTTTAAGCCACATGCCTGCTCCCAGCTGGGTAAGGTTTTATGAGCCCCAGGTGCCAGGGGCTGGAGTGTCTTCTCCCCTTTGCTCACAAGGACTGGTGTGGTGTAGGAGTGAGTATGGTGTTAGTTTTTCTTCTTGGCTTTGTGAGGCAAACCCACTTTGTCTGAATGCTGCAAGCAGCCAGCAGTTCTCCATCAGCTCCTTCAGGAGGGCTGAGAAGTCTAGCAACTAGTTTTCTGATTTCAAGGGTTCAACCCTCTGAAAAGTTTTGAGATTAATTTTGTCTTAATTTTGTTTGCCTAAGCATGGCTTGGATTCTTCCTTGACTTCTAGGCTGCTCCTGCACCTTGTTTTAAATTTTATTTTCCTTCTGTGAAAGCTACATGTTTGTGTTTTTGTTTCAAAAGGAGAACTGGGATTTCTCGAACCATACCTTGAATATAGAAGCAGGAACATTTAAAATGTCAAATCTGAGACTTGTGATATAAAATGCTGCAAGTTATCAATGCTGCAAGTTATCAACGCTGCATGGTGCCCAGGTGGGACAAGCGCTCTGTGGAGCAATTCTTTTGTGGTGGCAGGTTGGTCTGTGCTGGCTCTGTTGCCCCGGGATCCGGGAGATGGAGGTTGCTCTGTTCAGGTAAGTGTCAAGTGTTTGCATTTAATTCTTATTTTAAATCTTGGGAGTCTGTTCTTCTACCATTACAAGAATAGTGGATTGACCTTCCCTTCTAGTGTCCATTTGGTAGGCATCTGTGTTAGAGCAGGGCATCCCTCAGCTGGTTGCAGCTTGGGAAAGGCTCGGCATGCACGTGTGACCCCGTGCGTGTCCTGGGACATGAGGGCTGCTGTAAGGCTCTGCTGTCTTCTGGGACTGTGGCTTTGTGATTAGTGACTCTTGGGGCTCTTCTGCTAATAAGATAATTGCAACACAAAACATGGAGGAGAACAGTGAGTGCCTCCTGTGGGGCGATGTAAGCCAGAGGGGAACAGTGTAGGGACCAGTCGCAGACCAGCCGTCTCTTTCCTTACCGAGGCTGAGGTGAGCTTAGCAGTTGTGGTAGCTGCTCGAGCAATGTGTCACTGGTACCATAGGAACCCCCCTGGCAAGTGTGCACTTGGTACCTCTTCCTGGTTAGATGAGGTTTAATGGAGGCTGCCTAGGATGTGTCTTGGTGCTGCGGAGCCCGTTTCTCATGGGGTAGGTTTGGGATAAGTGGTTACTGCGGGGTGAGGAGAGCTCTCCCATCGCTTTGGTTTGTGGACCCATTTAGGGGCTCCATGGCAATAGGGGCTCCAAGCTTCAGGCTGATGCCTTGACTGACCAAGGAACAGCTCTGTCCCCAAACCCACCCTGAGGCTCCCTTCTCACCTGCGGCCAGGCGGAGCAATAGCCTTGCAAATAGTTTTAAACATGTTACTTTCAGAGGCTCTGCCTTGCATCCCTTATTTTTCCCTCTGAACGCGAGGCCGGGACGTGCCAGGAAAGGGGCACCGCGCCGTCTGCAGGCGGCTTGCGGCTGCCAACACATCAGCGCCGCTCCCCTTCACCCAGGGAGGATAACAACCTGAAATGCCATTAGTAAATGAACTGTGACTAAGAGGGGTTGAATCTGTACCGAGTTGGGATGCGCACTTGGCTGGGAGGCGCATGATTTGGCGGGCGGGTGGGAGGGAGCCGGGGCTGCCCGTCCCTGGGCAGGCTGCGTTGGAGGGGGTGGTAGCTGTGAGGTAGGTTGGAAGGAGACAGATCAGGTTGTGCCCATGAGGTCTTGCTGCGTTTCTTATTGGAGTGGCAACGAAGAGATGCGAGCTTTGCGTGCTGTCCGGGCCAAAGTCCAACCCAAAAAACCCTATTCCAGCTATGTGCAACTCCCCTATACTTTTAGATGGATGTTTGTTTTTTCTCCTGGACTTTGGGTTGGAGGAGTGCTGTGAGCAATGTATGTCAGGTTCATCCCTGATGAAGTGATGGTTTTGGCTGTTTGGTGGATAACCAGTTCAAATACACTACTTGGCTTTGGCGGCACTGTGGTAGCGTTGCATACCCAGGTGGTGACTTGTCCTGTTCCAGGACAACTACATTAGCTCTTCAGAGCCAGCAAAAGGTCTTTAAAGCTACTTACCCTCCCTGTTACTGGCATTGGGGGGGGACATAAGTGGCTGAAAGGGCACGTGCCTGACATCAGGCTTTCCCTGGAGACGGGTTACAGCAGATTTCTGCTGCTTCTGCACGAGGGGACCGGCTCTGTCCACGGGTCAATGCTCAGGGCAGTGCAAAGGCAGAGGTTTCCACACTGCTGGCTCTCTGCTGCTGTGGCACAACCCCGTCCCATACGGGATTGATGGCAAACATGTGGAAAGTTGAGCAGGAGCTGCAGAGAGTTTCCCAGGCTGAGCTGCAGCCACTTGTAAGGGAAAGCTTGCCAGTGGCACATTAGTTTTATTTGCATATGCAGTGTTGAAATGCTTCTGCAGCCTTCTCCTCCAAAAAGTGCTGGGCTTCCTGGGGAGCGGAAGCTCGGTTTGCCAGTGCCCTCTGCAAAACCGCTGCATCCCTGGCCTTGGGGCTGTTTCCCTGCTGCAGCAGCTGCTGATGGAGCTGGGGGCCCACAAGCTGCAGCAGTGCTGCTGTGATGGCAGTGAAGCTCCGCTTCATGTTCAGGCGGTGTTTGTATTGCTGTGCCCAAGCTATTGTAGCAAAGTGCTCTGGCTAACAAAGAAGGCATGTTTTTTTATTATGTTTTTTTTTTTTGCTTTCTACCTGGCCCTGAGCCCTCCCGGTACCTGATTTAAATAAATCTGATAATAACCTTCATATTTTGAAGTTCCTAAACATCTGCTTAGGCACTGAATTATTTACTGCTGCTGCTATCCAAAAAAACCAAAAAGTCCCATATGTGTGAAGTTGTTCTTAGCGGAAGGTTTGAATCTGCAGCCTTTTGCAGAAGAAGCCTTGGTTCCCCTAAACAGCTTTGCTTTGAGGGAAGGAGAATGGAGAAAGGGGGAGGACACAGTTGCTTGGGATGTTTCTGCAGCTGCTGTAGTTACTAACTCATTTTTAATAATGTTCCACTTACTACTAACCTGATCTGCACACTTGATCACTGTGATGGTTTGCCCATCCTCGAGCTGTCCAGGTAACAGTGCTATGCCACTATGGTTGTTCTTATTTTATCTTCAACTGAGCTGAAGTTATTTTTTCTCCCTCCCACATTGCCTGGAGAGAGATGGCATTGGCAGCTTTTGCAAGCATTGCTCGGTTCCCACCAAGAGAAGCTCTCCTCGCCTCTGTTCCTGCTTTAATATCCTGCAGCTGTTTCCTTGCAAAACTTTTTCATTGCTTGTATGTAGCAGCGGTGAGTGCAGTGTGTCCTTGCCCCTGTGCTGGCCCCAAGGCGGGTGCAGGGCTGCTGAATTTCTAACCCATCTGCTTGCTAAACCCTCCTGATTTCCCAGCTCTGTGAGCTGGGTTAAAAGATGCTAAATCCCTCTCCGATTCCCTTGGGCATGAGCCAGTGGGGAGCTGTCGTGGTTTAACCCCAGCCAGCAACTAAGCATCACGCAGCCGTTTCCCCCTCCCCCCTCCCAGTGGGGTGAGGAGGAGGAAAGAGGGGGAAAAAAAAAGTAAAACTCGTGGGTTGAGATAAGAACAGTTTAATAACTAAAGTAAAATATAATACTAACAATAGTAATAATGAAATATAATAATAATAGTAATGAAAAGGAATATAACAAAAAAAGGAAGGGGGGGAGGGGGAGGAAAAAAAAACAGTGATGCACAATGCAATTGCTCACCACCTGCTGACCGATGCCCAGTTAGTTCCCGATCCACGCCTCCCAGCCAACTCCCCCGTTTATATACTGGGCATGACGTTCCATGGTATGGAATAGCCCTTTGGCTAGTTCAGGTCAGCTGCCCCGGCTAGGCTCCCTCCCAGCTTCTTGCACACCTGCTTGCTGGCAGAGCATGGGAAACTGAAAAGTCCTTGACTTAAGATAAGCGCTACTTAGCAACAACTAAACCATCAGTGTGTTATCAACATTATTCTCACACTAAATCCAAAACACAGCACTGTACCAGCTACTAAGAAGAGAGTTAACTCTGTCCCAGCTGAAAGCAGCACAGGAGCACAGCTGGGCTCAGCCCTGGGGGCTCTCATGTCCAGCTGGCACTCTCCTGCCTGGGTCTAGTCCCCGGGAGGTGGGGGAGACCCTCTGTCGTTGCCCCTCTCCTCCCCTTGGCTGCTTTGCCACCTCCAGGTGGCTTTGGCCCATCTGGCCTTTTCATGGGGGCTTGATGCTGATACACACAAAGCTTTTGCCTGCTGGGAAATGGCATCTGTCTGTCTGTCCCTGGGTGGCTGTGGGCTCTCCTCCCTCCGCCTCCATGCTGCCGTGGGAGGACGTTTGGCACACCAGCCACAAACGCATCCCCTCGCCTCAGTGCTTTCCAGTTCTGGTGTCAATCATGAAGGAGTGGTGCAGAAAAGAATATCAATCCTGAAACATTTTAAAATCTACTCGTCTTTATCTCAGTGCCTGTGTGGATACATGCATACGCAGACTGTCTCCCAACATCTGAGAGCTTAGTGGCCTCTGTTTGCTGAGTGCGTGGAGGAGGCTGGTATTCCTGGGTAGCACCACATGGTACCAATTTAAGAATTGGAGACAACGTTCACCACTGGTTTTGCCTGTCTATAGATGGCTGAATTGAAAAGGACCCAGGGAGCTGGGTCCTGTGATTGGAAGTGAATGATTGCAGCCAAGCCAGGCCTTCCCGTGTTAGCTTGCCGCAGCATAGCATTGCGTTGGTATAGTCCATTTAAAACACAGTGCTGAATTCTGATTCAGCAATGATGACTGTGTTGCCTGAGAAATGGGCCGGGACCTAGAAATCCTCTGTTTCCAGACTAGCCTTTTTCCCTAGGGAAAAACTGTGTCTGAGCATTTGTGAGCAATAAAGCCTTGGCCACAGATGAAACCAGGCAGCCACCTGCCAAAGGACAAGCTGCTGCCTTGAGGCTTAGGCAAGTGGCAAGAAAAGTGTGATGGAGAGAAAAAAAAACCCATGGCTGTCAGGCTGGATTGCTGATAACATTGCATGCAGCATGAATAAAAATGGGTGGATCACTTTTTAAAGCCTTTTGGTGAGCACCTCTTTTTTTTTTTTTTTTTTTTTTTTTTTTTTTTTTTTTTGGTCAGGACATTGCTGCTTTGAAGAGACTTGGTTTAGAGATGCAGTGGGGACAGGCTTCAAAGGTCCCCATCTGACCTGCTTTGGTGGCAGCAAAAGCACCTGATATATATGGTCGCAGAGAGGAGTCCGAGCATGCTGGGATGCAGAGAGGTGGGCGACCTGCTGCACCCATGGCCTGCTGGGATCAAGTCAGGGGCCTGCAGCACATTAGATCGAGTCCAGTGTGGAAGCCACTGTGGTGCTCCTGGCACCAGCAGAGCCCCTGCCCGGCCAGGCATGCTGAGCAGCGTGCCTTGTGGGGTGGGATAAGCTGCAAAAAATACCAGTCTCCATCACTGGCAATTTTCTCTGGGCATGGGGAGATAGCCGTTGGTTGTCTTCCTTGCCTGGATTTGTTGGTGAAGGTTTCTCAGGGTGGGTCTTGGTGGGTGCTGGAGCCACTGCAGCTTGTGGCCCGTGTCCCTATGATGGCTCTTGCGGTGTGTGGAGCCTCTTTGTAATTGAGAGGTTTCTTTAGCTTAGATATGCAGATGACACCCCTTCTCAGCACCTTGAAAGAAACCAAAAATCCCTCACCAAAATTCTGGTTTGTTAGCTGGTATGAGGTAACCATTCTCCCCCTACCATGAGCAGTGCTGTGCAACGGAAGACAGTGAAGATCCCGAAGAGGAAAGGAGGCGGATTACACACGAGACCTCTGTAGCTCAGACTTTCAAGCAAGGTGACAATCCTATGGCTGTGAAGGTTCAAAATGTGTGATAGATGGCTTTATCTTAGTGCAGGGTTAGCTATAGGAGCAGAGGATGAAA
The DNA here is from genome assembly GCF_018139145.2 of Gymnogyps californianus. Classification (NCBI taxonomy): domain Eukaryota; kingdom Metazoa; phylum Chordata; class Aves; order Accipitriformes; family Cathartidae; genus Gymnogyps; species Gymnogyps californianus. The sequence continues at coordinate 119,100,800 of NC_059472.1, read as the reverse complement.
AAGGGCTCAACAAGATGATCTTGACTGCTTGTTTGGAGTAAGTGAGGCTACTGGAAAAAAATACTGTCAATGGTGGTGGTATGCAATGCTTGTTCCCCTTTCTCTCCTTGGAAAGCTTCATATAAGCTACCTGAAAATGCAAGCTCAGATGTTTCAAAGTTCTCTTTTGGAAGGAACTTATTCTCCTTCTGGAGTGAAAAGCTGATTTTTCTGCTTTGGAGAAGCCAAGGCCCCAGTATTATGGTACTGAATGCAAAATCAGTGTATTCTGTGCATGTACGTGAGATATTTGGACCACTTTTCTGGCTTTATGAGCAGACCTGTTTAGTGGCGTCTACTATTTTCTGTTCATTGTGAGTACAGAAGGCAGTTTGTCTCACACCACGGCCGAGCACAGAATCAGAGAAATGGCTGAATGGCATTTTTGACCCTAAGAGAAGTGTGCATGTTGGCATCCCTTTCACAGCTCATGTTTAGCCACAGGTGTTTTGCAAAATTGCCCTTTTAAATTTTATTTTTTATTTTATTGAGATTCCTGTCCATCAGTAACGCTGAGCAGATGCTCAGTCTTTCCATGGTCTGTCTGCCCACGCAAACTAAAAACTGATGCCCACGAGAGTTGCCTGTTTAAAAACAAGCCTTCGGTGAGAAGAATAATAAAAGAATTAAGCTTAGATATTTCCTTGTTTTTTACCAAAATCTTTCGGATGCAGCATTCGAGCTAGTGGCAATGGAAGATGTGAAAAATTTGCAATGCAGAGAGCTTCTCTAGTCGTATATGAATGCAAACTGTGTGCTCTGTGAGATGTTACTAGGAGGCTCCCACTTCACACCACTGAGCTTTTTTTCTTCTTTTTTTTTCCTTTTTTTTTTTTTTTCCTTTCCACTTGAAGTTAGCCTGAGCCCCAGAGGAAGCTTGGGATGGATATAGTCTTTCAACAAATGTCGGGGCGGGGGAGGGGGGAAGGAAGAATCAATGCTGAATTCTCAGACAAGTACTTATTGCTGTTCCTAACAATAGACAAATAGGGATGAAACCAAACACTACTGAATACTCCAATGAGTTTGTGGAGTTTAACCTGCAGTTGCATGTGAGTAACTGGTAAACAGGCTCAAAACTCAGAGCGCCAAACAATCATTTCAGTGAACTTGAGGACCGAGGGTTGGCATTTTTAAACCCTTCACAACTGTTGTGCTCTAACAGAGGACTTCATTGTGAATTGGAGTCGGGAAAGAGAGTTGCCACCAGTCTGCATAAATCGTTGTCTGGCTGATACAGTCGCCTTCATATCCTGAAGCCTCTGAGCTTGCAAAAAATATTGATCAATGGGTGAACCTAATGTATTATAATTAGAGATGAGCAAACCTTGAAAGATTAATTAGCTAATGAGCAGTTGTGTGCTCCAGAGATGACAAAGTGCTTTGTAATGCTCAGTATTATTGCAGGTCTCGGGGGCCTGATTCAGAGAGCATTCAAATCCTGGAATAGTTACTCATCTGGCCTAAGCCTGCCTCCGCTTCTCAGGTTTTCAAAACCTGTCTGGAGTTCTCTATGGCTTCTTCATAATGTTTCTTATTGCCCTTAAATTCCTTGTGCAAATAAATATTCTCTACTTTTCTTCCCTGCGTGCATACATGTATGCACACGCATGTTGCCAGCCCCTTTCTGTTTTCTAGCAGAGGTGAGTGAGATCTGAAGCCACGTCTCCCCTTTCCAAATCGTGTTTTTATGTGAGATGAGGAGCTAAGAGGAGGGAAATCCTATTCCTCATTATGCAACCATTCCCTAAGATACCAGAGTCTGCAGGGCAGACTGGCTGGGCTGAAATCAGGGCACTGTGTCATTTCTGTGTCATCCTTCTGTATTAGCAGGCTGGCAGCACCTTCCCCCAGCACTTTCTGACCAATATTTTCTATGGACACCTGTGGAGAAGGATGGGGGGCAACAGCTTTTGTCTCCTGAAAAAGACCTTCTCTTTTCTGACTTTTCTGCAGTTCAATGACTGGGTATCTCTGTGGACAGAGGTGGCAGGAGAGGCAACCGCGGCTGTGTTGCACCAGCAACTCTCACAGCAAAGAGGCAAGACAAGACCTTATCTGTGAGACCCAGCTCAGGGAAATGTCCTCTGAAGACCAGGAAATAAATCTGATGAGCAGTATCCCACGTGGAGCCTCCCCTGGAGAATGAGCAACCCTGACCATTGCTGCATGCCTGGGAACAGCCAAACTGACTTTGAGCCACACACCAGGGACAGCTGTTTCTACAAATAACCCATTGACTTTTCTGTATTTGAAAGCAAAATACAATGATTTAATTTTTTAAGAAATTCTGAATTCTCCTTTTATTTGACTCTCGCTTGTATATCCTGGAAGTACTTCTCTAGGGCTCTGGTCTCTTTTATAAAGCACAGACATCAAAAAATGAGCTAGGTCTCTATCTACAAATAACCACAGCACAATATTTAAGCTCTTAATTCCTATGAGGAATCAGATGCCTAAATACTTTTGTTGGTTTGGACCTGAAAAACAGCATCCTTTTTCCAATCATCTGCCTCACATCTGACCTGACTGGATCCCTTTGCCCAGCTCCTCAAAGGTGGACATTCCCAGACTGAAGGTCAAATGCTCTGTGCTCTGTCAAGTCATAGAAGAGAAATAAGTTACTGAGTTTCCTGTCCTGAACATATCATATGACAAGATTTGTGGCATTTAGTAGAAAAATTCAAGGTCAGAACCTTTAATCCCAAATATCCCAGCCGTAGTGGAATTGTTACTAGCTGTATTTATGGTTTTGTTTTTACTGAAGAAATGAGTTTATTTTTTACAGAAATTTTTATGAACAACAACGCATATGTGAACACCAGACCTAAGCTGGCTGGGATGGGTTTGTGTCAACAACAGGAAGAAACTGTAGGTGTAAAAGAGCAGGTCAACCCAGAGAAGTCCTGCCACGGAGTCCTGTGAAGTCCTGTAGATCTGGAAGATATAATCCTTAAACTGCACCAGAAATTTCTAACTGGTTATAATCAGAAACTAGGCTAAAGCACTTTTAGTTTCTCAGTTGTGCTGGGTGGTGTTACTAAACTAGGAGTCATATCTAGGGATGGAAATAATGGTGCAAGCTACTGTCAACAGACTATGAAAAGAGGAGCAGAGCAGGAACCCATAGAAAGCAGTGGTGAGATACACAGCGGGGCTGAAACAAAAAGATGAAAGTTTGGAGGAGGTAGACTGGAGGAAAGCTATCACGAAGGACAAAATGCAGCTGACAAAACCTCCTCCTGTGCTGGTCTAGTAGGAGTCCTCTACTAGTAGCAGCTGCCATGCAGCTGGACAGGGACACTCACTTTTTAAAATAATACTTAATTCCTCAGGTAGAGGGACAGCAAAAAAAAACCCCAACCCTTTGTTGAAATGACAGGTAAACTTACACTACTTTTATTAACTGAAGAAGTCTTTGAAGGGACTGACAAGCACTCACGCCGCAGAGCGAGCTCACCATGCTGCTGTTAGTGGCCACAGGGCTGCATCCTTTATTTATAGTTTAGCAATGCCATGGCTGATTTTCATCCTGACTGCCTCCCATTTCCTTCGTGATCAAAATCAGCGCAGCCATTGGGGGTTACAACCCCAAAGTACTACTAAGCTTCTAAACCAAGCTGTTTTAGATAGTATTGGATAGATACAGATCATCACAAGTGGATGACCAACATACAGTAATCATTTCCTAAAACTATAATAGTTCATGCAGCACCTCTATTTTAATGTCAAATGGGAGAAACATTGCTGAGCTTATCGAGCAGCATGTGAGTAGCGTGGCTGCCCTCTCCCCCTTCCAGGGATTGGTCCCAGAGGGTGCCCCCTTGGCCTGGGCTGGCCAGGGTAAGGTGCCCGGACACCCAGTGTCGGTGGCTGTGTCACGAACACGTGCGGCGGCAGGGTGAATGCTGCTCCTCTCCCACCAGTCATGGGGATGCCATCCAGGGCTGCTGCTTTGCCTTGTTTCCCGAAAGGGCTGGTTCTATTAGGAGACTCTGTTTTCTTGTCTAGAGCAAAGATGATGAATATTATTTTCTTGAGAGCAAACACTGCCTTTCTTCCTCTCCCCAGTGGCTACTGTTTCTTCTACATGCAATAACCCAAGTGTCTGGGGATTTGTGTTTGAGCATCTGAGTGAAGAAACCATAAGACCATTAGCCCCTGGCCAACAGCCAGTATGTGTCTCTGCTGCCCGAGCCCTCTTTGCAGTTTCTTACTGATGCGTTTATAAGACATGATAGTCCTACCAGCCACGCTGGTACACCTCTAGCCATGTGGTGGTCAGGGGTAATTGCTGATTTTAGTCTTTATTTTCAATGCACCCACAATGCTGCCAGCACTATTTCCATTTAAATGAGCACCCTGGGTCTGCTTGGGCGGGGAATCTGTATTGGATTGGTCTGAACTTTCCAGCTTATCTTGGCCTCTCCAAGAAACAGCCCACCTAAATGAGAGAGGGTTATGGTGGCACTAGTCTGCTTTTCTCATCTGCATCAAGATAAAATCAAAATCTTTCACATGTGTTGCACTGTTTCTCACAAATGAGAGCAGGAGGCTCCGGCAGTCAGGAAACGGCTGGTTCAGACCAAGCCTGGAGGATCTCTCTTCCTTGAGAGTGCCTGGACCCTGGTGCCAATGCCTCCTCCTGCAACATTCTGCCCAGCCACGGATCCCCTCAGCAGAGCTTATGGCATGCATTTATTTGCCCTAAGACCAATGCAGTCCTGTAAAAAGCTTCTGTCTCATTCATAATGAATTTTCCAATGAAAACCTCAATTCAGAGAAAAGTCTGTGCCTGGCTCAACTCATCAGCCCAGAAACAACGCTGGAGTTTCAGCATTGTTCCCAGAATAAATTGTAAGTTTCATGACCGGCATGGTTAATAGCTGGGATATGAATCAAAACTTTGGATTACAATTCCCACACTGTGATAAGCCTGTGTGAGACATGATCTAGTCTAAAAACCTGCCCTTCCTGGGTGTCCATTGGCAGGTGGACTTCTGTAAGCGGACAAAATCTGTTATACTAGTTATACTCATCTGATCCCTTGCAAATGTGTATCGCTCCAGTTTCTCAATCCTTCCCAGTCAGTTTGGTGGCAAAAGGAGCCTTTTCAGGAGGGTTGAGGGGAGGTTGTTTAGTTTTTACCTTCTGCTTGTTTGGGGTGACTTTCACTCTTCGTACTTGGTGTAAGTAAATCCTCCAGATCTTGCAGCACAGGGTTAGTGCTGGCTTTGTTGTTTCTCTTGTTTTTCTCCTCTTCGCGTTGCTGCATCAATAAAAACCATTGCGTTTAGTTTGAAACTGCAGATGTAATCTGTGAAATGGTGGCCTGGTGTCATGGTTGGCCTGGCTAAGTGTTTGTTGGTATGAATGCAATCTCTTTGCCAAGTTCAAGGTGCTGAATCTTTGTCCGGTGACCAAGGGTTTTAGGGAAAGAAAGTACATCCCAGGCAGGACCAAGAGCCTGGGAAGCAACAGCTCCCCTCCTGTTAGGGCAAAGCACTTGCTGATAACATGGTTTAGGTCTACCAGGCTGTCTGCGTGTTTCTGCAACTGCCAATCTGCCCTCCCTGGGGTTTTGGTTTGTTTTAAATGTGGACCTCTTGGGAGGGAGGGTGTCAGTGATAAATGCCAGAGGAAGAGGAGGAAGGCATGGCAGCATGGGGATGGGCTGTAGGGCTGTCTTTGGTTTTACCTGCATACATTTAGGTCTTCAAAAGATTTCCTTTTGGATGGCAGAGGGAGGAAAATACCCAGGGGCTGTTTCTGCTCAGGACAAGCATGCTGGACGGGGAAGGGAGAGGCTGCCCTCTCTTACGCAGTGAGAAAGCATGGATGGACTCCACTCCAGCTCTGTCCCTTCTCCCAAAAGGGTGATCTGCCAATGGAGGGAGTTGTGTGCTGGAGCCATGGAATGCAAGGCAGCTTGTGGCCTTGCTACAGCTGAGAGGTCCCAACCCACAGAGCAGCCTCCATCCATTCGGCAAAGCGGACTTTGGGGGCAGCCACAGCAGATCTCTCTGAGCTCAGCAGGTCATCACGCGGGAGGTCTCTGGTGGGCTCCAACCGCTGACCACCCCTGCCACGACCAGGCAGCTCCCATCCCTTGCTCCCTAAGCAACGGGACTGTGCTGATGCCCTCCCTTTCCTGCTGCCCTGCTGTGTACCCCTCCTCTCGCCAGGCTTGGCTGCTTCAGCAAACCTACAGGTGCCTGCAGGACAAAGATACGTAAGGTCTGTGCAAAGGTAGGTGCTTGTCTGGAGATGTTTCTGTTCCTTTGGGTGGTGCTGGGCCCTGCTTTGTGACCCCTCGATGGGGGTTTGTGCACCCTTAAACCCTGATCACAACCAGTTTGTGCAGTGTGAAATAGACTATATGCCCCTAAGTCCAAGCGTGCTGTAGCATGTGTTCAACTCTTGCCATACCTGAGGATGCCCTACGCACCAAGACGTTTATTTTAAGCCATGTGCATGAGCGATCACTTCTGAATTTGAGCATTCGAATGTAATCTATGGAGTCTCATTTCTCAGCACTCACATCCTCACTTTTAATGTTGCACTGATCTCTATGCAATGCGTTGCTTGATGTGGCATTGCTTCCTTGGCTTGGATCCTGCCCTGTACCAGTAAAATGGCTGATACCAGTCCTTTGATGGCATCATACCCACTCCTGATGCAAGGCTCGATACTTTGGACACATCTATGTAGTACCAAACAGCACGGGGTTAGAGACTGTGTTGGGTTTGTGTGGTGGGGGAGCTGCTACAGGGGTGGCTTCTGTGAGAAGCTGCTAGAAGATTCCCTGACTCCAAGTCAGACCTGCCTCTGGCCAAGGCCGAGTCCACTAGTGACGTTGGTAATGCCTCTGTGATAGCGTATTTAAGAACAGGAAAGACGGCTGAAAGGGAGCTGCAGCGAAGAGAGGAGTGGGATGTGAGAGAAACAACCACGCAGACACCGAGGTCAGTGAAGAAGGAGAGGAGAGGGAGGAGGTGCGCCGGAGCAGGGATTCCCCTGCAGCCCGTGGTGAGACGGCAGGCTGTCCCCCTGCAGCCCATGGAGGTTAATGGTGGAGCAGAGGTTCCCCTGCAGCCTGTGGAGGACCCCACGCTGGAGCAGGTGGCTGGGCCTGGAGAAGGCCATGACTCCATGGGAAAGCCCATGCTGGAGCAGTTCGTGGAGGACTGCAGCGCATGGAAAGGACTCGTGTTGGAGAAGTTAATGAAGAACTGTCTCCTGTGGGAGGGACCCCACGCTGGAGCAGGGGAAGAGTGTGAGGAGTCCTCCCCCTGAGGAGGAAGGAGCGGCAGAAAGAGCGTGTGATGAACTGACCGCAACCCCCATTCCCGTCCGCCTGTGCTGCTGGGGGGGGAGGCAGTAGAGGAATTGGGAGCAAAGCTGAGCCCGGGAAGGAGGGAGGGGTGGGGGGGAAGGTGTGTTTTTAAGATACAGTTCTATTTCTCATCATCCTACTCTGAGTTGATTGGTAGCAAATTAAATTTTTCTTTCCCCAAGTTGAGTCTGTTTTTTGCCTGTGACCATAATTGGTGAGTGATCCCTCCCTGCCCCTGTCTCGACTCCCAAGCCTTTTGTTGTATTTTCTCCTCCTCATCCTGCCGGGGGGGAGGAGTGAGCGAGCGGCTGCGTGGTGCTTTGTTGCCGGCTGGGCCTAAACCATGACAGAGACCCACTAGGAAAGCTCTGGGGGAAACTGGTGCTGCCAGACCAGCACAGGCCCTGGTAGCAGGACATCTCTGCTGTTTCTCACTGAGACTCATTATCTGACCAGAGCTGCGCTTTTGCAGGTGTTCTGCTGCCAGACCTAATTCATACCATTTCAAGGGTCCCTGCGTTATGGTCCTCTACATGTTGCAACCTCTCCCAGTTCTGGATGTCATGAGGTCCAAATCCTACCCTGCTAATTCAAGTCATTGCATCTGTCTGTATCTTGCTTTTCCCATCTGCATGGCAGAGACAGACACCAGCCTCCTTTGTAAAGTGCTTTGAGAATTACTGGTAAAAAATGTTATTGCTATGTTGTTATTTATGGCTCTTTGCTCTTCAGCTTGTACAAAATCTGGCTGTGGTTTTGATAGTCTTATCATTGTCCCTGGGAAATGTCAGGCTCCAAAACATTACTTGAACTTTGAGGTAACTTACTTTTGTAGGTGCAAAGCACAGTTTGTGGGAAAACTCACTGTAGTTTTGATGTATGAAATAGCAGCCTATTATGGGATGTGACCACTCTTTGCAGTTAGTCCTCTCTGATGGTGTTTAATGACTGAACAAGCATAAAATGCATCTTCCCCTTGTGTCACTAACGTGTTCAGAAGTGAAGAGCAATTTAAAAGCGTATGTTGCACATCAAACTTGAAGTGCATGGTATTTCAAAGATGGCTTTGCCAGGTCAGTACTTACCATTTGCATTTTCTTTTTCAGCTCCGCATTGGCGCGCTGGTATGCTTCAGCCACAGCGTTTAGGTAATAGATGGCGAGGCTACAAAAACAAATGTGTTGCTGTAGTGACAGGATCAGGGAAGAGAGAAAGTTTCACAAGAAGGGAACACTTAATTTTTGCCTACCTTCTAATACCTAGTTTTCCCACCAGCTGTCTCCAAACTGCCTGTAGAAGCTCAAGGCTTAGGAAAAATTCAGGCTGCCTCGTGGCATGGTTAGCTAAGATGGGCTGAGCCAGTCTAGTAGCTCAGTTCTGCTCAAACAGAAGAAAAATTACCATCCTGCCCTTCTGCCTCCACCTTGGCTGGCCGTGGGCTCCCTCTGCTTCCTTTGCATCAGCCTTGGTGAGACCAGGCACTAACCTTGAAAACCAACTCAGCTGATAAAACACATGGCTTTCTGCTATGGCTCAAAGGAAAACCCTGGCCTGGGAGACAAAACAGGCACCAGGTTACAGAGGGACCTTAGAAAAAACTAGGAAATTAGGAAAATGGTGGCACAGCAGGGCCCTGAACCCTCTCCTGAAAAGCACGTTGCTCAGGGCACGGTCCTCCTTCCCACTTGGCCAGGACCGGCTGCCTCCTGCATCCTGGGAAGGGGCAGTCGGGAGCGAGCAGAGACGGGAACCGAGGGCAAGCAGAAGCCAGGTTGGAGCAGAGGCACTGGCTTTTGTTTCGATCCCTTCTTCTGCAAAAAGGGCATGCCAAAGCCAGGGGAAAACCTAGCCAAGCTGGAGGGAACTGAAAGGCAAGGGGGATGGGAGGGGGTGTGCTGGCAGCCAGCCTTTGGCACACGGGGAGCCGTGTGTTTTAAAACATGCCCAAGCGTGTGGGACTGTCTCGCCACCGCTGCCACTCGCCAGCCAGTAATATTTTGGTTGTCAAAAATGCCTCCTGCTTTTGTAGAGTGCTTTTATTATTCTAAATTATAAACATCATCTGCTCAGTGACTCCGAGCCGTTCCCAGGAAAAGCACCAGCCGTTCAGTTCACCACTATAGGTTGGGTTTTTTTTAAAGTAGAAAATTCTCTTGTAAAAACAAAACAAAAAGGCAGACTAAAAAAAAAGGTTTCCTGACAGTTCATAACCTGCTTGTGTGGGTCTGGCCCAGGTTCAGCATCCTCAAACCAGGCTCGAGGATTTTGTCAGCAGAGTGCCTGACTGGAAGCCCAGCAAGGCACCGTGTATCGGCATATTGATTTCCAGGTGGGAGATCAGGAAGGGCTACTTAGGATGGCCTTTCTTGAGGCTTTTTGCAGGGGTCTGTCTAGAGGAAACACATTTGCTTCCTTTTGCCTAGTATTAACCCAAAACTCAGTCTTGGTGATCTGGACTCTCTGCCCAGCAAAAACCTCTTGGAAATTGTTTTTGTTCTTCTGTAAGGACATGATAGTTTTATTTCTTCTATGTTATCAGGCTCATTGCCTAGGAAATATTACTTTGTAATCAGGGCTTTGGAGCTGCTCTGCCATTTTTGTTGTGACCAGCCAGGTCGTAAGTGCCTGGAGCACCCCTTTTTTCATAAAGATAACTAGATCTGCCTACTCAAAGCTGTCTGGGATGCCATGCATTCTGTTTCTGAGTTGCCTTCTCAAGTTCATTGAGTAACTGAGCAAATCCATTTTCATTCCTTTTTCAGTCCTTTCTCACCCTCTGCATTAGCAGCCAGCATCGTCTCCAACCACCGCAGCTCCCTCCCCTGCTGACTCCTGTGTTTAACGGGGCACTGATGGGAGGGATGTGAACTCACCAGGTTTCCCAAACGCTGTGAGATATAAGCCCGCTCTGTTTGCAGGCTAAGCCTGAGTTTCCACTGTCCTTGGTTTATTGCAGGTTTATTGCTCAAGGGAGGTTGAGTTTGTCCAGGACTGAACTGCCGTTAAGGGGTCTTAGGAGGGAGAGGGGAAAGGGACAGTGCCGCAGAAAGAGGATTTGGGGGGGATGTCTTTGCTGCACTCCAAATCTGCAGGTAGTCAGGCAGATTTGAACTGGGTTGTTCAGGCCAAGCTTCAGCAATGCTGAAGCAGCCTGGGTGATCCTCCAAGGTGCATGCCAGTGTCCTGAGCAGGTCCTACAGGTGTGCTGGATTTGCTATTGAATTCCTGATTCACACTGCTAGTGCTGGTTCCCAGAAAAGGCAGAGCAAAGCCAGGTTCTGGTCTGACTGTAAGCAGCAGCATAAGGAGCTGTAAACTTTGCTGGGAAATCAAGGAAGCATTAGCAAATGGAGTTTATCCACTTTCAATGGGGTGCTTTAGATCTCCTTGCCTCTAAAAAGAGCCTGGGGGTGCACCCTCATGCTTGAGCTGTTTAGCATGGATGCTGCATGGCCCTGGCACCCCTCTTCTCTGTTTTACTGCTCGCCTGGAGCTGGGGGGAGAGTCTGGATCACTATCTGCACAGTAGTTTTCAATCTTTTTCTCCTTCTTGATGCAGTAAGGTGCTTCTAGATTCTGCCAGGAAGCTCTGCAAGCCATGGCTTGAAATCCTGCTCCCGACCCAAGGGGGATTACGTTATGTGCCTGTGTGCACAATATCTCTGCTTCTTCTTGCTCTTTATTTCCTTTTCCCCTTGTCCTCAGGCAGCTAGAAACAGGACAGTAAGTTTGACACCCATGTCACTCGCTGGACCCCATCGTTGTTTGGGACCAGAAGACAAGAACAGAAATAAATAGAAGAGGCATTTTGGATTGCACCTGGAAAAAGAGAAGGGGTTATTATGGCTAGAGAAAAAGACTTAATTCAGTCCGTAGAAGCAGAAAACACATTTTTTTGAGTGTCTGCCATCAAAATCAACAGAGTGTCCATTTACGATCCACCTGTCGCTCTTCATAGAGGCTATGTTTTTACTTAGGCTGCATTGTAGGTTGCCTTGCCTGCTACTTTGAAAGCTGCTGGCTCTGCTCATCAGGACCAAATGAAGCTTTTGCATTTCCCTGGTTCTAATCTCTTGGCAAGCTGGATGGGGATCAGTGTAAGGACTAGCTCCAGCTTGACCCTGTCTACCTGTCTGCACCACAGCAGAAGTAGCAGCAGAAGCTGAAGACTTTCAGGGAGAGGGCAGGAAACCGGGGACTTGCTAAATGTGATTCCCTCAACTGAAAAGTTTCTGAGAGGAGAAAAAGACCCAAGCCTTAGGAAACGTCCTTGTACAGTAGCTATGATTTTGTCTGGGATTATCCCAGGAAAAGTTAGCGTGCACATAGCGAGCAGCACTTCTGCAAGACACCTGATGCTCTTGGGGCATGTGAGAGCTACTACCGAGGGGCTGTAGGTTTGACTTGTCCAGGCACCGTGGGGGCAACCACTTTTTTAGGGCTGTGACTCTCTCGGGAGCTGAATGACTGGAAATCACAAATATCTAATATCCTCAAACGCCGCACAGGCAGTATGTCTGGGTGGGAAATGAGGATGTTTTAGGTAATGTGGACATAGGGTATCTCTCAGTTTGCAGAGGGGACCTGGGCAGAGACAAAATGGTGTCTTGAGGAGAGATGGGCCGATGGGAAGGCTGTGATGTGGGAATAGCCCAGACTGGGAAGGACTCCTCAGCAGATAAACTGGATTTGCGCTGTTCCCTGTCCTGGCTGCCAGTGGAGGAAAGGGCAGGAGATTGTCACTGAACAAAACATTATTTTCAAAGGTGTGCTGCTCTCCCACCGTGTTTTTGGGGGGTTGTATCAAAGCCTCAGAAACCTGACTTGCAGCCCTTTCGTAAAGGTCATCCATTTGGGGTGGATTAGTTCTGCAGTCTTCATCTTGTGTTTGCAGTAGCATCTGCTAGTGCTACTGTGAAGCCCGCAGGAACAGAGCTAATAACTCCGTAATATGCTTGGCCGTACTACGGGCGTAGTATGAGACTTCTTGTCTCCTGCATGTATCTGATCTGATTCTTCTAAGTGTAGGATCTGTCTGCACAAGTTACAGTATCTGATCATCTTTATTTAGGTTAAAATGAGTAAGTAGTTCGAGGCAGGTAGAGGGATGACAGGTTATTTCCAGTTTAATTGGGATTTTTCTTAGGCTGTTTCTATAAGAAACTTTGTAACATGGGAACTTGTATTTGATTTAATTTAATGGCATTATCTTCAGTGTAACCTATTCAGAATGAAGGATCACAGTGCCCAAGAGTGGCTGTACTGGATCAGCCCAGAGGCCCATCTCCAATGTGTGTGGATGCCCAAGGAAGAGTCAGAGCAGGCAAGGACATGTAATACGCTCCCCAGCCCTCTCCCTGTCTCCCACTATTTAGTCTGGAGTGTTCAGAGCTGCCTATAAAATTTGGCCACAGCTCTCCCACTCATTTTGATAGCTATGGAAACCTTGAGAACAATGCCAAAAATAACTTTTTAAAAAGACAAAAAAGAGAACTGCCCTGGTCCTAGTGCTGCTGAAGCTGCTAGGGATTTAAGTGTGGTTTCAAAGCTGAAATGATCAGACAGCACTGAAACAAAATCTGGACATATTATTTGGAAAAAGAAAAAAACCCACTAAAAACCCCAACAACCCAAACAAAAAACACACCTCTTCATGTTTTTGGAGCGTGTAATTTTTGAATGCCCTGGCTTGGCAGTGCTGTAAATACCACCAGCTGTGACAGAAATTGCTTCTTCAAAAGGCACCAGGCTGAGACTGTCCATTTATTTCCTGCTGGCTACTGAAAATTTTTCATATGGAAGCTGTGACAGCTTTGATATCCACGAAGCCTCTATCAGCAATGCATTTCATCTACAAAGTTGTGTTTAATTGGGTCAAGTAATTAAATTTTGGGAAATTGGGTTGGGCGAATGTGAGGGGGGTAGGGAGCATGTGTCTGTCCTAATCCAGGCTGTTATCTCAGCAGAAGCTGTATTTAGACCTCACTAACATCATAGCATTTTTTTTCAACCTCCTTGCCCCAGCCAGGCATGTAATATTGCAAGGAAAACTTACACCATGAGCAGAATTGCAGGTATGATCAGTCCTGGATTTGCCACATAGCTGAAGATCTTGGCAACAAAAAGTGGGAAATCGAGCTCGATGGTCTCTTGAATTACTTCATACATCCTTTTCTTTCCACTGGAAAGGCAAATGGCCAGTTAGGGAGTGTAGATATTTGCTGGAGGGACAAAATAGCTCCTAATCTAACGGTGCTAAGTAGCATGTTTCCTCTCTATTTCAGTGAGCATCAGGTTGCTGTTGGCCACCAAGGATTTTGAAATACCTTCTTTTAAAATTATCTATTGGTCCATCCATTCCCCCCTGCCCCCCATTGATTGTAAGAATAAACTTTGCTAGGCCAACTTGCTCGTGGAGTTAATACATTTATTTCCACATGTGGCTCCTTTATAAGTTCTGACTATTTACCCCTCTGAAATGTATAAAAACCTGCAGATTGCAGTAACCATACATTTCTGATCAATATCTTGTTAAATATGGCCTTTTCATGGTGGAGATGACTTTCCACATGCAAATTCCGTCTTTCTGAAATAATGAGCCAACTTGAAGAGCTGCTAAGTAATGACAAAAATAGCAAGCTGTGATTACTGCTTAATAGGAAACTCAGTGAAAGAGTTATTTCAGACCACATTGATAAAGCAGATGAGAGTATTCTGTATGAAAGGACAACAAATCTGTAAAAGGCTGGATTACGTAATTGACCTTCTTCTCTCCCCAGCATCTCTGGGTCTGTGAATTCAACCCTGCGAGTGCTATTCCTCATATTTAGGCTTGTTGCCTCCTGGGATCTTGCAGGATTCTGCTCAGGAAGGTGTTGGACTCTGTCCTGATGATGAGAGTCAATGAAGACAAACTTGGCTAAGCAGTATCCCAGCTTCATCAACTGCCTTAAGCCCAGGAGAGCTGAGCTTTCAGCCGAGCTGAGAGGTGTGCCAAGGGTCTGAATCAGGCTGAGTGGCTTTTGAAGGGTTGATTGGGAATTGAAATAGCTCTTTCACATTGCAGATTAGTCATCTCCAAATGATAGTGTGCGTGCAGTAAGTTTTTTGTCAGATCTTCTGACATTGCTCGTTGACACCTGTCCTTGTTATAGAACTGAGGGAATTTTGGTGTCTTGCCTTCTCCCCCGAGTCTTTTAGCTTTCTGTTGTCATTCTCCATTAGCAAGTGGATGACCTAAAACAGCGTATCTACAGGAACAATTTGTTCCAAGCTGACTCCTTGCTGAGTCAGACTCAGCAGGCCCAGGAAATGGCAGTACTCAATCAAATTAGACTTTATTGGCATGTTAATCCGGTCCACTGAATGCTCTGGGCAGTGCTGATTCTGTCCTAATTAAAAAATAAAAAAGGCTTTTTTTTTTTTTTTTAAAAAAAAAGCTGCAACTCTTCAGGCTCAGACCTATCCATTTCCTGCTATTTTCCAACAAAACTCAACATGTAAAATACATCTCATGTTGTGGGAATTGTTGGCTCTATGGAAGGTCTTAGAAGGAGGCTTTGGACCTGTTTTGCTCCTGCAACGTTCCAGAGAGCCTTAGGGGTGCTCCCGTTGCTTTTTTTACTGGGGGCTGCACCCTGCTGTCCCACCCCTGCTGTCCTCTGGTGCTTTGATCGGTGTGTGTTGGGGAAACACCAGGAACTGTGTAGCAGAGGAGGCAAAGCAGCCAAGTTTGCAGAGCCCGCTGGAGAACAGCAGACAGGACAACAGCACACAGGAGCTCAGAGCAGGTTCAGTGCTCCCCGCTGACTGTTTGCACCCCACAGCTGGGCACGGTCCGTTGTCTCACATTGCTAAGGATTTAACCAGACGGAGAATGGAGGCATTTCACCATCTCTGCTGGAGTCCAGGCTTTCTAACTTCATGAAAATAATCCAATGTACCAGAGCAGAAAAATGGCCTTTTTGCTGTTTTGCTAGTACCTGAACGGTCCGCAGTCAAAGGAGGGAGGCAGGGACATGATGGTGTAAGCCACAGGCAGGAGGCTGAGGAACAGGATCAACAGCAAAAGTCCCATGTAAAAATTATTAGACTTGGATGCTTTGAAAACTCGTTCATGAGGGACATTGCTACTCATAACAGCCCAGCACTGAAAATACATGGAGGTTAATAAGCGCAGCACGTTTATACCCACGAGCCCTGGTGCGTAAAAGGATCCCATCCTGAAAAGGAAAGGAGAAGGACAGGTGCTATTTTTTGACAGGCTGGAAGGTTTTTTATTTCTAGAAGAAGGAAGACAAGTGTTCATGCGGTGGCAAGTTTGCCCACAAAAAAAGTCTGAGTGGGCTGGCTTGGGCTACCCCTGTGCTCCCAGAGGAGAAGCTGCCTGCATCCATGTTAGGGTATGGTAACCACGCATTGAGGACCAGTGAGATCTCAGACCGCTCACTGGCTGCAAAGAAAGATTTTCAGTTTGTGACAAAAATCGCTTGGAGGTAGCTTGGAAAATGTCAGGTGAATGTAACCAGCAGGGAGAGACCCCCTTAAATCTGCAGAGATGTTGTAGTAGGGGAACAGGCAGAAATTATCAATTCATGGCAAAAGAAACCTTGCTGCCAGAGGAGGTGAGGGTGCTTTGTGCTGTTGCCTATTGCCTCAGGTGCTGCCACAGCAGGGCAGAGCAGCTCCTGTTTGCCCTCCCTTGGAGCAGTTTTGGGATGTGCCCCTCCTGCCCAACCTGCTCTAGCTGGCTCTGTGCCCACCCTTGCATTGACATGTAAACTCGCGGTGCCCCCAAAACCCTTTCTGATCTCTTCCCCAGCACACGGACCATCTTAATACATTTTTACCACTGGAAAAAAATGACCTTATAAAAGTGAGAGTGGGGCAGGGTTTGCACGACTGATCTCTGTTTCAGCTGTGCCACTGCTACTCCTCTTGGACGAGTAAGCTGGCATTTTTAAATTTCCACTTTTATAGTCAAGCACAGAAAACTAAACAATCAGAGAAACCAAAACCCAAAGGTTATTCTAGCTGGCTTGGAAGCTTTCTAACTCCACTAGCAGGTTTTCTAAATAATGCAAAAAACAAACAAAAAAAGAAAATATCTTACCAAATCATTCCCTGGTTGAAGACTAAACCCAAAACGTTGCCACTGATGTCAAACTCGGCATAGGACGGCTGCATGGGAAAAGAGAGGAGAGTGTGTTGTTGCTAGAGGTACCTGCTATTGTTTGCTGCTGGGTATAAGGATGCTTATTTAAAGGTGGTACGAAGGGATTTCTGGGAGGGCTCCCACTGCGTGCATGCTGCTTGAATGACCAGCAGCAGTGTGGTGAAAGCAAAATTGGAGCTACCGCACTGTGGACTGCTGCTTCTCTCTTGGCTTGCTGAAAATTGGAAAGATATATGGAGGTGCTTAGAGTTTCTCTGTGTTTATTTCTCCCACACTGATATAAAGCCAGCTGCGAGCAAAGGGGCCGTGGCACGGGACTAGGTTTTACACTCCAGCTGGTGTATCTGGCTACGGACTTACAGTTCCACCCTGGTAAAGTATTGAATGTTTAAATGGTGATAATGATGAGCTGGAGGGCAAATGCTATGCCAGATATATCCACGTCCCCAGTTCTTGCAGCAGCAGGCTGCTGAAGAACAGAAACAGAGGGCAAAGGGAGAGAAATATGAGGGAATATATGACCTGATGGGTATCTGGTGGCATTTTGCTCTGTGCTAGCCAGTAGTTAAAATACTGCTTTATGTGGAGCAACCTGTCTGATGTGGGTGCTAATGGTGATAAGTCCAGAACAGGCTGGTTTAATCTATTGACAGTATTTGTTCTTTTATAAATTATTATTCTGCTAGATTTGCCTATGACGAAGCTACTGTTTCTTGTACGTATATCTGCTTTTGTGCACACAAAACTCAGATGACTTTTGGCAGATTAAACTGTGTGTAAAGTTTTTCCTTTACATTTTCTTGAAAAAAAATATTTTTTTTTTTACTGCAATGTAGAAAACACAGTTCTAAGAAATGATGGGTGATGCCTTTCTGTATTTGAAACGTCCTGTGCAGTAGGTCTGTTTTTCGTGCAATTTGCATGTACTTAATACTGTCTGCAGTTCATAAAGTTGAGGTTTAAGATGTTTGTCTTTTATGATGAAAACTCGAAAGGAGCCTAGACAGAGTCTAGCTTAGCTGACTGCTCACAGCTTTGGGAAGGGATGGCTGCAAACATTTTCTTTGTTCTTTTGATTCCAGTCCATTTCTACTTCAAACCTTTAGCTAGAGGTTAATATTGGCTTCTTTTTTCCGTGAAAATAAAGACAACTTTCAGTGCCTGCTGTCCTCTGCCTTGTGTGCTTCTGTGTGAGAAGGCTGGGTTAAACAAGAGACTTATTCACTATATACATTAGAAAAACATATATACAATTGTGCTGGTGCCCATGGCTAGGTTGGGTTAGATGGCTGTTATCAAACCATCTTTCACTCCTTTTTCATTCCTGGGCCAGGGGAGAAAAAACCAAACCCCTATTTGAGCACCAGCGGAGTAATACACATAGCACCACGAAGAATACGTGAGTCTCCCAAAGATGTAGGATAAAAAGAGGAGGGAAGCCCATGGTGCTTTCTTCTTTCTGTAGCTACCATGGGAGCTGCTTGGCATGAAAGGAGAGTTTTGCCTTTGCCAGATCGCAGAGTGCCAACCCTCTAGTGCTGTCCGTGTTATGGGCTGCAAATTGATGCTACTACTTAGTCCTAATAAATAAGGGCCTCGCTTTCCTCCTTCTGAGCTCCCTGGGTTGGACTGCTCGTTTGCAAAAGCCAGCCTGCTGGAGCATGTTAGTCTGGTCATCCCCTGACAGATGCTGAATGGGGTTTGTTTCTCAGTGCAAAATCGCCTCGCAGCCTGCCTGGGCTGATGCCCAATGGCAGGGGAAAGGAGACAGGGAAGTGCAGAATAAGCCCTAAAGCAGCTCTTTTAAATTTCACTGAGAGGTGGAGGATGGATGTCCAGGAAATGTTTGGGGTTTTTTTTATACTTCAAGGAGTGCCTGCAGGACAGAAGACATTTCCAGCTATTTGTACAATGGAGATCTTAAGAAGGAAGAAAACCCCATGTGGTATTTCTAAAGGTTGTTTTGAGGAAAGCATCTTAAAAAAAAAAAATCAAAGGCAGCTCACAAAGTGAGAGGAGGACATGGCCAGGAGGAGTAAACCAGAAGCTTCAATGAGACCGTGATCTGTGAGCACATGCAATGGGAGCAATTTTGTGCTGCTTGGCTGCCAGGGGGGTTCTCTGAGCTCAGAAATCCCTCTGCCACCCTGGGAAGTGTCCTCTGCCTCACCCAGAAGAAATACAAAGAGCTCCACAAGCAGCAAAATGCCTGTTGTGCCCCAACTGCCCTTGCTTGACCAGCCTCCTGTAGACACCTGCAAAGCCCTCCTCGTTGCTCTTCTCCAGATCCCTCCTGGAAACCCTCCCAGTATGACAGCTAGGCAGCTGGTGCACTGCTATAATTGTAATCTTGCAAGGTATTTCCATCTCTGTCTGAATCCATCTGTTTTTGTCACTTCTCATGTGAAACAATGGACTTTTTTTTTCATTATTTTCTTCTGTATTTGTGCAGCTCCAGTACTGGCTGCTTTGGAAATGTAGCCTTTACGAATACCAAAGAGTCCAGCACTGTTGTGTGTTAGGCATACATGAGAGGGGAAGGAAACACTCCTTGCCTCACTGCAGCAGAAGTAACACCAGCTTCCAGCATCAATCAGAAGACGGTGCTGTGAGTAAAGCATGCTACTGCCTGTGGGCTGGGCAATGAACAGGAAGGTCTGGGGCTTTGAGAAGAGGTATAGAAGGGCCTAAAGGCTTGGGGTTATAACAACTGAATGAACATCAGATTAATTTTTTTAACTCAACTTCATGTTTTAAAGTTCTGAGGAGTGGGAGAGAACTGCATTTTTGTAGGGTTCTTTCTGGGATGGAACTGATTGATCCAGAGAAGTGATGCAGAGACTACCTACGCTAATTAAATTATCAGACAAGACCAGAGGACCACTGGAAGCATTCAAAACCAATCTGTTTGTAGCATTTGACCAGATGGTCCTGAATTACTTCTGTCTTCTCAGCTATAAGACACTGACTTACAAATCCAGCCTCTAGGTCCCAGCACCAACAGTAATTCACAAATCTGACGAAGCAAGCTCGGATGAAATCTCCCACCAGGATGGTTATGTAGGTCACCAGGATATCAGACACGGTGAGCCTTACGAACTCCTGCAATTTAAAACAAGGAAAAAACATTTAGCTCCTATAATTTCAGTAGCGCATTCAGGACTGTATTTTTTTATTAAGCCATTTGTCTTCATATGACAGTAACCTTCAGAAAAGCATGCCATGAGCAAACTCCCTGCCTGATTTCAAACACTTGGCAGTGCCTAAGCTTTACCTCTGTGCTTGGGAACCACAAGTTCCATTACAGCCATTAGCCCTGATAGTTGCTGCTAGTGTTATTGACTGCGTTATATGTTGTGGCAGCACATAAAACGGAAGCAGAATGTTAATGCTGCAATAATGCTGGTGTAAAGCATACATACACTGAGGGTAATTTTGATTGTGCATAGCTCTGCTATGTCTCAGCTCTGTAACCTTCACGTGGACTCTTGAGGAAATTGCTCAGTTGGAAACAAGAGCTGCGAGGAAGCGTAGAGAGGGGAGATGTGCAAGACAAGAAGGGTAAAATTGCAGGCAGAAGTAAGACTAGTAGGATGGAGATAGCTGGTGTCCCAAGGATTGAAAAGGAAAAACACAAGAAAAGGTTTAAAAGTCTGAGGGGAAAAACCAAGGATCTGGAGGATTGACGGCTCAGCTGCGCTGAGGATCAGCCCCTTCCGAGGAGCAACGGTGGCTGGTCTTCCCCCACTTGACTGAAAACCACTTGGCTAGTGAAGACCCATTGGGTGTTGTCCTGATTTTGGCTGGGATAGAGTTAATTCTCTTCTTAGTGCTGTGTTTTGGATTTAGGGTGAGAAGACTGTTGATAACACACTGATGTTTTAGTTGTTGCTAAGTAGCACTTCTCTTAAGTCAAGGATTTTTTTTCAGTTTCCCATGCTCTGCCAGCAAGCAGGTGTACAAGAAGCTGGGAGGGAGCATCGGTAGGGCAGCTGACCCCAACTAGCCAGAGGGCTATTCCATACCATGGAACGTCATGCCCAGTATATAAACAGGGGGGAGTTGGCCGGGAGGGGCGGATCACAGCTCTGGCATCGGTCAGCGGCTGGTGAGCAATTGCATTGTGCATCACTTGTGGTTTTGGTTTTTTTTTCCCCCTTTTTTTTCACCTCTTCTTTTTTTGTTATATTCCTTTTCATTACTGTTATTATTATATTTCATTATTATTATTTCATTATTTCATTATATATTTCATTATTATTATTGTAATTAATATTGTTATATTGTATTATATTTTACTTTAGTTATTTACTTTAGTTATTAAACCATTCTTATCTCAGCTCACAAGTTTTACCTTCTTTCCCGATTCCCCTCCCCATCCCACTGGGAGCGGGGGGCAGGGAGTGAGGGAGTGGCTGTGTGGTGCTTAGCTGCTGACTGGGGTTAAACCATCACAAGTGTACACAGTAATGCATATCTTCATAGCTTTGTAAGCCCTAGCTATCTATATCAGCCAATAAATAATTGCTTTTACTTTTTAAGTTGTGCGTAGTCTGGCTGCAGAACTTCTTGGTGCAAGGAGAAGATTGCAGGGTGGATTTATGGGGTGAAACTCTGAGGACTTGAAGGCCACCCTGCATGCATTTCAGGGGGATTATTCTGCCTAATTCTGCTCTCGTCCCATGGCCTCACGATGCGTTAGAGGTTGGGACGTGTCACGAGTTCCCTTGAGGCATGTCCTCCGGGTTTTACTTGTGCTCCAAAGCTGCTCCGCAACGTGAACTGAAGTGCAGCAGTAAGTGGAGAAGACAGGTTTGCTTCAAAGGCGCAGTCGTGATCGGAACGAAAACACGATGCAGGCATGGCTGCAGACTACCCAGTCTTTTGCTCTCTTCTCAGCAAGTGCTGCAGAGCTGTGCATGCCCTGGGGATCTCACCACCATGGCTTGAGAATTGTGGCCAAGGACTTACACTGCCTTGGTGCTGCTATGTGAGAGTCGGGAAAGGAGATGTCATTTGCGAGGAAAACTTCAAGCCTGGAAATGCTAAAAACATCAACAAAGACAAACAAAAAAACCACCCCAAACCAGCCCAGAGACTTACTACGTAACAAATTTCTTACAATGCCGACAGTTGTCTCCCAGCAGGGTCCCCTGGGCACGTCTGCAGGATCAAGGGGAGGTGGGGTGGCAGTGCTGCCGTTCCCTGCAGACGAGTTGTGGTGGCCAAGCAGCGTCCAGTGTGTGATGTTCTTCACTATGTCCTCTTCAGCCAGCTGCAATGAAGAGACCACCCCCAGCCAAAAACGTCAGGAAATAGGGGTCCCAGAGGACATGTTTGGAGACACCTAAGGTGTTGGGTTCCCCCCTCCTCCCTACCAGTTACCACCCCTCATATAAGCATCTGCTTACAACACAGTTGCAGTGCTGGCAATAGCACAGGAACTCCGTCTCTCTTGCCAGGAGCAGGGGAGCAGCAGCCCTTCCAGACCGAAACCAGATCGGGGCACTGTGAGTTTTGGGGAGCTAGCAGCCTGCTCCCCGCAAGTGGAGGAGCCAGACCTCCTTCAAGACTACTGTGTGCAGAGGGAGCCTCTACCCAGTCCTCCTTCCTCACTTTCTTCATAATTTTTCAGGGCAGAGTAATTCTTCTCAGCTTAAAACAGAGACATTTTTTCTGCAGATCAGTTAGACTTTTATCCTTGCCTGCAGTTATCTGCCTGCAACACACTACCAGGATAATGTTAAAGAGGGGAGAGCAGGGGAAGAGGATTATAAACTATATCCTCGGGGTCTGCATTAATAGAAATTGCAAACGGTGTCAGATGGAGAAAAAAAATCAAATTACCCTAACATGCCATCATTATAGGAGACAATAACCACTGTCTTTTCAGGGCTGTAAAGAGAAGCTGGAGACTTTCTGGAAACCTCTCTGGTTGGTGAGTCTCCCTGGGGTCCTGCCAGTCGGTTGGTCCTTGAGCCGATGCTCGAGAGGACTGGGGACAAGGGAAGTGCCTGCTGCAAAGGGGGTGATGATCCCTGCTGGCTGTGGGGACAGGCTGTGCTCACCCTTGGCTCTGGAAAATGCTAGTGAACGTGGCTTTTCGGCTCAGCTCTTACTTTTTCATTGACGTCATCCATCAAGGCCAACAAAAATGTGTAGAGGTTCCCCAGGAAGAGTGCAAAGATCCGCCCCAGCTGCCATTTCAGCCCGATGCGGGGATGGTAATTTTCTAGTGCAGCGATGGTTTCAAACAGCGGAGGGCAAAACATGCCCAGCAAGGACATCACAATTTCAACCTGCCACATGAGGAAAACAAGATTACTGCTAATAGTAACAACAGCGACTATCTTACTTTGAGCAGAGCGGGGGCTGCCAGCAACTGGTTCGAGATTTCTGAAGGATTTATAAAAGAGAGGGAGCCGAAGGGAGCTCAGCTTCTGGCTTTGCTTAGTGTGCAGGCAGCACAGCATCAGACTTCCGGGCTGGGTTGCACGGCTTGCTCTTGCAGGAGCACTTTTGCTGTTATCTCAAAGGGATGAGCTCTGAAGAATTTGTTCCCTGTCAGTCCAGGCTCATGAATATTTAGGTTCCTCAGGTCTCTCATAGTACTGCTTGCATCAGCTCTGAGGTTCTTATTTTAGTTTTGGAGGAAGCACAAGACTTGGCTTGTGTGCATAAAGATAATTAGTCGATGCTAATGTTTATTTTCCACGTTCATCACCTTTGCTTTTGCAATAGGCAATTACAGATTTGAATGGAAGCACATGAAGGACTCAGTTTTGCAGCTCAAGAAAATATGTCCTAGTGGTATTTTTGTTCCTCTGTATGGTGCAAGATGCTAAGTTGTACTGTGGTCAATGAGGTCATTGGCAAGTCAGCATTAGGTCAGGCATGACTTGCAGGCTCTATCTTTTTTTACAGCCCTACAGTGCCCATTGGCCTGCAGAAGACTGTGTCTGTACAGCTGCTGGCAGGCTCTGACTCACAGGTCTCTTTTTTGTGCTTTTCTTTCCAGGAGAGGGAACAGTACCCAGAACTGTATATATTCAGATCTCAAGTTATCACCAGGAAAGTCTCAGACATTAAACTTTTTTTTTTTTTTAATAGGATTTTTTTCTTTGGGAAAAGTTCACTGAAATAGATCAAAGCATTTTGTGAGAAAGTGCTATCTTGCTAATGTTTTCTGAGGGAATTATGAAAATTCATGGCTTTGAATTTAATTTGGCTTTGATATATAAATACATGATAATGTAGTATACATTGAAATTAAACCTTTCCATAGGTTGAAACAAATTTTTTTTTTTTGTGAAGAGCTTCAAGATTCGAACTTTTCATTCCAAAGTCATACACAGAAAAATTTTGACAACTGAAATTTTTCTGGAGGTTCTAAAATCTTATTCCCATAATTCAAGATGGATGATAAAAATCTGAGTTTAGCTTTATGTCTGATCGTGGACATTTCTAACACCCAGAGAGCTATCTAGTACAACAGAGTCTGTAAGCGTTAATATGCAACTTGAGGTAGATTCTTTAGAAGATGGTCAGTGTTGTAAGTGCTGAAGACCCATTGACTTTTATTGTGATTTATTGTAAGAGTATTTTCCCCTCTCTGCAAGAGTTGTTAATTTGCCCTGGAAACTCTCAGCGAGACCAACGTGCTTCGTGGCTAAAACAAGTACAAAGGTACTGAAGGGGAATTCTGGGCCCTGTTAGGGAATCCCTCTGCCTTGGATGCTGTCCTTAAGCTGTGGCAATGATTATGCTGATGTCCAAGGCAAATTATCACAGCAGAAAACTGGAAGCAAAGTTCCCTTACCTCATTTCTTTCATACCACCCAACGTTTTGCATTTTGGAAAATGTCTGGGAGCGTTTCACCACGAAATAAATGAGGTAGCCGCTCCCGCACAAGCAGCATATGATGAGGACGTTGGCCAAAACCCGCAGGAACCTCCTCAGGTGGATGTTCTCATCCTTGTTGCTTTCTTGCTCGTCCACAATAGACTCCTGAAAAAACGGGGGTGCTCACAGAATTGGAGTGAGTATCTCGCAGCACCGAGCCTAAGGCAACATCAGATGGTTTTCCACCCTATGAAATGCAATCCTATGCTATTCTGGCTATATTGAACTTGGTAGTTTGTGTTAAGTTCAAACTAAGCTTCATACAGGCATCCCAGTTTGACTGAAAGACATCAAGTGGCAAACAGCCTGCTGTGTCCCAGAGGAATGTGGTGGGGGAATTGTGCTCTGAAGTAAAACAAATTTTTTTCAAATCCTAAAAAGGGGGTTAGGGTGACCCAGGGCATGGGAGCTGGAGCTGCTGTGGTTCAGTGCCATACCCTGTTTGTATGGAGAGATGCTGTACGGGTACCCAGATTTCCCCTTAAACCTCTGCCATTGTAGGCACTGGGAGCATCCCCAGAAGCAGACAGAGAAATGCCGGTTAGGGTTACCTTGAAGCTGGTCGTGATGGATGCAAACTTGTTGTCTGCTGTCTCTGGGTTGCCGATGAGGTAGTCCCAGCTGGTGAACATTTTCCAGCTGAAAATGAAGTTGTCATCGTCCCCGTCTGCTGTACTTTCATTGGCATTGCGTGCCATCCTGTGTAAGGACGTGTGCAGTGACAACGTCAGACACTGTTTCACAGAGACACCACATGTCCTTCAGCTTTGCAAAGCAGCGCTGGTGGCTTGGGATTGCTGGTGGGTAAGGAAGGAGCGGGGTGACTGTTCTTGGGGTTTGAGTGCAACTGTCTAACACGTGGCATTGGACTTTAGGTTTAAGGAGGACTGAACTGTCAAACAGGGTCTTCAGGGCTATGCAGGTCTTGTATTAAAAACAGTAATGTAGAAAAAACCTAGCATAGGTGATTAAAGCAGGTTAAGGATTGCTTCCACCAGCTAGTGCATGAAGAAAGTCTGTTTACAGTGCTTCTGGGTGCTAGGGTATAGTATGTGATTATGGTTAGCTTTAGTCAGTTAAATTTAGTCAAAAACCACTGGTGCTGTCCAATACACCCACTGCAACACAAAGTTTTAGTGAGACTTCAGTAGCTGCACAATGCTGGAGCCAAACAGCTTGCAGCAAGTCATGCAGGGAGAGAAAAAGGATTATTCTTGTTAATCAGCATAGGAGCAGATATGGCTTCCGCTGTTTCCTCTCTATTATTTGATCCCTGAAATCCTTCTGTAACTCCCACTAGAGTTCCTAGCACTAGTCCCTCAAGGAAGGCGAGACAACAGATGATGCAATTTCATGGCAAATGTACAGCAAATCCCCATGTCCCACTTGAACCAAAGGCTCAAGAGGCTCTTTCTGCTGCACGGCAATAGGGCCTGTTTCAGCAGTGATACAAATCCATGGGCTTACTCTTTCTTGCAAAGGAAGGAAAACCTTTGCATGGTGTGCTCTCCAGGCAGAGACAGGAGCTTTTATTTTTTTATTTTTGGCTTTGCAGAGATCATCTCAGCAGTGAGAAGTGCCTCGGCTGCATCCTCAGCACCCTGGGGATGCTGCGGGGGCCTCACCGGTGCTCGGGGACAGTGCACCAGGGGCATGGAGATTGGGGCCCCACTTTAAAACTCTACTGATTGGTTTGGGGATGCATCAAAAGCAGCCTGGTAGCATTTAGCTCTTTTCTGTACCCCTCGCACCATCTGTGCGACTCACATTGGTTTTCAGGAATGTTTTTTTGCAATGAAAGGATGGGAAAAGGAGCCTTTGAAATTTACTGTAAGTAAAATCCTCCTTCATGTACAAAATCCACCTGTTTGACGGCCCTGTAGTAATGCTGGAGGAAGGGTTAAAGCAATCCAGAGAGGAGGAGGTGGGAGGATTCAAAATAATGCATGTGAGCACATGGCTGAGGCAGGGGACTGCCCAGGTCCACCCAGTCTGCCAGAGCCAGGGGTGGTGGATGCTGAGGCCGAGTGCATGAACACAGTAGGCATGCAGCCCCCTTCGCCCCACGCTCCCCCAGCCATCCGGCCAAGGCTGGACCGAGCCGTGAGCTGTGCCCATGGAGGGAAATCCAGCTGGGAGACACATCTGGGTGGATTTTGCAGAGAGGGCAATGCTAGCCGTACTTACGATCTTATAACAACCATCAGGCTGTAGCCAAATACGCTGATCCCAACCATGAAATATGCCATCGGTAGCCTGTATTTTAACCAGCCTATTGTCCGCTGGTTGTTGTAGTAGCCGTAAAAGAGTGCCGAGTATTTGATGTAGCCCTGGAGGAAAAGCAAAAGCAAACCTTTGTGTAAGCTGTGCAGCTTTTCTTCTGCAGGAAGGAGGTTTCTGGTGAAAACTGAAGATTTAAAACAGGGAAAATCAACTTGGAAAAATTCTTAGTGTCTCATTCGCAGCTGTTTGCTGCCCTGTCACCTTTGAGAGCCATCCTCCTAAGAGAAGGGAGAAGAGGGAGAGCACGTCAGGGGATATTGGCTCAAAACTGAAAGGTAGTTTTTACCCATCACTGTTTCATCCCTCCCAGAAAAACCTTCTTCTTGCTTTTTGTGGCTGTAGCCCACCTGCTTCTCTAAGCCAGCATCAAACACTCAGATCTTGTAGAAATGCTGTAGCAAAGGGATTTCGCACCATGATATGAAACTTTTCCTTTCAGCTAGGAGGCAGCTGATGCTCGGTACCCTGCAGATTTAGTTCCTTTTGCTGGCTACCACTGGCAGAGCAAATATAACTAAAGACTAAAATCAAAGCATTACTTTCCTGTGGAAAGTAGAGCTCAGACACAGTATCAACCATGTTGTCTCAAGTAGATCTATTTTTTGCTGTGCAAACTGTTGGGCATTCAACAATTGTGCAGATCTCTTAATCTGCATTAGCAATCTCTCCTTATTTTTCTGTCATATCTCATCCAAGTTGATGTGTACCATTGCATACTGTACTTCTCTATTTTTTGCCTGTTGTCTTTCAGCTCATAAGTTAAGTGTAGTTAATCAGTCTGGCCATGATAGCTGAGCAAGCTCCCCTCTGATCAAGCCTTTGGAAAGACTAAAATTGAGACATAGCTTGAAGCTCATATCAGAGGCTGTGTAATGGATCTTTTTTAGAGACATTGTATAATTTACATGAGAAGGGACCTCTGGAGGTCATCTAGTCAAGCCCCCTGCTCAAAGCAGAGCCAATTCCAAAATTAAGTGCTGTGGCTCAGGGCCATGTCCAACTGAGTTTTGAAAATCTCCAAGGATGGAGATCCCACAACCTTTCTGGGCCTCTCTTCCAGTGTTTGACCACCTTCATTTAATCAATTAGACTAAGCTCCCACAAAGCACTAGGTTTTTCGTTCCTCACCTAACATAAAGCTTTGGTATCTCTGGGTGCCACATTAGCTACGTGTTTGCCCTGCACAAAGCACAGTGCCACAGGTACAGGACAACTCTGCGCATGTTTCTGCCAGCGCTGCTGAGCCACTTGGGGAAATGCAGCAAGCCCACGGCTGGTACACCACAGCACAGCTGCTTGGGGCTCATAGCGTGTTATGTATAACGTGTGCTGGGGAGGTGTAATGAAAAAAGCCTTGTAAAATATAAAGATAATGTTCCCAGAAGGTGCTAGTGAAGTTTTTTTCTCAGCTTGTAATCCCAAACCTTTGTCTTTTTGATTCATCAAATGGTGGGGACTGAAAAATGAGTTTCTCAGCTCACATCATCCAGTATGTTCTTTAAACTCCATTTGTGAGACATGGTGTCTGGTGTCCAAGTGAGATTTATTCCTTTCTACTCCTCTAGAAATCCATGATGTGACCTCCTTGCTGCCAAAGCATACGTTTCCCCAGCTCCTCTCTCTTGAAATGTATTTTTCAGGATCACAGTATTGACTCTTCATTTTATGCCTGCTCTGAAATATGTTTCCCCATTGCACCTCTCCTGTGGAGCATGCTGGAATAAGCATCTATTCATTTTCAAAGGGCAAGCCTCTGTGAAGGGCTTAATTTGACATCTTCTGGCTGCAGAGGGTATAGGTGTACATTGTTGCCCCATAGCTGGATATTGCTTCTCAAGCTTGTGTGATTGCTCCCTGGTGTCAAGCAGCAAGGGAGTGGGTACGGGATGGGGACCTGTATGGCAGAGAGGTTCAGAGGATCAAGCCCTCAGAGATAGCAGGGAACTGTAGGTGTATGTACCAAGCCACAGGCAGGAGACTGGCAGGTCATGGTAGCCAGCCTTTCATGCAATGGTACAGCCTCATCTAAGAGCAAATTTCCTTATTGATATGTGTATAGTTTATGGTCTCCCAGACAAAATCAGCAGCTGCAGTTCAGCAACACTCCTGCAGGGGTTTTGTTTGTTTGTCTGGGGGTTTTATTTTGTTTTTTTTTCTGGATGAATGAGTTTAAATGCTGCTGCTTCTATTTTTACAGCGTGCTGCTCAAATGAGCTTTTCATTCAGTGCGGTGTTATTCAAAATGTCGCTAATTCAGCTCTGAATTTTGGATTCTGGCAAGTGGGTGAAAGTGCTGGGAGAGCAAAAGCTAAAAGGATCCTCAGCAGAAAATGGGTGGTGAACGAAGGTCTGGCCCTGTCAGGTTCCTGGACACACCAGTATTTGAAGCCTTATTAATAAATTCATTTAAATAATCTGGCTTACATTAAAGTAGTTGTTGGGGTTTTTTTAGCTAAGGAAATTGTGATGGGGTTTATTACAAAAGGACTGGGTCCCACGCTTGTAATATGTGGGCCAGCACCAACAAGCATTTAAAAAATATTTCCAGAAGTAGCAGCTTTGAAAGTCAGATCCCAAGGTATTGGCCACAGCAGGATCTCTTCACCCCCTGCACACATCTTTTTCTTGTTTGGGCCGTCCCCTAAAAACACCTAATCCCTTTGGCCTAAATCTTCAACAGCAAAGAGTAACTGGGTGGGGGTGTGAGTTGGGGTTGCAGCCAAGCACTCGCGGGTGGCTGGAAACTCGGACCTTCCTTTTGGGTGCGAGTCCTAAACTTTGGTTCCAGCTTCAGGCTCATATAAATATTTCAGGGGAACAGGGATGTCAGGGACGTCAGGGACGTGGGGAGCAATCCCCTTCCCAAAGCTATGAGCAAGTTCAGTGGTATGGCAAGGTGCTCCCTGCCCGCTGAAGGGGGTCCACAGCTTGAACTCACCTTCTAGGCTGCCTGGTTTGGAGCAGCTCTTGCGTTTCACCTACATGCTGGCTGCCTTTCTAGTTGGAAATAAAACGGCTCTTGGGCATGCAAAAGTCTTTGTTTTTTTCAGAATAAAATTCTACATTATGCATGTGAGATGATGATATAGATTTCTATAGATTGTTCTATGTAGATTTAAAATACAGCAGAAATGTATTTATTGGGGTTTTTTTTCCCTCTGAAAAAGGATCTTTTTTTTGCCTGAGTTCACAAGGCAACTCTGTGAATGTGGTTTAAGTGAGTTGCACCAAGGTCATCACTGGGCAGTTTACATAGTCACCTGCTTCTACTAATGCTTATAGAAAAACCTAACTTTGGCTTCTTGTGCTTCATGAATAAAAATACTGTGTAGATAAAAGGACATGGGGTTCCTAAATCTGCTTTAAATTCCTTGAATGTGGAACAGTATAACTCCACTGGCCTTAGTGGATTTTACTTTGTCCTGTTGCACCTCATTGACCCCAGGCACACACATTTCAGCTGATGTTAGCCAGCCGTGTTGGGATGTGATGTGTCCCCTTTGGAATAAAAGCGCATCTGGTTTGTTCCTGCAAACCCAAGAAGTATATGTCTGTGTGTGTTTGTGTGTATACACACACGTGACATATGCCAGCCAACACATTTGTATATGGAAGTGGTTCAAATCCATATGCAGGTGCCTGCATGTGCACATGCTGTTTTGGCCAGAAATCTCTGGAGATCCACAAAGATTTCGTGGCAGCAGGTGTCTTCATCGTCTGGAAGAAATCGGTGCATTGCTGGTTTATCTTGGAACAAATTCATCCATGTAGCACCACTAACTTCTGAAGGGCTTTAGGAGGTATTCAACTGATCTCTTATGATTAACGCTCCTATGCTTACCTCAAAATCCCAAAGAACTGAAAAATCCATAGCTGTTGCTTGTTCAGCCCGAGGTACAGTTTTCCTTGGCATGCTCCCATATGGCATTCCCATCAGGATCTGGTGAACATTAATAACAGTGATGCATGTATAGTATAACACACTATACAGTTTTTGCAGTTTTTTTCTTAACAAGTCCCTTTTGGTTGGTTTTCCTTTTTGTTGATCTTAATATATATTTTATTTCTTAATACCAGAACAGCAGTTTAAGATATTTAGAATTAATATCACCCAAATAACCAGAGGACTTCCCTTTCCCTGGTAACATCCATTGTACAGGAAGTATTTTGCCAAGGAACTGTATCCCTCAATGAACAGCTCCAGTTTAAATGTCTTTAGTTTAGCAAGAAGTTCTTTCCTTGAACTTCATGGGTCTAACGCAATAAAGGGATTAGCTTTATCTATTTATGCAGGACTCCTCCTTTGAGAGAAGTCAGGAGCACTGGTTCAAGCTTGCAGTATATTTTGTATTATATAATCCTGAATTGAAAAATGATCTCAAGGTGAGGTGAAGGGCAGTTAGGTTTGGGCAAAAAGTGTATGACAAAATGATGCAAAGAACAGTTTTCATGGCACAGCCTCTCCTGATGGCACCATGCAAAACAGGTCTTGCAGTAAGTCCAGCAGCTATTGAAGTCCAGACAGAGAACGTCAAGGGCTATGGAGAGTTAATAATATATTTGCAAGCAGACTCTGACTGGTGCCTATACCAAAATATCTCATTAGCATTCATAGCCTGGAAAGGTGCTAGCATATAATCTATCACTTATTTTTTAGGGCTATCTAATTAATTTCAAAATCATTTATGACTAAATGTTTATTGCCCAGCTACTCTCCATATCGTAACAGCTCAGTAGGCAATGAGTAACAGTATGCATACGTTAAAGACGAAAGCTGTTTAGTCTTCTACCATATGCATAGTTCCTAACAAAATGTATTTGTATTGTTCAGTGCTAATGGTTATGTCTCTTCATCTTGGGAGGAAACAGAGCTTCTACTTTCCATAGTGTGAGCAACCACATTAAGGAGAACAAAAGCACGGTCCTCAGGAGAGACTCTGTGCTGCATTTTTGCTTCATAAAAATCTGCATTGAACAGAAGAAATCCCACTGTCTGCAGATTGCACAGTCTTTAAAGACTGCACTGAGTAATTTAGCCAGAGCTGTAATGGCTACATTAAAAAATTCTTCAAGAAACGATCATATAAATTTGGCTATGAGATCCTTTTCATTCTCAAAGAACAGCAAGAAACAGAAAAACTAAAAATAAAACTCTTCCTTGTGAATCATCTGAATTAGAAGTACAGAAAAGGGATGTTTCCCAAACAAATGTTAGTTGGCAAAGTGCTGGGTAATTGCTTGAATTGTTCATTCCTTCCCTTGACAGCTCCTCCTGTGGGGCTGTGCTGTGGCTGCCACCCCAGGGCTGTGCCCCTCGGAGGGCCCAAAAGGGGGGTTTTCTTAATCACTTTCAGAGCACAGTCCATTTCTTATGGCTCTTACGGACCTGAGCTTGTACCTAGGATTCACAGGTCATGTTTTTCACTTTAGTCAGAATGTAAAACTAGCCTTAAATTACGTTTTTGAGCTCCTGTTTTAGCTGCTGGATGGGCAGGATCTTTGATAGCATTTTAGGTCTCCTGATTTCAATCCGACTTTTGCTCCTGTGTCAGTAACAGCCTTGTAAGTTGTTCTTTGTAAATAATTGTCCTTATACATTTCATTTTTCTAAAGCACTGCCTGTTATAAGACACTTGTTTGTGCTATCAATCTCATGTTCATGTTAAGCAACAGGCAAGATATTACTGAAAGGAGAATTAAGCACTTACCTCTGGAATTATAACCAGTCCAAATATTAACCCAAAAAGGACAAGATTTACTCCATACATCCACCGCAGAAATATGAAGTAGGAAGCGACTGAGGAGCCAAAGTGACCTTAAACCAGGAGACACTTCATGGTTAGGAGTTTAGGAGGGTTAAACTGTCCTCAGCAAGACCTGGACCCCTTTACCCTCAGGTGTCTCCAGCGTGTTGCCCAAGACCCTCCCGACAGTCCCCACTGCTGATGGAGACAGCAAAGCCCGGAGCTGACCAGGGTGCATGCTCCTTGTTTGGCACTGGTGCCCAGGGCGAGCGGAGACTGGGGACCAGGGAGCTGCAGCATTGTTTGGATGAAGGCAAAGCTGTCTTACAAAATGTCTCACTGCCACCGCACAGCAACTTCCACTTACTCTCCACTTCTTTTATCTTCATCTCCCAGGGTATGCACTGGGTTTTAAAATTGTCAAAGTCTCTCTTAAATTTCACCCATTTCTGAAACAAGACAACATTGCAGTGAGCAGAGAGGTGCGAAGAGGGAGGCTGCTTCGTCTGCAGGGCTTTCTAATGTCAGGGTTTGGTAGCATTGCTAGGAGTGGGTGTAAAGTCCAAAGCAAAAACTCTGGTCTGGGTCTGATCTTTTAGACTATTTCAGAAACCACCTTCCATCCAAAAGCCCCCTACCCCCAAGTGTTCACATTCATTATCTGAGTTTTAACCTTCCCAGGCTTTTGGAAAGCTGCAATTGTGCTATGAGTTTACCATATTATATAGGGGTGGAAAATTCACACCTAGCTCTGGACTGAAAGAATTGATGCAGAACCAACTCTATTTAAAACGAAATTTAATTTGATAAAATACTGAGCTTGAATCCTTCCTCATCAGACCAGTGGCTAAACTCCCATTGATTTCATCATCCCAGGCCTGGCTCCGTTTTTCGTTTCTCAATGTAATCTCCATGACAACATGCAACTTGGCTACTAACTTCAGTCTTAAAACACAGTCATCATTCTCCCTGTTATCTCTTCATTACTGGGGAAGATGAAATTTTACAGGAGTCCATGGAGCAGTGTGAGAGTTTGGCATGGCCTCTCTTCCCGTTACGGGTACCTTGTCTCACAGATCAAGGTTTTGGAGATTGCAACCAGAAAGCTATGGTTTTCCCTGCTCCTGCAAACCCTCCCTTGCTTCAGGGAAGGTCGTAATGAGATTCAGGTGGGGGGGAAATTTCCCCTTGTTCTTTCTGTAATAGTCATAGATTTGAAGCTGGCTAGTATTTTTTTGAATGCCAGCAGGAAATTTTATTCTGATTTCCTGGTGTCTCTTTTGCCAAATACAGGTTAATAAACTCTTCAAAAAATGTGCTGAATACATAACCAGGTATCCAAGCTCTTCCCTGACATCATTGCAGCACTTACCTTTGCCATCATCATCTTATACGCGTACAACTTTTTGCCCTTCCCTTTTCCCAGAGCTCCTTCAAACTTCTCTACAAAAGCTTGTGCCTCCCTAATTGGAAAATAAACAAGCAGGTTATTGAAACAGCGAAGGGGTCTTTAGCTTTTCACCTCTGCCTGCATCGGTGGGAAAGCAGCCGTGCTTGTGCGAAGGTGGGGGTTTGGTCTCTCTCCACACCCCACGCTGCATCTGAAGTTCTGACTGCTATCTGCTGGTGGTGTTGCTGTGGCATGTAGAGCTCGCACGCCCACCTGGGGCTAGCTAACAGGTCTGCAGAGCACTCATGTTCATGCAGAGATGTGTCCCAAACCTTGTTCCACACTTCTCCCTGGGTGTAGACCAAAAGCCTGCCTGTTCCTCTTGCTCCAGAGCTCTCCCACCCTGGCATGCCTGCTATAACTTCTCTCTCCTGGTGCATTGGTCAAGAAGAAAGTAACATTGTCTAGTGAAACAAACTCCAAGAGGATGCAGAATTTCCCTCCATGAACACCTCCCTGGATAAATATCAGAGATGTGCAATTGGGCCAACAGGATAATCTCGGCACCAGAGAAATGAGTGCACACTAGTCAGGAGTAAAATCAAGTTGCAAATTGAAATTTGTTTTAGAATAGGATTTCTAAGGGAAATACAGAGAAAAGAACCTAGGTAGATGCTGTTAGAGTATGCTGAGTTTGTGAATAAAATTATATCGTATATTGGTGTTGCTAATACATCATGAGAAAAGATTAAATTTCAGGAGTTGGGAGGTCCTTTGCAATCCTAAGCCTGTGGGAAAGATGGACTTCTACTTGGTAGAAATAGTTG
Organism: Gymnogyps californianus; assembly: GCF_018139145.2. Taxonomy (NCBI): domain Eukaryota; kingdom Metazoa; phylum Chordata; class Aves; order Accipitriformes; family Cathartidae; genus Gymnogyps; species Gymnogyps californianus. The sequence continues at coordinate 119,066,103 of NC_059472.1, read as the reverse complement.
GCTAGTTCAGCCCATAACCTTGGGAAAATCACCTGCGACTTTATTTGCAAACCTAAAGTGAGATTTCTAAGTCTTGAACATATTGTTTCACTCTCTTTGTGTTTCACATTCCTCATCTATGCAATGGGCTGATCATTTCTTGTCTCTGGGTTGAGTTTGTGCAGCCAAAATAACTAGGGAACGTACAGCACTCTAAGAGCCTTTCTGGAGACCCCTGCACAAGCAATGCAACAATTTTGTTTAGGTTCATTAGCGGTTGGTAATGATTGTCATGGTTCAGGGATAAGATGAAAGGATGGAGGTATGTTATCAAACATGATCCTAGGCAGAATTTTAACCAGAATCCTACAGCAAAGGGAAAATATGTCAGAAATAATACTGCTTTGCTTTTTTTTCTTTTCTTGCAGAACTTCGGACTTTTAGGGTCATAAGATTTTATTTGTAATGAGCTCAGGCTCGTAGCATGCCTGTGAGATAGAAAAGCTGCTTTAATAGAGTTTCCCTGTATAGATCTTTACCCAGATTTTTAGAAATAATTGGCAGTGTTCAAGGCACCTGATCTTAATGGAAGATGGAGCAGGTCTTGGCCTTCAGGATGTAGAAGAGAGAAGCAGAGACACATGGTGACTGCCAGCCTTCACAGCCTGGTCACTGCAGCTCTGAACAGCCTCTTGGCAAACACGGAGGGGTGGGCATCACCACTCCCCGTGGGGCTGTGCATGCCTTGCAATGCTATTTTGAAAGCTCTCCTGGTAGAAAGGGGTTTCAGAGGATTTTTAACCGATAGAGCTGGGATTTGAGTCATTGCCTTGACATGGGAATGGTTTATTATGAGCCATTCCCTGTTGACCTGTGGGTTTTGATTTCCCTGGTCTGCCCTGCCCCACTGCCCCCCATTGCCCTGCACTAAGGGGTCTCTGCAGCTGCCTGAGTTATTCCCACATTCAGCGTGGGCTGGGTGGCAATATTATCTTTGTTTCATAAACCTCTGCAAATAATACAGCATTTTTTCCAAGCAGCCCCGTATCAGGAGTGTGAAGTAACATGGCACTTTGCTGCTCTGATTTCTGTCTGACAATGGGCATGAATAAGCAAACCAGGGCACAGAGTTTGCTTTAACAAGTAGCCTGACAGTAGTGAGTCATTTGGTTTTAAATACAAGGGTAGAATGACCTGGCCATGGGTATCAGTTGAACAGATTTGCACCTTGTCCGTTCTTTGGTTACAGAGGCTGACAATCAAATTCCACATTTTAACTCTGATCATTTAAACCCAGACAGGCTGGCCAGGCTCTGCCGGCCGCTTTTTCTGAGACTGGGGTGTTACAGTAGCAGCAGCAAATATGCAATTTCTAGGAAAGGCAAAGTGCATCTGACAGTCAGCAAAGACCCCGGGGGTGTGGGTTCCTGGTGTGATGGGTACCTGAGCACTGAAAGCTTCTTCACCATCCTCCAGGGCTTGTTCCTCATGGTGGAAATCAGTTTTTTCTTTTGCTCCACCTGCTCCATCAGCATTGCAAGCTCTTCCTCTGACAGCGACTCCTCGTCGGATGAGTTGGAAGAAGCAGAAGAAGTACTGGGAGAAACACAAAATAAAGGGCACAAAATAGAAAAACTCGCAGGAGTTAGAGGGAAGGTCTTGCCTGAGATGGGCACAGTGCCGCTGGCCCCCGGGGGATCCCACTCTGATGTGGGCACAGTGCCTCACCGTCCCCTGGCTAGGTGCAACGCCAGCGCAGCCCCTTCGCGCTCAGGGCAAGGCTGCTTCCAGCCAGGACAATGAAGAGGCAATCGCACCCCACCATAACTCGCCCGACACGTGCTTTGGACCACGCTTCAGCTGCAGAAGCATTGCCTAGGGCTACAGCTGGCTCTGGAGAAATGTTTTTCACACCTTCAGAAGGAAATGGAAGATATGGGGAGCAGCAGAGGGTTGGGACAAGCAAGATTTGGAGGAGGAAGAGACTTGAAAACATGAGAGATCCATTTTAACCTGAATGTTTCCATAGACCAACCAAAAAAATGTGCCCAGATCTGAGTCGCTCAAGCTGTCTTGTTTAAGAGTGCTTTTCTACCCCCAGCTGTAGGCGCTAGGACTCCACTACATGCATGGATCTGATCCTGGCTGAGAAACGGTAATGACAGAAGACCCTGGAAACAGTTTGGTTGTGTGGCATTTTACACTACTCTTTTCCATTGCTGTATCTCTTTTGGGAGAGCAGTAACTTATTCGCAGTCTCTTGGTTTTGCAGTTCTGACCCATACACCACTGGCACGTCGATACCGCTGCCAGTCTGACACAAGGCACCATACTCAGGGATTAATTACCTGTTTTTCCTGTCTTTCTTCTGTTTGTTCTCCCCCTCCTTTCCTTTCTTGTTTGTTTTCTTTTCTTTGTTTTCTGACTCCTTTTGATCTTTGCTAGGAGCCTTTTTGCCTCTCTCTCTCCCCTGGCTTCCATCCCCTCCTGCCTTTTTTCCATCGCTGTTTTTTCTTTGGTAGTTTTTTCTCCTAGAAGCTCTGTTTTGTTGGCTACAACTGTCGTCTTCTTTGCTCTCATCTTCTTCTTTGTCTTTCTCTTGCTTTTTCCTTTCAAGTCTGCTTGCTCTGCCTGTTTCCCTGAGGGGCTGTTTCTTAGGTGTCTTGCCCTTTACTTCATCTTCTGCAAGGGATAAAAAACAAGTACTTTGGGGAAATCCATGCTGGCAAAATAAGGATTCATCAGAAAAGCACAGGTGGCCAGGATGCCTGATGCAAACCCTAGTAAAGTCAATGAGCAGATGCCCATTGGCCTCGGTGGGCTTTGCGTTATGCCCCATCCAAGAACCACGTCCAACTCTTCAGTTATGCAACTCCCATTTAAGAGAGTATGGCTCATTTTAGCACATCAGTGACTTGTATTTGACCATAAGAAAATGGGAAATTAGTTACAAATGCAAAAGCCCATCCATCAGAGAGCACAGACAGATATCTTCCCGACCTGTAAACACACCAGAGCAATGGAAACAGAGAATGCAGTTAGGTATACAGTATGTAGTTTGCTTGTTGGTGCAATGTCCTTGAAAGATGTTTACTTTTCAAGGCTGGGAATGGAGGTCTTCTATTTATAGAGAGAAAAGGTACAGCTTAGGCAGCACCTGGTTTTGTTTCTCTGAGTTTTCTTTTATATAGGAAGGTCTATATCCAGCGAAGAAAAACCCCAGATAGTCTTTAATGCACGTTTCATTCTTACTGGCATTGCAAGCTAAAAACCTCTTTTGTCCAGAAGTCAGAAGTGCTTCCAGTTTGAAGGATTGAAATGGAGCATGATTTAATTGCAGAATATTATGGCAAGGGGAAAAAAACATTCAAAAAACCCCAAGCCTCTCCATCCCTTTTACCACCAAGTACATTAAAATCAATAGTAAGTTTTCCAGAGTCTTTTTGCTTCTAATTTTCCAAAATTTCTGGCTGATGAAAATAAAGTGTTCAAACAAACAAACAAACAAATAAATTTGTAATTTTGGCATTGATTTTTTTCCCCAGGGTTGGAGAAATTGTAATGGAAGAAGGAAATTGTGCTGGAATGGGATCCAGAGTGAAAAATGAGCAGCCTAAAAGGCGAGGAAAATAGAAGCAAAAAGAATTCGAGTATTTGCATTTTTGTTTTGGTGAAAAGTTAGAAATTAGTAACAAGCAAATAGTTTTTGCTTGCTAGTGGTAAAAAATTAGTAGGTGGTGGTTGTCACACTTGTCACTGGGAATGAGAAGGAGCTTTCAACTCATTTCTGAGGAGCCATTAGGTAGGTTTCAGTTACTATGTAATGGTCCATCTCAGCTGAATTTCAGTTAGTGATCTAGGTCAAAGGACCACCTACCCTCTTTGGAAAAATGTTCATTTTGGGCAGCCAACTATCACGGTTTTCATTTGCAATCTATCAAATATTAGGTTAAATGTAGAGCATTCATTTGTTACTTTCATCTTATTGCCTTGTTTGCCTGTATGGAAAAGGTGGATATGATTTTTAAAAAAAATCCCACTCATTTGCTAACTACTTTTTCATATTTTATGGATCATACAGACACAGTTATGAACCATTTTTGCAGTAGCATCTACATTCATATCACCTATCCGGTGCTGTTATGATCTTACCTCTTAGCTATCTCTATTTAGTGTTATAATCCTACCACTTAGCTATTTCTCTTTGATTTACTATACATACAGGGTTAAAGCTGTTTTTAATCCCGTCACTGGCTCTTCCTGATTTTCCTCACAGCCATCAGTCTGCCTCCAATCCATTTTCATTTTTATCTTCTCGTGGCCGTGATTAATCAAGATACCAGTGTGTTAGGGTCTAAGCAAGCATTACAGGAAGGGCAAGCAGGACCTCGGTGCGGTGCAAAGCAGTCCCAGCCCTGCGTAGGGTGGTGCTTTACTGCAATGCCTGGTTTACTAGGGATGACTGCCAAGGGACATTGACTCTGACAGCCTCCTACTCTAGGACGGTAGATGAAAGGGGGCAGACTGCTTAAGAACGGTGGTTTACATATCACTATTATAAGTCAAACCTCAAGGGAAAAATCTGCTTGCTTACAAGCAGCTCATGAAGCAGTTCCTGTTGTAGAGCAAGTCACAAGCCAGAGAGAAAAAGAAAAGGTATCACTCTTGTATTTCAAACAAGACTGCATTTTTTAATCTCTACATTACCTTCACTCTCTGTGTCACTTTCCACTTGTCCATCAATCTCTATTCCAGCTGCAAGACAAAGAACAAAGAGTAATTGCATTTGTTGCTGGGATTTACACATGTGATGCTTTATACAACTAGCCCTTAAGTGCCAGCTGAGCTTGGCAGAACGTCCCTTATTGATTATACATTATATTCTTTTCCTACAGTGATGCTCTAAGTATTTACTTTAGTTTGGCAGATTGACAAAAGTTCCCTGCATGAGCAAACTGAAATTTCATGATCTTTGAGAGATGCAAAATGGTATGCTTGGAAAGTCCCAAGACATTTTGTCAAGTAGTTGGCAGCATCCAAACTGAAATGATCTCATAGTGATACCAACCATCTTCCATGATGACCTGTAAAGCACATTTCTTTTTCTTCCCCATGACAGCCTCCTGTCTTTCGCACAGACACCGTAGCTGCTATGCTGCGCTCGCACACCCCAGTCATATACGGGTTACTCTCTCTTCCAGTGCCCATGTGCTTGTCTCCTTGGCATTGCAGACAGACGGGCACGTCCAGCCGTCGGTGACCTCTTGCTTGCAAGCCATGTGGGCAGGGGAGAGCAGGGAGGGGTGGGAGAGGCAGGGAAGACCCGGGCTCTGCCTCAGCCCACCCAAACGCTTTCACTTCTGCTCCCTTCTCCCTGTGAAAAAAGCACCTGTTGGCATTACATTGCATTTCATTATTTAAACATGAAGGAAAGCCCTTTGGTGGATACTTGGTGGTATCGTATGAAACACAGACACAAGTCACGTCTGGTTCTGACATAAGCATGGGGCTGGAGGCTTTGAAAGGATCAATTTTCTTAATGCCATATTCTTTACTGACCTGCGTCAATCTGTGTAACCCTGTTAGTCATTCTCCTGCACCTTATTAAACCTCTCAGTCGGTGCCCCTCGGGGCATGGCTGTGGGTGACCTTTTGTCCTCCATGCGTGTCCTTCGTAGGGGACTCATGAGCAAATAGATGCAGCAAGGAGTCAGGAGTCAGGACACTGGGATCTCTCTTTCCTTTGCTCCTCTATTCTGTGTGACCTTTGCATACTCATTGCACTTGCTGGTAAAATAGGATAGATTTTCCTTCTAGGTGCTCTGAGGCTTAATTAATTAATGTGAGACCCTCATTCAGAAGGTCCTTTGGTACTGCAAAGTATTGTATTGCACACTGCAGCTTGCAGTCTTTTGATGGGCCAAGAATAGGTTTGTCTGAGCATTCCCTGGTGTAAAACCTGCAGCATCTGCCCCAGTTGTAGCTTCCTCGGAGAGCTGGTGCATCCCCAGCGCAGGGTTTCTCCTGCAGGCATGTGGATTGCGCAGGAACAGTTTCCCAAGAGGAAAGCTTACCCTCACGCTGTCTCTGAAATCTGCTGCGGACCCCCGGCTCGCGCAGGTGTCCCTTGGGGGACCTGGCGTGGTGACAGTACACACAAGTGTTGGCAGGAAGAGTGTTAATTCCCCCCTTCCCTCCCAAAAGAGAGGAATGTTGTGGAGATCAACTGGAGACTGCTGCCACCAGCAACTCTTGCAGATGACTCCTGCTCTGGGTCAGGTGCAGCACCCAAGGAAGTGCCAGCCTGAACAGGAGACTCTCTGCTGCTTTTTCTTGCAGTATTTTGGTCCAAAGGCACCTTTCAAGTATTTTAAGTCCAATCCCATGGATTGTTTGATCTGGCTTTGACTTTAGCTCAGCTCACCTGAGCTAAATACATAATGTATGGTATATGCCCATACATTATTAACAACTCTAACCGTACAAGTTCGTCACACAGGGCATTTTCACTGTGTTCCCCACACCAGTGGGTCTGACTGGTGCTGAAGACAGCGGTAGCGGTTTTTGAAGGTCTTCCCACTTAAAAAGTTTCACCTATAACCCTATGTATCGATGTGGTAGATTGCAAAGTTGTTCCAAATGGGATCACTAGGTCATTGCATTAATACTGCTCCAGGCAAAATGGAGAAATTTGCAGTTGCTGGAGGCTACTGGAATGGATTTTCTGCAGGCTACTTCAGTTGCCTTAAGCCTCAGCCCTAAGCATCTCTTTCCCAAACAAAGGATCTAGGGACTTCATTTTCCTTGTTAAATGAAAGCCAGGTTTCTGGAGAATCAGGTGGTAAGAGGTAAAAAGGGTGTGGATGCCCATCACACCCCCACAATGCTGTGCTCGGTGCTGGCACTGCTTCTGCCTCATGGCACCCTTCTTCTCCACCAAGGCATACTCAGATGCTTTTTGCATGCTCAGGGTATGCTCAGGTGAGCATCTCATTGCCAGAGTTGAGTATCCTGGTTTCTACCCCACTGCATGGTCAGTAATTCACCCATCATCTGCACTGGAGCTGAAGCAGCTGCAGGCTCCAGACCTGCTTATGCCACTTGGCATACCCATAGGTATTGAGCACATGATTTTGAAAAACAATGGGGACTGCAAATTCATTTTACTACCAAAAAGTGTGGCTGGGTAATACCTCTGTCCCCTGCTCTGAGTCAAAACGCCTGTCCTTTGATTTTATAAGCTGTTTACAGCAGTGGTGGCAAGGTGTGATGTTGTCGTGGCAGTCACAGGGGCCCTGGGCACCCCTTGCCACACGGGGCGATGAGATCACGCTGCACCATAGGAGGGGGTGATAGCTGAGGGGTCCCGGTGTACAGGACAGAGCAGGAATGGTAGCTGTTTTGTACAGTGCTCGTGAGGCAACACATCGGTATGGTTGTTCAGTGGCTGAACATATTTGGAGTAAGCTCTGTATGGATGTTGCTTTGCCCCCCCCCCCATACCTACACTGTCAAATGTAGTAAGATCGACTGTGACAAAACTGCACTCTTACAGGCTGGGTGGCAGCATTTTACCCTTGCATAGGTAGGGATCATTATCTTTCACACTTCCAACTTCACTGGACTCCATCCCATGGAGGGGAGGGAGGTGCATAATGGCTAACAATTATTTCCTAATGAAGAGGGCTATTAAAGTGGCTGCTCAAGCACTTACCCTTAAGGAGAAATCTCTACATTACCTTTCAGACTCAACCTGTGGTACAACAGACCCCTTTGCATATGATCTGCTGTTCCCTTTGCCTTAGAGCCTGAAGAAAAAATAAATAACCCACCCCAGCTGATGCTGTCTTCCTCCTCCAGAAGCAGTGGTCCACCTGTGGTGGATGTGCAGCCACACAAGCATGATGAGAAACTTTGGGGTCTTTGTCCCTCGCGGCACATGTCCTCGGGCGGAGAGGCAGAGCCAACCTCATTTTTGAGGCAGACCAGGCAGTGCCAGAGGGTGCGATGCAGAAAACAGGCTGGGCAGGTGACCCTGGGAAGCCTCCAGGAGCGGGGTTCAGTGCAACAAAGTGGTGTCATGCAAGCTGAGGCCAAGAAAAAGTGCAGCATGGTTAGGCCAAACCACAGACTTGCCAGCCTTATTTGCCTTGGTTTTTTGGTAAGTGCTTAGAGATCTGTAATTTCCCCCCAGAATCAGGCTGGTGGAGATCTCGCTGTACCTCTGTGCTGTTTTTGTCTGTGTGATACTGCGCTCGTAGTTCATGGACATTGAAGAGTGTTGGTCAAAAAAAGAAAGTTTGAAGAAAAAAGATATAGTTTTCGTACACAACATCGAATTATTCATGGGGAGAAAAACTTAAGGTGGGCTATTCTACAAAATGCTGTATCTGAAGTAAGAAAAATGTACTTCATTTCATGTCCTTTTGACATGCATCTTTCTTTGATGGTAGAAGGTGCTTCATTAAAGGAAACATATATACAAAAACGTTGCAACAAGCCCCAAGCATGGCAGGCCTGGGAGAGCAACGAGACATCTCCTGTGCTGTCAGAGAGGTTGCACACGAGGACTTCCCGTGTGTGTGTGTGTGTGCGCGCATCAAACAGATGACAGATCCAAAATAGCTCTGTGAAGGGCTGACCTGAGCTTGCATAGCTGTACAATGGGGAAATGCTGCCATTCTTCAGCACCAAGCACGCTGCCCTCCTCAGCTTATGAGCCTGATTTTCCTAAGAGGATAAAGTGTCTTGCAAGGTTTATGATTTCTTAGGATTATGGATTGGGGGGGATTAATGGATTAGTCTTTTACCTCTGAGTTATTCAACACAAGATATGAATAAGTAATGCACAACCACGAATCCAGCTATTATTTATGTAAATGTCAGACTTTGTACACAGAGTGTGAGCAATTTATGGAGTTGTAGCACTAATTTTCTTGTCCTATACTATTTAGTTTGTTTTTCCTCATGTTGGTGACTAACTCTATATAATTTGACAATTTTGAGTTTTAACATATGAGGACATTGGACGTCTCACACACCTCCAAGTGTTAAATAAAAAGCAGTTGTGTTATGGAGAAAGGGTAACTGAATCCTGGAAGCACATACAACATGCTTCTAAATGCTTAATGAGCTAGTGTTTCTCCTTTTCTTGCTTTCTGATTAACATAGGGCTTTAGCTAATTAATCCATGGATTACATTTATTCAATATTCATCTCATCTATAAGTAATCTTTACTTGAGAAGGTTTTCAGTAATAACAATAATACCTGACCTGTGAGTGGATATTTTGGTGAGTGCCTAAAACTTGCAAATTGCCAGAACCAACTTTAATGATATATCTGAGACAGACATTTGAAAGTTAGAGATCACTTCCCAACACTGAGCCGGTTCTGTTGGACTGACTGTTAAAGAAAACTAAATTTTTTTTTTTAAAACAACATAATCATGTTTTCCAGGGTCTCTCAGGCGTGCTTCATAAAACTGCATTCAGCTCAGCTGTGATCCAGCCTGGCTTTTGACCAAAATCTGGGTTTAACTTTGCAAAAAAAAAAAAAATTCTGACTAAGCCATGGAAAGCCAGCATGGGCTACATGTTAACCTGAGCATATATGTATGCAGAAGTCATCCTCGCCCTCAGGTAATCTCTGCAATGCTGTAGTGTTTCTCTGTACTTTGGTACAAGGGTCTGGAATGACCTCCGACAGAGCAGCATGGAAACACTCGGAAGGTAAGGACTTGTCAGCAGTGTTCACTGCAAACACGTGGGAAGACAGTCTCATTAATTTAACATAATCTGGAAAAGAAATTTCTCAGCTTTTTGCAGTCTCTGAAAATAACCCTCTGGCTCCCATACAGAATGGTGGGTCTGGACTATGGCTGGAGGCAGTAAAACAGTGCCAAATACATGTCCTATGCTGTTTGTGCAGTGTGGGCATTAGTTACTTGTAAGGACGATGCAGTCCCACTGGAAGAAATTGTGCGAGACTAATCTTGTGGTGTTGGGGATGCTCAACTCAGTGCCTTGCCAGCTTGTGTTTTGCCCATGGAAATAACCTTTATCTGAATAATCCCAACCCAAGGTGGGGAGCACGAGGTTCTTGGAGGCAGAGCTATTGCTTTTTTATTTCTTTCCTATTGTTATTTCATAGTGTTCTCTCTTTGGCTTTCACTCACCTCATGCCTCAAGGCACAGCTGAGAGTTTCCCGGGCAGGAGCGCCACAAGCTCTCTACATGCTGTTAGTCTGTGTTTTAGCTGAAGAACAATTACTGCCAGAGGGCTGCTAATTCACGTGGCCTGTCAGGAAGAATTAAACCAAAACAGGGGGAGGATGTGCACTGGCAGGTCCTGGAGGTGTGCCAGCTTGGAGAGATATCTCTGAACATCAGATCCATCATAGGATGCAGCCCCTCAGTCTTCCACCAGTTCTTATCATGTAGAAGCTGGTAATAAATTTTTATTTTTTTTTTAAAGGTGCTTATATTGCCCAGCTGTGTGAGAATAGAGCACCCCTTTAGCAGCAGCCTTGTGGGAAACACTGCAGTTATTAAGACCCCAGCCTAGGGCAAAACACAAGCCCATGTCTGCCAGCTCAGTGCCATCTTCACCAACTCCACATCTCAGGCTAAGCACATGCTTGGAGTCATCCTGGATCCACACGGGCCTGTCAGTGCTCTCCAAACATGGCGTATAGGTGTTTGGCAGTGGTGCTGGTCAGATGGTGTATGTTGCTCCTGTATTATCCCTCCTCATTGCTGACCTTGTTGGGGATAGGCTTTGAGGGCAGGAGGGTCTTGTTCATCTGAAAAATGGTATGCATCATGGTTCTGTGGTCCTGGCACTGTGTGAGAAACTAAGAGGCACTGGAAAAACCATTTTGATTTCTAACCAGAGACAGAAACCCCTACCCATCTCCCACGCTTCTTTTAGGGAATGGAGGCTGCACAACATTTTTTCCAACCCACCACTCCCTTTCTGAAGAGTTAATGAAGTCAAAAAATGAAGGTCATCATGAAGTTTCCAAGAAGAGAAAATAGGGGAATTATTAAAATTACTGAAACTTCTGGACTGATCTTCTAAAGCATGAAACTAGTCAACACACTTGTGCAGGACTTAACTGGAGAATGATTTTGTCATAAAGGATTTATATGAAGAAACTTCTGGTTTAGAGAATGTATGTGGAAAACCAAGAAGAGGGCAGGTTTTTTGCTCAAATTCTGGAGTAGAAGGTTTCTTGGGGAGGAACACTTTTGCTGGGCTCCCTTCCTACCTTACACACCTGCTCGGCCCTATTCTGGAGGAGAATTTCCAGCATGGTCCCCTCAGCTTTGTAGGAGGTGTCCAAAAGGCCAGCAAAGAAGGGCACGGTATGAGAAGATCAGGAGAAGAACATCCTTCACTGGAGTTGAGCCTTTTTTGCTGCCTCCTGTCCAGCCCCTCCAGACACAGAGGGGATGCTGCTGCTGGATTTCCCCCTCTTTTGTTCTGGGTCTGAGAGGATTTCTGTGGGAAAAATTTCTTTCACTTTTGTCTAGAATCTCTTTGCCTGAAAAACAAGATTTTTTTTTAATAGAGAAAGACAGAGGGAAAGCTGCCTGACAATCCAATCATGGCAGGAGGATCTTGCATGCTTTTAACCTCTTCCTAAAATGCGCAAAGCTCCCAGAGGAGCTCTGCCTGCGTCTGCACAAGCCAGACCCTCCGCTGCTTCAAGCTCTTAAAGCTTTAGTGACTTCCATGAGGCTCTGACAAGTTACACCAGCCATGGGTTTGTGCCAAATAACCCTAAAGCTTCTGCTAGATCACGGGCTCAGTGATGCACAGGACTTTGAGGGGTGTCCCCATAAAGCACTTGTAGTGTCAGAAGATCCCTGTGAAGGTCCCTGTTTGTGTCAGAAGAGGTGAGAGGGTGACTGGAAGTCAGAGCTAGGATCTCTGTTTAAAATTATCTCAAGGCCCTATACACGGTTGATTTATATTGGAAAAAAAACCCAAAACAACATGCTCTTGTGCCATTGTTAGAAATGTAAAGCCAGATTAATGAAATGCTTTGAATTATTTTTTTCTTAGGTTTTCCAGGTAAGTTTTTAAAAAGAATAAAATGCAGCATAAACCCAGCATCATAGTAGGGCACAAAACTCACATAGCATGAGAGCGAGCTAAGACAGAACAGAAGCAATTTGTTTGGGGAAGAGAAATACAATGATTTGGCATCTTAAAGGATTCTTTTAGTACATTTATATCATGCCACAGTAACCTGCTTCCTCCTTTGCCTCAGTGTCAGTTACTCCCTGAGTGATGAACAGATACTACTCACAAGAGTCGTACCCCTCTTCTGCTCCTAAGAAAGCAGCATTGCTTGTATGTAATATGCTCCTAGCGTACTCCTAGCTAGCTGAGATCTGGTCCAGGTCAGGATTGATGTACAATCAAAATGTCTTTTAGCCCACGGACAGTTTCTCCACAGGCAGGGAGAGACGCGGTGAGGTGGTAGGGGAAGGGAGAGCGTTTCAGGGGGATGGCATCCTTCATGTGCAAGATGGGCTCGAGAAACAGGAGGGGAAGAGAAGCAGATGGCTACCAGGCTTTCATGGCAGGGGGATGGAAGGGGTGGGTGATGCTCCATGCAGCTGAGGTGAGCGAACCCAGTTGCGGTGCAATGGGAACTCCCTCTTGTGGCAGCCACTTTGCACAGCAAATTGCTCCATTTCAGCAGATTTACCATCTCTTCTGGTAGAGGCAGCACACTTTATAAAGGAATGGGGGCTTGCCCTGCATGAAACTGGTATTTATTTTTTTCCTTCACACTGTGTCTGCTTTCTCTCTCATTACTGAGTCAGCAGAGGTTTCATGAGCATCTGATTCAGAAAGAAATCTGGTGTGGCAGACCAGACGTGCTACTGAGTTAAAATATTACATTTAACAAAAGTCCTTTTTAAGCTTGCCGTAACCCCCATGGGTGTTTCTAGAGAGCAGTCTCTGTGTTTGTAAAGCACCACTGCATTTCACACCCCGGTGGCTCTGGTGGTGCCGTACTTGTTTTATTAAGAGAAGATGCTCACCGTGCTCACTCCTGGGCTCCATGGGTCTCGCGGGGCTGGAGCTACAACCCGGGCTGAGTGATAAATGGCTCTTTAAGGTGGCTGCCAAACTGAAAAACTGAATGGAAAAAAGGCCACTTTGGTTAAACACAATCTGCCTTTTAAACCCCAAAATTTTCTTATTGAAACTTAAAAAAAACCCCCAAACAGAACACCGAGACCCCAAACCAAGGTTTGGGTGCTTGGTTTTTTTTTCATATGAAATGTCATTCAACTAAAATGATGTCCTGTTGAGAAGTGAAGGGCCAAACTGGCAGAAGTGAGGATGAAGGGGAGGCGCATCCCTCCCATCAGGTGATGCCCTCCTCTTCGCACAGCTCCCTGGGTGAGCCACTAGTTTCTTTTACAAGAGCCAAGTACGATTTTGCCTTCTGCCTGAATCTTTTCAAGGCTCTAATTCTCACATGCACCACCGCATGACACTCTGCAGGGGGGCCTGTGTCTGTAGCTTCTCTTCAAGCCGGGTGACTTTCTAAAGGAGGTGGGAGTGCTTTTGGGAAAACTGAGGAAAATTCTGGTTGAGGATGGCAGTAGAAATGTTTTCCAAAAGTATCACGGGAGAGGACTAATCAGCAGATTTATGGTTTCTGTGATTGCATCTGGATTCAAACCTTTCAGGTTTTCAGCCTCTAGAAAATATCACGGTGCAGCCCCTCAGCCCCAAAGCCCTCCCCTCCTCTGCTTCTCTGGGTGCTAAGATGGCGATTGCTGGATGGGAGAGAGAGGCCCAGAGGAGATGTTGCTGAACGCTTCCTAGCATGCTAATCAGCCAACAGCCAAAGGATTTCTCACATCATCCTCATCTGTACTAAAACCTGAAATCTTTATCTTCTGCTCTCTTAGGTAGAATTGGAGCTACAGCCTCAAAAAGCAGAACAGAAGTGAAGAAAGCAAGAGAGGGTTTTGTGGGCTTAAACATTAATCATATCCTAAATTACATGCATACTGACATGCCAGGCCTTTTGTAATATTAGTTTCATATTGTGTAAGTCCTCAATAGAAAACTTGCTATATTCTGTCTCTTTTAATCCTCAATTACATGCATACTGACATGCCAGGCCTTTTGTAATATTAGTTTCGTATTGTGTAAGTCCTTAATAGAAGACTTTCTATATTCCGTCTCTTTTTTTAAGGACTATTACTAACCATCTTGCTATTGAAGGATATGTTTTCTTTTTTTTTTTCTTTTTTTTTTTTTAAATTTGTGTTTCCTGTGTTTAACAGAATAGAGGTGCGGTTGGAATTCCCGCTTGGTAACAAAAGCAGATTGGAAAAATCTCTTAGGAGTATTAGCCTGAGGAATTTTACAATCACTTATCACAAATATCTTTAGGAAAAGCCCCAAACTACTGGGAGAGGGGCTGGAAGGAAATAAACTCGTTATTTCCCAACAGGGTGAGATGATGAGGCATTCATTGCAGCTGAGCTTGGCAAATCAGGTAGTCTGCGCAGGAGGGCTGAGACTGCGATCTGAGGTCAGTAATTCAACATAATAATAGAAAAGTATTTAGATATGGAGCTAAAGTTATGCAAGTGTGTAGGGATTTATTTTCAAGCAGCTAAGTAATTCAACTGACTTCAGCCATGCCATGTAAATGCTTTATGTTAGGCATAGTTTCAGAAACTTGGTGAGTCTGGGTCTCTTATGGCACCCAAAGCAAGAAATTATACCCTGTTGGTTTCTGGTGTAATTCTACTGACGCTGGAAAGATCTATTTTAGAGGTACCTGGAGCCCGTGTTGGTCTGAGGAAAAAATTCTGGGCTGTCTCTTTAAATTGTTTTAATTTGTTTTCATGATGTTTCTTTCCTTAAGTGTACTACCAAGGCACTTTATTATCAAATCTCAAGGCAACAGGCCAGCACGTCTTGAGAAAATCTTGTTGGATTTTCATTCATAGCAAAACACTCCCCAAGTTCAGTGGAAACTTTTGTCGTTTTGTCTCATGAACAAATTAAATATCTAATAAGTGGCAAAGGAAGAAAATCCCCAACAAGTTATGTGCTTTTGAAGTGTTAGTTATTTCCATGCTTATTATTAAAAATGACTGTGTATTATTGAATAGTGACTGAGAAAAATGTAACGAAAAATGAAGGCCTATCCTTTACCAGTCCAGAGTGTGTTGCTGATATAATTGGCTTATGAAAAGTTACTGCTTTTATCTGGGCTTTATTTAAAGTCACTGAGTATCTTCTAGTGCATTCATTCCCTTTAGATGATTTGTGAGAAAGCTCCCTTTGTTTAGAGATGTAAGAAGACGGTCATTTGTTACTATTATTAATATGTGTATGTACATATATACACCTATATACACATGTGACCATATATATGTGTGTGTATACACATATGTGTATAGATCTTCTTTTGTTCAAAGTACCACAGAGTTCTGGTATGGCTGGGTGCTGTGAAACTTAATGTCCAGCATTAAGTGTATAATGTAAAACATATCTGCATGACTCTTCTACCGTATGGCCAGGACAGTAGCACATTCGTATTCTTTTGAGCTTACAAATGTTTATGTTGACTTCATCTTCTGGAAGACTTTGAGTTGGGTAAATCCAGTGTTAAAACTAAAACTGAGCTGATGTGGATGAGGTTTTCAGTATCACAATGAAACTGGATTTTTTTGAAACTTTAAAATAAAAATTGAATGCAGGTGTGTCCAAGCAACCTTTTCCATCATCTTGGGCTGAGTTACCACCTGCAAAAAATCATGATCTTCCAGCAGCTGAAGCAGTCTGGAGTTAGGCTGGCAAAACTGTTTCTGGCAAATACCTAAGAAACGTTGCGATGTTCACTGGGCAGAGTAGCCTTAATGTTATTGGTGAGCCCCTGCTGTTAAACTTGACTCATGTGATAGTGTAACAAGGTGAAATTTAGCCTGATGTTTTAAATTTTATCAAGTACATAGGCACTGACCCAGTTCTTTGGGTGCTTCTTTGATCGGAGACTTTTATTACAGGAACTTCATTTGTTAAATCCCTATTGAACGTGTTTGAGATCAGGTGAAGTACATTGCCATGAAGATTCAACTGCAAAAGATAGAAAGATAGGTTATTTAAAGAAGACAAAATACTGTTTATTAAAATATTAACCTTCTGTGTGGAATGCAGAATGGATTTTGTTTTTTGTTGTTGCTTTTTCCTCTAACTGCATTGGCCTGTTCCTGGGGCAATTTGTTAGCAAGTGCTCGTTTACAGTGTCACGACACACTCACGCTTTTGGCTTAATAACGTGCCTTCTGGTTTGTAGTTGCTTGCTATGACTGCAGGACTCTCATCAAAACCAATATTAACTTGCCTTAGCCATTGAAGAGAGAGAAAGAGCAATCTGTTTGTATTTATTAAGACCAAATGGACAAAGTCTTAAGCAACCTAGTCTGAACTTGGCTTGGACCCCATTTTGAGCAGGGGCTTGGACAAGAGACATCTTGAGGTGTCCCTTCACCCTGGACTATCTTATGATTACTGAAAAATATCACGCACTTGTGAGCTAATGGGAACTGCTCTGTAGGGCATGAAGGACGGACTGTTTAGACTATTTAATCTAGACTGTGTAGTCTAAGCCTTTAGTTTGGGCTGGAGTTCTGAATCCCTCCTTTTCTTTGCAAAATGATGTTAGTGTTCTCTCTCTGTGACAGAGAGAAATGCTGATTGCACCTGCTGCTTCCAACCTGAACCCTATCCCTGTCTCCCCTGAGCACCAGACTGTTTGTTTTCTTTGGCTTTATGGAATTTTAAAGAGCTTTCTCTAAACCTCATGCCTTTATGCATACAAAAGGGATTTGAAAGGCCTTCCTTTTGACCTGCTAAACTCAGAGTCCCTCTGGGGTTTGCCTAAGACTCAAGCTTTTATCTTGTTAAGTTATGCTAAAATAGTTTCCAGTGTGTGGTATTTTAAGTTACCAGAATACTGCAGCTCATCTATTTTGTATTTCTATAGGGAAATATAAGCAAATTGTGCGCCAGGAGAAATCTAGCTTTATTCTTGTTTTGCTACAGGGAAACTGAGTCTGAAAGGTGTTAAACTATGCGCTCAAGAAGGTCAATGAAGGTCTTCAACTTTGGTCTTCTCATTACCAGATTTGTGCTTTACCCATGTTTATTTGCAGTTTTTACCTCCCACTTTTCGTTTCATGAACCCGTCTTTCCATAAAGATTTGCACGTTGTGGCCTGCTTGAGACTATCAGCAACACATTGCCTTTACATAGAATTTCACCAGTTACATTATCTATTCCTTTTGATACCACGGGTTGAATGAGAATGTGTTCCTCCTGCTAGAGATTTGTAAGCAGGACCAAATTCCTGGTTTTATTAAATTGCAATCTCTTAACCCAGAAATCCCTAACACCGTTATTAAGACCCTGCTGAATAGGCCAGGGTGTGTATGCAAACTGGGTAGAGTGCAATATTAGCAGTCTCTGACTGTGGCCAGAGAGGTGTCTGGAGAAGCAAATGGAAGCATCATCCCATGCCAGGGCCAGGAGCGGCACTGTCTGTTTCTACCTCTGCTCCTAATGCCTTTTTGGGGGCCAGCATCTTCAGTGACAACAGTGCTGAGCAAAAGTAGATATTTTGGTAGAGTGAGCTAAAAAATGCAAGTGCTTCAGGCATGTTGTAGCTCTTGGCTGTATCCTGGGTGGATCGAGTGCAGGGGGAGATGAGTAACAGCTGATGGATCCCTCGTTGTCTTTGGGCAGATGAGGTATCTGAAGATTGCTGCAGCTCAAACAGTGATCGAGGAGGGCAAGCTACTGCCTTCTTGACCAAGACTGGCTCTTGAAAGGGGACCCCTGAGGATGTGCCTGGCAGGTTAAACACAGACCTGAGCCTGTCCCTGGCATGGGACCTGCCCAGGGACTTTGCAAGCCCTTGTGCCCCTGCGGTCTGAGTGTGCACCTTACAGACCCAGCCAGCAGCCAAAACCACAGAGAGGGTCCAAAGCTCCTCCACGAGTAGCTGTGGAGGTAGGCAGGGGTGTGGATGGGGAGACAGCGGGCAGTGGGCTCGCTGATGCAAAGCCTGTGCTTAGGCTTGCAGTGCTGATACCACCAGAGCAAGGAGGGCTGGTAAAGGAGAATGCCCTTTTTAAAAAAAAAAAAAAAAAAAAAGTTGACATTGTGAGCTTGTTTTTAAATGCATTGCAATGAAAACAAACACTTTTGAAATTTTTGTTCTGAAGATTTTTTCCCTTTCTAAGGTAGTCAGTATTTCAGTGGCTGGGACACTTGTCTGGGGTTTGGGAAATCCAGACTGAGGGACCTGCTCTGAATCGTGTAGATCTGGAGCTTACAGACACTTCTACCTCTCCTAGGCAAATGCCTTAACCTCTTACCTGAGAGTTTTGGTCCCTCAGTCTTGTATTGTGGCTGCTCTGCTTCTGCTGAGTGAATGTGAATTGAATTAGGCACAGACCCTTATGGCTGGGACGGGGGAAGTTGCCCAATGGAGACAGACATGAGCCCGGGTGACTGGAGTGCGTCACCTGCTTCTGCAGTCAGTGAGAGCTAAGAAACTTGTATAGCAGCAATTTTATTGCAATTTCTAGTGCCTCTGTAAGGAGATGAGATTTTTTTGTTGGAATAATTTCCTGTCTATGTCTCAAAGGTTGAGCTCAGAGATGAAGAGGGGACCTGGATGCTGGCAAAATCAAAGACCTGCTGTGAGTTGAGCATAGGGATTTAATGGCTTAGCTATGTTGTATTAATCACTTATTCCTCTGTTGCCTCCATTTCTACATTGAATTCAAAGTGTCCTTTAAGTGGAATTGCTTAAAGAATATCTACACCTAATGTTTCAGCAGACAGCAAGGTGATGTGGGTTGTTTTTATTTTGTTCTTTTTTATAGATACATGCTGACTTATACACCAGTAGTTAGTCTCAGGAAAGCACCTCTGATATCAACGGAGCCATGCTGATTTATGCTGCCTAAAGATTTGGTCCACCATTTTGCCAAGCCTGTGCAAAACGGTGCTTTGTGCTCGTGCTTCTCTGTGCTCCCAGGAGATCACAGGTGACATTCCCACCACCCATCGGGCTCCAGTTCGTGTTGCAGGGGAAGATGGAGCTGCAAAGCATAAGCAAATGAAAACAAGTGCATTTTTATAGTATGTTTTTTAAAGACAAGGAATGCAATTGAGGTTTGTGAAACTGTGTGAAATCATGGAGGAAAATAATATCGAGCCTGACAGCTTTTGGAGAGTCTTCAGAGCAGTGGGGCCAGCTGAGGCACCAGATAACTCGGGATGTTGGTTGTGAAACAAAAAGCTGTTGCTTTTAGACCATTGGACCTAATTTCACTTAGTCTAGGAAGCTACATGGAGAAGGGAAATGAAGTTTTCTGAGGGATTTCAAATTTTCAAAAAATTTGGTTTAGCCTATGTTAGAGTTTAAAAGCAAACATTATGAAACCTTCCAGTGATGGGAAATCTGTTAGGGCAATCATTGCAGATTGACTGGAACATTTCAGGTTTGGTTTGGTTTGGGTTTTGTTTTTTCACTCTGTTTTCCTCAAAATGAATCTTTGGCTAACAGAGCTATAAGAGTAGTTTGAATGCAGGTATACTAATATTTTCCTGCAAATGGAATCGTGACTTGAAAACTACTGAAAAGGGATATCTGAAAGGTATGTTTTGCTTCTTATAGCAAAACCTTTATCAAATATAATATCAAATATAATTCTAGGGCTGATTGAACTGCATTGATTGGCATCTGCTGGTAGTGTCAGCATTTGAGAAGGGCATGAGCTCTTGATGTATGGAAAGAGCTCTTGAGAAAGGAATGGCTCCTGATACAAACAGAGTAGACCAGGCTGTCATTCAGAAAGTACGGCTGAGAGAGCTCTCAGGAAGCTGCTCCTTACTTTCAGCAAGAAGCCATTGCTGCCTTTCTGAGAGCTGTTACCATGCGGTGGCTGTAAACTGCCTGAGGATAGAGTCCAAAACTGTTGCTTTCATCACTCGTTCCCCCTCTTGGATACCATAGCAAGCACCCAAGAGGTGGCAGCTTTCTTGACCACCACTTCATGGCACCGGATTTTGTGAGCACTTTGAATGCACTTAAGAATAGAGTCAGCCAGGTTTACTTTACCTGTGCTCACCATGTATGGTCGTGCATCATCTCTTGGGATACACTGGGATGCAGAAAACCTTCACCTGTCAGCTGTGAGGCGCCTGGCCCTAAGGACGTGGCTAGAGCTGGCATGCACCACCTATGTGTGAGTGCAGGATTTCCACATTGTTAGGCATGGTCGAGCATTCAACTGCAAAACCATCCACATGAACCCACAGATCTTGGTGGTCCACCAGGAAGAGGACACACCTGAAGCTGTGTCCCTCCAGCCCCATCTGGCAGCACCTCTCTGCTTGTTCACAGAGATGGAGGAGTGGCATTTAACTGAGGCAAAGCAGCTTTGCTAAAAGCCAGTTTTGGAATTGTAATGAGAGTGAAATTATTTGTCAACATATGAATTTGGCAAGTAGCTTTAGATAGAAAGAAAACATGCAGGGAGAAGTGTATAGTTAAAAAAACCCAACAAAACCACAGGCATTTCATTCAATTTTTTTAAACACAATTTTTAAAATGAGAAATTTCTGCCTCTTTTTTCCTCTGGACAAAATAAAAACAAAAAATTCTGTTTCAGTTCAGTTTAAACTGGTTATCTTCACCTTAAAAATTTTTCAATTCAACGTAAGTCTTTTTTTCACCCCCTAAAATTTTAGGCAGTACTGAAGGGAAACACGCTTCCAGATTTTAGTATTAAATTTCCTTACAGTTTTAAGGAAAGTAATAATCATTACACAAAGAAATCCACTTACCACACAACAAAAACTAATTCTATGTGCTCATTTGAGCCAAATAATTCTGTTATAATTAACATGATATTGACTATGATGTATGGATCTGAGAAATATTTATCATGGATCCTTTAATATTTGACACTGATGGCACTGCACCATTTCAGTGGGCTTGCACTTTTGACCCCTGCCTCCCCCAGATGCTGCAAATCGGTGCTGTCTCAAGAATTTATATATTAATTCTTGACATCATCATGGGTTTCGTTACATTGTCAAGTAAAAGGAGGATTCTTGCTGCTTCTCAGTGAATATAGTGTTGAGCTGTATTACTGCACTCACTGATAACAACAAATTGGTAATTTACTGGGAATGAAATGTTGCTACCATAGAAAAAATATAAATTATAAGAATTAGATTGCTCTGTCAAGAAATTCAGAGATTAAAGTGCCTATTTGAATATATATATGCAGACCTAATGGATGCAAGGCTATAAATGCAGAGGAGAGGGAATGATTACAGCAGTAGATTTGTGTAGTTACCAATCTATAAAAATCAAACAGCCAAGGCATTTGTAAAGGAAAATAGGGATATCATTAACAGGAGAGTAAATTTTTAGACAAGATAAATGGAAGATAAACTGCGATATTTACCAGCTAAAAGGGGGATGCTTATGTTCAAAACTTCAGGCCCCTCCAAAGTTGCTTGGACAGATTTACACCTTTTAAAATCATCTCTGTCTGTCTGTCAGAGGGGCCCTCCCAGGTCCCTACAGATAAAGTCCATCCTCTTCTTCACATAGCAAACTTAATTGCTGGGTTTATCACCAGCAGCAGCTGCCAGGATGGAGTTCAGGCTGCTCTTCACTCGAGTTTCTTACTAGCCTGACTCAGCTGGATCCATTTTTATTACTACTTGCAATTTTGAGGAATGCAAGCAAAGACATCTATTTCAAGGAACATTGAAAAAATCCTTCTTTTTGATATTTTTGTTTGTGCATGGTTTTAGCAGAATGATTTCACGAACAAAAATTGCAAGAGTAAAAACTGGTAACAGAAGTTGAAAGCACAATGAAGATCCTGTGTGAAATCAGAAAACTCTCCTGGATGATCTGTAAAAGGAAATTTTGAAAAGAATCTGTTTCTAAATGTCAGCTTTGTGAAAGATACAGGGCAGGATGAAAAGAAGATTGCCTTGAGGAGACTGGACACTTGACTTTCAAAATTTGTAAACTGTCACCTTTTAATAAAAAGGTAACTGGCACATGCATGTATTTCTGTATTGACTAACACAAGCCAAAGTTTTAATGTATGTAAGACTGAAGCAGAAAAAGGCCATTATATGCTAAGCCATAAGAAAAATGTGTTGAAGAACTGCCCCCCAGCAGTCAATGACAGTTTTCCATCACAAGCAGCTCCATCAATAACAAATTACAAGTTTTCAATCCCCATGCCAAAAAGTAATGTGTGCCACAGAAGCCCATGTATCATATCATTGTACTGGAGTGCAAGCCAGAGTACGCTGGGGCACCTATTGGCTTTTCAGAATAATTTGGAGGAAATAAGCATATTATGAAGTATTGTGTTTTGTTAATTTGCTCTCAAAAAAGTATTATGCTACAGTGAAAGCAGTCAATACAAACCAGCCACGGGAAATTATACCATCACAAGGAGCGCTGCGGTTACCTCCACAGCGAGCACGAAGCACTCGGCAATTCAGAGTGTAAAGCGTGAACATTAATAGGGATATATACAGTAGTATGTATGTAACGATGTCTTGTGAGCTGGCCAGAAAGCTCTTGGCATTTTTAGTTTTGGTTTTCATAGTGGTGGGACGTATTGTCCTTTTATCTGCATTTATTTCTTCCTAAGCTGCTTATCACGAGTTCTGGTACATGTACAACCAACTCGCTGTGATGTGAAATGCTTTGGAAATTCTTCTCAAGACTCGCAGAAATGCATAACAGAAAAGTTATTCTTCTGAGTTCTTGAAAATTCCTTGCTGTGTGTATATATATGTATGTGTGTGTGTATGTATACCTCTATCTCATGCATGTGAAAATAATGTTGTGATTCGTATGTAAATATGAGGACCTAAATGATGCCTAAAGGTTCAAAGAGTGTAAGTGAGCTTGCTGGACTGAACAGCAGAAGACCTTTATTGTTCCTATTTAGTGTTGGAAACGTTGTTGTAACCATATCCACAGATAACCATGCTGCCTCGCTTTGTTAGTTGCGTGTTTCCCCAGACAACTGTACTTCAGAAATGCTGGCCAGAGCTGGGTTGGAGATAATGGTGGTTTGAGTGCAGAGTAACATCAGTGTTTTTAAGAGATATCATTAATAAATCACTCTAATACATTCAAGCCCATAGTTCAGCTAGGCCCTTTTGTTAATATTAGGGAAAACTATGGTCAAGCTTCCCAGCCTGAGTTTAAATATGGGGGTAACACAAAAAAATCAGTTTCGTATACGGTCTGGAAAGCCAAGGGTATTAGTTCTCTCTCTAGGCACTGTAATACCACTGCAATACTCGCACATTTACATGTATCAATAAATTCACTTCCCAGCACCATACGAAGCAGAGAAGTCACTTTATTCCCCAGAAGGAAGGAAAGCTGAAGACGTGTTTGCTGTCTTAATGGCACTTGGGTCCAGGGCGAGGTGCAGGCTGTCTTGGCCCCAGCAGTGAGGATGTGGGTTTCTGCGAGCTGGCTGGGCAGGACTCACTCCGGGTCGTCGCTGTCACCTCTGATGTGGCCTGTGTCTGACTTCTGTCTTCTTTCGAGACAGTTAGCAGAAATGCACAGCCTTTTCTCTCTGGCTGCGTTTTTTCTGGCTGACGTGTTGAATTTTAAAAAAGCTATCTGGCTCTTCCTCCAGTTTACCGTGGAGGGAGTGTTTGCTGCTTGACTATTGATGTATTCTTAAAATGGAATAGAAATAATTACAGTATCCCATATTTCAAAATACATGCTGTCTAGCATGCCCTGTGAGGCGCTTCCTTATTCTCAGTAGAGAAAAACTGAACCTCTGATCGTAGTTGAGTGCATTTAATGCAGGCGCGTCTCTGTCTCGGGAGAAGTTTCCATGTGGCACTTGCAGGTTAGAGAGGGAAAAGAGGAAATTATTGCAAAGATTCCTGCTACATCCTGGTTTTCTTTCTTTCCCTCCCCAAATGTTTGAAAACAATTTATGAGGTGAAAAGATGCACGCATTATTTTCCGTTGTCTGTAGGTTCTTCCATATTAGGCCACAGAAAGATAACATATTGCATATATGGACCCATGTTCATATCTGTGCATGGTGCTTCAAAAAAAATCAAAAGGCAAAAATGGCATGGTGAGGTATGGACCTTAATGCACAGACTTTTTACACTTTGCAATAGTACTAGTACTATCAATATTTTTCTATTGTTATAGTACTGAGAAACCAAGCTGGCTGGAAGTGTGCTGTGCTGGGAGCAGAACAAGAAGTCTCTGCCCCAAAAAGATTCAAGTCTTCTCCTAGTGTGTCCAGCTTGCTTGAAAAACCCAGCCAGGGTTTTCCAGGTTTTGCCTGTGAGCCGTTCCTGCTTGCAGGAGGGAGGGCTGCTGGCAGAGGGGAGGACAGGGTCAGCCTGGGAGGCTGCTTTTGATGCAAAAGGCAGGAGGGGTTGTTATACTTGATGCGGTGGGAGAGGAGGAGATGTTTTTGGGACCTGAAGGGAAGGTGACAATAATCTCACAGTAGCCAAGGCATATGAAAATTAGCATCGTGGTTAATGGTCAGGCCTGCTGATCTAAGCTAGAGAAACTGGTCAAAATGAGAGGCAAGATTTCCAGAAAAACAAAACTAACCTAAGTCAAGACTTTTTTCAGCCACCAGCTGTTTTCCTGTACCATGCATCTTAGTCCATCACTAGACCTTGGAAAGACTAGGTTTCTTTAAAGTCCCACTTCATCCTTCTTATCCCAGCCACACAGACGGTATAGTCTGACCTAAACTGGTCTGTGAAGCCTGGACAAAGAGGCATATCTCCGTCACTACCAGCAGCTGAGACTGAGTTGCACTAGGTCAGGATCTGCACTGTAGCTGCAGGGGCGTAGGAGGAAGATTGCAGGCTGCTCTTCTGCAATACACTGATTTCCCACGAGCACTAACTGTATCCTGGCCTTTGTCCGGATGCTGAGCTCAGGGCTAAGCTACGGACTGCTTGTGATTAAACGTCCAAGGTCATGCACAGCAAAAGCCAGTGGTGCAGATTTTGAAACACAACGTTGGTCATGCGCAGGGACAACACCATCGAAGAAAACAATAGAGTGAATTAAGTGTTAGCTCCTGATGTCAGAGAGTGATGGCCTGCAGGGAGCTCGCCCAGCTCAAGGGGCTGTGCATGTGATGCTGCCAGCCTGGGACTGGGGGCTCTTCCCAGAGGGAAGGGGGCAGCACGGAAGTCATTCCCTCTGCATTTCTTTTTTCCTTCCAAACTCAGGTGGCTACGGACCCACCTCCTCTGGTTCTGCCTGTATTCAAGCAGATGAGATCCAGAATTATTCTCTTGGTTATTGCATAAATACTCATGGAGTGGCAATGTCCCCGTGTATGGAGCGGTATCAGCTGTGCCTGCAACCGGCCAGCCGAGTGGAAAAGAAACATCATCTGCATCAGGTGGAAATGGAAGGAAACTGAAAATTAAAAAAAAAAAAAAAAGGCTGTGAAAGCCTAGAAGCACTGGTGTGTTTGATATTACACAGCAGTATGTACTGGCCACATAGGCACTGTGTGTACAGTGCTTGCTTGTGATATCCTAGACTTCATGGGGTTTTCATAGGCCCCTAAAGGATATAGGCTTCTTGTTAGCTAACAAAACATGCTGTGTAGTTTAATTAGCTTCCTGGGGAGGGAAAATCCCCATGGATTTAAATTACAAGAAGACTCATGGATTTAAACAAATTCTGCAAACACAAAGCACATTTTTGGCTGGTCTCCCACCTTCCAGTTACATGGGATTGTTCTTGTCCCTCTTACCAGCACTCTGTGCTACCTCCCTGTGTTTTATAGTGTGAAGGAAATGATGCTTTTACCTATAGTGTTTTTTTTGTTGTTGTTTGTGGGTTTTTTTTTTCTTTTTTTAATCAGCGTTCTTGACAGCAGTTAGCAGAAGCCTCCAGCTTTCTGCCCCACTGCTTTCAATTTCTGTGTCCCGGGAGGAGGCTGCTACCCTGCTGACTCTGGCACGTCACCCCCGAAGCTGTGTGCTGATCCTCCTCCATGGGAAGCCTTTCCTGAGAATCCCACTCAATTCTTAAACATCTGGCATCAGATTATGGTTAACTGCTTTTTCAGCAGTTAAATCCAAAGTTGCCTGCCCCAGGAGACTCGGAAAAAGCAGAAAGAGCATCTGTTAATTTGTCTTGGGCCGCATTGCTGCACCTTTATGGCAATCTGTTTCTTAATTATGAAATGCAATATCAAATATGCCCCCACACAGTGTAGGGATCACGGAGCCCAGACAGGTGTGTCTGTCCCCATCGTCCTCTTCCTTCTGTGGTTTGTGTCAGAAACCACACTTCAGTCTTGGATTTTGAGTGTTGCTTCTTGTAATCTGACCTCTGCTTCCAGAGAAACCATCAGAAGATGTTTTTTTCTCTGATCAATGGTTAAAAGTTTATTTCTTGGGGCATTCACTAGTACAGACACCTGGCTTCAGTTTCACATTGTTTCTCTTTGAAATAGTTAGTACCTAAGCGTCTGGTTGCATACTCCAGTAAGAAGAGTTATCTATGGACCACTGAAAAAAGCTGAATATTTTTGTAGAAACCTGCATAAATGTAGCATGGGATAAATTTTAGAAGTAGTCTCTGTGGGAATGGCAGAAATCCTGATTCTGTGCAGTTCCCAGATCATTAAGGGACAACAGGTTTTCACAATTAGGATGCTGTAAATCAATATGTATGAATGGGGAGGTGCTAAACAAGCAAAATCCTATTGGAACCCTTCACAGAGGGCTTCCCACTGCAGCCAGAGGCTGAGGACCTCCCACCCCTGAAGAACTTCTCCTGGCAGAGGTCCTAATCCTGACCCTCAGAGAGGCTGGGATCAGTCCAGTTAAATGCTGGACAAATCATTATGATCCTTGAATCTGACTTTCCCTGTCACACAGGTCATGTAATTTCATTTTACTTATTCATTAATGCCTAGATTTTTTGACTGAACTCAAGTATCTCTCTTCTGAAAAGCTAAGGACTGTGCATAGTTAGGATCCAGCACATTGCGAGCCACCTTGTTCCATCAATCAATATAGAAAGAAACTTTCTCCTTCTTTTTAGCCTGAATTTGGCTAGATTAATCTTGCTGTCACTGAATTTTTTTTTTAAACCTTTATCTGATAGATTGGGTTCGCCTATAAATATATATATTTTTTTTCTTCGTAAGCCTAGAAAGATTCTTAGCAAATCAGGTCTAGCTAAAGTTCCAGACACAGTTTGTACATTGAACTGCATCCGTCTAAAGCTATAAGGTAGATTTGCTAGATCACAAATTATTATTTTCTGAACTTTTGCCAATTAATAAATACTCTTTGAAATGTGGGTGGAAGTGGTAAACATCCTGCTTCACAGTCTCCTTCACTGGTGTGTAATAGAAATGTTTGCAGCTTCTTTCGACTTGGGGTGTTCCTTCTCACCTGTCCCAGACCTGTTTTTGCTGTCTTTATTAGTGCGTTATTTCCCACCTTCTTCGCAGCTTTGCTGGCCCCTCCGAGTCGGGTGCTCCGTGATGGCAAAGAGCGTGACTCTCTTCCCCTGTACAAAGCACAGTGCGGGGGAACAGGAGGGTGACCCATGGTGTTGGCAGCCCAAGCTGGGTACCTTTGAGGCAGTGAAAGAGCCTGGGGAAGACACAGCACGGGTGCTCCGCGGGGCTGCATGGCTCCCTGGTCCTTGCAAGCACCTGCGCATGTAGCCCTGCGTTTGCTTTTTAACGTAATCTCTGTGGTTTTGCTAATGACGACCTGGTTTAATTGGGTGACCAAACTACCCATCATATGAATCATGTACCATCCTGTGGTGGGTTGACCCTGGCTGGACGCCAGGTGCCCACCAAAGCCGCTCTATCACTCCCCCTCCTCAGTTGGACAGGGGAGAAAAAATATAATGAAAGGCTCATGGGTTGAGATAAGGACAGGGAGATCACTCAGCAATTACCGTCACGGGCAAAACAGACTCGACTTAGAGGAAAAAAAAAATTAATTTATTACCAGTCAAATCAGAGTAGGATAATGAGAAATAAAACCAAATCTTAAAAACACCTTCCCCCCTACCCTCCTTTCTTCCTGTGCTTAACTTTACTCCCAATTTTCTCTACCTCCTCTCCTCCAGCAGTGCAGGGGATGGGGAATGGGGTTTGGGTCAGTTCATCACACGTTGTTTCTGCTGCTCCTTCCTCCTCAGGGGGAGGACTCCTCACACTCTTCCCCTGCTCCAGCGTGGGGTCCCTCCCATGGGAGACAGTCCTCCATGAACTTCTCCAATGTGAGTCCTTCCCACAGGCTGCAGTTCTTCACGAACTGCTCCAGCGTGGGTTCCTTCCATGGGGTGCAGTCCTTCAGGAACAGACTGCTCCAGTGTGGGTCCCCTGTGGGGTCACAAGTCCTGCCAACAAACCCGCTTCAGCGTGGGCTTCTCTCTCCACGCATCCACAGGTCCTGCCAGGAGCCTGCTCCAGTGCGGGCTTCCCACGGGGTCACAGCCTCCCTCAGGCATCCACCTGCTCCAGTGTGGTGTTCTTCATGGGCTGCAGGTGGATATCAGCTCCACCGTGGACCTCCATGGGCTGCAGGGCGACAGCCTGCCTTACCATGGTCTTCACCATGGACTGCAGGGGAATCTCCACTCCGGTGCCTGGAGCACCTCCTCCCCCTCCTTCTTCACTGACCTTGGTGTCTGCGGAGTTGTTTCTCTCCCATCTTCTCACTCCGCTCTCTCTGGCTGCAACTGCAACTCCCCTGGAACTTCTTTTCCCTTTCTTAAATATGTTATCACAGAGGCGCTACCACTGTTACTGAGTGGCTCGGCCTTGGCCAGCAGTGGGTCCGTCTTGGAGCCAGCTGGCATTGGCTCTATCGGACATAGGGGAAGCTTCTAGCAGCTTCTCACAGAAGCCACCCCTGTAGCCCCCCCGCTACCAAAACCTTGCCGCAAACCCAATACACATCCCCACAGGACAGTGATGCTCTGGGGCAAATTCTGCTGTTAAACAATGGATTAAACCCAGAGCAGCTTTGGAGGAGATCAAAACGTTAAAATTTTAACCCCCTGCCATCCTCACATCCTCTCTCATCCTTCTTTCTTATTCTCTGACTTAATACAGGAGATAATCATGTTCTTTTTGAGCCTGTGCTATGGAAAAGGTCGTCAAGTTTTCTCTCTCCACGACATGTGAAAGGAGCATCCTGCTCTTGCAGGAGGAAAGAGACAAATGCTGCTTTCACACCCCTCTTCTGTCACGTCCTCAGTGCCACCTCACCAGGGCAAACTCAGCCCTTTAATCTAGGACTAAGTGGTAAATTGATGCGGAGGGCCATGAAGCAAGCTTGCAAATTAGTCTACTTAAAAGGTTGCGCTTTACATATTTTAAGATAATTGGATCATCATGACTAATTCATAGAATGATAAAATGTCGACAGGAAAAGAGCCATCCATCCCCACCTTCTATCCTTAGATTAAATAACAGGAAAGTCTAATTTTTTTTTTCCTTCTTTCTATCCTAATGGATGTGATCATGAAACATAGATTTTTTTTTTACATAAAAGGGTCTTTCTCGATTCTGCACTATAAAGGCACGAATAAGGCAATGGACATCAAGAAGAGGCTTACTGTTGTTTATGTGGCCTTGTATGAGATGCCAAGGGCATCATTTCTATTGCATCGCAACCCTGATTCAGCAATGAAGCAAAAAAAAAATTAATGCCACAGCTTTTTCTGCTGTGAACAGTGCAGCAATCATATTTGCAGGGAGAAGGCTTCTGTTATTCATACATTGGCTGCATCAAATTGATGACACCACTCTTGTAAATGGATATCTATCTTGCGCAGCTCTGTTTCCATGACAGTAGCCAACAGACAACTGTGCTGCAATGGGAATAGTAAGGTAGCCTTTCTGTATGGAGGACCTTGATGCCCACAGTTATTCCCAGAGAATATCTTTCAGATTCCTAATTATTAGCCCTTTTGTGCAGATCCAGAAATGAATGCTGAAAAAATTTGATTACTCCGATAAAAGCATCCCGCTGTAAGAAAGAACTAGAAAATAATTTTCTCATCCCTCTTTAATGCCTCTCTATAGGCTAATCCTTAGACGTGATACAGAGCCTTCAATACCATGAAAATCAGTGGAAAATTGGAAAAAGGAAAGGAAGCAAAATAGCAAGAACCTGAAATTTCTATGCCTTGGGGGCAAATAAGCAGTTTTGCTAGTAACCATCGGTATTAGATAACCAGTGCATGATATAAGATATCAGTGACTTCAGTTCCTGTCTTATTTTTAATCATTCTATCGTGTCCTAGAAGGACTGTGTGTTCAGCTATATGAGCTGACTGAAATGCAAGTTAACAGTGGCAAACCAGTTTTGTCTTCGTTTGTTGAATTAGAGGGCTGACTGATATGCTACAAGTCCTACCCTCTGTCACCCCTTGGTTTGCTTCACACTTGCTAATGTTTTTGTACCAGTTGTCTGTGTGAAATAGATGTTCCCTGGTATTGAGTGGGAATTTACAGACCTGGGCGCTAGCATGGGAAAGCAAAAAAGCCAGAAAACTCCTGTAGGTTAAGGTTTTTTGCAAGTCAAGCTTGCTTCCCCCCCCCCCCCCCCCCCCTTCTTTCTTGTTTTTAGAAGCAGTCAAGAGCAACCCCATACAAGAACAAAAATAAGCTGAAGAAAGGATTTTTCAGAAACCAGTCACCCAAGCAAATTCTGGTGGCAGGAAGATATACCCAAATATTGGTTTGCCAGCCTGAAAGCTAAGAATGAGCAAAAAGATATGAGCTGAAGAAAAATCTTACTTGAGAGCATCTAGGTTCAATTTTGAATGTAGTCAGAAAAAATGATAACTGTTAAAAACTGGCCCCTCCAGCTTTCACCTGATCTGTGATGTCTTGGCAGACACATGTTAAGCAAGTAGGGTGAAGCTTTCATTTGCTTCTCTTCCCATTTTTCTGTATATGTTGTTTTCTGCCTCACCTCTCTGTACGTACAAACAGGCTTGCCATCTGCCCAGCTCCTGAACAAAATGCATTTCCACAATAACTGATTTAGACCTGTGTAGTAACCTCCGGACGAGCTGTTGGGATCAGGTTTGTTTCAGGGCACTGTGCTCCCTAAAGCTACACCTCTCTGGGACAAGCTTCACCGACTCCCCACTGCTGACCTCTCCTCTCCCTGCAGTGTGGGACAGCACAAGCTCAGGCTGATAGAGAGCCATTACCATGTGCACTGCCAACCTTTTGGTCCCAGTGAAGCAGTCTGCTCCTGCCATAGCTTCCTCCCTCTGCGTGCCCACAAGCTTTGCCTTATCTCTCCTGTCGCGGTTTAACCCCAGCCGGCAGCTAAGCACCACGCAGCCGCTCGCTCACTGCCCCCCACCCCTGGGATGGGGGAGAGAATCAGGAAAAAAACCTCGTGAGTTGAGATAAAGACAGTTTAATAGGACAGAAAGGAATGAAAAACAATGATAATGATAATAATAATATGACAATAGTAATACTAAAAGAATTAAACTATACAAAGCAAGTGGTGCACAATGCAGTTGCTCACCACTCATTGACCAATGCCCAGTTAGTTCCCGAGCCGCGATCCCCCCTCCCAGCCAGCTCCCCCAGTTTATATACTGGGCATGATGTCATATGGTATGGAATATCCCTTTGGCCAGTTTGGGTCAACTGTGCTGGCTGTGTCCCCTCCCAGCTTCTTGTGCCCCTCCAGCCTTCTTGCTGGCTGGGCATGAGAAGCTGAAAAATCCTTGACTTAGTATAAACACTACTTAGCAACAACTCAAAACATCAGTGTGTTATCAACGTTATTTTCCTACTAAATCCAAAACACAGCACTATACCAGCTACTAGGAAGAAAATTAACTCTGTCCTAGCCAAAACCAGGACATCTCCTTACCCCCTAGTCCCACGCCTGGCTGTCCTCCCCTTGCCTCCCAGCCCTGTAACCAGATTTGACTCCTCACATCTTCCTTTCCCATAACCGGCATCTCTCAAAGACTTCTATTTTTTTTATTTTTTTAAATCCATTAATGTCTTCTCAATCTTTGTTGCATCTCTCCAGGCTCTGCGCTGTAATGTCTATGATGTCCTCACATCTTTTCACTTCCAGCTATTTCAATTGATCTGTTTCCTCCTGCTGTTCCTTGTAATATTTATTCTTCCCCTCAGCCTAGCCAATGCTTTTTCAGCTTTAATACCTTTACTTCTTCCAAGCCAAGGCTTGTTTGATCTCCCTTGCTGTAATTCTTTCCATGATTTCCTCTGTCATCTTCCAAAAAACGTACCTTCACCTCCTTCCTCTGTGCCTGGTTTGAGGTCTCCCTGTCCAGGCTCCCTGCACCTCTTGCAATGCCACCCTGCTGCCCGTAGCACAGATGGATGGTCGGGCTTGTGCACACCATGCTCCTCTCTGATCTCCAAAGCCACCAAGGTGTCTGGCTCACAAATCCCTTGGGTACTGCAACCTGGAAATACAGCTGGATCCTGCATCCTGCTCACACAGGCACAGGCAGCCCTGGCCGGGCTGCACAAGGCTGCGGTTAAGGGGCCTGGAGCGGCGTGAGAAAAGGGCTTCAGAATAGCTTACGCCTCATAATATTTTACCAGGAGACCAAAATTCATCTGAAAGATCCTGCTCGCAAGTGTGAGTTTACATGTCTGTATGTGCATTTTCCTCCTGTGTGTAGCCAGAAGCAAAGTGAGCTGCCTCTGCAGTCTGGCCACACCTTTTCTCAGCCCTGCCACACCGGTCCCCACTTTCTGTCTTTCAGTGGCTAATTTCTAGAAGGAAAGTCTTGCATGTGGACTAGATTTTGCTTTTAACTTTCGAGCTGAACCAGCATTGCTGCTGCTTCTCACATTTCTTATCTAAGCCCGAGTGCTTTCCCCGGCGGCCGTGTGGGGCTGCAGCCCAGCGATGCTGCTCGCCAGCGCGTGTCACAGCCCTTTCCTCCTCTCTCCCAGCATGGAGAGGGCCCCTCCATGGAGATAAAGCCCTATCACGAGCCAGGGGCTAGCCTGTGACAGGGCTTGTGGCATGCCCCTGATTTCCCTGAATGCTACCCTGCTGGCCACCCCAAGATGACCCACTATCTCCCCTTTTTCTGAGCGGTGTTTCTCTTCCTGAGACGCAGAGCCTGCTCGTCAGCCTATGCAACTTGACTGCTGTTAAAACAATGGGGAGCTGTGCTGATTTACACCTCCTAAGGAGCCAGCCTGTCCTGCTGGTGTATTATTTAAGTGATGAAAATATCAAAAGTGGTTGACTTTTTCTACTCAGATCTGCCATAATTTTCTGTTGTGATGTGATATCCCTTTGAATTTATTTATTTATTTTATTTTGTTGTGTTTGAGGGTTATTTGCCCTAATTAGTATTAGACAGATTGAGGAAGAAATACTGTGAATGCTGAAGATGAATTTGCTTCCCATCGATGCCAGGTTTAATGTGGCACAACTAAGAAAAATTGGAAGGCACCTCAGCCCTTGTGAAGTGTTGATGCAAAAGGAGTGGGGTTTCACTGGGGACCCAGCCAGCAGCACAACGGGGTGCTCCCTTGCACGGTTCATCTGGAAGTGCTTTGGGGCAGCATCAGCCCCAGCGCGGCCGCGGTGGCCACCCCTCGGGGCAGGCAGGTGGGCGTCCCCCGCGCTGCAACCATTGCTCTCCCCGTGGACACCACGGGAGGTGGGGAAAGCCTTCAGTGTGTTTTTAAGCAGTCAGACACAGGGCAGGTCATCACTTATGTCAGGGTGAAATGAAAAGAAATCAGTCTCTGAGGGGCAGCCGTGTGAACATATATTTTTTTTTAAATAAGGAGCTCGTGTTATGAGAGCAAGTGATGCCATAGGTAGGGAGTGATGGGCTCGTTGCCATGGGAACTACTCTTTCTACTTGAATAGCAAAATCAATAATTGCCTAAAACCTCCACGGTGTGTTTGGATTGTCATGTAGGTTTTGTGAGAGGGGATATGATGGATTCTGCAAGAAAACAAAATCTTTGTGGATGCTCTGCGCTGTTCCCTGCCCGTCTCGGGCCCTGCGAGGTGATATATTAATGCCATACCTTAATTTAAATAGATGGAGGCTTTATCCTGCATGCTGAAGGCCTAATCCTGTAACCTTTGCCTTTATTGTAGGGGAGCAAAGCCTGCGCTCCTAGGAGCGGTAACCAAAGTATCAGCAGGGCTACCAGCACTGGTCAAAATCGCTGGCATCGGTAAAGATTACGTAGTCTGACCACAATGTGAGGAGTGTAGGGGCTGCTGAGTTTGACCCAGGTGCTCACGGAAACTACCTATAATTTTGAATCCCTCCCTACGGAAGAATCTCTTTGGGAACTGGTAAACCAGGCTCTTCCCTGGCACAGCTCCCGGGAGCCGCGGGCACAGCTCCCTCATGTCTGGGGTCCACCTGGGGGCTGGCATTGCTCGGTCACTGTGGTGCCAAAATAAGGCATTGCTCCAAGTACGTCATGCATTTTTCTTTTTTTCTTCCACCCGTTACACACTTTGATCAGCAGCGAAATAATTCACAGTGTTAACGCATTAGAGGCTCATTACCGGGAATGAAGCTAATGCCCCACTGAGATGAGCAGAGGTGATTCATGCTGCTCCGAACTGCTGGGTTTGCTTGTTTACAAACTCAAGCTGCTGATGTGACTGCTCAGTTATATCCCAGGTTATGAGTTAGCTTTTTCTCATCATGAATTTCCTTTTTGATTATTTTTTGGGGGGAAGCCTTAAAGGGGTCCATTTGATTTCTGCATATGTTTTGTGTATTTGTGCTAGCAACATGAATAGATAGATGCATTGATTTATATGTAAATATTTGTGTTTAGCAATTTGATGTATTCAGCAAAATGATTTCATGATGACAGGATATAGTTTGTGAACATTCTCTCCCTCAGCCACTTTCAGTAGTGCTGATCTTTCATACCTGGGAACCCCAGGGATCTTTTTAATCTCTGCAGTTTACAAAATATATCAACAACCTGAGAATAAACAAGAAAAATACTTGGAAGAGAACTTGGTTTCTCTTCCTTCCCATCATAAGCAACTTGTTTATACTGTTGTTTTTGGGTTTTGCCGGATTGCGGTATCTCATACAGGGGCCATTTACATTCTCAAAATAACTTTTTTTTTTCCCCCCCCAAGGGAGAACAGATTTTCTTGTTTATGTATTATTTTATCCACAGAGAGCTTGAGGAAGGCAGATGTCAAGGCCTGGAGTCCCATTAGAGCCAGCAGACACAATCTGATCTTTGCACCAGTGCAGACATAGGTGTTAAGATAAGGAGACCACTGAAAATGGCAGCAAATAAGATCATCACATATTTTCCAATTGGTTGTTTTCCCAAG
Source organism: Gymnogyps californianus (assembly GCF_018139145.2). Taxonomy (NCBI): domain Eukaryota; kingdom Metazoa; phylum Chordata; class Aves; order Accipitriformes; family Cathartidae; genus Gymnogyps; species Gymnogyps californianus. The sequence continues at coordinate 119,030,620 of NC_059472.1, read as the reverse complement.
ACATGGCCTGGGCATCCAAACACCTGATATGAACCATCGCTCAATGTCTTAGTGCATACTGGTCCCAGTTTTACCCTACAAATTTAATGCAGTTTGGTCTGACCATTTATTTGGCATCTACAATTGTAGGATGCTGCTAGTGAATCTATCAGGAGTTTGTTTCCAACTTAAATGTGTTAAGCTCAGCCAGTTTTGTATGTTTGAAGTTTGTTATCTTCAAAGTGTTAAGGTCAGAAAAATGGCCTTGGACTGAGCAGGTAATAGTGGTATTGAGTATAGCATCAAAATACACCGCTATCCATTTATTTTACAGTGTTGGGGGGAATTCATTAGGTTCATGAACTGGCAAAGCTTGTAAATTGGAGTTTAACTTCAAGCAGGCTAATTAGTCATAGTTTTAAGTAATTTAGGGGGTTGATGCACTTGTGTGTCAGAGAAAGCTGGGTCCTGATCTGTTGCACAGCCTGCTGAAGGCTGGTTGAACTCTGTGTGAGACAAGCCTTTACGTGGCATGAGCCAGCAAAGACCTGAGCTGGCATAAATCTGTGTCAGGAGAATCTTTAAAAGCCTTATAAAGCCAGTGATGACTTTAAATGATCTCTCTTATTCTGGGTTGGCAAAACTAGTCCAGGAATCTGCTTTTTCCAGATGAGTGAATGGGGGGGGTTTTCTTTTGGGGGGTTGGGTTTTGGGGGTTTTTTAGCTTACTGGATTTATTCATAGGATTATTTCAGAAAGAATTTGAGTATTTCCATTGATTTGTCCTTCCAGTCCCACTCAATGAAAATGTTATATCCTGTCCCCAGTTTCTTTCTCGTAGCGGCAGGGGTCCTCTGGTGCCCCCTCCAATGTCTGGCTTCATATTCAGGAGTCCGAATTCCTTATTTCCCTTTGTCTAGCAGTGCTGCCAGCTGAAACATCTCCTGTTGCTCTTAGTGATTTAAGCTGTTTTTCAAAGACTGCTTAAGTTTCCAGAAAGTGAATGTTGGGGAGTCTCAAATGTGTGGGGGCCTAATCGATTTCTTTTTTTTTTCTTATTTTTTTTTAGGAGAATAAAATGGTATCACTGCATCTAAGATGTAATTCAGTGTAATGCACATACAAAATAATCAGGCATTTGTAATTAGGATGCACCAGCCATGAAAATCATGAGTCATGATAATTGTTGTTATTTTAAAAAAGACAACACAACCGGTCTGGAAGAAGCTGGAGCTCTTTAAGTGCAGATCTCTACCTTCTTCCAGTTCCCTGTGCCTATCTGCACCCAGGACTTCCTGGAGCCAGGAGATCTTGGCTGTCTCTTCCTGGGAGAAAGGACAAGGCTAAAAACCACATTGAAGAGATTATAGCAGAACCCGAGACTCGGTCTGATCCTGTCTCACAGCTGACCGGGATCTCTGTGTACCAAGCTGTTTCCTTGCACTTATCCGCCTCCAGGGTACAGGGGTCCCTCAGCACCACGGGCAGAGATGTCTCCCTGTGTGCCAAAGGGAGAAAAGGCAGGATGGAGAGGTTTAAAAATTCCTCCCTCCCCCTATTTTGAAAGACAGAGCGAGGAATATTCCTTTTCTGATTTCTTTCTCTACTTTTCCAGCAAGAATAGCTTTCCTTTTTTGGTTATTTATGGACATGTGCTTGTTTCCAGCTTCCTGGGAGCCTCCCCGGGGGATTTCTGATGTGCTGACCTCAGCCTGGGCCATAGAGGAGCCTCGCTGGCATGTGCCCCAGTCCACACTCTTTGGAGAGCATCTTTTTTTCCATTACAGAAACTGTCGAGTTTGCGAGAAAAACGAACCCTCTGACACAAAAGGCGTGAAGCTGACGTGAAGCAAGCAATGGTCTGTACTTAAAGCATACCCCCTCCCGGATAACTGGGAGTAATTGAGGCTTTGATGGATGCACTCGTTACTCTAGTCATTTGCTGCCAAACCTTTGCGCCTACTTGAAATTCATAGAAATTCCTGTTATTGAGCCTGTTTACTGTGTAGATGATGAATATGGGCCTGGCTTGCTCCAAAACACTTTTGCAGTTTCCCTTATACCTTATTTTACTGAAGATCTCCCTTCTCCTTTGTCTTGATGGTTGGCAATGAGCCAGTTGCTGGAGCAGGCTTCGTTTCCGGGGGCCATCAGCTTTGATTTTCCTCTTACGCACTGCATTCCCGGTGCCTGCACACCGGAAAGCTGTGTTATAGCCTCTAAATCAGGATGATTGCTATCCCTGATACTGAGAGGAGTTGCTACCGAGCTTGCCAGTACATTGCTGTAAATTAGAGAAATTCCCATCTAAATTTCTGCAGGGAATGGAGCTGAGATAATGAGAGAACCAGGCAGAACAGTCAAGGAAATTGGAGGTGTGTTGGCCTGGGAAGTCAGCAGTTCGAATAATTCCCTTTATTATAGAACAGCACTGACATACGATATCAATACCTGGTAGAATAATAGCATTTTTCTTGGATATATGCTTCAGATTTGCATATTGCAGCATTTATCAGTATAGAAACAGAATTATGCATTTGCAGAATAGTTTGCAGTAGTTTGCTCCACTGCAGTCTTATAGTGGGAAACAGAAAAGAGCTCAGTGCTACTGAGGGCTGATTACTTCATGAGATCTTAATGCATGACTACATGAATTTGCTGTATATTTAGGAGTGTCTGAACCCTGACATGCCTCTGCATATATAGCAAAATCAGGGTTCAGGCAAAGCTGATAGTATCTTATCAAGTAGGTCAACTTGTTTTCACTTATTCGTATTTTTGCTTACAGAAATAATACAGAGGAAGTCTGGTGACTTTATACCATGCAGTAGCACAGATTAAGGGTAAGAGTTTCCCTAATTTCTACTAACAGCATCTGTGAGAAAAAGCTTTGAGGACAGGAGAAATAAATTATGTGGGAAGTCACAGTGTAGCGTCCTGTGACTCTAAGTTCAAAATATATTTGCTCTTCTCTAATACATAGACTGTGCTCAATGGCATTTTTCAGCTTACTTGATAGACGAGGCAGTGACTCCAGTGAGGGTAGGATATTACTACCTTTCATAAAGTGATAATCTTTCATCTCTTATTGCCTTTATAGAGTGCCTCAGCCCTTGCTCCCCAGGAGAACGTGCAGTGAAGCATTTCTGTGGACTTGCCCTGTTCTTGCACTCTGCCTTGGGCACTGGTTGGAGAAAAAACCCTTTGGAGCTGGGTCATCTTTGGTCCCACACAGTACAGCCATTCCTATGTCTTCCCTTTCATCACCTGACCTAGAGATGTGGGGGCAACTGCTTAGAGTCTGGGTTAACATGTAAAACAGGACTTTCTACAGCCGCAGGTCTGAGCCTCTACTGTTGTGAGCCACCACATTGAGTAATTCCCACCATCAATGAATCCAGATCCACTGTAGAGTATTAGTATTTTTCAGGCAGTTTGGATTATATGTGCAAAGATACAGTACTTCTAGAGGAAAACTTCCACAATTCAGAGGCAAAGGGGAAATCAGAGGCTGGAGACGTCTGCAGTACACTTCATCTCTGATGAGCTGTGCATGGTTGCAGCCCTCACTGTTGCTGATTTATAGAGTATTTATAGATCGTATAAAGGCTGTAAATTTGAAAATGTGATAGTTCAAATTATTGGGCCTCTCTTATTTATTTTGGATGCTGCTTCAAAACCTGAGTGCTCTAGTTCCCAAGCTAGATTTATTCCTGGCAAGTTTATACTCCTGTGTTCTTCTACTAAGGGCAGCTCTGTGCTTCTGACCCATTGTTTATTGCCCTTCTCTTTACAGAGGGCAGCTGTGTGTCCACTCAGTCCTGTTTCACAGCTAGAACAAACTAAACTCTTAGCTGGCAGTTGTAAAAGAGCTCCCTCTTCCCCAGTCTTCCTAGGATCCAGCTGAGAAGTATCTGATTCACTATAGCATTTAAGTGCACAATCTGGCACTTTTTATAATTAAATTTCCATTTTTCCTCTCTTCAGGGTTGTCTAGTTTTTCTCAGACAATTTTCTTATTTTCCTCTTTGCTAACAGTGAGTTCCCACTTTGAAATCTTGGTAGGAAATGTGCTGATGACACAATGTAATTAATGAAAACACTAATGAATATGAATAGAAAAATTGAAAAGATTGATCTGTAATGAATTCTGCTTACAATCTTCCTCTGGCCTGATGAAACCTTTCTTCAGCCCAGCTGGCTGCAGTCACTTTAAGCACTTGAAATTTCCTGTATTAATTCTCAGTTTATGTAATAATCCTCCATAGTGGTTTAACAAAGTTCCAATAGATGCAATTTACCACATTTTCCTTTGTCCAGAAAATAAGGTTTTCATCAAAGACAGACAAAAGTCTAGTCTGACATAACTGGCATTGGGTAAATATATGCTAAATGTTGTCCCCTTTTATGTCTTTAATGACTCTCTTCTTCCCAGCTTTGTTCTGAACACTTGGATGCTGGTAAGGCCAGACTGTTAAATCTCAAGGTTGCTCTCAAAGCTCTTTTCCTCTCTTTCTTTAATAAGTAACTGTGTGTGCTCTTCTTCCATGTAGTGCTGCACAACCCCCTATGATGGAGGTCAGCTGTGCTGCCTTTGCCTCTCTAACATGATTGTCATGGACGGAAATGGGCAAAACCATCTCAACTTAGATTTTGGATGGCATCTAGATTTTCCTCAATCTTTTCAGCCTCTAAACCCCATCCTTGCTTTTAGCAGGCCAAATGCTCTGTCTTCCTTCCCTCTGGGAACCGTTTCCCACAGGCTTCTTCCTTCCCTCTGGGAACCATTTCCCACAGGCTTCTTCCCTGGCTTCAGGTGGAAACTCCAAAGAGGACTTCTTTTTCCCTTGGACATATGGAAATATCAAGCCTTTTGCATTTCAAAGACTCTGAGCTTTTCAGTCCAGCAGACTTGTATTTCCAGAAGTTCTCCTTATTTCTCTACCTGTGCCTTTGTAAGAGACTCCCATTTGTCTCTGATTCTTTAAAGAGAATCAATTCAGGATTTCTCCATCCCAGACTATTTTCTACAAGCAGCTCTTTTATAGTCCCTTCATTAGGTGCCAAAACCAACTTTAAAATAGTGTCAACTCTTGTTGGCTCAGTGACTATGTCTTCTGCTGTCTGTCAGCTCTCGCATTCAGACACCCATCTCCAAGATGAAGTGTGCACAGAACAAAGTCTTCACCTTTATGCCCAGCCCGACAGCTAGGCTTGATCTTTGCAGGCACTCTGGTTCCTCGGCAGGAGGGTGTCACTCTAATGACCTGGCAATTATGTCAGCTGAAATTATTGTAAAGCACTGCATGTAGCTGATTGTTTTCCATACCAAGTATCAGAGGGTATAGTCCAGAGCCAAGCATCTTGGGTTGAGGACAGGAAATAAGGCCAATTCAGTGATGACATTAATCATATCAATAGTGATGAGTAAACAAAATGTCACAGCTTCTTGGCAAGGCTCCTGGAGCTAAGTAACACTAGTGGTTAAACTAACTTGAGGCTGCTGGAGTTGTGAAATATCATTATGCTAATTTTGGAGAGGCAATAACATTAACTGAAGTCTAGGATGACTTGTTGAATTTGTCAGATTAGGGCAATTTGCTGATGTGATTCTATTTTGATTCATTATAATTTTGGCTTGGAACATTTAATTTCATGTATTTATTTAATTCTATATTGCAATTGAATCTTTTATCTTGCATATACGTAGCCTAGATTTGTAGGCCTTTGGAAGAAAGAGGCTGTGATTTTCACACCTGTCCTGGTTTCGGCTGGGATAGAGTTAATTGTCTTCCTAGTAGCTGGTACAGTGCTGTGTTTTGGATTTAGGGTGAGAAGACTGTTGATAACACTCTGATGTTTTAGTTGTTGCTAAGTAGCGCTTATCCTAAGTCAAGGATTTTTTCAGTTTCCCGTGCTCTGCCAGCGAGGAGGTGTACAAGAAGCTGGGAGGGAGCATCGGCAGGGCAGCTGACCCCAACTAGCCAGAGGGCTATTCCATACCATGGAACATTATGCCCAGTATATAAACTGGGGGCAGTTGGCCGGGGGGGGCCAATCGCTGCTCGGGGACTGGCTGAGCATTGGTCAGCGGCTGGTGAGCAATTGCATTGTGCATCATTTGTCTTTCTTGGGTTTTATTTCTCTCTCTTTTTGTTATCTCCCTTTTCATTACAATTATTATTATAATATTTTATTTTATTTCAATTATTAAACTGTTCTTATCTCAACACACAAGTTTTACTTTTTTTTTTTCCAATTCTCCCCATCCCACTGGGAGGGGGGAGGAGTGAGCGAGCGGCTGCGTGGTGCTTAGTTGCTGGCTGGGGTTAAACCACAACACCTGACTTGGAAATTTAAATATGCTGGCTGCATTTTCCAAAGTGCTTCCATGATCAAGGACAAAAAGTCCTACTCACAGGATTTTTATTGGGGCAGGTGACTGCTGAGAACTCCTGAAAAATCCTCTGCGCTACTCTCAGTGACATTAATACCTGTCAAATGCCTGGCTCTGTGGTCAGCTCCAGCAACACCACTCTTTGGCATCCTGTGCATGGGGGCATGCCCATGTGTGTACTGCTAGAAGTCAAATTATACTAACTCTAACCTCCCAAACCTGCGGGTAAACCACTGATGTGATGCTGGTCCTCTGGAGCTGCTGAGCCCGGATCACTTGGGATTTGGATGGGGCGTGTTGGCCATGTCTGGAGACTGGCTCCTGCCCCATTTCTCATTCTCATTTCGGTTCGGGCAGCGCCACTTTTGGGTCACTCTTGACAATCAGCAACTTTGGTGCCATTTGCGTTCGCAGTACCTTCTGACGCACGCAGAGGTGGATCCGCTTCAGTCCAAGGAAGGCGCCCTTATCTCAGACCAGCTCTAGCTGCCTTTCGGGATACAGACGCCTCTGGATTTCAGAGCTGCAGGCTGTCAGGAGGGAGGAAGAGAGGGATAGCCCCGAGCCTTTACTGTCCCCTCCTGGATGGCGGAGTCACGGTGCTGCGCAGAGGACTGGGCACGCAGTCAGCAGGAAGAGCAAGAGCTGGTCCCTTCCCATCGGAGAGGCTGTGTCAAGGGGAAATGCAATGCATAAAGGAGAATGGATAATGCGAAATGCAAGGCTGAAAAGCTTCCCCCCCCCCCCCCCAATGGAGCCCCCTGAAATGAAAGCCAATGCCCTTAGGCCTGAAAGGGTGTATGACTGCAGGGCGCTATAAAGCTAAAGCATCGTGTTCCCTTGAAATAAAATTTTGCACAAAGGCAGCTTGCATTACATCCTTGCCTGGATGCTTTTTAGAACTCCCCCAGTTCAGAAAACTCTTGTAATTGCTTAAAGTCTGTAAAAACTTAAAGTCTGCTTTTCCACCGCTCCAGGTCTAATCTTTGTTTTCGATGTAGTGACAGCGGTTGCTCAAAGCTGCATGCAGTCTTCAGCCAAAAACTCCATTATTTTGGCACCTGTTGGTCCCTAAAATCTGTGGGTTTAGCTCAGGGTACCCTCACTTCCACCTGTGTGCGTAGAGTTTGTCGCCAGTTCAGTCATGGAAAAGTCATCCACATATCTGCTGGAGCCTGCCTGTAACCAGGGTTACAGTCCTAGATCTAGTCCTTTTGTCTGCAGAACAGAGTTTTTCTGCCATTAACGTAACTGAATATTCGGGAGCGTGAACTAAAAATTCACTTTTGCTCTGGGGTTTGCTTTGACTGAAGCTGCAGTTTCAGACAGCTGCTAATTGAGAACTTTTGACCATTCTTTATAGAGACGACATTAAAAATAGTTTTATTTTAAAGAACTTTGAATGATTTTTCAATTCTTAATTTCAAAACCTGCAAAGAAATCTGATTCCTAGAAAGTACGTACTAAAAACTGTTTTTCAAAATCATTCAGTTACCTTTTAAGGTATTTCAGACTTTGGTACCTGCAAATTGGAGGCATGCAAAATCATTAATTACTTCTGGTATTCTGTTCCGTGTCCCCTTTGCCTTTCTTCATAGGATGAGATTTGCTGCACAGAACTCGTTTAGGAAAAAAAAGAAAAGATGAGAATTTTATAATGGACACTTAAAATCAGGGCTCTTTTCAACCTGATGCGAAAATTGCACTGAACAATTCAGATCTAAATTGATGCCTCTGGGTTGCAGTTTCTCTTAGGAGTATTTTTATACTCATACAAAAAAAGTTTCTAGTGGAAAGGAAGATCAAATAACCCTAAATCCTAGTTTCAGAGTATTTCAAGTCTGCGTCTGATATTTGCCAGATGTGCCCCTCTGTAGCATCCATGATGATTTTGGTGCATAGCCCTGGAAAAGGAGAGCCTGGTGCCCGCATGCATGTCCTTCCTGCCCCTGCCGCTTCCCTGGGAAGGTGTGTGTGCTCCCTGCCTGGCCGTGTCCCAGCAACGGGCAAATCTCTTGATTAAAATGCCATCTCCTCTTGCACTCCTGCCTGGTGTGTTACAAGTTCAGTAAAACACTGACAATTTAAGTGGATGTTATTCTGCCTCCCGGAGAGCAGCTCTCGTCTGGAGTGCTGCGAGGCAGCGGTGAAAGGGAATCCAGCATCGCAAGTGAGCGGGCACAGGCCCCTCTGCTGTGAAATTACTGTGAATGCTTGTGTAGGGTCGCAGCAGGTGACTTCAGCTCCTCCATCACTCCGGCGTCCCCCCGGTCCCCTTCCCCGGGAATGGGAGAAGTACCTGGGCATATTTGACTTGAGACCATGCACTCCTCTCTTCTGGCAGAGCTGTTGCCAGCAGTATTTGCCCTTGACTTGCTGCAGCGCCCGCATTTTATGTGGCTACATTTATGTGACTATTAGAGAAGTAAAAACTGTTTTGAAGTGCACCACTTCCCAGCAGCTCCCCTCCTATGGCTGTGCCCATGGGCAACATCCCCCCTGACCGCACTCCCTTGGCAGGGATTGCTCATGCAAAGAGATGCTTTCCTGTGTCTTCCCCAGCCTTTTCTGTCCTCTGAAAGGCGTATGGCGAGCTCTTCTCTGGTATCGTGTTTTATTACTTTTTATCCCCTTCCAGAAGGAGTCACTAAGAGTCAGCTGCTTATTCTCTTAAGATGTTGGGTGTTCGTGTTGTCTGTCTTATAAAGTCACTTACCAAGAGTGGAAGTGTTTCAGTCTCACCTTAATACATATGCAGACATACATTAACCATCAAGGAAACCTCTTACCAGCTCTCAGTTGTGCTTAGCTGTAAAGTCCTATCACCCTTACATTGCACTTCTTGCTTCTCCTCACAGATTGCTGACTTTTCCTCCCAGGTTCCTAAAGATTTTTTCTATGTTTACAGATTTAATTTTGGTTTGTTTGTTTCTCCTGATATCATGCCTTATGAGAGCAAACAAGCATTTTGGAGGTTATTCAGCATCAGTTTTTGACATATCTCCAAGCTAGTCTCGGAGAGTCAGTCTTTATCTGCTTTGCAGTTTTTGATCAGGCTATTCATCATGAAGTTATTAGTTTCAAATTATCTTCCTCTCTGCTTTCCAGGTCCTCTTACTTTTCACTACAGAGTCCTCCGCTTCTTATTTTTGCCTGCAGACACAATGCTTTATTGAATCTGTGAGCTCTGACTTCTCAGTTTTTCTCCCACTTGTCAAATTTATTCTCTGAAATTTCAGCTACTGACACCACTTTACTTGGCAGAGTCTAACAATGCTTCTTGAAGGCTTCTGTATCTGTGGATTTTGTTTAGCTGTGTAACCTTTACTGAGAAATAGCTTAGAAAACGTAACTACATTCTTAATGACAAACCTTTCTAGTTGATGATGAATACATTTTTGATATGATACTGAATTTTACATGTTTACTGGTCAAAAAGAATCTCTACGTACTAGGAATTAGTTAACCCACCCCTCCAATGATTAAATGAATCATAAGCAGGTGACACAATTTAATTCAGCACGTGACAGGTATTGTAAGGCAGTTTCAGGACATTATGGATAGTTTGTCTCCTCTGAGTTTAGCTACCTACAGTGTTGATATTTATGTCTGAACTAGTCATCTTTGTCTCCATTTCTAGTCAATAGAGAGAGATAGGTACTTCAGAGGAGTCAAGCTCTCCACCATGCAGACATCTCAGACGTGCCAGGGGTTGGGGCACAGAAGTCTCTTGCTTTCTCTGCTGACCATAAGGTGCATCCTCAGATGCTTGCTCAGATGTAGACAACCATCACATGAAAGTGTAAATAACTGAGACAAATCTTGCCCTGAACATAGCTTTAAAACAACATTGTAAGTCTCCTCTAAATTTTCATGAAGCTCCTCCCAGACAGCATCATGGTCTCCGCTGGTCGGTAGGTTAGTGCAGGGCTGTTCCTCACAGTCTCCTGTTAGTGACGCACAGATGCTTATTGACTTGGCTGAGGGGGACTTGTTGGCATCTCTTCAGGCACAGGATGACTTCAGGTGCTCCTCACACACTTAAGTAATGTGGGATTATCTACAAATGGTTAATTCAGCCTCTCTGGGCTTTGACAAGAGTCAAGACAGTAAAAGAGGATTCTTCGGAGGGCAAGTCAATGTATTACAGACCAGCCTCTAGCCCTTTTACGCAGCAGCAGAGTTCAAATACAGTTATACTTTTTCAAGAAAAGTATTTATCAGAGTCTTAGCGATGGACCTACAGACCACATTGGCCTTACCTTGACATTAGAGAGCCAAACTAAGGTCATAGGAAAATACAATAAGAACAACACAGAAGCAACAGATTGAGGCAGAGATTTCCCAGAAGCATGGACAGCTGAATGAGACTGATTGGAAATAACCAAACAGATATGTTTGCTTTATATTGGTAGGATAGCTTTATTTTAGTAGCACAGATAATAAAAGAACAGCCCCACTCCTGGGTGAAACTTTCGTGTTTCTGCATTGGTGCATGTGCGGGTTCTCTTCTGTAGACAACCCCAGGTCTCCACAGAGAGTTTAGTGGGACTTCTGAGTTCATTGCATTTAATTTCTCTTTCAGTATTGATATGACTTGTGTCAACTTGTCGTGGTTTAACCCTAGCCAGCAACTAAGCATCATGCAGCCGCTCGCTCACTCCCCCCACCCAGCGGGATGGGGGAGAGAATCGGAAAAAAACCCAAACCCTCGTGGGCTGAGATAAAGACAGTTTAATAGGACAGAAAGGAATGAAAAATAATGATGATGATAATAAAAATATGACAATAATACTACTAAAAGAATTAGACTATACAAAACAAGTGATGCACAATGTAATTGCTCACCACTCGCCGACCGATGCCCAGTTAGTTCCCGAGCAGCAATCCACCCCTCCTAGCCAGCTCCTCCCAGTTTATATATTGGGCATGATGCCATATGGTATGGAATATCCCTTTGGCCAGTTTGGGTCAGCTGTCCTGGCTGTGTCCCCTCCCAGCTTCTTGTGCCCCTCCAGCCTTTTTGCTGGCTGGGCATGAGAAGCTGAAAAATCCTTGACTTAGTATAAACACTACTTAGCAACAATTGAAACATCAGTGTGTTATCAACATTCTTCTCCTACTAAATCCAAAACATAACACTATACCAGCTACTAGGAAGAAAATTAACTCTATCCTAGCTGAAACCAGGACACCACTCATTGTGCATTACATATATTGCATTTTTTGTTTATTGACACGTTATGAAGCGTAGTTAAGATTTTGAATCAAGTGTTCTAGTTGTTTGCATTTTTTCTTTTTAAGGTTGTGAAAAGGTGTTTTTCTCCTGCTGGGAGGAGTGTTCTTGGAAATCTCTTGAAATTGTGCATGAAGGTCAGCAGAAGGAACTGACCCCGTTTTGACACGACATGGTCTAGAAAGAAGCTCCTCTTCCTTCACTGACTGTGGCAGGGAGGGAGCCCAGGGTTATTATTAGCCTTGCTAATCTTTGCGAATATCCCCAGGCAGATGGAATAACTCTTAGTATGTTTACTCATGGTTTAGCTGAGACAAGCGTAGCTAGGCAGCAGGTTGTCTGCTGGTTGTGTGTGCCGGGCATGGGAGCCTGGGTGAGCAGAGACAGTCCCGAGGGAGGCACTGCTCCTTTCCGGCAGTAGTGATGCTTCCCTGTCACTTCCTCGTGTCCTGGTAGGTGGCCTCTGTGGGTGGGAGGTTGGGACGAGTCAGCTGTGGTACCGAAGAGCTGATACTGGTACCTGCTGGTACCTGTGGTTGAACTGGCATGCTGGCTGTACTCTGCTAGTTCTCCGTGGCATGGGGTGGTAGCTCTTCAGTGGCTGGGGCTCCGCAGGCATTCCCTTTCACATGGTGGGACACCTCACCTCTACTGCTCACGGTCCTCACACGTTTGTCAGCACTGTCCCAAGCCAGGGCGCAGCTCAAAGGAGACACTAAGATACACACTGTCTTAATCTAGTCAGTATTAATGGCTAGACTTTATTGATGATTTCACAACACATGGCAAGAAAATGTGCTTCAGTGGCATATTTTCTTTTCCATATGACAGAATAACAAGTCCCTTCAGGAGCATATCAATTGCTTTATCTTGGCTAATCAGTGTAAGTCTTCCGTCTGTCCTGTTAACACTGCATAAAGGAAGCAAGCAAATGAAACTGGTTTATAGATACTGATTCTTCTTTCATGCCTCAGGCCTGAAAAGGCTACATTTTATTTCACTAAGACCAAAGTTTTTGGCAATATCCAGAATTGAAATAGCTGATTTCATTACTTGCTTCAAAGTACATCCATCAGACTCCATGTTCTTCACTGCTTAGTTCCGTAGACGTGACACATATGCTTCAAACCTTCAATAACAATCATGTTTGCAGTAAACAAGTCAAACATTCACCAGCAACATGTAAATAAGAGCAGTAGCAGCAGATGTCCAAACAAAACCAGTACTGTGCTATCCAAGTTTCAACTTGGCGCCCATCTTGGACAAGCTATTCACAGGGGAAGGTTATTGCATCTACAAAAACTATGTTAAAACAGCGAAATAAATCTGTCCAGCTCAGATTTTGCCACCTTGGACGCTGCTGCTCCTCTAACTTTGTACTAACTCTTCCTAAGTTTATCATCCTTAAAAGTAGCTTTCCAGTACATTAGCTCAACTTGCATAATTTTTAACATGACCTTTCTCATCTCCTAATTTGTTTTGTTGCTCAGCTGTTTCTCCATGACTCTATCAGTTACAGAGTCCCCCAGTATGCCTTATTGAAACTGACTCCAGCTGGAGGCTTCCCTTCCAGGTTTCCAAAGTACAGTGAACAAAGAGAGTTTTGAAAAGGCTTCAAGATAAGAGACACAGTGAAAAAAATGCAACCTGTTCTGAGACAATGTTTAACATGCAAGTAAAATACATGTCTGGACTGTCTTGTCAGAATCCCATTTGGGCATCTGTCTTTGCACTAGGTAGATTTTAGTGACAGCACAGGGCAAATAGTCATGCAGCTTTTCTGATCTTCAAATTTATATGTGATGTGGTCATAGGATATGATCTATGATCATCTCTTATAGGCAGGTGGGGTGACCCAAGCCACTCTTCACTAAACCTGGTTACAAGCAAGGAGGCAGGGAGGACTGCCAGGAGAAAGTGCAGAAGGACTTAGGAAAGAGAAAATCCTAAAGGCAAATGTTTGAGAGTGCCAAGTTGAGAAAAGCTTCAACTGAAATTTCACTAGTGTTTTAGATTGAGTTATTAATAAAATCAAGGTTGACACTCAGCTGTTTTTGAAGTAGCACAAATAGGTCTCTCTTTCACAGTCTCTGTACTGTATTGAGGGCTGTATAGTAACTCCATTTATTTGCAGTGTATTTCTTGGTGTAGTACATACAAAGGGGAGTTGTTTTGGCTTCCAGTTCAGTTGGCTGATTGTTGTTGTCTAGCAGCTATTTCACCGAATTCTGTTCACTGCTGCTCTTAAAGACATGAGCAGATCTTGATACCCCTTCTGCTAGTATTACCCTCATGGTATTCCTCTGAAGCCCTTGGCAAAGCTTTCAGTTCATAGTAAGATTTTTTGGTTTTTAAATAGGAGTACTGAATGTGTGAGACATTAAGACACTGAGCCTGATTCCAGCTGTGTTTTTTTAACATGGGTTTAACTCTCTTGACAGTAGCTATGTTATTCTTGATTTTGACAGATGTCATTGGAGTAAGGTATAAAGATGACATAAGCTTAAAATCAGAGCCAAAATCTTAGTTTTTCTGTTGCATGTCCTTACAGACTTTTTTACAGTCATGTTCTTATACACACTCAAAAAGGTTTATCATCTATTTGGTTGATTTTTATTCAGCTTCAAAATTTTCCTTAGAAAAATATTGTGAAACATAATTTTACCTTTTCAAACACAACTAAATTTCTAGTCCAGGCTATAACTGTTTGACTAGAGACACTGTATGAGGATTGGTGAAAACAGTCAAATTATTGCTTTAGCTTACTGGCAGAGCAGCTATCTAGAAAAAGAGGCAGAGAAGGAACATAGTCTGCCTACGACTTTACTGCGACCATAACTCATGCCTGTTCAATGTATTACTCTTGATTCCAGAATCATCGCTGCCCATCGGTGCTGCATTGCTGGCAAAGGAAAAGCAGACCTTTGATTTAGCAGGAAATAAACCCCAGCTCCAACTCGGACCCGTTTGCAGCCCATAGAGAAAAGCGTTGTCTTCCCCACTACATTTAACCTTATCATCTCTCTAGTATCAGAAAAAGGTCTTGCTGTGAATCCCTATTTGCTGTGAGGAAATCAGCATTGATGGGGATTCACTGTTTCAGCACAGAGCTCTATTCCTTCCTCTCCCCCACTGGTTTACATCTAAAACATGAGAAAAAATATGATGGATACATGCTGTGCAGAATACAGAACGTAGCAATAAGCTCTCTCTTGCAGAGTACCTCGAGAAAGTTTCCCATGCAATCATTTTCTATGCAGGTACTGCATGTATTCACTCACCTCCTTCCTTTATCTCTGTTTTTTTTAAATGATTGCAGCTGCTGGTTCTGTTGTCTCCGATTTTATTGTTTAAAGCTACAACAGATGCTGATATGTCTATTAAATACTAAACTGTGCCATGCAGGAATCATTATCGCAGCTGAATTGGCTCCTTTGTAAGAGGGGTTTTATCCTCTGAAATAGATTAAAGGACTCGGAAGAAATTCACTGCACTGCTGGATGCCTCTGATGGGCTGAATGGATGAGACTCCACTCTTGGCCAAAAATACAGTGTGGGGGGACGACTAGCATCCTTTCCTACTGGAGCAGATTTACCACAGGTTTCTGCATCCTCTGAAGCAATGCAGAGTTGCAGCACAGAGAGGGGAGCTGAGCAGGACTCCGTGCTGGAGAACTGTCCCTGGGGCATGGGGTAAAAGCCCTGCCAGCTACTGAGCTGTTTCCTTGCTGGTTTTGCAGGGACCAATTGTTCGGAGTTGCATGACGACACTGCTGCAGCAACCATATTTTCTTTTATTTAACACAATTTTCCAGGAGTCCCTCTGCATAGGTTTGAAGAGCTCAAGGTCTTTGGGGAAGGAATTATTTTATTTTTTAAATTTAGAGTATACAGTGGCTGGGTCAATGTGCCCCAGTTTCTTCTCTTGGTCTCTCATCACTGCAATGCAAATAATTAAGAAAAGGACTGGTTGTAAAAAGACACTGGAACTGCAGCCCTCTGAGTGATATATTACAAAACAGGATTCAATGGGCCTGGGTTTGACTCTCTGAAGTGTAACAGTCTTGCCATCCACCATCTCTGATGCAATGGATCAAAATGTTCTTTAAAATGAAGAAATTTCCAAAGTACAGGACTGTACTTTTATCTAATAAATGTTGCCAGAAGGAATGTCATTTAAACAGCGAGATTCCAAATCCTCTGTTCCTTTTCTTTCCTCAATAAAATCCAGCTTGCTCTCGAGATATTTAAAATATCCTTTCCGTGCTTATCAAGTGACACCATACAGTGCAATGAATACAGCTGGAGAGCTTCACATTGATGACACACTGTGTGGAAACATGTTTTTCTGGAGTTTCACTCTTTGATGGGCATGAGATGAGATGTCAGACAAGAGCTCTTCTTGTATTGCAATCCAGCACCTCCCAATTCAAATAGCTCCAAAATACTTCTTCAAGCCCTTCACTGAGGGCTCATTTCCATTCTTTTATTCTTGTGATCATTTATGCTGAAGCATCAACCAAGCTGTGCCACGTGCACCTGTGTAAACTTGGAAACATTTCTATTTGGCCTGAAGCAGAAGTATTTTGCTGCATGGCTGTTTGAGGAACTCATCAGCAGAATGGAGGCCGTGGCTGTTCCCTCTTCCTTCCCTCCACTGCTGACCATTTTTCAGCAACTGTTTTTTGAAAGCTTTGTTGAATTTTTCTGAGTGAGTTTGAAAATCTTTATACTGGGACAACACTGCATGTTTCATAGCCACAACAAACGAAATTACATTTTATCGGGTCACTGACTTGGCTATCTCCCAAAGCAATCCTCCGCTGGTCCCATCAAACACTTCTGTTAGCCATGCTTTTGATCTGCTAGACCATGGCATGGTCTTGTATAACAACAGAAAGGGAATGAAAAAGCTCTTAAGGCCCAGCCTTACAAATCAAGTGTGTGTGTGTGTTTTATAGATATTTATAATTCATAGAAAAGAAAGCTTCACTGGTTAGACTACACAGGTATCATAGCAGTATGTGCTTTTCCTCTCCTCGTTATTTTAATTGCCCTAGTAATTCGCACATCAAAGGGACCAGATCAACATCCAACCGTGGACTTCGCTAACAGAGTAGACCTTGGCATGGCATGCCAGATCCAAGTATATGTACTCGGAAATCCAAGTGTGTCCATGGGGATATAACATTGACAAGCACTTTGGGATTTTTACTTCTCAACTTAGTGCATGGCTTCACTAGCTCTGCATCCCTATCCTAATTTCTGTCTGGGTCAAACAAATAAAGGCTATGCTCAGTCTGAAAAATCTGTAATTTGAGGTACTTTGGATTGACTCTTAGTAAAATTCAGTTGTGCTGTTTAGATCTTCGATTTTGAAGCTGAGATGTAAATGTGGATTGATTGGTCGACAGCTTGACTTTCTTGTGGATTTGATGAAATTTAGCAAGCAATACCAAACCCTTCTTTTTCTGATTCCTTTATTGCACAGTAAATTATATTTCTCTCCAAAATGAGAGCTCTCATTTCATTTTCTCCTTTATATTTCTCTTTGCTGTCCCTCCCATGGATGGGAGGTCAGGCTAGCTCCCACATGGTCTAAAGAGGGCATGTGCGCAAGCAAAGAGCCAGAGGCAGCCAGAGTCTTCACCCTCAGCAACTGTTAGCTCTGTCCCTCATACTCTATAGGTGCATGTTAGTAAACTATGTTTTCTGTTG
This sequence comes from Gymnogyps californianus, assembly GCF_018139145.2. Taxonomy (NCBI): domain Eukaryota; kingdom Metazoa; phylum Chordata; class Aves; order Accipitriformes; family Cathartidae; genus Gymnogyps; species Gymnogyps californianus. The sequence goes on along the minus strand of NC_059472.1, from coordinate 119,013,290 downwards.
TTCACAGATAGAAGCTCATCATCAACGGAGTATATATGGTGGTAAGAAAGTTTTTTTCAGGGTGTGTACAGAAGATAAAATCCTCATAGAAATTTATTGATACAACTCTTTGGGAGGAGAAAAATGAAAGAAATGAGAAGCAAATTCTCTTTGTGACCATTCCACCCTTCTAGATCCACCATCACCGATTTCACTATTTTATTGGCAATGTTTAACAAAGGTTTCTCAAATCAGAAATATGAGCCAAACTCTTCTTGTTCTAAACACTTCTACTAAGCAGTCAAACTTTAAACAAAATTAAAGCCTGGCAGTACAGATCTTGTTACCAAAGCTCTTGAGAGTCACTGGCAAATGTCAGTGGAATAAATTGCATTATCTATTGATGAATGACATCTCCACAGATAGTTCAAGCTAAACAGACTATTTCATTCATTTTTCTTGCAATCAGAAGTCCTTCTCTGCAATGAAATCAACTTTTCCCCCCTCTAAGCTTTTCTTATTAGATTTTAGTTCAGCGTTGAGGGCTAAAAACACAGTGAGTCATTTGCTCAGCAGAGAAATTCCTGAGATAATCACCATTCTTTGAGGTATATCTGTGATCCTGGCCTTGCCGAAGAAATGAGATGTTAGTGAAGGCTTCCCAAAGCCAGAAAAATAAGTACCTGCAGCCGTAGCAGGAACAGTGGCTGTGTCCAAGCAAGATGCTCATGGAGGACACACGTAGACCAGCCCACTCTTCTGCGTGGGCCATCTTTAGCGCTCAGTAGATGGTACCAGCATAAAAATGATAGATCTAAGAATAAATGTGTCATGGTGCATCAAAGCCCCCTTCACTGTACACACTGTGTGTTGCAGTGCATTTAATCAAGATCTGCATTCATTGCAGAAAGTCAGCCTGGGGGAGGGTTTCTTAGATGCCGTTATGGCAAGGAGGCCAAGGTCAGCATGGGCCTGGGGCACGCTGAGGTCAGACAGCACTCGTCACGGAGGAGAAGACAGCCCTTTCCCCAAAAAGTCTTGAGCCTGATTGGACAAGGGTGTAAGTGGAAACACTGCCTTTCCAAAGAGCACCAGGTAGGTAGTAACAGAGCTGGGGTTAGCATCAGGGCTTCACACAATCTCTTGAATGGTGGATGACACCACTTTTATCGTGGTGCTAAAAGTTGCTCTGCCTCTGTAATGTACAGGGAGGGAAACCCAACCTTTCCTGCTTACCCACGTGTGTGAGTGAGGGTCTGGGGTGGGGAGATCTTACCAGGGTATCTGGAGGCTGCCTGCCCCAGTTTGGGAGCTTACACTTGCTCTTTATCCCTTTTGTTTTCTCTGGTAATGTGCAGGCTGCCTGGAGCCATGCTCAAATACAGGTGTTTAAATCAACTGTGCTTTGGTCATGCTTAAAATCTGTCTGTAAGCGACAAGGGTTTTGGCCCTGTCATTACATCTAATCACGTCACTCTCTTCATGTTTTGACAGTAACCCATCACTATGCCAGTCTCCTCTATTTTGCTGGTTTAAATGGAGGAATGTTTAGCCCAAGGCACCACTTCTCAAAGTCATGCTCATGTTTAAAATGTCTCATTGGTATAATATACTATAAAACATACCCAGAGCATAAAAATGACAGAATCCTGAAGCATGGGAGGGAAGCAGAGCACAGCAAAAACCTGCATTGGATGGGATGTAGATCAGATTCAGTCCTGTGAGACTGTTTTGCCTCCAGTGTGGCCCGTAGCTTCTAAAGATACCTTTGTTTTTCACATTTAAGGAATTTTAATATAGCATTAACCTAAAGGCTTTCCTTTGGCCTGTAGTAAGCATCTTTTCCCCAAACCTCTTGGTCCAGATAACCAATTCACTTACTCATGTTTGAATGGGAGAGAGGCTACAAGATTGAAGGAGTATGGTTTTGGTTTGGTTTGTTTTATTTTTTTTCTTACAGAAGGCAGCATGTAGCAGATCATAGAAATCTAGTTTTTTTCTAAATTCAGGAGAGAGTGCAGCTATTCATATTCCTGAATGACTTTGTCACCAGAGCTCTGTATCCTTGCTGACAGAAAGCACACACCTTTGTCACAAACTGCCATTTCTGAAGAGCTAGCTCAGATGGGACTAGTTGCTTCTATACGTGGCAATTAAGTAAGTACCACTTAGTTATTTCCCTCAACATTTGGCAGTTGAATTTTTTAATGGAAAATCTAGGGATTTTAAAAGCCTAAACAGATCAACAAACTTGTACATGGAACCCAGGAAACATTAATTAAAGTACATTGGTTCCCACATCCTTAGCTGCCCTCTGACAAGTTGTGGTTTAACCCCAGCCAGCAACTAAGCACCACGCAGCCGCTCCCTCGCTCCTGCCCCCTCCCAGTGGGATGGGGAGGAGAATCGAAAAAAAGTAAAACTCGTGGGTTGAGATAAGAACAGTTTCATAACTAAAATAAAATAAAATACACTACTAACTAAGAATAATAATAATAATAAAAATATGATAATAATAGTAATGAAAAAGAATATATAAAAAAAAGAAATAAAAGAAATAAAACCCAAGGAAAAAAACCACCAGTGATGCACAATGGAATTGCTCACCAGCCACTGACCGATGCCCCAGCAGCAATCCACGCCTCCTGGCCAACTCCCCCCCAGTTTATATACTGGGCATGACGTTCCATGGTATGGAATAGCCCTTTGGCTCTTTCGGGTCAGCTGTCCTGGCTATGATCCCTCCCAGCTTCTTGTACACCTGCTTGCTGGCAGAGCATGGGAAACTGAAAAGTCCTTAACTTAGGATAAGAGCTGCTTAGCAACAACTAAAACATCAGTGTGTTATCAACAGTCTTCTCACACTGAATCCAAAACACGGCACTGTACCAGGTACTAGGAAGACAATTAACTCAATCCCAGCCGAAACCATGACACAAGTAAAGATAGGAAATGCCTCAAGCAAATATAGGAAATGCCTCAAGCAATGATACTCTAGTTAATTTAGCCATTTGCAAGGGTCATTTTTTGATTCTGCTACAGAAAAGGGCATTTTAAACCAATTATATTTCCTGATGAAGCTTTTGCAAGAGAAGTTTGTAAACTGGCAGCTGATATTTTTGAGCAAGTTATTGAAAGAGCACTTCAGTGTCTCTGTTTCTGAGTAAAAGTAGGTGAGTTCACAAACATGGTGATGTAACCTACACTAATATAAATAATTGTGTGTACTGACCATGAATGAAACCTTGCTTCTATTGTCATCCATGAGAAAGCCAAAAACTTTATAGGGCCAGGAATTAAGCCTGGGGTTTATGAGTTTTACTACTTAAGAATCTTGGATCTGGAAATCCTTTTTACTGCATGCAGCTGGTGCAAATGTATGTGAAACTCCTAAACTGGAAGCTAAACTGGTAAGAAAGTTTCCATGGAGGTGGAAGGGTGTGGAGAAAGTGGTTGGTAATGTGAGGCTATTACCTGTCGTATAGGCTGGCTTAACACAAGATAGGGCTCAAAACTCAGCTTGACGGTGCTTGATCTCAGGGCCTGAGTTCAACCATTGAAGTCTGTGTCAACGTAGTCATTAACCTATGGAAAGATACAGCGATATATGAGAGATTTTGGATTATCTCTTTGACAAATAGTGTTGTGGCTAGGAGTATCTGAGAAAACTTTGGGAGTTGCGGGCTTCATCAAGGACGCACCCTTGTTGCCAGACTTGCTGTCCAGCTGACAGTGATCAGCCTCTGTACGGATGATCACCAACAGCTCCTCTGTGAAGAAGGTGGCTTCCCCAGGAAAAGGTCCTTAAGGTGCCTAAAAATGTTTGTACCTTTACTTTTATCTCCTTGAAATAAGGAGGAAAGGTGTCTCTTGCTGTAGTTACACAAAGTCCAGCCTGTCACTTTAAAAAAAGTCCTTTAGGCCGGCAGCACTATTGATTCTTCTGGCGATAGCACTGAGGTCTCCACGGGGAAGGGAGACTGCTGACTCTTAAAAAAAAAAAAAAGTGTTGAAGTTAAATAGACACTAACAAAAATAAATAATAGCCTGAGTAAAAATCAGGTCTTCTCTCAGTCAGCCAGGTTTCATACTCATGGCTTCTGCTGGTTCCCTGATTAGTCAAGGTCTCCAGGGAAGACTGAATGATTTACCTTCACTTTCTAAGGCAAAGGCCCCTCCATCTTCCCACAGCCTTCTCTTTGCCCTCTTTCCCAAAATGCAAAAGTAAAGTATCTCACATTCTCAGGCCAACATAAAGCATAAGGAAGCAAACCAGGCACAAATACACATTTTCCCTTTTCAGTGACCTTTAATCTGTTTGAGTTGTGGGAAGCAATTCATAAAAATCTGGAAAGAGTGTCAGATTTGTCACAATATTTTTTAGATGCCAGATGGCTTGCTCTCTTGGCCTATTTCTCAAATACATGGTATTTTAATATGTAAATTCACGTGTCTTCTTCATGCAAAGGAAAGAGATGCTTATTTTAACAGTTAAAATCACAGACAAGATCTTTATTTTTACTTTGCACGCATCTTGCATTGCAACGCTGGTATTCAAAATGTTTGAGGGGAGGAAGAGAGACATCTCCTAGGCAGCTGAACATTTCTCATATTTCTTATCTGAAAATGACAAACCCTGGCCAGGTCAAAGATCATTTGAATTGGTCTTTTAAATCAAAGATCTTCACACACATGGTCAGGATCCCATTCCCAGTTATGTGAGGGAGATGGGAAAGGTTCATGACTCTCTGGCTATATCAAAGTGGAGAAGGGCAATAGCAGCTGGAGCAGCAACGGGATCTGGCTGCAAAGTAGCCCATGGAATCCAGATTCAGAGAGGTTTTGCTTTTAATCTGTACTCTTTAATTTGGAAAAAGAAGCTTTATAAACCTGATCAAAAGTTTGTTGATACCAACAGAAGTCTGCAAAATACTGATAGCTGTCCAGTGTACATGCAGTTGTGATGCCAATTTTTCCACGTTAGCATACTCAATCCCATTTCTCTGATCTCCGGGAACAGAGTTTTTTTTCCCCTAACCCTCCACAGCCCCCATTTGGGTTGGCAGCTCCCACAGGGACACTGCTGAGGCAGGCAGGGCACAGGATTATTTTCCAAGTTTTGCCTCTGAAAAATGCCACACAAGCACCAAATATTGCTGATGTGGACTCACGGAAGTGCAAACAGCCCAGCAAGGAGAGCAGGGAAGTGGTTTGTCTGAAGAGGAACGCAGAGATAGCAGAAACCCGGGGAGCCTGACATTGTGCATCAGGCTGAATGTAGCCCCATGGTTGCATGCAGGCAGTTGTCCCCACCACAACTGGCTGGCTCTGCCCCTCTCCATCCCTGTCTCCCTCTCCCAGTTGGGGAGATGCTGGGCGTCCCATAGGAGCATCTCTGAACACCTGCCTATGGTGCAGTTACATGTCCTACACCTGCTCTGAATGGCATTTGGGAGAAGCCAGTCCGAGTTTTCCGAGGTTTGGATTAGGGATCTTTCTCCTCCTTCACCTTAAACACTTTTTCTTCAGGTTCTCCACTTTCTCAGGCACTGTGAATACCCCCATTTGCTTTAGCCGCTTTCTCCATTTGTCTTTTCTGATTTCCTTCACAGTGTTGTCAGATGAAAAATAATTCTGGGCAAGAAGTACACCTGTCTGATGTGTTGAAGGAGCAGTCCTAACTGTGTGTGGCACTGCAGCACAGTGTAAGATAATTGCTAGAGGCAGATCTTCTGTATTGCAGATACGTTCATGATCCTAAATCTGCAAGTGCCTGTAATGGTAAAGGAAGCAAACTTCAATGAGAATTGATATTTTTCCTCTTTTGGTCAGGAAGGCAATTGACTGGCCTGTCAATCATGCCTGCAACCTCTACCTCTTAGGAATCTGTCCCCAACCCTCGGAGAGATTTGGGGTCTCTATGACTGCTATCTGTGCAGTTAGTTTAAAATGTGCAATTACTTCCACATCTCCTCAAAACAAACAGTGCTAAACTGCCAGTTAAAATCACACTCTAGTTTCAAATAGATTTAAGAAGGTGTGTGTACACACAGGGTCATCTCACCAATTTAAAATCATATCAATTGCCACATGAATTAAACCAGTTGTGTTTCACATAGACCACCTCTCAGACACCAGACCTGCTGCATGCCCCTTGTTGTTGGCTAAACTAAACCAGCATGAGTTTTGATTCAACTGAAGTCTGTTCGCGCTCAGCTCACAGACACGTCCAGAAGCTCCCAAGTGACGAGATGGCCTTACCTGAGGAGTTACAGCTGCGCTGCAGGAACCAGCCTCATGGGCTATATCTTACCTTCATGGGAAAGCAGAAGCCCGTGTATGATCGTGAACTACAATCCTGGCAAAGGCTGGAAACATTCACAGGTGGGCTATGGCAGCTTGGGTGACAAGCAGTGGTTTTATAGGATGGGCTAATGTAGATGAGCTTGGCAGAAGAGTTAAAGCTAGTAATTATTCCGGTGCTTATGCTAGTGAAGGAGAAGGGAAGACTGAAGAAATCCGGATGTAGGTAGTATCCGCTTCTCCCACGTCGGCTTCAGCCAGTGCAGGGTACATGGCCACAGCCTCGCTTTAACAGATTATCCGTGGTCGTGCTGTCACTTACCATGGCTCAGCTCAAACTAGACACAGGAACATCTGTCGGATTATACCCAAGAGGCACCCTGGGAGAAAAGAAAAATGGACTGTGCCTAAAGGCACAGTGAAAGCAGTCTGAGATTACGTTTTTAGGTGTTGACCTTCAAACATCTCTTCTTCAATTAAAAGTGTGCTAGAGTTAAGACCAGGGCTGGCTCTGCTCAGCATTCAGGTGACAAGTGTTGCCTGTGGGTGAAACGTTACATGATTCCAGTATGGGACTGATACTGGTCCACATATGTGTTTGCAATTGTTACTGTGTGCATACAGGCTGTGTAGGTTCAGATAGTTTAACCTGTGCTCAAAATCCCCAAAATGCCTTAAAATGCCTTTATATTACATGGAAAAATATTTCAAACTTGAGTTGGGGAGTTGAGGTTGAGATTAGCCAAACCCACAGACTTGACACTCCATACAATCCCGCCTAGGCTGAAAAGAGCAGCTAAACTCAGCTCTTCAACCACAGCATCTCCTAATTAAGTCACGTGAAAGTTGATTTAGAAGCAGGTTCATGTAAATAAGTTAGAGTGGATAGAAACCAGGTGCTTTTGGCCCCTACTACTTGTTGAAGACTCAGTGTGCACGCTGCCACGTGTATGTTGTTGGTGGTCTCCAAGATTGCAATATAAAAAGCAGTGTAATGCAGGTAACAAGAGGTACAGAAGAAGGATGATTTCATGTCCAGAAAATAAATTTAAAGCTACTTAGTTTTTATTTCCCTTTGGTGGATCCTTGGCCCCACTTTTGCTGAAGAGTGTGTGTTCCGCTTGTAGGACATAGGTGTACTATGTGATAGCTTCTCTCAGTTTCTAAATGCTTCTGGCTTGGGAAAAATTTGTTGCCTTCCTAAGCATTTTGGGACCAGTCCTGACCTCCTCCCCATGTCCCAAGCTCAGGTAGCACCCTCTGTAAGCAGAATGGAAAATGGTCAGAAGTGCTGAGAAACAAGCTCAATGCAGGCCTGTTAAGCCTTGCAGCTATTATGGGTTACAGCTTTCAACATGATTCAACTTGATTTTTAAAAGTTTAAATTCTCAGGTTAAAATTTTAATTGAGCTCTTGACCACTTGTGCCACTCTCTCTCAGTAGTTTATTTGTCTTTTGAGAACAGGAGAAAATAGAAAAGTTTCCCTTCAATGACATTCTGCCTACTCAAATATCAATAATAGGATTTAATAGCTTCTTGTCTTTAACTCTGGTGCATAGTTGCAGTTAAACTACTATCATGTTTCATGCCTGAACCGGTTCTGCATCAGTGATAGATGGAGCATTGCATTTTTATGTACTGTATCTCAGCCACAGATTGTAAATTCTGCACAATTCTTTTGGGGTGAAAAGCACTAGGTAACGATAGGTATGAAGCTTCTTATGTAATATCTAGCCGCAGTTATTACTGGTTCAGATATTCATCTCGCATCAGCACACAGATGTTTAGAAGACAGGGTTAAATAAAACAAAATTAAAAAGAAGTGTGCATGTTTTAAGAGTTCGCATCACTTAATGCTTTTTGCATTAAGGTAGGTAGATTGTTTTTTAAAATTCTATATTAAATCCTATTTCCTACTGTGGCTAATATGTTTTGGTTTCATGCTGCTCATTGTAATTCTATTTCTAAATAAAACTGAAAAATAATTAACCCCTTTCTCCCTCCCAATGGATTCCTGCGTGAAGCATCAGTTCACTGCTAGTCTTCCTTGGCAGACAACAAGCTGTCATATCAGAAACAAATGGTCACTTCAGCATGCACGTTTGGAGATGCCAGTTTCTCGGCACCTGTATGTACATATTTTGGTGTTCACATTCAGTGCCAGAAAAATCATATTATCTCCTAAGCATTTCTGCACCTTGTCATATCACTATTAATTTCTGTTTTAACCTTGTTATGAGCAAGAGAAAGGATAACGTTGCTGACTGAGGGAGAACTGCACAGCCAGTATTAAAACGTGATCGAGCCGGTGGCACAGGGAAAGGAGCTTCCTTGCAGCTCCCATCACGTGGCCCAAAGACATGTGTAAAGGTGAAATGCAAGCATCAGAGGAAAACTGAGGGAAGCCCAGAAACAGGCACTGCATCTCCCAGCGATCTGGTGCTTGCTGCTGTGCTCACAGCACTCTGGGCAGCATCCTCTGGCATCTCTGGTAAACCGAGTGCAGTTCCTGGTGGCAAGGGCTTCTGTTTTTAAAAGATGCATTTAAACCATCTTTTTTTCTTCTCCAAACCTCCATATAAAGCCAAAGAGTGGTCATGCTTGGAGTTGTGTATCTTAAAAACATCCTTGTGATGCTGCGAAAGGTCTTTCCACCTTTAAAAACACAAATTGCAATCTAGAGAGAAGAGAGTGGCAGAAGTGTGGGCGAGAGTTCCCATCTACAGAAGGAGAGTCTGTGCAGAGCATTAATGAACTGTACAAAATCTCAGGGGAAGCCGAGGAAGCAGCAAAGGGTTGAATTCGGATCCGGAGAAGGGTGGTGACTACAAAATTGTGTCCATCTTCAGGTGTGCTCCTTGCACTGAATGCACCCTCTTGCTTTCAGCTCAAATCCATTTTAAGTTTCTCTGTCTTCACTCCAGCTCTATTAGAACTAAATAAGTAATAATATTAGTAACATTTTTTTTCATTTTGAGTTGAATGAAGCACTTCCTTTGATGCTGAGACATTTTTCAATTCCAGTTTGGCATCATCAGGCAAAAAGGGACTGTGGAAATAGAGACCAAATTCAAGCACAGATTTGAATCTTGGGTGTCCTTCATTGATAGTCAGCCTCGCTTGCCCTGTTCCTCTTGTATACGACTTCAAACAGGGCTAGCAGGAGAGAAGACCAGCTCACCTGGGGATGTGGTACAGCATGGTGTTTAGGGCACATCCCTGGGACACAGGGAGGTCTGCTCTGTTCTGCCCCTTCATGGGTGACAAGGAACTGCGACTGCTCTTCTCATCTGCTTTACCTCTTTAGTCTTAGAGATATACAGCAAGTTGGTAGTGACTGTCCTCCATTTTTTGGCTGTAGTTTCCCCAGCAATTCTTATTTCAAACTCTTTGCTGAATTTGACAGAAACGAGTGGATAGTTTCTAATTCTTGATTCATCTCTTTTTTTTTTTTTTTGAGGCAAATTTGCAGAATTTTATTGCACTTTTTTGGCCAAATCTTGTTTTTTATTTAGTCTTGCAGTTCAGCTGTAACTAGAGAAACAGGTATCTTGCATCCCAGGTGGAAAGCAGGAGAGGGAAGAAGTTCCACATCCCAAAATTGTGTTAGCTGAGGAGGGGAGGGGAGTCAGATGCACCTTGTGGGCTTGACTCCGCCTGTCCCCTGGCTTGGGACCCCACATGCCACGGTTGGTTCTACACATGCTGCCAATCCTGCTCCGGAGCTGCCTTCTCCAGGCTAGGAGCTGGGGAGAGCTGGGAGAAATGTGCTCCCCAGCTGTCCCAGCAGCAAGTGCCAGAGCTGGTCGGCAAGCAATGGGAGGTTCGCTGCAGGGTGAGTGCCCCACAGCCAGGCTGCAGAGATGCGCGATGGTGTCTTCAGCTCATCCAGGGGCATGTGGGGAGATTACCAAAGAAAAGACTACTGTTAGCCGGAAGTGCTGTGAGAGCAGGAGCATCTTACTACTGAAACATGGCAGACTTTCACGTGCAAACGTGACTGACGTATCTGGCCTCAATAATTGTTTAAGGCAAATCAATTCATTTAACACTCCTAGCTTGCACTGTGTCTCAGCATTCTGTAAATTGAATTTTGATGGAATTTTCATTAGAGCTCCAAAGGGACAAAGTTGCATTTATTTGATAATAGTTCAAAGGAAGACAGGGAACTTTCTGAAATCCACTTAGATTGTCACTCTTTAACTTATTTATATAAAACAGGTTTGCCTGTTATTTGGAAACTGGGAATAATTTTATTTATACATGTTTCTAGCTTCAATTTTGCTATGAGGCATGAAACCATTTTATCACTTATACTCAGTCCGCTACAGTGACATTTGAAGATCATAAAATCCGCTTGTTTCATTCTTATCTAACACAGTTTAAGAAATGTTTCTAGTCACTTTCTTCTGCCTGAAAACACTTATTTTGCTATTATTATTATTACTTCTTTTTTTATGGCAGAGATTAGAATCTAAAATGTCTGCCTGCTTTCTCTTTAGAGCTAGAGGTAACAAAGGGATGAAATCAAGCAGGACTGCCTTTCAGAGGCAGTGCTTTCTTACACCAGGGCTGTGTTATCTGCTTTTTTCCCCAACCCTCAGATTTTCTGTGTCTGGCAAGTTGGCCATCCAGCAAACAGCCAGAGATGCTGCATGGAGTATCTAAAATCTGAATTAATACTGAGACAGTGACTGGCTGGGCAAGTGCCCAGTGCTGTCTTATTAGCATGCAGGAGGCCTGCCAAGATGTTAGGAGGAAAAAGCAATGAGAGGGGGACATTGGAGAGGATGGGGCTGCAACAGAGCTGGGGAGCTTCTGGCTCTCAGATTTGGATGTTGACCCCACGTGAGCTGAAGCTGAGGGCATGGGGCAGACCCCCAGAGGGCAGTAGCCTATAGCTGGTACTCAGCTGCTACTTTTATATCTGCCAGGAGACCTGCTATGGGGCCTGCAACCCAGGGGAGCAGCCCGTGGCACCCCATGCCCCCTCTTGCCATGCATGGTGTCCCTGCCCACCTGAATGCCTTTCAGATCCTCTGTTTGGGTAGGGGAGCTGGAGGAGGCCGTGCAAGGCTTTGTATGGGGGCTACAAGCTCAGTGCCTGCTGTGCAAAACCTGCTGGTGTCCTGCGGCACCTGATATTGTGGCAACAAGTTACTTGGCCAAAAAAGTTTTACTGGGAGAGGCCAGTGTGGGGCTCTTCTGTTGTTCATCAGGATTATTTTTTTTTTAATTTCTGTTTGGCCCTGTTGGATGGTAACGCAGTGCTACATGGCATAGCAGAAAGATGAGGAGTAATGGTTTTAAGCAACAGCAGCTGATGGTAATCAAAGGAACGGCTGTGGCCAAGAGCATCCCTGGCTGTGCCAGCACGGCGCGCCGAATGCTCTTGAGCACAGCAAAACTGTCAGGATACTGGGTCATTTATGGAGTCTGGCAACACAGCTGTCTCCTCTTTCCATTAGGTTTTGGCTGATTGAGTTGGGGAGGAAGGCGGGTTTTTGGAGGAGAGAGACCGGCTGCCAGGTTTCAGGGGCCGGGAGCCTCACCTGCAGGTGCTTGGATTCAGGCTGTGCCACCGGCTGGGAAAATCGACTTCAAGGGCTTGAAATTAAGAAGGAGCAAAGATGAGATATTTTCTCCATGAAAAACCACAATGTTGTGCTCAAATGTTGTATTGAATGCTGCTCGGACACCTGCCTTGAGATGGCTCTGCTCTTGAAAGGAGGGGACATCAAAACCCACAAGCAGAGTCCGTAGTGGTCCAGAGATGCACACCAGAGCAGAGACTTGCACAGTGCCATGCGCTGTCATCAAAACCTCTTGATTTGAAAAAAAGCAGGGCAGTCTTGACTTTATGTGTAATTTCTCCTCCTCGGATAGACTTCTACTGGTATTTCAAGGCCTGCTTTTTAAAACCTGTGAGTTTATAGCTTTGGGAACGATAGCATAATATTCTAAATGGAATTAGTGTGACAAGGTGGGGCTATGAAACCTGTTCACATAATTCAGTGTAATATACAGAATTGTGTATTTACTCGACTCTTCCCCTGGTGCTAACTTGGCGCTCTTTCAAAAGACTCCCTTACTTACCTCAGTTTACACGTCTTTCTAGCTTGCCTGCAATATTTGACCACCTGAGATTTTAATTGCCTTTCTCTGAGTTTGTGAAACGGCATGTTTGTGGTCACAGGTCAGTAGTTGCTATTATTACTCTTGCTGATGATAAATGAAAAGTTGTGCTTTCTTCCTATTAAAAAGGGTTGTCGTTTCTTAAAAGTAGTTTGTGCTGCAGCAGATGATAAAAGGCCGTTATGCTTTTTATTTTTGGGAGGTACAGACAGCCTTGGCTGAATAATGAGTAGGGCTACAGTAAAATTCATCAACGTTCATCATCTGCCTATGCTGAAGGTGACATATTGAAAGGCTTATGAGTAGCATACCTAATTACAGCTTTGTCTGAAATGGCTGTGGTAGCACAACATGCATAGGGACATACAGCTTAAAGGGAAAAAAATTAAAAATTAGGGGTGGCATGAGCATATGGGTCATTGATGGGTGATTTGAAACTGGGTCGTTTGGTAGCTGTGAGGTTTAAAACACCCCCATTTCAGTGGGCTCTCAGAGACTCAGATCTTTCCAGATCGGGGAAGGCTCTGCCAAGTAGTTTTCTTGCATCATCCGTAATCCTGGCTTTCCTCACTTGTACGTATTCTTGAGAAGTGGCTGACATGGTCCTTGAACAGGGAATAATACCCTGACAGCTGCAGCTTTATTGTGAACTACTGCTAAATGCAACGGTTGTGTCATTAGATTTTAAGAACAGTATCTGCTTCTTACCCATTTCCTTATATAAATCATTCACACAGTGGAGATACATTGAATATTATATTGTAAGAATAAAAAGAATGGTGTCCATAGAGAACCAACTGCCGTTATTAACAACATTGTCAAGGCATGCTACCGTGGGTAATCTAAACTCAGTCTTCCCAAGGGCGCTCATATTAAGAAAACAGAAAGTGGATTTGGGTAGCCAGCTGACTGCTAGTTTAATATGCCTGGAAGAACATGATAACTGTAGATACAGTGTAAGTGTGGCAGTATCTGTAGGCTGGCTTTTTCAATCACACACCTGCAGAGCTGGAGCTACCTACAGAGAGAGTCCCTAAGCAATGGCAAAACATTTCCAGCACTGCAGTTCCCCTGCATGCATAGAATGTACAGCAATGGATTCAGCCCCTTCGGATGCTGCAGAAAGCTACATTGTTATTTACACACACAGAGATTACAAAAGTGGCAGAATTCTATTTTTGGTGTGGACTTTAACCAAGTAGCCCCAAACTGTATGAAAATGCATGTGGAAACCATCCTTTAATCAGAAACAGAAATAATTACCTGCAGGCACGCCTGAATTTCTAAGGATTACTTGCAGCTAGATTCTAATTTACAGGGACTTTCCGCTGAAGCTGAATTAAAACCTTTAGGACAGCGTTACTATAAATGAACCAGTTACATCTGAATGTGCCCATCTAGCTAAGAAACGAGATTGGGAGCATTGCCTCGTTACAGGACAACCACCATATTCCACCTTTCAGAGCTTCTTGCTTCCATACAAATAACTTTATTGAGGGTCAGCCTGGCAAGAAGCATTTTGGATGAGGGGTGTATGGGATCCCAAATAGGTATTTTATGCTCTTTGTGTTGGTTCACTGTTCATTGACTGATTTCTGAACCATCTCCTATTGTCGATTTGCAATCGGGGCCTCCTTTTTTCCCCCTTTTTCTTCTTGTAAGCCCATCTTCTTTCGTCTTTGAATATTTGATGTCATTGATTCCCAGCTTCTTTCTGACATCTCGTTACATATTTATAGTAGTTATCCCATATCATCTGTCAGATGCTCTTTTTCTAGGGTAAAGACTGCCATTTTTCAGAAGTTTTCCTACAAGGATGAATGGCTGGGTCCTCCTCTCAGGTTTCTGCTTCTGATTTTGCTTCTGATCTTTTGATACCTATTTGCAGGTAATAAACTACTGCACGCTAGTGGGAAGCTGGCTGCAGATTATGCTGTTGACTCATATGGGGGACAGCCATCAGGGCTTGGGCTCTGGTCTCGTTGGTACCCAATGAGGCAGACCTATTTAGTGTTCAGAGCTGATTTTAGGGATGAGCAACTGAAGAAAGCAACATTGGTATGCAAATGGGGATGATCCCTACTTTGGCAGTCACAAGTTGAAGTCTGGGCTCTTTCAGTACCCAGTTGGAAAGCAAATCCAGAGGACCATGTCAGAGGGCTGTTGATCACCAGTTGGTGACACTCTTTCCTCTCTAGCAACGTGTATCAGCATATTCTTCTGGAAAAAAAAAAAAATATCTGAGGACCTTCTTCTGTCTGTAGTTAGTACATCTCTATCTTTTAACAAAAGCCCAGATGTTAGTTGCAGCGCTCTTGTCAAAGTCTCGTAAAGGTAAAGATTTTGTCTGGAAACCTTTGGTTCTCACTTAACTGTGCCTTTTTTTCACCCTACCCTGATCTGAAGCAGTTTAGAGCCGCTGTGCTATTGTGCATGTTGATAAACAAGCTGTAATTGTTGGGTTATAGGGTCTGGAGAAGAGATTTGGGTGAGGTTTCTGCAATGGAGGCAGAGCAACTGCAGCAGCTGGGACCCTGTGAGGGCTCACTGTGAAAGCGCTTCTCTTTTTTTTTTTTTTTTTTAATTCCACAGTTGAACTTGTGGATTGAAGAGCAGCATGCTTCTTCTGACTTTGGAAATAGATTTTCCTCTCTAAATCTGAGCAAACCCAATTTTTAAGAACAAGAATGTAACTTTATTACTATGAAATATTTACTCTGGTTATGGAAAAGTGATCATGATGAGAAATGACAAGGGATGTTCACTCAACTGCAGGTTTTCATTTAATATTTATGGTAAAAGTCCATTTTTTGAGCTGATATATTTAAAAGTTTTAGGCTTGTTTTTCTCTAACACATTATGATTTCCCAGTGATGTGAAGATAGCTATGGAATAATACAGAGAGGTGATTTATTTATATGTATAAAACACCTCTGAATGGCTCAATGTCTGGCTTTAGGGGGCTGTGAGGAAGACCAGACTCTTCAGGCTAGTTAGTGTTTGTGAATAACTTTCCTCATTTTCATTTTTACAGGTTCCTTAGGACATTCATGGATCATACGCTTTAAATCAGAGCTTACCATTCTATTAATTTCACTTCTGTTGTGAACTCCAGACCTTTGTCTCAGGTCCCACAACCAGTCTTTCTTAGCCTGTCCTACATTTATGGAATTCATTATTGGGATTCCCAAGAGAACCAATTGTCCTCTGGAGATGGATTTAACCCTCTTTTGTTAGGTAGCCTGTATTTTTTTTTCTTTCTTCTACTCCTTCCTACTCTGTGTATTTAAATTATTGTACTTCCCATTCTGTTCTCTCAAATGATCACACTAGAAATCAAAATTAAAAATGGACATGGTACAGCCTACTCAAAGAGTGAACTCCTGGCTTTTTAGAGAATTTGGACATTTTGACCTAATATTCTTCAGCAGACACAAGCTGGAAAAAGCAGGACTTTGACTAGCTGTAAGGAACAACCTTTTCCCTAGGATAAAAATCTTATAACCCAGGATGCTCAAACACTGGAACAGGGTTGGGCTGGAGAACCGTGGGCGCCCCTTCCCACTTATGTTGGGTCTGTGACTCTGGGGGAAAAAATCATCCCGAGCCAAGCTGCAAAGGAAACCAGCCACAGCAATGCACGCCCCAGAGAGTCAGTGATACCGTGTCTAAGGTAGGAGGTGGATGGTCTGTGTGCTGGTACAGCATGTGTAATTTACTGATACTGCAGTTATCTTGCATAGCTCGGTGGTGGCTTTGCTGCTTGTGAGTGACACATCCTCCCACATTTTTTCAAAAAACTTTTTACCACATCACTATGTTCTGTTTACCGCTTTTTCTTTGGTTTTGAGTCTATTTGTTATGCCTTTTGATTGCCAAAAGTAGTCCTCTTGGCCAAGGCAGATTCATGTTCGGAAAGGCAATTGCCCGCCCAATGACGAAAGCTATATATTCAGGGCTGCTGCCAGCTCTCCAGCCACAGTCACGTGTGTTTGTTTAGCCAGTTGTGGTCTGCTCTGCAGTGAGAAAGACCCCATTTTCCCTGTATTGGATCCACCTAGAGCTACTTCCTCCCTCCTTCCTTTTTCTCCTCTACTTAAAAACAGGGAATTTATTGATTGTCTGCAGACACCTAAAATTGTTCTCATCTGCAGCAGCAGTTCTCTACTGCATGTTTCCTTCTGGCTTTAAAGATACTTTCCAGCCCTTCCCTGCTGGAAGACAAGATGCGGTTTTCTTGCCTTTACCCTCAGGAACCTCTTTCTGAACGTGAACATTAGCACAGCTTTGCAAAGACAACACACTTACGGCCAGACACCTTCCCCTCATGCTTGAGCTCACAGTAGCTGGGAGATGATCATCATTTGGGGTTTTCTTACATCAGGTGAGCCTATTTTGATGGCACGTTGTTCTTTTTTAGCAAGGTCCCTGTTTATTCCCCACCTACGTTTCCTCCCAACGGCTGTGGTGCCGGGAGTGCGATGCTGCAGAGGCTCCCAGACCTCAAACCGTCTGCCGGTGGGAGGAGGCGAGTAAAGGGAGTGTGGAGGTCTCAGGAGTGAGAGGAATGGGAGAACGAAGAGCCTGGGTGGCACTGTCAGCATGAATACACCAAACAGCTTGTATTTCACCAGCTCCTCACCCCAACCCCTTCCCCAATACCAGTAAAAGACTGCAGATTTAATGCCCAAGCAAAAATTGCTTTTTCTCTGGCTGTGAAAGTGCTGTATACCAGGCATGTGTCCCATATGCTTCTTCTTTCAGGGTTTTTTTTCTTTATTCTTTGGAAGCACAGATGCAGTTTTGTGGCACTGCCACTTCACAGAGCAGAGGATTCTTGTGGTCCCCGGCAGCTCCAGTCGCACCAATGCCGTGCAGCTGGAGTCAGCACGTCACGCGCGCCACTAAGACACAAGAAGTACAGGCATGTTTCTGTAGCAGTGGTCAACAATTTCCCTTCAGAAGTATTTCAAAATGAGCAACTTCTTTTTTTCACCTGTAGATTTTTCATCAAAACAGCAGCTCCCATGTGCCCCCTTCTTTCCCTTTCTGTCATTAAATGTGAAATAAAAGGAATACGAGTACATTTAGGGTTTTTTTTCCCCTTCACGTTTCTCTTTCATGTTTTTCTCTTTGACCTTCTGAAGCTTTCTTAACTTTGGAGCTGGCAAAAGGAATTATAGGACAGTCTAGCTCTATGCTTTAACTGAGGTCCTGACCTGAGAGGAAGGGTTGAAAATCAGCAGAAAGAATGAAAGACAGGGAGAAAAAAAAAAAAATTATTATTAAAATAAAAACCTCTCTGGATATCATTGCTATATTTTCTCACACAGAGAACATTGAACTCTTTCTCGGGTAGCTAGATCTGCAGAGAAAACCTCATCTGCATTTCCTCAGCAAAGGTGCAGATGTAATAAATATTAACTGAATATTGACTTCTTTGGAGCTGTTAAGATTTAGTGTGATAATGGGATGCATGATAATGCCCGAATGAAGTCCCTAAAGCCTTCAGTGGGCATCAAGGTCTGCACTGATTATGTGTGAATCTTATTTTCCTTATTCACTTGGCCAGAGGAAAAAAATGCAGCCCAGGCTCCTGCGAACAGGCAGGCAGCCTCTCACTTTCTTTCCAAGAGGGGAAAGTATCCCCCGGCTTGTGCAGGAAGAAATCTCTCCTCCCAAAGCAGGGACCTCTCCTTCGTCCCCACCACAGGTGCTGGCTGCAGACGGGGGGGCTCTACTAGTGGGGCCAGATTTGGGGTCGCTATGACCCAAGGACCTTTTACATCCTATTTCCCTCCTCATCCCTCAACACTTGGAAGCTGTATCCCCCTGCTTCCTCTCGGCTGAGAGCATCATCTGCTATCACTTTTTTGCCAAATTTTCAAACAAATTCTTTCCTGCTTTCTCCTATGCTGCTTTTTGTAGTGGAGAAGAGAGGGGAGAAGAAAAAAGAAAAACCCTGATAACGAAAGTAAAGCCAGATTTTCAAAAACTCTTCCAGCAGATCTCCCTCTGCCCTTCGCACAAATCTGGATAACCCTGAGCTGGCTGGGGAGGGGGCTGGTGTGCATCACACAGGGCAGCATTGCCTCCCCTTCCCTGCGTTCGTCCCCGAGGCTGCCCTGTGGACATCTCCCATCTCAAACATAGGCTATAACGAGCTCCCTGGGGCAGGGACGGGCTTTCTGCTTGGCGCAGGGAGGCTGTTGCTCATCACGAGAGCCTATAGGTGTTGCAGCAGCACAGGCATTAATTATAAATAACAGGCAGTGACCTTCGCCTCCGTGGGGAGGTTTAGCAGCACTGGACGTGGCAAGGCAAAGATCCCTCTGCACTGGTTTTCTCAGCATTCCTGGTGTGCCAAGGATCATTCCTGCCCGCAGGAGTTTTTACTTCTCCTACCGTGGCATTTCATTAGCTTTTTATCTCCCCTGAACCTTTCCGTGAGCTTCCTGCTTTGAAACACCAGCACAAATGCAATTGCTGCACGCTTGAAATTTAAGGGTGAGCCCCTACTGGCTCCCTTAGAGCCAGTTACGGGGAAGCTCAGCTCTGGGTAGTGCTGCAGATGCTGCACCTCTGAAAAGTAAAGGGGGCAGAGAGAGGGAAGGCACAAGTGGAGGAGGAGGACGGAAGGCAAAGCAGATATGTGGTGACAGAAAATGAAAACAGGTCTGTTGTAAAATAATTTCGATTTTTTTTTTTTTTAAGGGAGGAGGTTTCCATATATTTCTATGTCACACAATTTAACCGAGAATTTTGTATAAGGTTGTCTGCCTTTATAGCAATTAATTCAAACAGAAACTTAATTTATATGTGTTAGCGTGACCTGTAATTCCCTATAAAGCACCAGTAAATATGAATATATTCATATTCCTACCTCCAGTGAAACAGCCATGGGCAAGTCTGATAATTACTAACCTCTGCTTACAAAACAAAACTGCATTTCATCTACAGCTAAATACTCAGTTCTTCTGAATGCAAAATAGAGTATTTTTCCATACCAGAATCTGGTTTCTGCACAAAAGCATGTGTGGTTAAGCCTTATCCAACTGCTTATGTAAGTATAGCTCTCCATATATGTTAGTGTTAGTAATAACAGAGTAATGTAATTTTCTCTCAATATATGTTAGTGTTAGTAATAACAGAGCAATGTAATTTTGAGTACATTTTAACCCTGCTTTGAAGTAGTATATTTGGCATGGCAAGTGTTTTCCTAAGTAATGAGCCAAACAAATTGCTATTCAGATAAAGGAAGAGGTTGTAAAAGACAAGTTCTCTGAAATATCACAAAAGCATTTTAAATTGATAGCAGTAAATAACAGAGGGATATACCATTGCTCGACTCGCTGCATTTTGAGAGTCACAAAGCAAGAGCTATAATGAAGCTATGAATAAGTGTTTTATCCCGAGGTTGAAAGAGGAGAGGAAAGCAAATAATGTAGTCATGAAATTTAAAAACTGAATGTTTCCAGTGACTTCAAAATCTTTTGGATGAAAAATGGGATATTAGTTGAATTGCAGACTTGAGGGTGCTGTCAGTGCTGAGTTTTTCGGCCTGAGATAACTGGATGTGCCATGAGCTAGCACATAAACATTTATTAGTCCACTTGCATATCCTTGGATGAAAGCCTTTGCTAGCATGTTACCTGTTGAGCTCACACCCTGTGAGGCTCTACACTGAGCCTTCGTCATCTCAAAATTTCAGCAGAAACCTTGTGCCTTTCCCTGTGAAGTGAAAGGATGCAGAACACAGAGCCCTCAGGTTGGGTAACAAATAGTGGAAGACTTGAGCCTTCACAGAAATCGCAGGCACAGATGTCTCTTTCTGCTGCTGGAGCAGACTGATCCCCCAGGAGGGACTCCTCTGCTGGGTCAGGTGGCAGTGGACTTGCCACAGCCGAGGAAGGGAACTATCTCTTGATCCAGGGAAGCTGCCAAGGGCTGTGCAAGGGACATGGACAGCAGTGCCATACCACCTCCACTCCTCTTCTCCCGTATATTTTTGTTCTTCTCCCACAGGAGTGCAGGAAGCCAGGTCCGTATTTACTCCACTTGGCTTGTATGGAGCAACCCTTGCTACATCAGCTTTGCCTGCATGGGGGAAGCCCAGCTTCTTGCATGGTGTTTCACCTCTTCATGAGCTCTGCTGCAGATGGCAGCTTGCAGGGCCGGTGCCCTGAGACGGCCGCTACAGGACCTGGCTGCACCTCCAGCTGTGGCATTCGAACCATGTGGGCTGGGAGGCCAGATCCAGACTGGCCACTGCTTGCCAGCCAGCCAGCCCTAGCCTGTAGTGCTGCAGGGGGTTATCACATCCCAGACACAGGACTTTGCATTTGCCTTTGCTGAACTTCATGATGTTGCCATCCACCCTCTCTCCTGCCTGTCCAGTTCTCTGAATAGCAGCCTGACCTACCAGCGTGCCAGTCGCTTCCCCAGGTTGGTGTCGTTTTGTGAACTTGCTGAGATCTCACTCCATTCCCCTGTTCCGGTATTAACAAAGGTGCTAAACAATATTGGCCCAAGTACCAGTGGGCTGCCAGCTGGATTTTATTCTGCTGGTCACAACCCTTTGAGCAGCCAGGTTTCCACCCACCTTATATTCCAGTTATCCAGTTGATACCTCACCAGTTTGGTTATAAGTAGACTGTAGGAGACAATGCCAAAGGCCTTGCTGAGTTCAAAATATGCAATATCCAGTTGCCTAATCACAGGCTATGGAAGTCAAACCCTCATGAAAGGAGCATTTGAGCTTGGTGCCATGCTGATACAGCCACACAGTCTCCAGTTTGGCACTGGTTTGGCTGGTATTTCTGGCTGGCACAGAGCTTGGAGAGAGTACAGGCTCATGTTTTTCTGCAGTGTTATTCATGCAGATCTCTTCTTTCCAATGTCAACCCAAACAGCCCGTCCATAAACAAAGCAGACCAGATAGGCAGTATGTTGCTCAACACTGACAAGATGCAAAACTCTGAACTGGCCTCAGGGAAAGGGCTGAGTCACGTTCGTCAACAGAGTTTAAACAAGAATAACAGCTTTTAATATTACTTGCAGCCCCAGGAAGGCTTTCGGTGATTTCTCTAAAGTCTCAATGTTGATCTTGACCATTTTTAGCTCAGTTGAACTTTAAAACATATTGAAAGCTCAGGTGCAATTCCTTTGGGGTGCAGAAAGAACAAACTCCAGATAATGATGATAAAATGTTCTGTTCACCGTAGTCAATGGGTTGGTTCAAATACAGGCCAGAAGTCACCAAAGAGTATACAACCATAAATGGGAATTTGCTGATCGGGTGGAAATAGGTTGCTGCTTTTATGTTCAAGATTTTGTCTCAATTTCCACTTGATTAGTACTCTGACTGGGAGATGCATGTGGGACACTGACAGAAGACAGTGCCTGAGGAAGCAAATATATGATCCTACCAAGAAACAAATCATCCTGCTCATGGAAAAAGACATGCTGATCAGGAAGCTACATATCCACTAGGAAATCAGGAGCAAAGCACTGGACCACAGCTGATCAGTGGAGCTGTGTCTGAAGATCTCCTCATCCACTTATGGACTGATTTCATGGTGACTGGAAGGAAATGTATTTATGATATGTCTATTTTGTAAAACAGCTTTTTACTGCTTCCTCTGCAAAAGCTGAGCTGTCACTAATTAAGGGTTTCTAATCTCCAGGGCTCTGAACCCAGCATTTTCTGCAGTAGCACATGCTGTCACAGGGGCTTTTGTTGGCTCACAGAAACTGTTTGTGTCTCTGAGCATCTTGGTTGGAGACAGAATAGGCACCAAGATTTGGATTCTTAGTACACTGGTCAGGTTGGGTGTTTTTATACCTCCCCTCTTGATAGGCACTTGTAAGAGTAGGATTTTCAGAAGAAAGTGGGTACTAAGCCCTTTCTGAAAATCAGCCCCTTTAAAACTGCTCCAAGTTGGGTGCCCAAAGCCATAAGCCAGCCTAGAAAATGCTTAACCAGCAAAATTTTTCTGGGATCTTCCTTGAATTATTTAAGGGCAAAAAAGGAGAGATTTCCCCTTGGCCACATTTGGTTTTTAAAAGAATCTGAACTGAATCTCATTTAGAGAAGATTTAGTAATAAGGTTATGACTTGATCCTATGCCACCTTGTCAGGGCCATGGAAGAGAGGGAGAGATGTGCTCCTTGTTTCACCAGTGTAGCCTGGCTTCTCAAAACTCCAGAGGAAGAGGGGGTGTTGGGTGTCTGAGAGAACAGTAGGCATGGTACAACTAGTGTGCCCTTTTCTGCCCTGCAAGGGGTGGGAGGGGAGAGGGAGCAAGGGGTGAGGAGCTGAGCTCTAGAGAAGCCAAAACATTTGCTATCCCTGCCATGGTCACCAAACAGCTTCAGATTTCAAGCTGAGGTGCCTGAGCCTTTGTTTCCCCATGTCTGGAGCAAGACCATCAAAGCAACCCTGAAGTTCCTTGTGTAGGCAGGGAAAGGGAGGCAGGGGCATGTGCTGGGGAGAAAGAAGGAAGAGCATATTCAGGAAAGAAGTTATTGCCTTGCTAAAGAAGAATGATTCCGGTGCTGCATCACACCTTGAGAGAGGTTTAAAATGTAGCTCCCCAAGGAAGAATGAAAATGAATCTGCAAAGTTTGAAGCAATGAAAATAAATAAGGAAAGCCCTAAACTTTTAGCCACCCGCACCATGACAGGGCTGGTTTAATAGCAACCTATAAATTTTGAAGAAATGTAGTATGCAGCTGTTAGCTCCTTTGCGTAGCTAGTCTGCCAGTGCTAACAGAAGGGTATTTTGGCTCCAGATCTTGTTTCTGTGTGGTACCGGTATCTGAAGAAGGTCATTACATAAAAATGTAAAGTACTTGCATGTGCACCGGGAATGAAGGTAACAGTCAACTAATTTGCTTCTGTTTTCTTTACTGCAGATACACACAAGTATACAAACATACACACAAATAGGTAGGAAAAGTCTAAGACAAAACTGTTGCTTTGATGATCTTTTTGATAGACACTTCAAAAAAAAAAAAAAAATCACAGTATCACAAGTATCACCAAAGGAAACAGAGCTGTTCCCTGAGAAAAGAATGAAATAGAGAGCATGGGAAAGCTGCAGCTGGATGGGCAGGTAGAGATGCCTCCAGCCATCCCACTGCCATACTCTTGATGCACTGTTCGGCTTCTCCATCCAGGGCAGAGCCACAGGATTGAAGCAAGCGCCTCGGCGCCTCCTCGCACCCCAGCACTGGGATAAGGGTCACTTTGTAATGTTTCTCTTGTCAAAGAGGACTGATTTACATTTGCAAGCTCTCATGCAGAATCAGTTTAGCTTTAATCTTAGCTTTTTGTCACCTGCGCGTGTCCCTTCTCCCCTCCCGGCATCCTCCCTGCTCTGCTCCAGTTTCCAGCTCCGAGTGCTTGCGCAGGCAGCGGAGCAGGACCCTGGAGGTCCCGGTGCCTGACAACACACGGGGAGCTAAGTGCCGCTCCAGCTTCCCAGCAGATCCCGCAGCGTGCCTGGGGAGATGCAGTTTGCTTGGCATGGCCTCGGCACTGGGTCCCCGTCAGGCCACGAGTGCATGGGTGGGCAGCAGGAGGCAGAGACGCAATCTGGAGGAGAGCAGGGCTGCAGCTAACTGCTACCATAGCGTGCTGTTGCTTAGTGCCAGTGCTTCTGGTTTTCAGAGGAAGCCTGTTATAGTCTTGCTGGTAAGTGCAGGAAAAACTCTTTGATGCGTCCTGGAGTCCTTGTTCAGGACCTGAAGCGTTTGGTAAAGCTGAAAAAGCTGGTGTGTACACGAGAGCAAAACACATCAGATATGCTGCTATTCCTATGGACATAACAAGAAATGCCCCTGTGGTTCAGGGTAGATTTTAATATGGAGTATTATGAGCAAGCCAAGTGGATGACTATGGTTCATAGACAGAGCTATGACATTACACAACTTAGTATGTCACATACGGTTGCAACATGCAAAATACACACCAGGACTGTGTAAGGAAGTGTTTTGTTTAGCAGTTGAGGTTGCTAGTAATGCGTGAGTACTGTTGAAGTATACTTAATCAGAGCAGTTGAGTGCTGGAGACTGTATTTCAGATCTGAAAGCTTGAGCTGGTTTGCTATTCTGTACTATTTGAGCAAGAAAACTACAGGATTAACACAATTATTTTGTAAGCAAGAGCTGGGGATCTGCGTGCTATAGAAAAGCAAGTTTCGTTGGCAGTTTCATTGTCTTCCCCTTTGCACATTTAGGTAAGGAGTGGTGGAAGGCAAGAAGGTGCTTTTAAGTGACATGGCAGATGCTTTTCCTGGAGGAGAGGTGAGTTTACCTGAGTCCTGGTGATTTCCCACAGCTTCTAAGGAGAGAGATGACTCTCCAGGGCTGTACCTCCTGCTGTGCCTTTGATCTGCCTTCTGCACCTTGGGGTGAGAGCAGGACATGGTGGAGAGTCCTGCAGCAAAGCTCTGGCTTCGTTGTCTTCATCAAGTCAGGATGACAGCCTACACCAGCCCAGGTGCCTTTTATAGGGGCTAAGTTCAAAGCTCTGCTGCCTCAGGTTAAGACCTTATTGCTTAAGCTTAAGCTATATAAAGGAGTTCTTAATGCAGCAAGGCTTGGAGGCCAGGGTTCATTTTGCATGTTTAAAATCATGCATAATTCAGTTGCAAGTCAGAGGTGCGGAAGCCTGAGGGCTCCTTCCAGTGCTTAATGCAATAGCTGACTCAGACAAACTGCAGGGTTGGCGGAGATTTGTTGATAGGGTTGCTGCATTTTCCTGTAGACTCCTGGGGATCTAGCCAGTCCTTGAGAGGGCCAATGTCCGTGTTTTGTTTAAGGGCTGCAGTTTTGTTTTCTTGTTTTGTTTTTTTGTCAAATGTGAAATGAGATGTCTAGGAGCAGGGTACCATGATATGTACTTCAGCTTCCATACTAGGGTGAAGGAGCTCAGCTTTTGATTGAACAGAGGCAGGCAGATAAGACACAGTCCGTATTTTTATCCTGGTTGTCCAAAACTATGAAACATTTTCATTATTTTCTATATAAGCACAGGACACCATCTTGCTTCTATACAAAAACCAAGATTGTCTCTTGCTCTACAGCGTTACCTTTGCAGAACAAGTTTAAAATTCCATGTATTCCTAACAACAAAACAAAAAAGTAGAAGTTTTAAATTAAAAACTGAAATCTCCTGAGGAGCTGAGGTTACAAATGTCCAGAGGGTGTTACCCCAGGCTACGAGGGGAGGCAGGGCAGCCCATCCATGCCTGAGCCTGCCATCAGCCAGCTTACAAAACCCTGGAGTAGAAGACAGAGGAGATCCTGCGCTAACTCCTCACTGTTTGCTACATCAGCCAGTTCTCTCCAAAGAGGTGAAGGATCAGGAAGGAAGAAGACTAATGATTTTTCTAGGGATGAAGCAGGGGGGAAGGAAAGGCCAGAAAAGAGCGGTTGGACAGCGAGAGAGGGCACTGGCAAGGTCACTGCTAAAGCCAGCAGTGCAGCTGCATTTCTGCTCATCCTCTGCGGCAAAGCATCAGTGAACACGGGCTAACGGGACGCTTTTGGGGGGGTGTTGGCAAATCCTGCGTGAGCTGATGTATGTGAGAATTTGCACACTGTAGACATCAAAAAGCCCATAGACAAGGACTCTGGTGTCATAACACACTGCAAGCTCGTGGCACATCAATACCTACTGCAGTTCAGGGCTTATCACTGTATTTATTGTGGTGTTGTGTATACTTAGAGGAGAGGCTGCTGCAAACAGCATCATAAAATTAAAGACAAAAAATAGCAATATTGAGTTTTTAATGGCAGTTGTGGTGTGCTGCAGCTCTAATGAACGGTTTAGTTTTGTAGTGTGATTAATTTGCTGGCACAGAGGAGGTTTTGTTAATCTTGGAGGACATAGAATTGGAAGGGAGGAGGGAGTGGAAAACAGGCATTTTAAGCCTAGAAATTTAATTGCAAGATAGTGCCTGAAATATAAATTGATACATAGGACTGCTTTGAGAGATAACCATTATCAATGACGTTGGTTTCTGGCAGACAGGATCATCACGCTATTATGAAAAAGATACCGCTGTGGGCTTTACTGTGTAATTTATATGGACATGAATTTGTTTGACATAATTCTCTTGGCTGCTTCTCATCCTGTAACATGGCAGCAAAGCTCTGAAATCTTGCTATGGACACATTACTTCGTGGAAGGGGTGGAAATGCCCAGACTCTCCCTGAAACACACAGTTGTGAGAATCAGGTTTATGATGATTTTCTTCCAGTTGCCTTAAACCAAGTTTTGAATTCATGCTCCTGCACTCTGTCTGTTCTCCATAGTCTGGCGTAAGTCCTTGCAGGGGATGGGCAAGCTTATGTCTTGCTAGAAGAAGGCAAGGCAATTCCCATTTATCGGGATGTAGCTGAATTAGCTCATAATAATTAAAATCATAAATGGCAGCACTCATCTGATTTCTTTATTGCTCTTCAGTGTCTGACTTTCCAAGCACCTGGGTTTTTTTGGCTGGTCTTTTCTGCTCTCTCAGATGTTCAGTAATTAGTAAGAGACACATAAAGCATTTTCACATCACAGAACAAGGCAAAGTTTACAAGTACCACTAAAAGTCTAAGAAAGGATTCCCACAGTGATAATAGATGAAATGTTTATAGGAGCTATTTATCCACTGAAGTTGACCTTTTCTCTGTTTGAAGGTTTTAAATGATTATTTTTTTTTAATCATGACTTCTGAATTATGTTTAAAGTGGACAGATTTGAACTCACAGCTGTGCTGCTCTTCTGCCTCTCTTGCGATAGTACTGTTGGTCCCTGGTAAGGCAGGTGACTGCCACGTGCAGGGTCTTCGGAGTTATCTGCTCTTGTGTAGAGATCACCCAGGCTGCTTCATCCCTCCATGGTAAAGTCATACAGTGCAACACCAAACCATGCAGAGCTACCAGCTCTAGCACAGAAGCCGTGTAGCCATACGCATGGGACGCTTTAACTCCATGGCAGGTCTGTGCAACGTTGCACAAGCATAGCTGGAATTGCTTTCAGACTTGGTTCATGCAAAGCCCACGTGGTGCCACCTTGTACAGTGATGTGCTTTTGACTTGGGGGTCCCCCAGGGCCTCTTTGCTGTCATCCCACCCCTGAGGCTGGTGTGCCCTTATGGGTGGAACAGCTCTGCAGTCATGAGCGATGCATTCCATGCATCTGAATGTATGACTTTTAGGGACCAAAAAGGGGATTATTTCATATGCAGGCCTAAGACGAATGCTGGTCCTTTCTAACTTTGTGTATTGGGTTTGCATGACAAGATTTTGGTAGCGGGGGGGCAACAGGGGTTGCTTCTGTGAGAAGCTGCTAGAAGCTTCCCCTGTGTCCGATAAAGTCAATGCCAGCTGGCTCCAAGATGGACCCACTGCTGGCCAAGGACAAGCCCATCGGCGACAGTGGTAGCGCCTCTGTGATAACATATTTAAGAAAGGGAAAAGAAGTTAGGGGAGTAGCAATTGCAGCCGGAGAGAGGAGTGAGAACATGTGAGAGGAACAACTCTGCAGACATCAAGGCCAGTGAAGAAGGAGGGGGAGGAGGTGCTCCAGGCACCAGAGCAGAGATGTCCCTGCAGCCCGTGGTGAAGACCATGGTGAGGCAGGCTGTCACACTGGGGGAGGCTGTGACCCCGTGGGAAGCCGGCACTGGAGCAGGCTCCTGGCAGGACCTGTGGACCTGTGGCCCCGTGGAGAGAGGAGCCCACGCTGAAGCAGGTTTGCTGGCAGGACTTGTGACCCCGTGGGGGACCCACGCTGGAGCAGTCTGTTCCTGAAGGACTGCACCCCATGGAAGGAACCCACGCTGGAGCAGTTTGTGAAGAACTGTAGCCTGTGGGAAGGACTCACATTGGAGAAGTTCGTGAAGGACTGTCTCCCGTGGGAGGGACCCCACGCTGGAGCAGGGGGAAGAGTGTGAGGAGTCCTCCCCCTGAGGAGGAAGGAGCAGCAGAAACGACGTGTGATGAACTGACCAAAACCCCCATTCCCCATCCTCCTGCGCCGCTCAGGGGAGGAGGTAGAAAATTTGGGAGTAAAGTTAAGCCTGGGAAG
Source organism: Gymnogyps californianus (assembly GCF_018139145.2). NCBI lineage: Eukaryota > Metazoa > Chordata > Aves > Accipitriformes > Cathartidae > Gymnogyps > Gymnogyps californianus. The sequence continues at coordinate 118,984,782 of NC_059472.1, read as the reverse complement.
AAGGGAGGGGTGGGGGGAAGGTGTGTTTTTAAGATTTGGTTTTATTTCTCATTATCCTACTCTGATTTGACTAGTAATAAATTAAATTAATTTTTCCCCAAGTCGAGTCTGTTTTGCCTGGGACAGTAATGGCTGAGTGATCTCCCTGTCCTTATCTCGACCCATGAGCCTTCCATTATATCTCCCCTGTCCAGTTGAGGAGGGGGAGTGATAGAGCGGCTTTGGTGGGCACCTGGCATCCAGCCAGGGTCAACCCACCACACTTTGGCAGACCAGGCACCCTGAACTGTGGAAACTTAAAATCAAGACTGCATCAACTTTCTGGTACCATCTGGATTTAATCCACTTCTGAAAGCTTGTTTGCTGTTTTAAATGCTATTTTCAATGGAAAATTACAGCAATATCCTTGGGAGCTTTCACCTACCATACAAATCCCATATTGTATATATTTGCAGTCTGTCGTAAACAGGAATTGCGTGTTAAAGAAAGCAGATACAACTACAAGCCAACAGAGATAAAACAGTTGGATTTCCAGCTTTGTCTCCTTGGATTACCAGGGACCTCACAGTCTGTCTGTAATTCCTCTTCATCACAACTCCAAAACCACAGTACCACTAAAAATACGCTGCTCTAAATCAGAGCAGCCCTGATGAGGGTTGCGAGAGTGTAGGAGGAGCAGAGACCAGGGGATAGAACTGCTTGCTGTCTTACTAGATGGATTTCCTCAAGGAAAGGGTAGGTGGTTGACCCAGGTACTAGAGGCATTTTTGCATCAAAGACTTTCGATTGCAACAGATGTGAACAAAGCATACTGGCTGATCCCACCATATATAATCTTAATCCCACCCTTAGGAGGCAGCAAGAGGAAAAGGTATTTCAGGTTCATCTGAGATCAAAGCAGGGAAGTGCAAGAGGGCTTCAGATGCACTACCCCAATTCTGCCCAACCTGAGACCAAATTTTAGCTGGGGCCTCATCAGATTGAGTTGATTTCACTTTCTGCCCTGCTTAATTCCAGCCATAGCATGAGGTACAAGATACAGCCATCTGCAGAGGCTTGTGCCTAGTATGTATATATGTATATTTCATCTCTGAAAAGTGAATAATGAAACTAAGGTAAGGATAATAATGTTCCACTCATATACAAAAACTTGTGCAAAAAGACTTGAAAATATTTTGTAAGTAAACTATTTTGGTTGTAATCTTCCTATTGTAATCACAGTCCCTTTTCTGCGCTGCATCTCCAGCAGGTTATGTAAAATTTTTGCAGGGGGCATAATTTTTTGCAATATTCAGTAATCAGATAAGTGGTGTATTCACAGGAAGGAAGACATTATAGCATTCAACCCTCTGTTCAGCTCAAAAATAGCTCAGATGTTAAAAAAAAAAAAAAAAAGGCATGATTGCAGGCACTTACTGATGCTGGGTTCCAGAGCCTTTTTCAGTGATATGCAGTGCATTGCTAGATGATATAAAAGCCATTTGATATTTAACAAGAAAACCGCAATGGCTCAAACAGGCCAAATACACCCAAGTGGCCACAACACAGAGCTGGATCAGTGACTGATGGGCAATTATAGCTGGCATTAATTTCAGTTGGCAAGAAACTAAACTAGGAATTTCAGTTCTCGAGAGAAAACCTTCCCAAGGTTTGTCAGCCTACCCATGAGTCAGACACTTCCTTATTGTTCCCTTAAATGAATTTTTAGCTGATGTCCTTTTTAACTGGCTTAGAGACTCATGAAGGGGAAAGCATGCCTGTGCACTTACTGTAGCTCAGAAACGTGGGCATTAGTGAAAGGCAGAGGGCAGGTGAAGCACGTACAGGTCAGATCTTGCTGGGTATAGCAGGGGCAGCATACCGAGATGATGCAAGAAAATGCTGATACTGCTGCCTCCCAAAGTGCCTGCCCAGCAGCACTGCATGAAAACCCTTAAAGCTCGCAGCCCAAGCCACAGGCATAATCCTCGCCTTTCTTCAGAACCAGCTCACCTTTGGCACAGCCTTTGCTGATTCCAAACCTGAGGTTTGGCCCAGGAGCGCCTCCTGATCCCACACTAATCCCTAGCTCCAATGAAGACAGGATCTTTAAAACCAGTGTTACCATTAAATCTAGGTTTGTAAACTGCTTTTAAGTTCTATTAACAAGAGTGTTTGAGACTAGGCATTGGACCAGCGGCAAAGGGGAACTAGATTTGGTGCTGGTGCGTGTAAAGGCTTTATCCCTAAAGTTTGGTTTGACCATGTCCAAAAATAATGTTGGGGTTCAGGCTGGAATCCATGCCAGAAGGATGGAAGAAGAGTGGTATATAATTGGACTCAGTACGTTAGTGGTTGTCTTTCTAGTTTTAACGTGGGAATGGCACATTAAAAGAAGAGTTAAGTGTGGGGTTTTGACTAGAAGGGGCAGATGTACATGGTACAGCACTGACTGGGTTTAGAGCTCACTCCAGTAAGCACCTATGAGTTCGTAGGATGGAGACAACAGGGGTCCAAAGGGATAGAGCTAATGTTAGACTTCCTCACCTCACCTTTAACCCCCACCTGCAACTAGAATTTTGCTTTAAATCCAGAAATGCCTACTAGCACTACATCTAAAATTAGAGATAACTTCATTTTGGCCTGAGTCATAAACTCCATCTGGCAGCTTTTTTGGGGTCCAATGAAATCCTAACTCATCAGCTCCTGATTGCATTAAAAGTATTTCCCTGAATTCTGCAATCCAGCAGTATTTTCATAGGACAGGCTGCATAAGTGAACGTTTTCACATTGCTTAAGTCTTTACAAATGAGTTCCTTGAAAGAAGGGACCAGGTGTCTTAAGACTCTGCTACGCTAGATGAATCAGTTGTTGAAATACTTCCATTTTGGTTGTACTATTGCTGCTGTAGCTTTCTTTATACCCTGTTCCATTGATGACTTATCCATGTCCTGAAACTGGGCATAAAAAAATAATAGTCTTATTATTGAATGTATGGTTTCAGCTTGTTTGTTGTTCAAGGAGTATCTAAAAGTAATAAATGTGAGCAGAGGTGCAAGGAGGCACTAGATCCTCTGCAGAGCAAAACATTCTAGAAAAGGCTTTTTGGAAACATCATGTTTAGGCAAGAGTTTTGCATCTCTGGTGATTGCCAAAACCCAGGACCTAGGCATGGCCATACCAAGTCCACACTAAAGATTCAACCCATGATCTGCTAATATATAGGCAAAGAGTATATAAAAGAGGAGGTGTACAGAAATGCTACCACTTTCTGTTCTGTTACGTGGGTTGTTTCTTACACTGGTGCCCTCCATCTAACCTAAACATGCCTTGGGGGACCTGGAAAACTAGCAGTTGGCTTTTTCCTACAGGAGCTGTAATAACCAGTCGCTGTGCAGCCTTCCTAAAGCCAGGAGTTGTATATTTGAAACTATTGCACTTTGGGGAAAACTGATCTTAGAACAAATTGTGCAGTGCCTGTGTTCCCCTCAGTTCACCCAGAGAGCAAAACTGAGGCTGTGCAGCCTCCCTTGGCACCCTGTGTCCCTCACTAAGCAGTGCAGTTAGAATGGAGGGAGACAATTATATTTACATGGGATGGAATTTTTTTTTATTATTATTTTCACTTGTTAGAAGTCATTAAGTGAAATTGAACTGAACAGGCAGAAAACCAGTTTGAAAGTTCCCAGAGTTCCTGGTCTTGGTGTTTCAGTGAGGTGACTGGGAAGAATGACAACATCTTGGTGATAACTTCTCAGTGGTCAAGGCAGGGTGGAAAGTTTCTTAAGAAGACAAGAAGGAAGCCACTGGATTTTCTGATGAAAGGCTACTGCTGACTTGTCTGTCAAACATTAAAAATTAATACTAAAATGGGAATTCACGTCACGAGGTTGGGCTGAGGAGTGGGAACCAGGATCTTGATGAGTTTCCAGCTGGGCCTGTTTTCCTGTAACCAGCAATGTGCCAGTGGTGTTAACAGAACTGTGTTGGGATGTCTTCAGGGCTCTCTTTGGATTTGCATCCCTGATGTGGTGTTGGCATGTCAGCTAGTGCAGTGGGAGAACTAGATTTACACAAAAGCTTTCTGCCTTTTGTGATGAGAGCTCCTTCATGCCCATGCTCGTCAGTGGCAACTCCATTGGTCTGTCCTAGTGAACAAGGTCAGCAATAAATCCTGATTTGTTGGCAGATTAAGCAGACAGGCCAATGTTTGGAATACCTGCTCTCTGTTCCTCCCTTTCCTCTCACCACAAAGAGCATCCTCATAGAGAAGTGTTGAAACACATTAGCAAGCCCAACTTACACAACAGTCTACTGCATTGTTTTCCCTTGTCATCAGTGGAGACGCTTTTGTGAGCATTGGATGGACTAATTTTAATTCCATACTAATAAGGAACAAAACCACAAGCAAGAATTTCGCAGATGCAGTGACATACACAGCCAAAAAGCAAAATAAAAGTTCTTTCCTATGGTATTAAATGGCTGCAAAAGGCTAGATAGATAAGCACTCACCTACACTTGTCTAGCAAGTAGCAAGAACATCTTACTCTTCAAGCTTAGTTGTTGAAACCTTTGATGTTCAACTATTATAAACTCTGCAAGGAACCCCACGATCTTATCCCATCAGTTTCTTAACCTGGATATAACAGAAGACAGAAAGGATAAGGAAAGAGCACCAACAAGAAGGCTTGCAGAATAAATATTTTCATCATTGAACAAAAAGACAGAAAAAGCTCTCTTTTAACAGGAGTGCCCATTATGATATTATGATAATACAGAAAGGCACAGATGAAGCAACTGATGTTTAAAGCAATCTGGAAAGCCAGTAGAGCAATATCTCATGGCAAGCAGAGATATATCAGCTACTGTGCACCTCTGGCCCTCTTGGACCAGTCAAATGCTTCCCCTCTCAAATCTGAAACTTTTACTTTTCTTGGGATTTCACACTGTTCTCAGACTTTGATCGACGGTTGCCAAGTACTTGCTGTGTTTCCCTTGAGGGGTTTGGGGAGGTACCTGCCATACTGCTCCTTTTGGACCTATTGCAGCGGACTCTGAAGACCGTGGCCTTTCAGCAAAAGATGGGTTATTCAAAAGCAAGGTACTACAGCAGAAAACAATCTTAAGGCAATAAATGGGCTACACATGTGCCAGGTTCTCTCGGTCCCATCTGTTTAATCTTCTCGATTCATGTGGGAAGCTCTTTTGAGCAGCTACTGTCTCATTTGATATTTCAAATAATATGTCATTTGACATGTAAAGTACTTAACTTCAAGTGTATCTCAGGCCTAGCTGTGGTGTCTGCTCTCCATGCTGGATCCAAAAGGGTAGTGTATTGACAATAAGAAATACAGACATTTCTGCTTACAACAGCATTAGGGAAATAGCAATACATCAAAGCCCCTCTTTAAATATTCATTTGTTTACTTTGGTTCTAGAAATATTCATAAAATTGGCCTACAGTGGCACATTCACCTGTCTTGAAGAAATCTATTCATTGTGAATAGTAGGGATCTAGCTAACAGGGAAAGACAGTGGCAATATCGCGGAACAATGTCACTGCTGGTCACTGGGGAAAGAATCTGGCACTTACTGCTGATTTTGAAGACATCTTTTTCCAGATAAATTAATAAATGTCATTACACACAACATATAATGCTATGCAGGTTGAACATAGCAGAATCCAAATAAGCATGGAGATGTTCAAAGACTGGATCCGAGAGCAGCTGAAGAACTAACTGCAGTTATTATCACTGACATCTTATGAAGTCAGAGCTCAGAGCTGTGAAGAGGAATTAGTCTTTCGAAGGAAACCTAAATAGTTGCTCTGTCCCTAGTTCCCCAAGGACTCTTTTTTCTCTTGTACTCATCAGTAGCTGTGACAGATTTCTTTCTCTTGTCACCTCCTTTGCATCTTCATATAAAAAGACTTAACCCATGGGAGCACTCCCATATATCAGAGTGCAGATCCTGAGCCATGGGAAGAGAGCACTTGGTTTAGCTCAGGAGGCCTGGTCCCCCCAACTCATTGCAGTCCCTCACAGAAACAGCAAACATGAATTCATCCCAGCTGCACTAGCCCTAAAAATCTTATCTAGAGGGATATGCCAGTTATGTCTTCTGTTCCAGCTGCTTCAGGTAGCACTTCCCAATTGTCTGCTCACGAAGAGCCTCGTGCGTGTGATCAGAGTAGGTCCATCCCACCAGCATGTTGCCAGATTGCACTCACACGTGGCAGAATCAGGACAAAATAGTCAGTATCTGTGGATGCCTCTGCTAATCAAGGAACATGTCCTAATTCTCTGCTACAGCCACTTTGCAGACAGAGGGATCATGTTGTAGCTGGTAATTAAGCATGCCTTTTCTTGTTGTTTGGTCTTCATCTGTCCTGCTAGAATTCACCACAGGGTTTGCAAAAAGGGAACAAACTCATCCACCCTGGAAAACAGCTTTGCTTTTATTTATTTATTTTAAAGTGAGTTGCCTCACAAGAAAATTGCTCTGTAATTACAGCAACTTGCTTGCAGTCTACTGGTAACATTGCCCTTTGATGTTAAAAAGTTTATTAGTAGAGCTTCTCTCTATGCAGGCAGGCAGAGGGGAACGGGGGAGTCCTTTCCTCCCAGCATCTTTTGTATCGTCCTTGAAATCTCTGACTTTTGCATGCAGAAGAGTGAGCTTCTGAGAAGAAAATGTTGTTTCCAACACAGTTCAGTGTTGGCATTCATCTTATTTTTAAGAGTTTATTACTTCTGTCACTGAGTTACTGCCTTAGATGGACACTACAGAACCACAATGCTTTGACACAGGGCTGGAAGGGACTCCCTGGGGCCACAGCATCGTGCCCCCCAGTATGGCAGGCAACTATGCCAGACTGTTCTTGCTGGGCAAACTCCATATGAAAAGCAGCTAGGATGTTTCTGCCCAGCTTTCGTTCTTCTAGGCCAGTTTAGCCCAGATCTTTCAAACCCCCAATAAAAATGTCTCTGCTTGTTATCCTCATAGGTTTTATTCCAACTTGGTTTGAATTCTCTTAGACATTTCAAAGTGCCCAGGGATGTGGACTGTACCCTAGATGAGGCAGCAGCAATTGCTTGTGCGGTAACATGAATAGTTTCCTATCTCTCCTAGAAACGCCTTTTCTGATGCATATTAATTGCATCTGGCTTCTGCTTTGTCAGCTCCTTTATCAGAATGTACTTCTGCCTTTTACTCCACCCAGGGGACACCAGCTCCCAGTGCTCCAGGTGACCTCCAGGAAGCTTTGGACAGCCTGCTGCGCTGGGGAAAAATCCACCTTGTCAAATTAGAGTGAATGATGATATCTTAGGATGTGTAATTCACACATTTGCTGATAGTCATAGGTTGCTAACATGAACTAAAGTTATACTGACAGTTTAGCTGCAGAGTTGAGCTGTGGGAGCAGGTTAGGACTTCCTAACTGCAGGCAGCATTAGGGCTGACCCCAAAATCCGATAGCACAGACAGTGGTACTCAGAGAAAGGTTAAGCTGATGATTACATGCTTGCAGCAGCAATATTAGCAAAGCTAGCATGAAGCTCCCTCCTGCAATGAAAGGTACTCTCCTTTAGTGGCCACAGAGGTTTTGGAAACACAGCTGGTCCTTCCTTGGAAGCAAAGCCCTGTATGGTACCATCAGCTTGCCATAACCCCATGCTAGAGGTGCTTGCTGTTCCCTGTTGGGTACAACTGCAAGGTTATCCAGCTCTTCTCTGTGATTTGCCACCACTTTTCCATTGTTTTAATCTCTAGCTACAAATTTCCATGTTTTTGTAAGGTTTAAAGCACAAACATAGCATTTCTGGGTTCTTTTCCAGTGGAAAGTGAAGTCTCTAATAGCTTGTGTATCTCCTATCTGCTGTCTTCTGCTGTATTTCACCTTTAACAGTCCTGATAGAAGTTCATACTAGATTAAATGCTTTAAGATGTTTTTCACAACTTTTATTTACAGTTAAAGAACTTGTCTAAGTAGCTAGATGGATAGATAGATATTTGCTCAACTATGTATATTTCAGCTCTTCTGGTGAATAAATTATTGCAATTATTGGCCTGCAAGTGAAAAATGTTGTCTGAATTTTTATAGACTGAATATTCATAGGAGGTGAACCTTTTAGCTGTTTGCAGGGTGAATACAAATGCAAACATTAACAACCCAGATCCATGTCTACTAGAAATCTCTGGGACAAAACAAGAGAGATTTGAAGTGACAACACTTTCCCACTTCACAGAAGATGAAAAGCCATGACTTAATTATAATATTTAAAACAACAACAATTAATGCTTTGATCAGAATTTCTTTCAGAATTTTAAATTAACGTGTACACGTGGGACGTGGACAGCTCACTGCTGGTCACCCACACAATATCCTCATCCTTGCTGTAGTTCTGCCATATTTCCTCCTGGGAATTTAACACTGATGAAGCAACCAAATGCCTCCAAGTTGTTGTAATCATTCACAGTAAGTTTAAATCTGCCAGAGAAAATGTAAATTTAAGGCAAGGACTAAGAAAGAACATCTTCTGGAGTATGCCTTGGATTCTTAAGTTTATTTCCTACCCCAGATAGGTTTGTCGCTGCTGTGTTTGATTGAACACAGTACAATGGCATTGCTGCCTTGAAATTATTTTGGAGGAAAGAATGAAACGTGTAGGGTATTTATTGAAAGATTGGGTTAAATATTTTTGTGCTGAGGCTCCCTCTGGAGTTGTTTCATTCTTGTTGTACGGCATGATTTTCGTGGTGAGAAGCACTGTGTTTCAAATTTCATTAATGCATTTAATGCAATAAATCAGCTCTCCTAGGAGTACAGGGGATGTAAGGATTGTCATAAATGATGTGGCAATTTTTGCCCCAAAGACAATGAAATGCAGTGAGATACTGGAGCCAAGAGAAAACGACGGAAGCTGTGGTTAGACCCAAAGATACACGGGTTCAGATTCTGGGTTGGATGGTGTGCTGTTAAAGTCCTTTTCCTTTGGGTCCACTGAGTTTCAACTGGAAACTCGCTGTCGATCTTAAAGGTCTCCATTAGCTCCATGTCTTGAGCACCAAGACCTGAGTTTTCCTAGCTGTCCCGGCTAAAGGATGACAAACATGGAGCATTTTTGGTGTTGCCTGCACTGCTTTGTCTTTGTGCCGCCTAAAAGCCATGAACAGCATTATCTTTCAAATCCCTATGCAAGCAGATCTCCCTTCTGTACTGCCTACAAATGCCTAACATATCTGAAACTGCCAACAGTTAACCTGCTGGAGTGCCAAGATTATTCATTATTGTCTGGACCAACATCCTTTCATCTCAGTGCTATTTCTTGACGTATTTGAGGACAGGAACTTTCTTTGCGCTCTGCATTGGCACAGTTCCTGGTGAGACGGCCATCTGGCATGGCGCTCCTCAGCGTGCCAGTGGTGCAGATGGGAGGTAACATTGGATCAATACTCTGCATGTTTGTCTCATTGCTGCAAAGATGTTTAATGTAAGGAAAAACAGGTTCCCCTTCAAGGCATGGCTGGCTGGCTGCACAGAGGCAAGAAAAGCCAGCCCTCCCCCTGCCACGCTCCTCTTTGGTATCTTGGAAGCTAACACAAGAGCCACCTGGGTTACTCACCCTGTTTCTGAAGGTAGGGGAGTCACAGCTTGCAAGATCATGGACGGACCCTGCCAAGGAGGCAGTGAGAGGGGCTGGCAGCAGGGACTGGCAGCCAGGCTTGCATGCAGGGAGGGCAGTGCTGCGGTGCCTGGGATCCCCGACTCAACCAAAGTCTCTTCTAAAGGATGGAAAGCTGCCAGATAAGCATGTAGGGAACTTCTGGGTGGAGATTAAGTCTTTTCTCTCGCTGTTATACCCATCTGCATTATTAGGATTATGTGGCACTTTCATTTAAGACAGTTATTTTGGCTTGCCTTTGTCTTTTAGGCAATGACTCAGGATGAGAGAGGCGGGGTAGTGTTATTCTCTCCCAAAGCCTGCGAGCTGAGAGAGGCAACTTGAGGCTGTAAGGCTGAGAGCTCTGTTTCATGCTGGTGAAAACACTGACCACTCACCCAAGTGATATACAGCCACATGTTGTTTTTTTCATGCGATTAAAAAAAAAAAGTGGGATTGTGGACAGTAGCTGGCAAAGCATTAACCTGATATTTTTAGGGCTTTTTACAGATTCTTCTTGTAAGTTTTATTATTATTGCTACCTCTTATTATTTGTTTTGGTAGTAATGATTTTTTGTTTTCATTCTAGATTGACAGAGAACACGCATAAACAGCATAATTTTTGAGTATTTCCTGATCCAACTACTGGCATTGTTTTCCCTGTTTGGTAGGACATACACTACCCTTCTGGGTAGGACTCTGCCAGAAATTGTCCTTTAGGTCCATGAATTACCTCTCTCAGCTATTACCAGTACTCAGGACCTGAGCCAATGATGAATCTGGGTGCAAAGGAACAGAGTTAATTCAAACACCAAAGATCTCCAGTAATACCAAAGGGGCTGAGGGAGTACAGAAAATTAATGGGAAAGTAAATTACTTTATGCATAGATATTGATGCTGGTTTTTTTTATTTGCCCTAGTGTGAAAATCCCTCTTTGAAGTAAAATTAGCAGTGGCATAGTACTTTGTGTTTAATCAACATTAAACCTACAAATGAAGAGACAGCTAGATAGACATGGAAAATAATTATATAATCTGAAGGAAACAGTAGCAGTAATTATCTGAAGAATTATATGGCTCTGGACTTGGATAGGAAATGAAAATACATGAAGTGCAAAACTTATTTCTGAAAATGTAGACAGATGGGGTGAAATGCCATAAAATTACTGTTGTCTGAGTGACATTTTGAAGAAAGATAAGGGTATGCTTCTAATGAATAGAGAGTTCCTTTCTGAGAAAATACAATAAGCCAGTGTCATGGTTTAACCCCAGCTGGCAACTAAGCACCACGCAGCCACTCCCTCACTCTCCCCACCCAGTGGCATGGGGGGGAGAATCGGAAAAAAAGTAAAACTCGTGGGTTGAGATAAAGACAGTTTAATAGGGCAGAAAGGAAGAAAGTAATAATAATAATAATAATAATATGACAGTAATAATACTAAAAGAATTAAACTATACAAAGCAAGTGATGCACAACGCAATTACTCACCACTTGCCAACCGATGCCCAGTTAGTTCCCGAGCAGCGATCCGCCCCTCCTGGCCAACTCCCCCCTGTTTATATACCGGGCATGATGTTCTATGGTGTGGAATATTCCTTCGGCCAGTTTGGGTCAGCTGTCCTGGCGGTGTCCCCTCCCAGCTTCTTGTGCCCCTCCAGGCTTCTTGCTGGCTGGGCATGAGAAGCTGAAAAATCCTTGACTTAGTATAAACACTACTTAGCAACAACTAAAAACATCAGTGTGTTATCAGTATTATTCTCACACTAAATCCAAAACATAACACTATACCAGCTACTAGGAAGAAAATTAACTCTATCCCAGCTGAAACCAGGACAGCCAGGCAGGGAACTACAAAGCATAATTGTTTTATTCAATTTCAAATTTGATGCTAGTTGAATGAAAAATTGGTGCCAGTGGAAGGAGGCAACAATACTTTTTGAGTGGTTGGTTATAACTACTGAATTAAAGGTATAAATTATTCTGGTGAAGAAAGGGAATGTTCTCTGCTCATGTCCTTGTGACTTAGTTTAGCATTGAGGAGAGATACGCACAGTACAACAACCTAAGGAAATGTTTTTCTCTAGAGCATGTTTGATCTTCAGTTGAGGTTGGAAAGCAATAAATCAAAGCAACTCCAACAGATGGCAAGTATTCAAATTTCTGCTTCCTTTCCTGCATATAATGCAGGATGAAGTGCTCTTACATTTCTCCTAGCAGAAGATAGTAAAGTAGAGGGAAACAAAATCTAGCTATTAGAGCCTGGAGTCTGGGGTGGCAATGAGAGCACCTGACTTCTCATCTCAGTTCTGACAAAGATGAGTTATGTGACCCTGGGAAAGTAATTTAACTACTCCATGAACTGTGAAGATATAATAACCTCAGTGCATAAGACACAAGTGGGTAAAAGTCTCATTGTGTCAGCACCTAGCAATGGTAGAAGCACCAAATAAAGTCTTTAAAGGTACTGGGCATTGGTTTTGCAGCATCACAATTTTTTCGATTTTTGAGCAGCTCAGTGTATCTAAATAGATGTAAAATCACTGACCAATCAGACTTTATAAAAATGTCCATCCAGGCTTTATGCTGTAGAGAGGGTTGCTAGTCATAAATAGCAAATTTCTTTCTCTGAGTCTTGTACACGTTTAGGTTATCTGCATTCAACCTGCACTGCATGCAGCAGACCAAGCCTGCTTCTGCTGCCTCTGTCCACAGGGCATCCCATCACCGACCAACTGCTGCACAAAGGTCCGTTCACTGGGTCTGGTCAAAAACCACTGGCAAGTCATTAGAGTTGACTTGCTCTGTACCACATCCGTACAGTGACACCTCTATGTGTGTCTGTCGCTGCCTCTTTTGCACAGCACGTTTGTGTGCTTTGAAAGACCAATATTAGTCACAGCAAGTAGGGAGTCTTCTGGAGGATCTGCTCATTTTCTCTCTCTGCTTTATTACATCTTCCCCATGGCACCGTATGTCTCAGCATTTGAGGAGACTGCACTGGCATTCCTCTGAAGTCCGTGGGTGGCACCAGTTGACTGTGGCTGGAGAGCAACTTCCTTAATATTGGGACCTCAAAAGTAAGCAAACCTGCTTCTTCAGACTGCCCGTGAGTGAATTTGGTTGGTCTTGTTTTGTTAAACTACTTTGTTGCTGCTGTTCCCTAATAAATGGTTGACAAGGGAAGTGGTTTGGACTTCATTAATTCACTTCACATTCCTGCAAAGAGAGAGACCACTTGTAAAGGAATTTTAAGCCTGATCTAGGTGTGGCAGTGCCCCTATAGCAACCTGGGCTGTTGCAGAGGGAAGCATTCTTTCGTAGCAAGTGCACTGTAAGTCTAGCTGATCCTTGATTAGGGATGGACTAGATATCCCTATGAAATGATCCTTTCCAACTCTGTTTTTCCACGATGCAGCAGTAGAGTAGCTATTTCATTGCTCTGCTTAATTCTGCAGAAAATATTTATGTCTTCATATGGTATGAAATCCTGCAGGACTGAGTGAACCGTATCTGTATGCAGCAAAATGAGGTTCCTTAGCCCTGAAGGATCATGTCTGATCAAGGTCCTGTAATGTTTTTTTCATTATATTATTTTTGCAGTATCATTCAAGGCAAGATGGGAAGATCATTTTGTGAACTATTAGTTGGGTCATTTATTCTTTTGCCTTTAAAATATGAATACCTTCACCCTACACTAATAAAAACTTTCCCTCAGGGACGTAACTAACTAGATGCTAAATGATGGTGACTTAATTTTGAAGATGTGTAAATTAGCCACAGAGTTTCCAGAACTGAATTGCATTACCACATGTTTTCATACAGGTCAATGTAGTTAATTCTGTCGCGGGGTTCAGAAATGGCAGGATTAGCAGCACTCCTGGGCAGCAAGACGTGGCTAAACTGACTTCTTAGGTGACCTCCATGGGGCAAGGTTGACATGTCTGACTTCCAGAGCTATATTCTGCTCACGTAACCATAACTGCAGAAAACTAATATTGATTAACTTTGCTTGCAAAGGAAAAAATGTCCCATTTCTTTTCTTTAATGACCAAAACCACGGGTGAGTTTCTGCTCAAACTTTTTGCTAAGGAGGAACGGAGGCTGTGATAACCCTCCCTGGGTAAAGATGGCCCCGAAGCACTTGAATCGTGGCTATTCAGTTCCCCCATGTGTTTCTATGTGTTGGAGCTCTAGTAAGGAAACTGCATAGAAGTTGGGAAAAAAAAACCCTAAAAGATGGTATCTCAGACGCTGCAATGCAAGAAGAGCAGGGATAAATGAACAAGAGAGAGCTCCAGAAGCTTGCTCAGTTAAATATCTGAGTAGACAGTGCTCCAGAAGGCCTTAATTTTGTGTCCTGCCCCTTGTCCAGCCCACTGGGCTTAGGGCAGTCCCAGCACCTATCTCAGAAGCTCTGTCTCTCAGCAACGGAGTTTTCCAGCCATTGGTTCCTTTAACCTTTAGCCCAGGGGGAACTTTGCCTCCACTACTCAAAAACATTAAAGTACAAATGTCATGTTCAATGAAACATGAAGCAATTGGAGAACCCAAACCCATCCTCCTCATGGCACTTCGATGTTTGCTGCTTCTGGTTGTGAGGTTTCTAGATGTCTTGCCAGCACTCTGCCCCCAGCTATCCCACTCCTCCTCGCCTCTCAGAACAGTGCTGATGATTATTTTAGTTGGGTATTTACATAAATATGACACACTGAGGATTTGAGCTTGGTGCCTTTGATTTCAATTTGTCTTGTTTGGAGGATAATTGCAAAGCTCCTGTTCTGTGACCTGCTGAGGTTACTGTTTGTGGGCACAGAAGCAGTTTTCCAAACACTGACATTAGTCTTATTGTTATTTGTTATTTGTTAACCTCCTCCAAACATTAAGATGCACTGGCTGGAGTTAGAGAAGAAAAGTGGTTTGTAAAAGGACTATCAAGCAGCACAGGAAGATCTGAGATGTCCAGCCCATGTATCCCCTGGGCAAGGCAGCCTTGGAGAGGCAAGAGAAAACAGCCCTAACCCTGAGCTTAGCACACGCACAGCCTAAATCAGTGTCCTGAATATTGCACCAATAAGGGAAACGCCATTTCCTGCGCTTTAGCTTGCACATTCCCTTTCAGTTTCCATGCTTCCTCAGCATCACTGGTGAGATGGCATCTGGTGAGGTGACAGGTGGAAGGAGCGACATGCATTGACCATGGGCCTGCCATGATGGTACCCTTCTGTCCCCTCCTGCGTCGGCAGTGCCCTGGGACCACGCTGTCATCCTCCTCCTCCAAGGACCTTCCTGCCAGCCAAGATGGGGCAGAGAGGGGACAGATGCCAGTCTCGTGGTCATTGCCTGGCTCCTGCTCTGGGCACAGGGGGGCTGGTGTAGGACTCTGGGCAAGGTGACAGAGCCATGTGAGTCTGACAGCTAGTCCCTCATTTCATCCCTAAAACCACCTCAAATAACTTCAAGAATCAAATTTTAAAGGTCTTGTCACAGTAGAGTGTCTGGGATTAAATACACATTAGTTCTCCCCTACTCTCATCCCCATTTGATCTTTATGGCTATCTTGCTAGCCTAAAGCCTTCATCCTGATCTGCTGTGACAGGTCAGAACAATTTGTGCTATTAAGGGAGGCAGTGATGGGCCCTTCTGTCACCTTTGTCATTTAACTTGGTCCTGAAACCATTGGCTCAGATGATTAAATCAGCTCTGGAATTATGAAGGGTTGGGATTGGCAGTTAAACATGTAATTTTTTCCATGTGTGTTGGTGCCATGCTCGTGTACCTTCTTGGACCTGTCAGGAATATCCTGGTGTTCTTCTGGGCTGTAGAAGGTGGCAGTAAAACCTCATGTCTCAAAGAGTTCCTCCAGAGCTCTGTTGATAGAAACATTTCTGGATTTTACAGGAAGGAAAGCCAGCAGGGGTGGCTGGCCTGTTTCTCATGCCTGTGTGCTCTCCTAATGAGGAAATTTCCCTGCAGGGAGAATAGGAAGGTTTGTGCTAGATGCACCATCCTGACATGTGCCTCCTGGGACAATACAAACTGGCCGGAGGCTGCTGAAATCTGAATGGGACCAAACAACATCACCCAACAAATGGTCTTTATGTGAAGACCAAGAATTTCAAAGCGCACAAGAGATTGGGGGTGTTTGAGATTTGAATTATCTAATTCAAGGTATCTGGCGTGATTTAATGAAGGAGGTCAAGTCTTTCTAGGGAGGCAGAGGAGAAAAGCCAAACCAGAACACGTGCCCTAGACAGAGTTGTCTCAAAAATCACAATTCTTTCTTGAGTTATCTCACTTTTTTTACTGCTTTTTTGCCCTGTTCAATTCTGTGTGTGTGTGTGTGTATTAAATTATGTTAAATCTCAGCAATTTCATTAGCAAGAAACACCTGTTTTGGCCCCAGAGGGGAATGCAGGGAGGTAAGCATAACCACTTCTGAGCTGTGAGAGGCTGACTTTCCCGCTCTGATTCAGCATGCTGGTTTAATACTGAAAAAGCATTTTGCAGTTTCTCTAATTTAGGCTACCACCTCAGTAGACGTAGCCAACTGAGACAGAGGGTCTGCTTCAGCTGAGTATTTCATGTCGTGTCACGGGGTGACATCACTTTTCTGCTCTGAGATAATGGGTGCAGAGGTAAAAACTGGCTCACTAGTTAAGTGTGTGGGAAGGCTTTGATAATGTGTCTGGGAAGTGGCCATGTGGGAGGGCTCTTCTTCTGTCAAGATGACTGGCAGCTGCCACGCCGCTGGGCTTCAGGGCGGCGGAGCGCTTGCCTCCTAGCACGGCATAAATACATGCTGTTAGCTGAGTCACAGCAGGGGCTGGGAGAAATCCTGGGTCTCATGCTCAGTGTGCGAGACCCAGCAGACCAGCGTTGGGGAAAGCCATCAAAACCTCTTATGAGCCCATAAGGCTTTGCTTGCAGGCAAGGATTTCAGAGTATGGCCATGTCATAGCAGTGGACTCGTCATGACAGGGAAGGAGCTCTGCTACCCCATGGGAATCACGGGAAAGACCACGTGCTCAGCTTGAGGGGGGGAGAGGAGACAGACCCCAGCTCTTTCCCAGCTCACCTGGCACCACGAGGGCAGAGAAGATTTTTTGTAGTTAAGACCCATCTTCCCACCCACCAGACTGCCTGGATGCACTTCCATTTGTAGCAAGGATGGATTTAACTGTGAACTCAAGCCTGGCGACTCTGTTCAATATGAGCTGAGAAATTAGGAGGAGCACCTCAAAGTAGGTGAGACACAGATGAGGAATCACAGAAAACACCCATTGTAACATCAGACCTGGAATTCAAGTTATCTGGGGGAGGCACAGTACATCTCTCTCTGTGATGGCAGACCTATTTTTGGCCCTCATTAGGAAAGACTGGCTAAGAGTGGTAGGGAGCTGGTCAGGTTACTGACTCCTGCCTCCTGTTGGCAGAAATCCAGGGCAAGCCCCAGAAATTGTTGGCTGCTAGACTGAAGGTGGGCTGCCAAGAAATAGTGGGTCAGAAGCAGGACCCCTCCCTGCTTCATGGGTGATGAGGTGGGGAACAGCTGAGGAGGAGCTGCAGGTGACTGACACAAGTCCTGCAGTAGCAGAAATTGCCACCCCAACATTGGAGTAGGTTATCCAGAGAGGTCATGCCATCTCCATCCTCGGAGGCTTTCAGGACCTGACAAGCTAAGGCCCTGAGCCACCTGGTGTGATCCCTGGTGTTGACCCTGCTTTGGGCAGGAGGTTGGACTGGATGACCTCTGGTGGTCCCTTCCTACCTCCCAGGATCCCACGATGCTGTGACTTGAGCAGGCAATGCTCACTGTACTGCCTAAGATATAGACAACTGTTCCTTCACCAGCTCAGCTAGCAAAGTTGCAGTGTAATCGCATCTCATCTACTTTGCCAGTCTTCTTACATATATGGGATGCAATACATGCCAATTTTCTGTGATTGCTCCTGACTTTTCTTCACATTTTCCTGAAGTTATTTCCACTTCAGGTACGGACAGAAGAAAAAAAAACCCATATTTTCAACAGAGATGCAGATGCGGTATCTTAAATTTCAAAGGAGCAGATTCACAGTAGAAACAGAAGGGGCAATATTGCAAAAAAACCCCAAAACCCAAAAACAGAGATTTTATCAATTCAGTATTTTCAACTTTTTTATTGTTGTCAGCATCTAGCAAAAGAAAATTCTCTTGGTACTCTCCAGAAATACCAAAAAATAATGTTCCAGTACTTGAGCAAGAGAGGTTCCTTGTATCAATTTAATCCAAATAAGAATTTAAAAATTAATCACCTCTCTCAAAAGTAATGCTGAAATTTGGGATGGCACAGATTAATATTCTGCACCTGATATGGAATAATCTGCAACAGCCCATATCCCGACCCTGAAACAATCTTTTTGAGTTATTTCTTCAATCATTTGAATGTTTCTCTGGCTTAGGAAAGTTCTGTGACACCAAATTACCAGGACAGTGAGGGAGAGGACATCTTGAGCACACTGCCAGAAGTTAATTTTGTTATGATTTTTTGTTTTCGTAGCTGCAAGGACTATGTAACATAACAAAAATGGAAATGTGTTTACATTTTATCTACTCCAGGATGTTGATTTCCACCTAATCCAGACCTGTGGTATGAATTGCCCAAGCAGAGCAAGCAGGAAATGTCCTTTGTCACCAGTCTTGGAGGTAAAGGTGAGTTACAGGACACAGTGCACTGGGGTTTCGGAGGTGCCAGTTAGCTGCTCCCTCCATGCTTTGACACAGCCGACTGCTAGATGAAGCTGAGAAAAAAAAAATCCCCCCCCCCCAGCATTGTGCCTTTTTAAGCTGTTTTTTATACTTGAATTAGTTATCAGGCTGTGAGGATGTGCTTCAGAGATGTGCAGGAGGGGATGGTGGTGCCTGGGATGGTGGTGCCTGGGAGTGCTGTGGGACTGGCTGTGCCAAACACCCCGTACCGGCTTGCTGATATTTGCAGAGGGCTGGAGCCAGTGACCCTCCGGTCTCGTGGCCCCCTGGTTCCTACTGGCAGGTGTAATGTGGGTCCTGACTTAACATTTTTCTGTACACGTCCAGCCCTGGAGCCAAATGGGGTTAGAGCAGGGGCAGGAGGGTGCACGCTGGGATAACATCGAGCAGTCCTGTCTTTGGTGGGTGTCTGTAAGCAGGGTTTTTTCATTCTAGATCTCTTAACTTCATCTTTTCTGCCTTGCTTTTTATTCATTCTTGAGAAAATGAGAAATATTTTCACTACCTCTTATACTGCCTATCACTTCTTGTTAATTTTCTCAAGCTCTTACCTCTCCTAGGAAGGATTTTTTCACTACCAGCATCTGAAGGGGAAAAGAAAGCAAGGACTTAGAAATCAGCTTTTTTTTTTTTTTTTTCCTCCTTCAGCTACCAAGTTTTGCAAATGCTGTATTTCTGCTAGACAGTTTTCAATCCTCTAAGGTCCATGTATATTTTTCCTGAGATGACATCTACCTCCAGAGAGAAAGTAAAAAAGAAATATATAGTGTGTAGCTGCTAGCTAAAGAGTAGCCAGCTCTCACTGAAGCCCAGGGATGAGACCATACATATCGAAATACATAACTTACGGAAAACAGGAGTGATTCACTTAGATTTAAACAGCTGTAAGAATCAAAGGCTTCAGAAAGCTTTGCGTGCCCTTTTGATTCATTTCTTTTACAGCAGCATGATGATTAGCCCGCAGCGATTTAAGCTGTTCTGTTGGTAAGAGATCCAAGGTAGCCTGCTTTCCTACAGATTTGGTTCTTTTGTCTCCTGTGTTTTCCCCTGCATGTCTTGGCAGAGTTGTGCAAGTGTCACTGGGGCAGTGGGCTGTGCTGGCCGCATGTAGGACAGATCCCCTCCATCCTTCACTGGATGTGCTCCACTGCCCCTCTCCCTTCCACCCACCTACACGTTTTCACAGGCTTTGAGGCATCTCCTCCTCCCTCAGATGTGGTTGAAATTGTCCTTTGGATTAAAAGTAATTATGTGGGCACTCACAGACAGACAAGACCATTTCATACCTCCTTTTCTTAGAAAAACAGGATAAAAGAATGTGTCACTGGCCAGCAGCATAAAGCATTTGCATTAAAAAATAAGAACAGCTCTGGGCTGTCAGGAACGGAAAGTAATGTATGCACAGAGTCTGAAATGTAATTACAGGATATACTCTTCGGCTCGAATTTGTTAATAAACTGCATGACATTGTATTTTATTATAAAATGGGATTGCACAATCGGGGAACATCACAAAAGACACCCATCAGGCCTGCTAATGCACTGTGTGCAAGGACATGTTTTTACTGCCTTACCTTTGAGTGCCTCTGCGAGGTCCTCATTTTCTCTGATATGCCCCTTTTTAATATAAAGGTGTATAAGTTATGATAGAGTAAGAGAGTAAGCCACCAAAAATACTTATCATGGCAAAATCAATTATCTATCCATTTTCATTGGAAAATGACAGCACAAACCATTTACAGAGGAGGGCACCTCCGCTCTTGCCATTTCATTGCTCTAAAGCAAGAAATACTAAAACTTTTAGTGCAACAGACAAACCAAAATATTTCCCCCAGCATCACAGGGGAACAGAAGAGAAATTTCAGCTGAAACCTTCCCTACTTTCCTGCAGGCGAGCTGTCTTCAAAATTTTAGCCAGAATGGTTGAAATATACCACATTTAAAAGTTTTTTTAAAAAATGGATTTTAAAGGAAACTGTTGAGACATTCGAACAACAGGCATTACAGCATGAATTCCGTACCTGCCCGTACTCAACATTAGGTGCAATCTCTGTCTGCCAGACTTCAGGGCTGGTTGATGCAGGCTCAGTTCAGATGACTGACAGATTGGTGGTTGCGGTGCAACAGGAATGGTGACATACCGATAGCAGCTTCCTAATGATAATTATGTTTTACCTTTCGCGTCTTCTTTTGACAAGTTATGACTTATTTGTGTGTGGCTATTTTCAAACAAGAAAAATGTAATTTGGATTTTGGAAACCTAAATATGGGGCGATCTTAAGCCTCTTTATAGAAATGTGTGTTGCCATTTTGATGTCTGCCTGGTTTCAGCCTTATACAAACCCAAGAGGTTATTCCCATGCTTGTTTATATCTAGCATAGCCTAAAGGAGAGTGTTTGCAAATATTCCAGCAAGAAGGATTTGTTGCTCCTGTAACATCGTGGGTAAGAGGGCTGGTCTCGGAGGTCTCTCGGATACCTCTCTGTTTTTTTGCAGGCTGTGGGAGAGCTGAGCCTCCTGCGTTCCTGCAGCGGGGGCAGCCCCAGCAACCCACTGCGCTGGAGCCCTGGGACTGTCGGGGCATCCAGGCTGTCTCCGGCTGCGCCACGCTGGCTCAGAGCCGGCTGCGAAGGCTGCCAGGGGCTGCCCTCGCCTTTCTTAGCTGCAGTGCACGCAAAGAAAACTCAGACACAGGGGTTTTCCCTTTAGTTCGGAGTGACTGTTTAGAAAAGTGGCTATTTTAGAAAAGCCCTTTTTTGACAGGACAGCCTTTTAATATAAGAAAAAGGCATTTCTCTCTATCTCCTTTAGCATCTAAGGGCAGCCTTGTTCTGGAAGCTTTGTGGCTGGTTGCAGTGCTGAGCAGCTCCAAGGAAAGGAAAAGAGATAGAAGAGACAACAAGGTACCCAAATACCAAGGGAGTGGGTGGCTATGTGGGGGGTTACCTTGTTAAAAGATGAAAGAAAACCAACAGGAAATCCTACCTGGATCAAACCCAACTCTGAAACTTGGATGCAAGTGAGAGGGTTTCACTGAAATGGAAGTGGAAAAAAAAAGTGTGGCTCCATGTCCAGCAAAACGCGCTGTTCTTCCCAGAAAGAAGCTGTTTGTTTTCAGGCGCTTGACTTTAAGGCAAAGGAAGTAAAATACTTGATTTGCAGAACTGCTGGTGTACGAACAGCCCAGGGCTTTGGGCATGCATCCAGGGGTGCTGGAAATCAACATTTAACTCCTGTCGGCACCTTAGGGAAAAAAGACCTCAGAATTTGGTAAACTTACAAGATCAACTTTTCAGAAAAAATGCCTTTGGATATATTTGTTCCTCTCTAATCTGTCATGCTGTGTGCCACTAAGAAAGTTAAATGAGCTGTTATTCTCGTGGTACCTTCTGGTTTGGAAAACAAAATTAAGATGGTATCTTTGAAAATGAACAACAGGAAGGTGGAAAGAGGGATCACCTTTCACTGTGTGGTGGTGGAGCCTGAAAGCATAGAAAGAACGGTCCGAGATCCCAGCATCGCAACTTTTATTGCACAGACCCAATTGAAAACAGAGTTTCTGTGTGTCTTAATTTCCTGCACAAAAGCCACAGGACTACTTGACAAGCAGACATGTTCGCTAAGGAATGGCTTTACTACTTGAAGTTTCTTAGGGGAATCATTAGAAAGTGTGTTTATCTTGATCCTGAAGGGAAATACCAGAATGGTATTGTCCAAAATCATTACCTAAGCAGTGATGATTTTTTAACTGTTTTAACACAGCTTGAGAAAAGGCATATTTCATGCAATGTTGGGAGCTGATTGTTGCTGTAGTGGGGACGAAGAGGAACTTAAGAGTCATTTGTGTTAAATTAAAAAAACACAAAGCACTTAAAAGTATTGAATTGGCTAGCCTGTATGTTTATTATCTCTGGGCTCAAGCAATAAAAGTCTGCTCTACTTCTGCTCTCTAACTGCAGGGGAAATGGCCTTCAGTTGACCGAAAGGGCAGTAATGCTGCTGTTTTCCTGTAATTACCTCCTTTATAGCCGTGGAGGGGCAGCCAGCACACAAACCAGCCAGGTAGCAACGTGGTTAGTCCACAAAATGAACGCCAGCCATGTATCCACATGCTGATCTACTGCCCCACAGAGCCTGTCCGGTTGGGACTTTTGGGTGTCTGCAGTCTAGCTCTGTTCCCTGCAGATGCTTTCTGAAACTGGATGTGCTCTCTTTACACTACTGCTGTGCAAGGATGCTCTCTTTTGGTCATGGGCACGCTGGAGGACTCTCAGGACATGTAGGTGCAATGAGCTCTCCACACAGTGACCCACAGGCTTCGAGCAGCTCCATCAGTTTAAATCCTTGTGGGAAACATTCAAGTGACACTTGAGCCTGTAGATGCTTGGAGAGATTTTCCATTAAGAAAAAAAAATCATGTGGCTTGTTTTGTTTGTGGGTGTTTAATCACTGTTTTGATAAATTTCTGTTAGTCAGCAGGCTGGTCCTGCAGTAAGCTGATCTGTGAGCTTTTGTAAAGGATACTTAACAATTTAATGTGCCAGCGTGCACGAGTTTCTCTCAGGCTTTGATTGTGCCATCCACTTGTATTGTTCTGCCAGACATACTCGCGATCCAGCCCTATAATCAGGAGCTTGAAAAGAGTGGCTGCTCTGCATTTCCACAGCATATGCCATCCCAGAGCTACTGCATAGCCGTCCTCCAAATCCTGGACTTCATTTCTCCCCATGCCAAGTCAGATAGAAAACTCGGGAAAGGAAAAGGTCAGCCATAGAGAAAATGTGACATTTATAAAAATAGACAGGTTGGAAAAGGATTTGCTATTTAAGACAGACAAAATTAGAGTAGCTTTGCCCCTCCAGGCTCCAGCGAGCATGACTTTGCCAGAGGAGCTAGGAAGTGGATGTAGGGACAGCGAGCCTGGGCACAGCAGAGCCACTCCACATTCCCAGTATCATAAGGGTTTCCAGCCGCTGGTTTGCAGCCCATTCCATGTGTTGTACCAGTAACACTTAGAGACTCACTGGAGAGGTTAGTGGCTCCGTGTAACCTAGCTAAATAAAACCACCCTCTCTTAACTACAGCCGGTGAAGGAAGGATCACGACATAGCAAATTACTGGGTACATTTCACGGGAAGTACTTGGTGCTCCAGAGCCGTACCAAGAGCAGCATTCAGCGTGTGACTGGAAAATTGTAGGTGTGTGTGAGACAGAAAAAAGATTGTGGGGGACCAGTGGAAGAAGATACTGCTTTTCCTCCAATTATTATTATTTTTGATCCATCTGGTGTTTAAACCAGCCTTGCCAAGTCATAAGAAAAAGATCTGCTCTTCAGCAGTGTTGCTGTGAGTCCCAGTTGATTTATGTTCACAGATCATTAGGGAAGTATCTGGAGAGGAAACAGCCCTTTCAGGACCAGGAAAAGCCTCACAACTTTCCGCTTCTTATGCTGTGTGAAAAGCAATCAAAAATTTATAGGGTCAGCTATCCACTCTGGCTTCACTGCTACCGAAAAGGAACTGAGAGTATTCTTTTCTTAAAGTATTATATTATTAAAGATGGTCAGATCTCAGTAGGGTCAGAAAAATCTAAAAAGTCCTTACATAGGTAAAACACACGTTCTCAATATAATATAGATAATTAAGCAAATTAAGCATATTTCTAGTGTTTATTTTTTGCCATATTAAAATTTTGTCTAAGCTGACATATATTTATCAGCCTATCCCAGGAACATATTTTGTTATGCAGTATTGGAAATTCAGGTTGGAACAAGTGGTGATATTTTATATAAATCCATGAGTTGAAATTTAATTTTCTAAAAAATAATTGCCTGTTTCTGAAGAGTATTATAGCAATTATCTAGGGACAGTTTTTACTTTAAAGACTTTGTCCAAGGATTTTTTCAGAATTTTATAAGCAGTCATTATTGAAGAACTGTATCAAATCTGTGGGGAGGTATAAGTTAAGTCCATGATACAAAAAGAAGTGGAAACATCCATCTTTAAAGACTGGACATTTGAAAACTTCTAATTTGCCCATCTGAGGAAAGTCAGCTTCAGAAAAGGTTTTGGCTTTTTATCCTACCTTTGAATAAAGACTTTTCACATCTTTTTAAATTCTAGTAATTGTTAGAATAAACTAGAAAAGAGGAATTATGTGAATGGGTCAATGTTTACTGTGCTGCTCTTTCCCAAACTGTAAGGCTTTCCTTTTTCTGTCTCCTAGTGAGTGTTTTAATATCCTCAGCCACTATGTGTAAGTTTATATTAATGTGAGATTTCAGGGTGGTTGTCTGTGAACAGTGATTTCATCATTCCTTCATTAAAACTTCCAGGTAGAAAATGTAATTTGGAGCATTTCGCTTAACAGGAATATAATTTCAGGTTTTCCACAGCTAGTTTTAGAATTTGAAGTTATACAACGTTTCCATTAAATCGCAGAAATGAGAAATGCAAAGCAACATTTCATTCTTTTTTCTGCCATTGCAAACCGAAAGTGCAACTTTCTGCAGCAAATGTTGTTAAGCGACCAAAATCCGTTCCTCCTGTACAAACGCCAGGAGACCCTGAATGTGTAGAGATGCACATTATGGGGAATGGGCGACATTTGACCAAAGAGGGCTCCTTTCTGGTTTCCTGTTACTCCCACTGAAATAACTTGGGGGAGATGGAGGGGAGGTTTGGGCACCATGATCTCCTCACGAGGACCAGCCTGAAGCACTGCAGCCTTGTACTGCTGATACTATGTGGTGCTTTTAGAGCTGCTATGGAAAGAAAGCTTTCTATAGATGGGAATAGTTTCTCTAATCAACTGTAACATGCTGCACATCCATAACCATTGAACACAAGAGCATTACGGTCTTGAGAGACAGCAGGAGGGAAAAAATGACATGAAATCCAAGTCAACCCATGCTGAGCATCTCTGTCACTTTGCGACGCCTGTCATTTCAAGCCCGTGAGCAGTCCCATTGAGTTGGACTCTGTAGTGTGATGGGGATATCTGTTCAGAGGAATAGAGGGATGCTTTCTTTAATCCTAAAATGGTCCTGGTAAAGAAGGGCGCTTAAGATAAGATTGGCTCGAAACATATACGTAACCTTATATTTATTTGGCAAGCAATCTATAAAGATGTTATAACTCTAGTTGAGCCTAAGTCTAGGCTTAATTTTAAAGCATCTGCTAGTTGTACCAGGCGCAGATATGCTATTTTTCCGAGTAACATTGTTATTTCTCCCAGGATGATGAATCTGCACCCTCTGTTGTGTTACAATAGCATGTTTGATATCTCCCTCTTCTTTATTACCCTTTAGAAAAACAAATATTTAAAAGTAATCATTGGTCCTTTTAAACAGCTGACTTGAGCTCTTTTGGCTCACCAGATGTTTGCTCCCTTCTTGTAGCCTTTCTCAGCGTCCACTAGCAGCCACTGTCAGACAGGACCCTGGCCTTGTCAGAGCTCTGGCTGGGCCAGGGCCACCTGTTCTTCTGCTTTTTTATGAAGTCAATATTACATTTGAAGTTCAAAGCAGCATGGATATTTAGGTTTTGCAAGTTTTGCTAAAAATCACAAGGTTTAAGTGAAACAGCTTCATTTCTCGGCACTTAAAATAGTGAATCTGTCATTCTTGAAAACCCATAATGACAAAATGGGAAATTATGTCTTCTATTTATCTTAAAGTAAAAACTGATTTGAATATAACCTAGGAAAAAACTACTGCAAAACAATCCATTTTCTACCCAAGCCCCTTAGTTAGCTTTCTCAAACCTAGACTGCTATTTAATTTTGATATGCAGTCACTTTTCTTCCAAGCAGAACAGGCAGCACAACATCCAGGTATTATGAGAAGCGTTTACTGGAAGAAGGCGTTGTATGAGAAATTTTGCATGTGCACTATGATAAGTCTGCGGTATAACTTTCTTGACTACCAGGGTGTCCTGGTTTCGGCTGGGACAGAGTTAACTCTCTTCTTAGTAGCTGGTACACTGCTGTGTTTTGGATTTAGTGTGAGAATGATGTTGATAACACTCTGATGTTTTAGTTGTTGCTAAGTAGCACTTATCTTAAGCCAAGGACTTTTCAGTTTCCCATGCTCTGCCAGCAAGCAGGTGTGCAAGAAGCTGGGAGGGAGCATCGGCCGGGCAGCTGACCCCAACTAGCCAAAGGGCTATTCCATACTGTAGAATGTCATGCCCAGTATATAAACTGGGGGGGAGTTGGCCAGGAGGCGCGGATTGCTGCTTGGGCATCGGTCAGCGGGTGGTGAGCAATTGCATTGTGCATCACTGGGTTTTTTTCCTTTCCCCCCCCTTTTTTTGTTATATTCCTTTTCATTACTATTAGTAGTATTAGTATTAGTATTATTATATTTCATTATTATTATTGTTAGTATTATATTTTACTTTAGTTATTAAACTGTTCTTATCTCAACCCACGAGTTCTGCCTTCTTTCCCGATTCTCCTCCCCATCCCACCAGGAGCAGGAGGAGGGGGACGGGGAGCGAGGGACCGGCTGTGTGGTGCTTGGCTTCTGACTGGGGTTAAACCACGACACAGGGCCTGGATTAGCATTCAGGCTTCTGGATGGTTAGCCACACTGAGACTGCCAGACTTGGGTAGAAGTTTGTCCATGACAAATTTTTAGCTTTCACCAAGGGTGTCTCAAATCACCTTGCCGGTATGAGAAGCCAGGGTGGGCAGAGCAGAGTGGCATTTTTAATTGAGCTCTCTATACTGCTGTGAACGTGAATAAAGGGAAAAAAGGGTGGGGGAGTTATTTTTGCCATCTACAGGAATGGGGAATATTTTGAAGAGGAGGTAGGGCGAAGGACGGAAGAGTAAAAGAGTAATTCTCCACCGTCTGGGGAGAGACACCAGCCATCCCCACTATATTTTGTGCTTGTGGTTGCACAACATCTAAATAAATCCCTTCATGTGATGATGGAGGGTGACTTTACAGAAGTATACAGACTTCTTTAGGCCAGATCAGCTCCTCTTTCTCCTTTGCACAGGAGAGCACAAATCATGTCTTTCATTTAAGAAAAATAATATGAGAAATTATGTTGCTAAGGCTAAGATTTAAGGCTCTGGCACAGATGGAGAATGTTATGTCCACTCAAATCAAAGAAAAAATGGTGGCTGCCCTGATACAGCCGAACTTTTAGGTTCTAGGGTTTAGAACAGACTTGGATCCACTGGGGCTATATAAACAATTTGTTTCCATAGAAACCATACATTGAGCTCTTCTCCTAGTTCCCCGTTAAGTAAGGACATGAATGGCCCCTCTGAACAGTGCACTTTGAGTGTGAGAGGCAGATTATTACGTCAGGCTGCCTTCGCATTGCGAGACTTGTAGCGACCCTCCATTCCTGGTGCAACAGAGCTGTTAGGCACGCTCTTCTCTTGCAAAAAACCCCATGCTTGTGCAACAGAAAGCAAATGAGAATAAGCCTTGATCCCCAAAAGGCCAGTTCTGACCATGGTCACTAATTTCCTCCTCCAGAAGGAACAGGGCGGCTGTTCCAGGCAGACTGAGTGCAAAAGCTGAGACAATGACAACAACGTGTTTTACATACACACATAACAGTGTGATGCATTTGAGGATGCTCTGTGATCCAGCAAACCTCAGCCTAAGTCAAAACCTCCAGATATGGGGCCAAACATCTTCCCATCTCCAGACACCCCTGGTCCCTAAACAGCCTGGGGCAGGGAGGGCCGAAGGAAGGTGCTCTGTTGGGTGCAGCATCTCCCACCGGGCAGGCAACGAGCACTGCCTGCATCTCCTCCAGCTGTGAGATTGCTGCATGGGCAAACTAGGACATGGTTTGGGATTTTCTCTGACCTTTCAGAGCCACCATTTCCTGTCAGGGGAAGAAGAGCAAATAGCTCTATTTGCAAATAGCAAATAGTGTCCCTGATGGTTACTGTGTGCAGTCCTTGAGAAGGTACACAGGAAGGCTTCCCCTGACACTCCTTGCCCAACTGTGCACAGCTGTGCTGTTCAGTCAGCCCAAAGTGTGGATGCTTTTTTGGAGCATGTTGGCAGAAGCACCTGCCATTACTTCTAACAACTTCAATGTAGTGGCGTATGTGGGCACCTGACAGTTCAGGGGATGCCAGGAACTGCAAGTCCTCCAAGACTGAAGCTGTGGTTAGAGCTATCACAGGCGAACACTCAGTTAAAAAGGTAGAGGGCCGTTTGCATCTGCTGCGTCATTTGAATATGGAGCACTAACCTCATGTTGGAGTGCTTTTATATTGAACATCGTTTGCTGTCCCTGCTTCTTCATAGTTCATTTACTTGACTCCTAGGCATTGCTTTGCACTCTGGTTGCCCTTGAAGCAAGGTGACAGAAATGTTTCAGTCGTCTGACCTAAATCTGAATTCAGCTTCAGATGGGCTATTTGGATTTGGGGTTTCCACATGAGCCAGTGCAGGAGCATCTCACATCCAAATCTCAGTCTATATCTGGTCTTCCACAGAATTCAGGTTGATGGGAGAAGTTTGGAGGAAGAAAGGCTGAAAAATTTAAGCTATTAGGAACAGAGGGAATTCAAAACTTTGGAGGACTGGGGTGGAAAGAAGATGCGTGTAAAGAACCAGACTGACATTCAGAAGAAAAAGAAATGTTTCCTGACTCTACTACAGCTGGCTTTCCCCTGTGACTTCAAGCAAGTATTTTAAAATGCTTCATGCATCTGTTTTCCCCATCCACAAAACCAGGTAATTGTTCCCAATTTGCTGCACGCAGTTACGGAAAGATTTGTCAAAATGATACACATGCCAGCTTTCTGCTCTTCTCTCTGGTGTTATGTGCATCTTCCCACTGCCCGTTTGGATGTCAGCGTCAACAGTTTCAGTCTGGAGAGGAGATGTATGGAGAGATCTCAGCACGCCAGGTCCTTCGTCTGGAGGAATATGTTCTTGATGATGGTTTCTTCCTTCTCACTTTAGGATCGTTGTGTTGGGGTGATTTTATATGTTCACTAATGCAGTCTCCACCTTTCCCTTTCTTCGTTGGTCTGTGTGTCTACATTACATCCAAATTTACTGTCTGTGGTGTT
Source organism: Gymnogyps californianus (assembly GCF_018139145.2). Lineage (NCBI taxonomy): Eukaryota > Metazoa > Chordata > Aves > Accipitriformes > Cathartidae > Gymnogyps > Gymnogyps californianus. The sequence goes on along the minus strand of NC_059472.1, from coordinate 118,955,331 downwards.
TTTCATGTATGTTGGATACATGGTCTTTGCTCTCTTTGTTATCCCCTGAGCTGGTTATACCCAGCTCCCAAGGTTGCATTTCTCTGGTGTCCAGTAATGGACCATTAATGAGCTGTTTATAGCCCTGGGACCTCTGATACCATCCTGTGCCTGTACTTCTCAATGTTGCATTTTATTCTATGGTCATAGACTGTTCATTCTATAAACAATAGCTACATATTATTGCTATCAGTTACAGAATCAATATAATATGTGTTAGATCACACAATCTTACAATGCTAAGTAGGTAGGTAATAGTTACCTACCTGGTCATTAGATAATTGCTGTTACAAGCAAAACCACATCTCCACATTGGCCAGCAGGGTCTGCTGGGTTTCTGAGGGCTGCTTCAAGGCTAAATAATACCATCTTGCTTTCTCCCACCCCTAGCTTTTTCCGATGATGTTTCCTCTGTCTACAACGATATAGATGTGAAACATGGCATAAAGGAGCTTTTAACACAGGCATCTGTAGGTATGCTGCAAGGTCAGTGAACACACCATCTCCACAAAAGGCACATGTAAACAAAGTCAGAGGTCTGCAGGTCCTGCAGAGCCCTCAAGCCCCTGGGAGCTCTGAAGAACGAGCTTGTGTCATGCAAACTAGAAATCTGTCTCTCACATACACAGGAGAGATTTTACAGGTAAGAGAAAACCCTCGGCTTCACCTTTCAGTTTGGTGTCTGCCACTATTAAATGGACACTGGAGCTGTAAGACTCCAGTTGAAGCCACAGCTGTCCCCATGGAGGTGGGCAGGTGGCCAGGCAGGACAAGCAAGCTCTCACTGCCGCTGACTGTGCCGTGTCTCTGCTCCACATAGGGCAGGCAGGATTGGTAGCAAAGCACTTTTTATGACCACTAAACACACAGGAAAAGGTTTATTGGATTACAGCATCCTTCCAATAAAAGAACCTGTAATTTTGGGATACACAAAGTTAAATGGCCATCGATAACCAGAGTAAAACTTAATGCATTGACCCATCTAGCAGTAGTAGTAGTTTTCCCAATGCCAGGGAAAATATCCATGAGTTTGGGCACATCACCTGAGCAGGAAGCACATTCTGTGCCCTGGGCCTCTGCTCTCCCCATTCATCACTTCTGGAGGAAAAGGGAAAGCAGAGAGCAAGAGGTTGAGAAAATGCCTCCTGATCCCCCAGATAAAGCGCCCTCCTCCATTCTCACCCTTGACTTGCTAGTCACTTAGGGCAGCAGCAACACGGTGGTTTTGAAAGGGGCTTCCTTTGGGCTTCTGTGTGCCCGGAGCAATCCCAGGTGATAAAGATGCTCCCTGCCCCCTCAAGCATTGGGGAGGCTTGTTCCTCCCCCCCCCTCCCCCCCGATCTTTATTTGCATGTGTGTTTCAGAGAGGGCAGACACATCTATTTAATCTAGATGATTTAAGACTGACAGGTCGCATTACCAAGAACATGCTTGGTCTCATGTACCCTAGCAGCAAAGTAACATCTGTATGAGGAACTTCGCCAGTGCATCATTACAAACGTTGCTCCAGGAGAAATGCAGAGGTGAAGGTCCCAGAGGAGAGGCTGTTTGCCTGACTGTGTGGTGATCATTCCTCAGGACCTTTTAGCTGAAAAATTTAAGTGCTGGAAAATGCCTGGCTGCTCTACAGGGACAGAAAGAGTAGGTGAGAAGCAGGTCCTGCTTTGGGACCAAAGGGCGCTCTGATGGAGGGGCTAGAAGTTGACTTTAGTGGGGGAAAAACCATGCAAACCCACCCACTCGATGCCTCCGCACAAAGGGCATCCTCTCTTAAGAGGAACGGAGGGGAACGGCGCAGGCGGCAGCGTGGTGAGAGAGAGATACTGTACCCTGTGCTGCAGGCTTAGTTTTGGAGGGACTGAAAATCTCCTTATAAGAAAAAGGTCTCTGCTTAGATTGAATCAATCACAACTGAACAAGCAGCAGATTGGTGCTCCTGCAGGAAAAATATAACCTGTGGGTGGTTAAGCTCCTCCAAAGGATTGAAGGAGAGAAAGGGAAATTTATAAAGGTGTGACTTGGGGGAGAGATAAAAGGGACGTATGTTCCTGCAGCAAAATAAACTGCATAATAGATTAAACTGGGAATTTATTGTCACAGTTTTAGGGAAAGTATGTTCAGTAATATTTGGTTACTAAAATGCCTGTGAGTAACAAGAAGTTTATCAAGGAATAGTGCAAAGCAAGTATCAGATGTAGCTAGGAAAAAACATGATGTTGAAGGCATTTCAGCTAGGAATTGTTGCTAGAAAGGGTTTCTGTTCTTAGTGCTTATGTAAAATGAATAAATAGCACTGACTTCAGCCAGACATTGGGCAATTTTATTTCCTTTTCCAGATTCATTATGGTACTGGCTTGTGGTGTGCAATGCTGCTGTTTCTTCTGGATAGTAAATGGCTCTGAGCAAAAATGTCAAGTGTTTCGTCCTGTAAATAGAAGATGACTGGGTTGCAGTCACTACATTCATTTGCTTTGTTCCCAGCTGATGTTTGAAGTTTCCAGAGTTGAAAGGAATCCCTGTCCCATTACAACAGAATTTGGAGACTCGTAATTTTCTTTTCCTCCCCCCCCGCCCCCGTGATAGTTGCATTCCTCTGAATATTTTGTTGGAATTGTCGTTTCATTTTTGGTAGTTGGGGGTGGGGGGAGGCTTTCTATTACAGTTAGTGCAAACACATCTTGAGTGTCTTTGTACACGTCCTGCAAAGATCTACAGAAATATTAATTTTTCTGTGCATTAATAATAGGAATAATTCATTTCCTCTTCTAGATGTCACCTGCTGTTCTCCAGCACCCCAAGAAGTGATTCCTTTTTAACATGAGGCAGGTGAGGGAACTTCCTTTGTTTCTTCTGGGACTGTGTGGTGCACCAAAGTAGAAGACATCTCTTCCTACTTAAGCCAGGTCAACTCCACTGATACCCTGGACCTATCCATGGGTAGGAATCAGGCCTACTAAGTCCACTACTTTACAAAAGTAATATAAACATCAGAGATCTGTTAAAACAAACCCAGATCTGGGGCTGACTGTGGTGTGCAAGTAAGCCAACATCACTGCTGGGTAAATTGCTGCAGGACTACCAAAGGCCCAGGAAGACTATTGCTGTTGGTCTCAGCAATGCATGCGCTGGTTGGAGTTTCTCAGTAAAATAGCTCTTATTTTGCACCCTAGGATTAAGGTGCTGAAGTCAAAATTCCCTTTACAGTATAATCCACTGGTGACTGTGAAGAATTACTGAGTCCAGTGTGTATTTTTGAAGTAAATTTCCTGGGTGTATTTCTCATTTTTAGTATGCATTAGTTGAGTACTTGGTAACTGGAGTATTTTCCATTTTCCACAGATGTATTTCGACTGCAAAATAAGTATCTAAATATAATGCTATTGAATTCCTATCACAACAGTTGTCTCTGTCTTAATGCCAATAAGAAATTTAATTGGCCTTGTACAGCCTTCTACTAACCAGTGATAAAAACTTATTTAAATGAATTGGATATCATCGCTTTATAATTGTGAATGCCTTTTTCTTGGTAGGCAGAGCTGAGTATATAATTTCTTTTCAGCAACCTTTAGAGGTAATAGGAAAGACTTTCAATTAGTTGCAACTGTCTTGGCAAATCTGATCTTTCTAACCAAGCCAAGACTGTGCAATAGTCTCCACTAAAGCTGCTGCTGAGGAAAGTTGCAGACAAAACACATAAATTGGTTGTTAATTGTGTGCTTGATTTGTTAAAGGGTTTGCGATATTGTGCACCATTCCTATTATTTTAAGGAGGAAGACAAAAAAACCATGAGACTTGTGTATATTATAGTAGTTTCCAGGAAGCTTAGAAAGATGATTTGAGAGGGGAAAATGCCCAGCCAAACACTAACACATCCCCACTGTGTTTCCAGTTCTTAATCTGTCATACATCAAATTGATCTGCAGTAACTGATGATGTGTTAATTTTTCTACTGCAGATATGTCAGGAAACTGTGTAAGTGATTAAGGCAAAAGCTGTATGATTTTTTTGCTATGTTGGAGGAGCGGATTAGATAATGATCCCAAACCATGAAATCCTTGCATTTTGACAGTCGCCTAGCAGTGCGCCTTGCCATCCTAGTTAAATACATACAGTAAATTGTGTGGTGACACTACCAGCATTCAAAGCGCCTACAGAAGCTGCATGTGGAGGAAAGAAACTCTTAGTCTACCTTTCTGTACCCTTTGCAGCACATCTATTTTTAAAACCTCACAGAGGACTTTGCCCCTGCCCTCTTCAGAGCATGTACACGTCAGTGCTGCTTGTCACTTTTATTTTCCTCTGACTAGAGTAACTTGTAGAGGGAATTCAAGAAGTAAGCAGACAGCAGACATGACATGAGCACTGTCAGGGTATGATGGCAAGCAGCTTTAAGCCATGCTCGGGAACGGGATCAGTTTTATTTGCTCCTCCCTCAGCTTGCCTTTTTCTTTTTTTTTTTTTTAAGACTTTGCAGTTCTGTTCAGCATTGTGTTAGGGAAATTTTCAAAAGCAACAAGGGCTGGAGAAAGCTGAGAGAGGAGATGCAGAAGCACACTGAAGCCGCTGAGAAGATGAGGTTGGGTCCAGCCCTGTGAAGTGCGAAGGATCTGGCCCACAAAGGGCGGCTTTGGGCCAGCACCCGCTCTGCAGCCCGAGCACATGGTGAGGAATAACGGAGTTGATCCACCACTTTATTACGCCTGTTTGATGCCTGTGCAGATGCCATTGAAAGACACGGCCAAACGGGATTAACACCTGAGTGAGCTGCCGGTGGTCCAGGGCTGAAGTGTGCAGCACAAACAGTTTATCCGGGGCAAGCTACCAAACGACGATCACAAGTTAAGTTGGTGAGAGGATGTGGGTGCTTCCAGCCACCATAAATCAAAGAGGGTATTAAACTGGTGGGATTAAACTTCTCTAATTGGATGAAGAGAAATGAGCAAATGGCAGCCAAGCAGGAAGCTCTGGGTACATTTTATTGTGTGCCAGGGCTGTTTTTTGGGACCTGTCTGAGCCGTGCTTACAATTCCTGCTCCCCTGGCTTAGCAGCTCGTGGTTCCTCACCCCCACAAACACCCTGAGCATGTCCCTCCCTGGTGACAGTGTGTCCCTTCCCCGGGCACAGCCAGCTCCGGTGGCATTCCCTTCTCCTCTCCCAGCTGGCTTCTCATCAGACCCGCTGTGTGTGCATGCACCTGGGGCAGGGGGTGGTTTTTGCTCATAATCTCTGTGCAGATGGTGCCCAGTTGCTCTATTTAAGCTCCACAGGGAGTACACGAGCACAACTGGCAGCTTTAACGCAGCCGGCGCTTGCCAAGAAGTCAAAGCCTTGTCCTGGCTGGCTGGGTGTATACAGAAGGATTTGGCACCCACTGCAATCCTCATCTCTCTTACCCTGTCTTATGGCAAAGCCACATCCATTCCTCACAGAAGACTATTTCCCCTTCTGAGTAACGGCTCCATTTGTGGGGATTTGGGAGGAAGCAGAGCCTGCTCCTCTTGCTTTCTTACCCACCCATTTCATCCTAGCATGCAGAGATGGACAATGTGAGATCAAATGTGTTAGAGGCAGCACAAAGCTAAATGTCTCCTTGTACGGCCTGGGCACTTTGTTAGCATGTGTCACTGCCTTCATCAAACCAAGCAGTGAGAAAGAACACAGGGGTTTGTAATAGTTTTCAAAGAAACTCTCATATACTGATTTTTAACTCAACCCAGACAGCCTGGGTACATTTCACCATATAGCTGGGAGGTGAGATTCTGGCCTGGCTGAGGCCAGGAGGTTATGGTGTCTGCCCTTCAGGTTTAATTAATTCTCTTTAATGCAGCAACAGAAACTTACATTTAGGAGTGCAAGGCCTGGGCTATAAAATCCCCCTGCTCTCCTAGAGGAAGGCTGTGCACCCCAGTCCTGCTGCATAGGGGCTATGCATCAAGTACTGCAGCTAAAGGGAGAAATACCAGGGTTTGCAGGTTGTGATGGTCCTGGGCAGCTTGCCCTGGTCCCTGGGGTAGGAGCAGCCTGAGCTGGTTGGGGAGGGGAGATGAGGCTGGGTGGCTGCAGTGCTCTGGGGTGTGCAGGCACGTGTATCCCGGCGTGGTGGCATGGGCTGACCCCTCTCACGCGTGCCTCAGCATCAATGGCATATGACAAGAGTCTAACCTGGAGACAGGCACCCTTCCTACCTTTGCTCGTTCGTGTCTATTTAGAGGCCAGAAAGCCCCACAAATGAGAGTGTGTGAAATATTGCCATTAAGATGTGCTCTCTTACTACCTAATTCTGCTGCTCGTGGGTTGCTTCCAGAGTATTTATCTCCTTTCCTTGGCCACATGGATTTGGCCTTATCTGTTTTTTTCCTGCCTCACAACTCCTGGCTACCTTTCCAAATTGCAATTAGCTTTAAACACTTGCTCAGCCATCCTTGACGCTGAGCTTGCCTTCTTTCTTCTATCTTAACAGTCTTTTCTCCTTTGACAGCAAGGTTATATACTTTTTCACACTGTCAAGTATCTGCTCCTCTTCTCTTCCTTTTCTCTGAGCTCCTGAGCAAACATTTCACATTGCCATCAAGCCTAATGGTGCTTACAAGCTGGGTTTTTTTACATTTACTTTTGGTAATATCTTTTTTTTTTTCCCGTCTTCTGCACTCAAAGCTGCAGGCTGCCAGGCTGTGGTGGCGGGGCGGGGGGGGAAAGCCATTAATTTTATAGGCCCTGAATAACTGGGTTTTCTGAGGTTGCACCAGTAAAAGCAAAACAACCTGCAGTGCAGAAATGAATCTGGGCTCTCCATGCAAACAGCTCTGTGACATGCCCGGACTTGGGAAACTTCCCCTGTGGCTCTGCTCTCCCTGATCCGCTGCTTGTGCAAATTCAGTGGATTCCTGCTCCAGGAATACAAATCTCAGCACCCCAGTGCCATGGAGTGGCTACTCGCTGGGGTGCAGCAGCCACCTATGCCGGCCTCTGGAGAGCTCAGCTCTGAAGATCGTCTGGTTTTCTTGCTGTGGACGGAGGAAGACAGTAACTCAAACCTTCGTCAGGGGCAAACAGTGAGGTAAAAACTTGTCAATGAGTCACGCTGAAAATCAATATTTCTTTTGTAGGTTAGAGGAAGGGATCACAAGGAAGATGGATGTCCAGGGTATGTTGATCTGAGCACGGTCTGTACGGGCCCGTTCCCCCGCGTCCCGTGGGAATACATGTTTGCCTGATCCAGCAGAGCATGCAGGCGGGCTTCAGGGTTGGCATGCTTACCTGTGTGTTGGCGCTGCGGGTTAAAGGACACCTCTTGGGCACAAAGCAAAGATAAACCAGGGACAGAGTATCAGCTCCTTCTGGAAGGAGAGCACAGGAAATGTGGTAAGTCAAATTAAGGCTATATTAAGGAAAAATGGAGAACCTGGAGATGTCAGAACTGTGATCAGGCTGTGATTCACTCTCACGTTAAGCTGACTGAAGTGCAAGTTGCTGGCTAAAAAAATAACTTTTTGAAAGGTGTATCGAAAGGCATTTTTTGGCCAGACCAATTCATTGAGCTAGCTGACTATGTGGCTGCCCAAGGAGAGAGAAACATGACTGAGGAGGAACACAGTGGCAACGTCATTTGAATGCAGCCTCCATCCAGGCTGGCTTCTCTTGAACAAGAAACTCCCAACCTCAGAGACTTTGCAATGTTCTTGCCATTACGATATGCTTAAAATGGCAATTGTCCCCCACCTTTTCCCATTCATGTGTTCTATTCTGCTTAGCAGAGAGCAAACTTGAAACAGTAACTCGCACTCATCACTTGAATGAGGTCAGGATGACGTATTAATCACGCATTTGTGATTAACTCTCATGCTATCACATGACTATTCAAGCTCAAATCCCTACAGAGAGGAGGTATTTTAAGAAGAAATAGCATAAATATGGCCAGATTGTTGAAGATGTCTGTTGTCCTTGTCCATGAACTACAGTGGCATCGATTCATTAGTACCACAGAGAATGAACTCCAGGGGCATCATGCTTTCTTTGCTGTATTACAAATACAAAGGTCAGATTTTAATATGGAAGGTCTTGAAATTTCCTATTGGAAAGATTCTGTTTCAGACCAGTAGAGGGAGAAAGCAGGCCAAAGACATAAATTAGTGTTTTTCATGAAGATTTACTGTGGAAAAAAGTCCAATTTATTGCTATATTTACAGTGCAAGAACAGTTGTTCGGTTTGCTGCTGGGTTCTTGGCTGATGCCCTTTATTATTCCATTTATTAAAAAGCTAATGAATAGTAGGTATATGTTATATTTTCCTGTCCTGACAGGAAAAAAAGGACAATTTAATTTGAGAAGCAGAGTTTTAGTAGTCAGTAGCTGAAAAATACACTTGAATATTCGGCAAGGTAAAAAGAAACTATTTGCACATATGAAATGTTTGCTGCAACTCAAGCAAGTTAATCTTCTGAATGAGTGTGTAAGGTGTAAAGTCACAGAAGACCATTAAAAAATCTTCAAAATAATATAATAATAAACGTAGTCACATAAAAATTTTGGAAAGTGATTGTCCCATACTTCTTGAAGAAATTATTTCTGCCTTGAAATTACTGCTCTCATCCATAATACATTTGGTACAATATAGGCAGGGAGGGGTAGAATAATTTGCACATTCGGACCCTGCAAGACAAGGAATGGGCCTTTAGAAGAACTACAAAAGTAATCACACCCAGAGAGTAATGAGGTTGTCTGAGACTCACCTTGTTGTTGCCACTGTTTCAAATGTAGTCTCCCTGATACAGATTCAGATATCGTTCTCATTGCACAGTCTCTTCTCATTTTCTTGTAGAAAAGGATGTGACTGCCATTTCCAACGTAGAGTTTATTCTTGCCTTCCTGTGGTGTCTGTAGGATGCACTGCAAAGTGTCTGGGTCTGATTGCATTTACTTTAAAACGCAAATCATACCAAACATTAAGAAAAAGTTGAAGAGAGCAGCATGCTTTTATAGCAGAATGCAGGTAGTTTTTGACTGTGTGGCTCCTCTCAGCATTGGCTCCACATGTAACCAATACCTTTAGGAAGCTCTGTCCGCTGCCGGGGCCATGGCAGGGGAGCTTCAGAGGAATAGTCAGCCTTGCCATCTACCCCAGAGCCTCAGAGGACCTTTTATATGCTGAGCCTGGGTCATTACGGACCTGGAAGAAAGGACTGAGACTCTGAACTTGCCACTCCAGCCTGTGCAACGTGGTCATGCCAGGGCTATGTTGGGCTGCAGAGCTGCACTGCAGTGTCCTGCTGCTGTTGGAGTTTCTGTAACAAGACCAGAATACTGTTCACTGCCTTGGGATGGAGTCTCTTAGCCAAAAGGAGATCCTGTAATGTTGGAGTTGAATAGCAGGGAGGAATCAGAGATTGCTCCGAAACAACGGTATGAGCTCTCAAAAAATGATGTGTGACTCCTGTGAAATGAGAGTTTGCTGTTGCTGACAGCTCTTGGAAGTGTTTTTAGGGATTTTTTTTTTCCCATACAACTTTACAATTTTATCTTTCCTGGGTTCAGCTTCTGCTAGATGAGCTGATCTCAACCAGTACCTGGACCATTTCACCGTTGCTTTGTTCTCGTATTGCTGAAGTCAACCATCCACATAACTTTTACTTTAAATAATAAATTGAAGTAATCCTATATGTGAGTAGTAGTCCTGCAAAGTAACAAACACAGTCACACAAAGGGAAATCGGAAAGGCATGAGTTTATTTTCTGCCTACGGGAATCACTGACTGTATTCTCTTCTGTCACTTATTATTACAGCACCATCTCTCATAACATATTGGGCACGGTATAAACAGAGATGGGAAAATTAAATTGGAGATTATGTGGTTTTTATCTGTTCATGTAGTGACTTTAAAGAGATACTGAATGGGTCTGGAAAGACAACTAATTGGTATGTGTCTCCATACATGAGGGATATCTTGGTTAAGGTGCCATATTAGCCACAACCTATCAGGAAAAGATTTTAAAAGTTTTAGCAGATTCCCCTGAAATCTACAGACCTTTCTTTACCTGGACAGAAGGATCCTATGGTCTAGAGTACTTAATGCTCCAGGGAATATTAGGAGAATGGATCCCTCCATTAACAATTGAACACAGTCCACCAATGTACTTAATCTGTCATTTCTCTTTTGCCTTTCCCTGAGCTCCTGAGATTTGAGATACCAGCTTCCATGAGTGTGTGTACCTGGTCCCCTATAATTTTCTCTATAAGTAGGAAAGGATGTTCAGGTCCTAGAGCTGACCACAGAAGCTGGTGCAAATGTCCTGCTCCTGAACTAGACTTGCTCAACAGACTGAAGGAATTTTGTTATTCATGCAGCTAGTAAAACGCTGTGGACTTCTGTCTTGCTCTTTATCGAGAATTCATCCTTATCCTCACCATCTTTCATTCAGAGAGCCTCACTTCACAGATAAAGCTGTGTCTGGGGGCTACAGGGATCCTGAATCTTCTCAGCTTATCCCTTTGCATTCCCCTTTCACTTCTCCATTGGCAAAATATCCCCTTCTACCAAGTGAAGAGCCTTGATAATGACTTCAAGGATAGAGCACTTTTCCATTGTTTGGTACTTGATATGGAGATTTTTTTTTTATATTTATGCATCCAGTAGAGGTAAGATTAAATTGCAAGAAAGGGCAATATAGCTGCAAGTGAAACGAATGAACCTCAGATATAAAAGCTAAAGTCTTACAGAAACATTGGCCTGACAATTTATTTGCTGTTCTGTTTGGGGGTTTTTTTTGGAAAGAATTATAGCTTGCAGTAAAGCTATTTACATCAAGTACATCAACTGGGATTTGGTATTAAAACTGTAACTGAATCTATTCCCGTTAATGTTGTTTAATATAGACCATCGAATGGTTTAGAAGTAATGAAGTCACATAATACTTATGGTGTACACTGGGTCACCACTAATAGTTGCTGTGGAAACCTTATTGTCTCTTCTCTTCTACCACAGCAGTACATAATCGTAGTGGGTTTGTTTTTGCAAGGATTACATTCCATAGCACTTTCAAAGAAAAAGAAACATTAATGACCTTCACCAAAGGCAGTTTAATTAAAGGAGAGAGAATTCCTCACTTTTCTGCAGCAGGCGTGGGAATAGGAATGGGACTGCATTTCAGATGCCACCACAGGACCACTCCAGCTTCGCTCTTCAGGCACGAGGACATGAAGTTACAGAACCAGGAGCACTGAAATAAAAAGGGCTGAAGTTTCCAGTAAGAGCTGTGGGCCATCTGCTGTTCCAGAAATCAAGCCATCGAGCAGTGATGGCTGTAACAGCTTAATTGCGCGTTGGTGGAGGTCTAATCTAAACGGGTTTGCACACAGGGAGGATCCAGACAACGGCAACTTGTTACAGGGAACGTGATAGCACATGTGCAGCATGCTGGTACCGATACATGGGAAACTCACCTGCCCAGGAAGGCCATTGATGGTCATGCTTGTGCCTAAGTATATTTAAAGTAAATAAACATTGGTCTGCAATTTTATATTTGTTTTACAGTTAGGGTCCAATGCTTGCCCTCCTGGGCAACCAGCCTGTCAGCCCTGCTGAGCCCTGCTGCGGGGGTCACGGGCATCTTTCCTGTCACAGAGCTGCTTGTCAGCAAACAGCCAATGCATCAGAATAATCCCTCGTAAGAATGACCACAACAAAACAACTGAGGGCTTCCAAAGTGGATGTCAAAGGGTCATTTTATCAGAAAGACCGTTGGATTAAGACTTGGCTGCAGAGCTTTCTATTCCTGGTACCACAGACTGCCTGGGCAGAAGATGACTAACATTCTCTGTGCTAAGCCCTATTCCAGTACAAATCATCTATAATTGTTTTAATGACTTTGTTAATGATTCACAGATATCTTATATGCACTATTTACTCAGCTTTCTTCATTACCCCATGGCCTACAGCGGAGATGCCACTGTGAAGAACAATAATAATTGGCACCCATAGGAAAATGAACAGTTTGAGCTGTGCAATTAGAGACTAGTCTCTCCCCTTAAATTCTTAATTAATAGATGTGGGTATTTTAGGTTTTAAAATCGCAGTAACTGTATTTTTATACATTCACCAGGAACTTGCATAAGGAAATGAAGTTCAGTATATAAATATTTGTCTGGAGTGACACACCCTGTTGGTCTGAGAGCTGAGAGTTTCAGAGCTGAGCAGAGAAAGAGGACATATGTCATCTGGTCCCGGGTTTACTGGAGGTCTGGTATATTCCAGTTTCCAAACTGGAAAGGTGGTTCTCATAGGTATTATGAAAATGAGAAATTCCTGAAGTCTAGTTTGCAATAAGATGTTGTTAATTTGGGCAGAGCAGAAGGAGGTGAGGAATAGGCCTTGCAGGGCTGATCCTGGTCTTGCGGAAAAGTGCATCCGTGCAGTGCCTGCAGCCCTCAGCGAGGACGAGCCAAGGTGAAATAAGTGATGCGGTCCTGTCAGACACAATACCTTTAAAACAAGATGGAAAAGTAAAACGGCTGATGTGAGGTCCCAAGGCAGATATACAAAAAAGAAACTTGTGTGGATTTGGGACAATCCCTGGAGGATGTGATTTGCATAAAACCACACAGTCATTTCGACAGCTTGTGACAGATATAATCCCGCTCCACTACGTCCCATGCTCTTTTGGGAGTAAGTTAAATAAAAAGAATTTTACTTTGTGTGTGAGAAAACACCAAGGAACAAACTGATTATAGAAAATCCAGGGAGGGGAATTAGAGCATTCATGGGGTAAGCTCTTTGAAACAAGCACAATGTATTTTCTATGGGCTTGCACAGAGCACAGCTCAAAGGGTACTGAGAATAATCAAGGCATGTGAGAGGTTATGCAAGAATATGTCAAACAATAACGTGATTAGATGTGCCAGCATCTGACACATCTACTTTCATAATACTTTGACTCAGTTCTTTTCTGGAAAGGGGTGCTGGCAGGCAACCTTCTTTTAATTGCCATAATTATTGCTGCTATGTGTTTGTCTCTAAGCTTTGGGTTTGGCAACAGAGGAACTACCTTGATGAAAGAGTCACCATGGAAATAATTTTTGCTCGGTAATTTTTATTTTAATGTCCATCTCTGCTAGATGCAACGTGGAGACAAGTTTCTCAGAATATCCGTTACTACTACGCCTGGGTAGATCTTACCGGTCAGTGTATCTAATTAATATGGTCTGCTTCCCTGGCTCAGAAACGTTCATGAACTAGCCTGTGTCATTCGCAAAGAGCTTGCCTCACTGTCACCAGGCGTTTTTGCTGTTCACAACATCCCTTTTTTCCTCAGCCATGTGGTACTGATTCTGAACAGATGAATGTCACAGAAGTAGGGACTTAGATATAAGATGGCTGCATAAAAGTTTTGTAAATGTGTAAACACTTGTGTGGATGAAATTGTACCTATTTCTATCCAACGGTCTAACGGGAAGGGAAAAAAGTGAGCAGGCTCACCTTTTCGCCATGCCTCAGAAGCGGTTAAATCCTATATCCCCCAAATAAAAGGCTGGAAAACTCTGCTCATCTGGTTTTGTTGACCCCATTTCCATGCAGAAATTACTGTCAGGATTAGGGTTTCTTTCAAAAAAAGAATTTCTGAAAACTACTTTATTCAGGATGTACTAAAATATAAGAAGTTAATATAAAGTATTTTAATTTTGACTAATCTTGCTTAAAGGAATTCACTGGTTTTGTACTGCCTAGGATTTTTAAGACTCTGTTCATGAGGATTTGTTACATTATTGCTGTGACTTTGCTTGTAAAATATAAGCAGAGAATTATATAATGTATACTCTCTGCATCTGAGGATAGTTTGCCTGTATAGAGTTATAATAAGGGAGGGAAAAGCTCTTAACACCATCACTTTCATTTGTCAGCTTTAGCCCAAGGCAGCTGGGTTGATGACAGCTTCTAAAATTTAATTTTTAATAATTTCAAATAATGAAAAAGCTCAATTTATTTGAATAAGAAAAGCATTTAATAGGTCTTTCTATGAAAAACAACCTACTTGACTGTAGTCTGGCTCCAGGTATCAGAGGCTTTAAGTAAGTTATGTTCAAAAGCAAACAAACAATTTCTGACAGTGCTAGAGAATTGAACCAGTAAAACCAAAAGTGAGTAACTCTAGAAGCAACTGCAGGCGAAGTGGTTTTAGATGGGTTTGTTTTAAACCCCAAATGTCACAGCCACCTGTTGATTCTGATACAAAGAAACCAAATGAGGCTGAAAGAAAATACCACTGAACAGAAGAGAACAAGAGCTAAACCAACACTCGCTCCTGTTTGTTCAGTGCTTGAATCTGTGAAGTCAAAGCTGACTTAACATGAGCATTTTACTGTTTAGCTGGAGACTTACATGGTTTTTCTTACTCCTCCCCTGGGCACCACGCAGCTTTTTCTCTTTTTTTTTGATTTGTAAAGAAGAGAGCAGCGCTGAACCGTGTAAAAGACGCTACCACACCCTCAGCGCCACTTTGCACAGGACATAAATGAAGCTCCAAAGAAAAACTTCAGTGGACCACATCCCTCCTGCTGCTGCATGTCCTCGGATTGATGAGCAAGAGGGAGTTACTGCATGAAAGGTGGGGCTAAGCGGAGAAAAAGATTGATATTAAAAAAAACCCTGGGGATGAAGGACACTTGCCTTGTGTGTTTCAGCCACTGTCACAAAATGAAGTTCATTCTTCAGGGAAATTGAAGAACTCGCCACACCTTTTTAAGAATTTTCTTTTTACTTGCAGAAATGTGGGAGTTGAATCTTGTCCTCACTCATATGCATTTGGTGGCCGACATAAGGAAAGAGCACTGAAAGAGCCTTCATTTCTCTGCACGCAGCATCTTCCGCAGACACCTTCAAGCTTGCATTTATGCACCCTGTATGAATGAGGAGATCTGCAGTAACAGCGGTACGGTCAGCAGCACGTTCTCTTCTGAAACTTATTCCTGTTCTGATTATTCTTCCCAGTAATCATGCATAGCTCTTACCACTTACCGCCATTTTTTTTTCTCTACCGTCTCTCTTACTAGCTCGTATTCCTGTTGTTACCCTTTAATTGACCACAAAACCACCACCACATAAAAAAGCGCCCCCCTTGCCTTCCCCCCACTGGTCGCAACAAATCATTTTTACTGCATCAGTTACAGTTTGTCTGCTGGTGTCTCCATCCCAGTTGTGAGACTTTGGTGTTTGTTTCTTTTCAAAGTGTTAGCTCGCCTAAGTTCTGCCGCTAGTTAAACAGCAAAACTTCTTCAAGCTGTCTCCTTTACTAACATATGTATATAATCCTAATTCTGTCTTCTCTCAGCTTTTATTTTTCTCTTTTCACAACTAACGTTTGTCAGAGCTCCTCCATACATTGTGAGGCTTGCGGGGCAAGGAACCTGACTGTTGAAATCTCCGAAGAAAAGTCATGGCAAAGTGCCCTGGCACATTGTATGCCGTACATATTAAATACTATTAAAAATTTGTCCATTCTTCTCAGCTCTTTCCCTTCTTTCTCATTTGCTTATGGGCTATGAATTACTTAACTGTTTTAACTGAATTATCATATTACTCCATGTTTTGCATACACACTTTATATAATAATTTGTATTTATGAAGTTCTTTGAGACCCTAAGGTAAAAGGTTACAATGACTTCCAAGTTATTACTGTCAAATTATTGTTCGCTACATTTTGTGGAAATACTCTGAGGTCTTAACAGATTGGTTGAAAGCAAGAGAGACTTAATTACTTACTGCTGTCTTTGTTTTCTGCCCTGAGATAGCAATAGGCTGGAATAAATTCATAATTGGTCCCTGTGGCTAACACAGTGGCTTGTGGCTTTCCAGCAGGTACTGTCCACATTTGCATATCCAATTTCATTACTAAAAAATCCTACCTTTGTCAAGAAGGTTGGGACACTCGGAAAGCAAACTTCACAAAGTCGTCCTGGAGTGGTCTGTTATTGTCAACAAATAATCCAGCGTGACTGAGTGCATTGGCTAACACCCTCTTTCTGCATCCCCCTGTATATCCTCTGAGGGATACCAAACCAGTGCCAATTTTATTTCCCCTGAAACCAACTTATTTGCAGGTTTTGTGACAATCATATGCTGTGCAAAAGATGGCCAAAACTCCTGACCATACGAACTGTGTTCCAAAAATCTTCCCTATGGCCACAAGCCCCATTCCGTGGATGCTGAGGGCAGAGGGAAGTTCTTTGCAGTGTGGGACCTCCTGCCTGGGTTGCCCGCTGCTGGGCTAAGGCAGGGTCCTACGGGCCCCGGCGTTCAGCCCCCCCTGCCCTCCTTGCACAAGTGCAGCCAGCTGGTCACGCAGCGCAGCTTGGGGACAGGCTGAGGAGTCGCCTGTTGGCCACCTCAGCCCTGTAGCCACGTGTAGCTTATGGCACGACTGGATCTAGCACTGAGCTTTCCAAGCAAAACCCGCCTGCTTATTTCAGTCTACATTTGGATGACTTTTTTCTTTATGAAAAAGGCTGTGTTGTGACAAGAGAAACTCACCACCAGTAAAATACCTATTTTCTTGTCCTGCACCCCGTTATTACCAGATCTGCTATCTATTTTTTACAAGATTTTTCCATGCTACAGCATATTTAGCACCATGTGGCAGAATGGTTGCTGTACTACAGATGCATACTGGGGCTCTGACTTCTTTTTTGGTTCTCTCCATACTGAGGTTATTATCACTGAAAGATTGCATGGCCTGCAGTTTAACCTAATTCTGTTGTGAATGTAAGGAGGACTGGGAATTTCAGAGCTATAGGAAGTGAGACAAACATACAGGGCATTCCTCTTTCCCTGATGACCGCCCCACTGTTGCTGGTGTCCCTTGCACCCCTCGGTGCCCTGCTCCTCTCTGCAATCGCCAGGTACTGGGTGGGAAGGTGTTTGGGCATGTTTTGCTCATGGGGCAAAAACTCCCTGCTACCACTTGGGTCTCATCTTCGGCTGGGGAGTTTCTCTTCCTTAGACTTCTGCATCCTTATTTAGATACTTATTTTAGTTATTCAATGGCTGTGTCATATGTGATTCCAGAGAAAGCCTGGCATATCTCAGTTTCACCGATCTATGCCTTATGATTTTGCCTATAGGGGTGAAAAAGAGATTTTAGTCAGTGGTTTTTTTGCTGTGAATGGCATCCATCAGAAAATACTTGCTACGGATGCAAAGAGAAGTTGCTTTCTTTCCAAGCGAGACACCAAAACCTGTAGATGAAGACAAATAGGGCATCCAACAAGTAGGGAGGGGATGCAGACAAATAGAGAAGTCCAGCATACTATCCATAAGGCCGTTTTACAATATTTCTTCTCTTATGCACTGTTCTTCTCTTTCCCCTCTCTCAGTTGCACTCTGTCAATTGTTAATGGCTGGTTTAAGTGTGCCATAAGTTAATACCTTCCCCGTGGAGTACTGTTGCAGAGTAAAAACATACTGATTACTGTACTGGTGTGGAACAAAAGAGCCTTGAGTCCAATGCTTTGTCTCCAGTGGAGAAGAATGTGAAATACTACACAGAAAGGTATAAACTCTCTGTGTACCTAATTGCACAATGTTGAGGCAAGGGCGAAACATTACTCTTGAACTCAGCATTAGCTTAGTCGCTCGAGTGTGAGGAGCACGGCACAGTTTTACCTGTTTGATCTCATGGTTGTGTAATCATAAGCATTATAGCTAATTGATACTGATGGCTGATTTTAAAACATATTATTCTTTCGGGGTTTCAGCTAGAAGTATAAGATTGGAGAGGGATTTCTACCCAGGTATTTTTTCAATTATTAAAAATGCTTGGTGTGTGTTATCGATTACTCTTCTAATACAGGCAATGAGTGACCTTTTGTTTAAGTCAGTCCCTGATTTGTTGCCATGTCATGTTGCTCTTGAAAAATGTTACTGCTGAAAATGATTGGTTCTTTTTCTTGTTTTTATTTAAAGAAGTAAGAAGTTTCTTCTGTTTGGGAAATACCCAGACATGTATTTACTTATAGGTGTGTTTGGGAAATATGAAATGATATTTGATGCAGAATACTTCCTAAAGTTGGGGTTTTTTTTTTATATACACTTTTGAAATAAATCTGGTGTCTGCCTCACAGAGTGGCACCCATATTGCTAACATAGACAAGTGTAGGTTAGCATAGAAGTAAACGTTTGATAAACCAGTTTATTTGCAATACCATGAAATTAATGTAAACAAAAATATGCTCCTAGAAAATACGTTCCTTGAAAACCTGCCAAGATTTATTGAATACATCTGCCTTGACAAAGCACTTCAACCGAGATCAAATAAAACCGTACCTTGCAGTGAACAGCTGCAGCTATTTTAAAATGAAGTTAAACAAGCATGAAAAAACGGGGATGAAAAATAACACCACGGGAAAAGTAATTAGCCTGATACAGTACAATCTGCAGTGATACAGGACATAAAAAAGCACCGTCAAATTACAGCGGTGACTCACTGATGATTTGAATGACTGACCAGGCCACACCTTCGTTATGATTACCCGGTGCGCGGCATCCATATGGATGTAATTCTGGTCCGTTTGCACCAACCGGCCCCTTTTTTCCCTTCGGCAGACACCCCCGCAGCCGGCCTGCATCCACGGCAAGGCGCAGACCAGCACCGCCCGGCAGCACCTATTCGCTTCTCTGCTTTACTTGGCCAGCGGGCGCTCCGGTGGCGGACGGGCCGCCGTGATCGCGGCGTGTGACGGCAGCGGGCAGCCCTGAGGCACAGGCCGGAGCTGAGGGAGCCCCGTCGGTGCCCGTCATGGGGCACAGCCTAGGCCGGCCCGCAGCACCGCACGCCGCCTCAGGGATGAGCCGCGGGTGCGCGGACGGGGCGGGGCGGGGCGGGGCGGGGCGGGGAGGGGAGGGGACGGGAAGGGTGGGGGGGGGGCGGCCAAGGGAGCGCGCACCCCCGCCTCCTTCCCGGCGCGCGCGTGCCGGCGCCAACCCGCGCCCCGCCCCACCCCGCCCTTCGCCCGGCCCCTCCTCGCCGATTGGCCAGCGGCGCCCGGGCAGGTGCCGGTGCGCGGCGGGGGCGCGGCGGGAGGTGCCGCCGCCGGCACCGCAGCAGCACCCGGTGGCGCGTCCGGCGGGGAGGGGAGGCGGCGGCAGCAGCGGCGGCGGCAGGAGGAGACAGTGACTGCGGGCTCTCGCCTTGCGCCGGTCGGTGCGGAGCGGGAGCGGGGCACCTGTGCCCGGCGTCTCCGCGCAGGTGGCTGGTCGAGGGCCGGCGCGGGGCGGCCGCAGCCCCCTCCCTGCATGAGCGACGGGGCGCAGCTGCCGCCGGTGCCTCTGCCCGTGCCCCGAGCGCGGGGAAGTTACTGCCCGCCTGCCATTTTGGTGCAGCCCTCGCGTTTGGCCGAGGGTGAGTACGGCCGGGGGCGCGGCCGCCGTCCCCCGCGGGCTGGGGCAGAGGCTGGGGCGGGAGGTCACCCGCAGCGCCGCCGCGGGGCCGCCCGGCGCCGTGAGGGGGCCTGCGGCAGGGCCGTGGTTGCGGGGCCGCCCGGCGCAGCGCCCCGTCGGGGGGCGGTCGGTGCTCGGCCCGCGGCGGGTGCCCGTGTCGTCCCCCCCCGGCCCCGCTTGTGAGGGGTCGCGCGCGGCGGGCGGGGCCGGGCGCCGCGGCCGTTGGTGGTTGAAGGGCCGCCGCCCTCCGCCGCGTTCAGGGGCGAGGCGGGCCGCTCCTCCGCGGCCACTTCGTGTGCTGGGGAGGGGGGACGACGGCAGGATATTAGGCTTCTTTTAATTACCGGCCAGATGTCTGAGTAGCTTCGTAGCGTTCTGCTGACGGCGTGGTTATTCGAGCGCTGTCACTGCAGTACATTATTATTAATTATTATCATCATCATTGGAGTGTTTTTACTCGTGATCAACTTCCTCACGAGCACGGGAAGGGTTTTGGCGTGGCGCTGCCTCTGCCCCCTTTCCGCGGGAGCATCCCGCCACTCCGTGCTTGTAATTTATGCTTCAGACAGAAGCAGCGTGCATTTTCCTAGTATCAAGGTCAGTTTATCGTAGCTGCTGAGGAAAATACCATATGGCTTGGGCTGACTTTTCTTAGGGAATCTAATTAAGTAGGAGCGTGTGTTGTGCTGGGGTTTGTGTTATGTTTTAGGTGAATGTAACCAAATTAGATCGCAAAATGCCTTAGAGCGCGTGTGTGTCTCTCCTCAAGTGTGTTTGCAGGGATGCTAACTGTATCTAGCAATCTATTTTGACAAATGGTGGTTTTTGCCTTATACTTACCATTTTACTATTTCCTGCATTCCTGAAAATGTGGGTAGCTGTCTTCCTATGGAGCCTGGAGATTGTTAGAATAGGCACAGCAAGGATTTTGGCAATAAAGGCTTTACTCGTTCCTCTGATAACCCTTTTCTGGAAGGCTAGAGAGACAAAGGAGGGAAAATTAGTTTAGTTCTCACATTACCAGACATTTTTCTGACTTTGAAGGACCTGTCATCAAGCTGGACAGGTTTTTATAGTTGCTTATTAATGGTGATAGCGGTTCCCTGTGAACTGCATTGAGACCACTGACTCTGTCCCTTCAGTAAAGTGTCAAACAGTGATGTTTGCTGCTTACTTCTAGCTTGAGGAAGTGAACAGAGCTGTGTAAAAAGCAGAAGGTGCTGTATCTTGTACATAATCCTTCAGGCTACTGCCTTACCCATCGTTACTCAGGTACTAGATTGTATCAGAGCATACTCACTAATGCATTGTGCCCAAGCATCCAAAAATATATTTGGCGATTCTGTAGCCTTCCTGTGGAATTTGTCAGATAACTTAGGACAATGCATATAGCAATTACACACAGGAGAGTGTCATTTTCAGCAGCTGTGATACATTAATTGCCAGTGAGAACCCCCAGAAGTCAGTTCCACCCCAGTAGCCCCCACCGGGATGGGAGATACTTAATGAGCACTGCTGCCTGTGACAGGACTTGCATCTTGGACCTGCTGCTGATTCAAGTGACACAATATTGTCCTTTCAGACAGGCTAATGCTTTTTAACAGATTGTCTTCATCTGAACCAGTGCTGTCTAGGAGTTGATACAAGATCAAGAAAGCTAAGCTAAAACTTTTGTTTGTTTTCCTGAGTTGGTTTCCTGCTTCCACCCTAACCTGATGAATACAGCTGAGTGCACTACAATTGATTGCTAAACCAGGCTTTTGGATTATATAGGGTGTACCCAAGTGTATGAACACAGTAGGAATTCACCTTTCTTACTTAATAGTTGCAGAAAACAGGACACTTGAACAACTTGTACTTAAACAAAGAAAAAAAATCCCTAAACTATGCATGGGTGATGCTGAAGAAAAGCTGTATATACCAAATGCACTATTGTTCATAAACAGTACATCTGTATGAAAATGTGACTCCTTTGTATTACTGCCAACATTAATATGCCCTATTGTTATCAGACTGGAAACTGCTGTTTGGCAGTGTAAACCACCTTAACTTGCCCTTGGAAAGTTAGACAAGTTGAAAGAAACTAGTTGAATATAGTTCTATGAAAACCATAGGGACAATTTTTCTCTTTGAGAAAACCCATTCATTTGTTTGAGCGGACTAATCCAGCCTTCCTGTGGAAAGCTTTATTCACCTTCCTTTTG
This sequence comes from Gymnogyps californianus, assembly GCF_018139145.2. Classification (NCBI taxonomy): domain Eukaryota; kingdom Metazoa; phylum Chordata; class Aves; order Accipitriformes; family Cathartidae; genus Gymnogyps; species Gymnogyps californianus. Next base: position 118,933,666 of record NC_059472.1, on the reverse strand, counting down.
GATCCAGGTAGGTTATTTACTAGATAAATTCTTAGAGATAATAAAGGCTTCTGGCTTACCTGTGAATCACTGACAGCCAGAAAATAAACCAGCCCCAAGTTTCTTATATTCAGAGATTTATAGCAGCTTACTTTCAAAAGAAGCTTATTGGACTTAAGGGAAGAGGAAGATAACTGCCATATTTCAGTGTGGAGCGAAGCACACCATACTGTTGCTCAAATTACCAAAGAAACTTGGCCTTTATCTACAGCATAGACAGGGAATTTTGTGGAAGGGCTAAATACAGTGTAATCTGATAAGATTTCAAGCCATGGTCTAGTTTTGTGTATCTCTTTGTGAGATTGGGCAAAAGATGCCTATCTCCAAACTTTATGTGAATTTACAGAAACCCAAGAGGAAGACTCCTTATATGTGGCTGGCACACTAGTAAGCTCTGTTGTTCGTATGGTAAAGACTAGTGATTATGACCTGCTTGCTATTTAACTTTCAGTTGAAATGTGTTATCCTCTTTTTTTTTAATAATCTTATATAAAAATGCCATGCTGCATTTTTTAAAACTGCATTTTCAGAAAATGAACATCATGTTTGACATTTTATGTCCTGAAAATAAATAAATAAAGCACACCATAGTGGAAAGCAGTTTAATGAATCAGCTAGCAGCTTTAGCGTAGATGAACAGAGTATAAGGACCGCAGTGGCTTGACTGGTCAAAAGCTAGTATCAGCATTATTGCAATAATGACAAATTTTTAGATCTTATGGGTACTACCCTGGGAATAGGAACACATTAAATTTCCAGGCCAATATGCATTAAATTTCAACAGCAGAGCAATTTTTTTTTTTTTTTTTTAAAGAATGTTGTACTAACAAAAACCTTTATCTTGCAAATTTTTACTGACCCATTAGTCCCTGAGCTGGGTAAAGGAACCAAGACCTCTTGTTTCTTTCTATTGCCTACATGCTTCATTTACCTATTGATCAACTGATGATCATAAAAGAAAAACTAATATTGGTTTTTGGTATTCAGATTATTGCAGTTATTGCTACTACTGGTTGTTTTAAGATAGAAAGCATTACCATAGGAAACTAACTTTGCATTCTTCAAGGCAAAATACACCTCCAAATAAAATACCACCTATTGAAGTGGAGGAGCTAACTACTGTGGAGATTAATCTTGAAGATGAGACACTTTTGATGGCATTGTCTCAAATAGACTCTTGGTAATCAATTAAGTAGTCTTCCTGAGTTTTGCTGGCGCTGGCTGGCAGGCGGGAAGGGAACTCTAGCCTGTCCTACTGCTGAAGACCCAAGCTCAAGTTCTGCTGTGCAGCAGTTCCAAAAATCTTCTCTTTCTGGACTCTTCCTTGCAACATATGCTGCTTTACTGATGGAGAAGAATAAACGGATAAGTGACTTGATCCAGAAACTATGGCTGCATTAAGTCTGTTTAAAGGGTGCTGGGGTAATTTACTGTAGAAAATGAGATGTAGTCTCTTCTTGTTTTAGCAATCTGAAGTGTAGAGCCTCATTCAAAGGCGATTAAAGTCCATGGCATTCCCACTGGCTTTAATGAGTCTTGAAGCCAGGCAACAGCCTGAAATCTTTGGGGTTTTTTAATAACAAAACAGTCCCTTGCCCAACACCCTCCACCCACCTCCATGCAGAATAATATGTGGCTTTGCTGTTGTAAACCAACTTTCTGTTCTTGGAGGAAGACAGTACATAATCTGTTGTTTTCCTTCTGGAAAGGAAAGAAAGCAAAACATGGTTACAACTCGAGGAGTAAATTTTCTGTTCTGCTTTTGTGATGAGTTTTATCTCTTCTGAAACTAATACAAGAAGAGCTTCTTTGCTTATTAGGCCTTCTGATACAGAAGGTCATTTTAATGTGGTTTTCTTCTGTCCCTTTTGGGCTGTATGAACAGGATGTTGTGTTACAGGGCAATCCAAATAGAAAAGTGCTGGTTTGTACCATTCTCATTAATTGCTACAGCATGGATGTTCCGGGTGTGATTGAAGTGCTATTGACAGAGATGCAGCTAACGCTGTCCTGAAATACCTCGAGTTGCAGAATGTACCTATTTTTCTAACCATTGTTAATCTTGCAAGAGGTTGCTTCCTTTTTTTCCCCTTAAGAGAACTGATCCCTCTGCCCCTCAGTGGTCATCCCCAGGAGTGCTTGGGGTACCTTTCTGGAATTCATCTCAATGCTTGCGTCTAGCTGTCGTAAGTGCTTTGACATTTGTTTGGCAGACCATGAGTTGGATTTAAGTTAAACCATAATGTGTGAATTAAAGCAACACCAGGTTTTAAAAACAATTGAAAGAGCTTTGGGAAGGATTCTAAAAGGTATAATCTGGTGATGTTGGTTTTTACAGTCTCAATTGGGCTTGATCTAAAAGGCAGTGCCAAAAATTGTCCATATGTTAATCACCGCAGGTACAAAAGTCATAGGTTGAGTCCTAAATGAGAAGAAAACAGTTCACCTCTAGAGGAAGATCAGCCTGATTATTTTATGCCCCCCCCTTCTCTTCTAATATTTAATGATGAGGCTTCAGATTCCTACTCCAAGGTAGTATCACAGGTCAAAAAGAGGAGAATCAATAGATGAAATACTGTGGACTCAGGTTCCACACATGATTAAGTGAACTGCACCTCCTCCATGGAAATATGTCATCTATGTAGTTGTGGTAGGTGAAGAATACCTAAGATTGTGCTTTTAGTTGGGAGGGAAGTTGGTGTCAGTGTTGTATCAAGGTCCAGAGGCCTATTATAATGGATACTGGAAATGGAAAAACTGGGAGAAGCTAATGTAGAGGACTAGAAACAGGAATTTTCTTGGTAAAGCTAATGTTCTTCATGTAGGCTCATCAAAGGAGCATTCTGTTTCAGCGTACTGGTAGCGCTACTTTGATCTTCAATGGTGGGCCCTGATAAAGGGAACTGCTTTAAAAAAAAAAAGTTAATAAGGTACAGAGGAGTCCTAGCTAGTTCCTAAAGATGGTGGCTTATCATGATTAAGTTGATCAAATAATAGTTTCTGTGAGACTCAAAAAGGCGTCTGTGCTGGCTGGATGATTCTCTAAACCTGTAAGAGGATGAACTGCTTTGGTTCCCTAGTTTAAACTAAAGGAGCTGTGAGGCTGCTCCAGTTTGGATCCAAACATGAGTGAACCAGCTGTCAAAACCAACAGTGAAGTTGGCCTTTGAACTCCAGAAAGTGCCTGACTGTGTCTTGTGCTTGAATGTAAACGTTCCTTGTTTGTATAAACTTGGGATCCAGAACTTCAGGTTTGTGTTTGTTGGCCAGGGCTCAGATTATCTCCATGTTGTGCAGTGTCAATATTAAAAAAAAAAAAATAGCCAAGCTTGGGTCCAAAGCAGAACCTCTTCCAACCACAGTGTAGAGTAGGTCCCAGTGTCAACAAACTAACCCATTAACTCCCCCACCTGACAGATTAACCCAGCTCCTAGTTTGGTTTTCAGAGGCTTTCTACTGCTCTGGCTTGATTTGTACAGCTCTGGTTCTATTTTACTCTTGTTTTATGTCATTTAACAAATGCTTATCTAAACAATTCAAAGGCAACCTGCTTCTGAAACCCTTTTTTCCATGGATGGGGCATAAGTTCTGTGTCAACCAACTACAGCTCATCGCTAAGTCTCAGTGAAATGGGACATGTGGCTTTACAGATGTCACTATTATTGTATCTCTTATGATTCTTAGTTGTTCTAACATAAATCAGGATTAGAAGCACTTTGCAGGTGTCAGAGTGAATGTGGAAGGCACAGTCTTATGAAGTTACTTTTGTTTTTTATTTTGTTCATTTACTTGCTAATCTGTAAAATTCAGTAATTTGCAGTGGGGTTTCCTGTCAGTGGTTTGAATTAGCAGTGATTTACTGTATTAAATTTGTTTTCACATCTGGCAGCACTAGAGAATACTGCCTCATTGTGGCAACTGCTGTTGGAAGCATTTTCTTACCTCTAAAAATAGAATTTCTGTCTCTGTCCTAGTCCTGCAGAAAGATTGTCTCAGTCAAAGGTTAGTCCTTGGATCAAACTTAAGGATATGCTGATGAATGATATTTAGTAAGAGGGATGCAGGATATCAATTAGCGCAACATAGGTTGGGGAAAAAATCCATTTTATTGTGTAGGATATTTTAAGTATGCCTGTGGTGTGTTTGCATATTGGTTGGATTTTATATTATGGATGTTTTGGTAGGAGTCAGGCAATCCACTCAACTGTTTACTTTTGTAGTTTGCATGGATTGATCAGAATATGACTTTCAAGTTATGATGAGATTCTTAATTTATCATAACCGTTTTGCCTGTATTGAAATGCAAAATTAAATTTATATGCAGATGTAAAATGTGTAGTGCTTCCAGAGCTGTTTGAGGTTTTACAAAAGTTTCACCTTTTCTCTCAGTGTTTTCTTCCCCAGATTAAAGCTATGAATAACTTGGATGAGAAGCCTTATCACCACTTTATGCAGTAGTGATGCTTTGGCATCTTGAACTTGCAAGAGTTATCTCGGTGGACCTATATTTTCTTGGTTAGTTTGTTGAATTTTATCTGTAGGATGCTCCTCTATAGCTGTTCTTACACATAGTGACTGCTGTGGTACTGGGGAAGGCATTTAACTTTAAAACACATACTTATCACATGTTGCTCCAGAGCTCAAATGGTAGTGGACCTTCTGTATCATTCAGTTTCTTCAGGCCATAGAAGAAAACGGGATGTTGGCATCTGAAATAGGGATCTGCACAGGAATATCCTGAGTTGTGTTCTCTTATATACTCTCCCACAAGGAGGAAGATAAATATTTGAGCCTTCCCAGGCTTAACATGGCATTGAACCTGAACCTTTTTCTGGGTGCACATGTTAGACTGTTACACACAGATAAAGCGAGTGCTCCCTTCTCTGTCTGCCTCTTAAAATGAGATAGAAACTGCATTGATTCTTGGGAGGAACAGGGAAGGACTTGCTGTTTCTTTCGTCTCCCTTAAATCTGTGTAGCTCATCTGAGGGCCATTGATTGTGAAATGCTGAGACTGACAGGTGTCTCAGGAGAAGGATGTGGCATGTGTAGTGCAACACAGGTGGGAGAATGTATTTTTGCAGTCTTCACTCTTGAGCTAATGCTGAGGAGAGAGGTCGGAATACAAATGAGCTTTTTGTTTAGTATTTTCTTCATGCTGGCTCAAGACATTTGCCAGGTGTGTTCTGGTTTGGGTTTTGATGGGAAGGTGGAAGAAGGGACATAACTCTGTTCAGTGGCTGCTGTTCCTTCTGTGCAGGGAGCCTGGCTACATAGCAGTAAGCTCTGAGCCCCACTTTGCAAGTCGGGCATCCAAAGGGAAGCCCTTGCAGTCTCGTGCTTACAGACGTGCAAATTCCTGATTGTGTTGGGCTCTTTGGGATCACTGGCATGCCCTAAGTGCACATGCTGGCTTTCTCCCTGACCTGTGATGATTCAGCTTGGGGTTGGTTGACAGTCTGTTACAGTAATGAGCTGCATTTCATGTTTTAGATTGAAGGTGCATGGAAAAGAGGCCTATCATCCAAGATACAATTGAGTGTCAGCGCATTACCGCTCCAATTTTGTCTTTTTCTCCAAGCTGTCTTCCTCATTTCGGGAAGAGTAACAGTCAGTCTCACACAGTCAGAATACTGCCAGACCCATCATCTCGACTATGCATTCTTCCATAAGACAGTTGCTACTAAATAGAGAAAATAGAGCTGAACATGATTTGCCTAAATTCAGCATAAACAATGGAAGATAAGACTGAAGTAAAATGAGAGTATACAGTAACTAGAAAGCCAATGGCACTGAAGTACATGCTAACAGTATATGCCAGATGACCTATGATCTTTAGCAGCTGTGGTGCCATATTCTGGATAAGCCTTTCCTCTAGGAGTTCAGTGTTACCAGTGAGAAGATAATTGTGGTCAGTGAATTTGGCTTTTATATCACATTTTGAATTCCCACTGGGATTTATGCTTGTGTATCAGTTGTAGGCCTGATACATAGGTATAAAATGGTCATGATTTATTATTAAGATTCTCTTTTTAGTATGACTTTTTTTTTAATCTGTCAAAGGTAGATGACGGAAGTTACATCCTGCAGTGTAATCTTTAGTCTTTTCTGTAAAAATAAGTTTTTTTGCTATTTAAATAAAATAGCTTCTATTTTTTGGAAACAGTTTAATATGCTGTGTTCTGCCTCTGGGAAAGTGCCATCCTTAGGTGAGAGATGCCATTCTTTTTTAAATAAAAAGTGACTTTAGTGGAGCTTTTCTACTTCTGCTATTTCATATTCAGTACTTTAAAAAATGTAAAATATAGAAGCAAGAAGACTGCGAAACTCCTATTTATTTCCTAAATAGATTAAAATTTAAAACCACACAGTACTAACCTTTGACCTTTAATATTTACAATTTCCCCCATTATAGTATGTCCTGGCACTCTTCTAGACAAGAAGTACACACGGTTATTGTAATAACTTGCATTAATAAGGAACACTTCTCCCAGAAGGAACTGAATGAACTTCATGGTTCTTTTAAAAACCTGCTGCTTTACGCCCCACACCTCCCAGTGAAAGAAACCTAATTTTGCTCAGGAACTTGTAAGTTGTTCAATTTTCTAAACAAATCTCACATAAAATTAGTACAAGGCTGAAAGGAAGATAATTTTCTGCTTTGGTTATAGACCAGGAAATATGTGCAGTAAATATCAGTTAAAATCGGTGTGGGTACAAAGAATAACATCCTCTTTGAGATCTTTGTCTTGCCTCTCATTTAAAATGTGGCACACCAGATACAGGTCCTCATGTTAAAGGCAGTTGGGCTGTGCTTAATTTTTCATCCAAAGAGGTGGCTTTGTATTCCCGATGAGTTTTTCCCTCTTGTTATTTTGGGATAGTAGTTTATTTCCAGTGAAAAGGGAAGAATATCTACAGTGTTGTTTACTGCAGCTTCTAGACTTTCTCAGATTTTAAAAAAAAATTAAGAAATTTGTGACCAATGTTAGTTATGCCTCATTTTAGACTTAATGATGTGCTAGCTGTAGTAGAAATTACTTTGGACAGTAATGTTCTTTAAATGTTGTCTTTTGGCAAAAGTCTGTTTTGTTCAACTTTGTTGACAATTCAAAACACAGGAATCCCCTTTACACTTTCAACACTCAGACCTTATTTTTGTCACCAAATAAAGTGTGTGACATTATATAATTTATATATGTTATATATTGTGACATTTACATTAAAAATGTAGTGTAATGACCTTGTGCTGGCAATGTGATCACTTCTTTTGGACGTTCAATAAACAAAACTTTTTTTAAAATACGAGGTGTGGTGAAGGACCTCTGTTGTGGACAAAGCACTTGTATTCCTTTTTGGCTTAGAAAGATGACTATCTTTTACGATTTAAAAGGGCAAAATGTTCACCAATAAGATTACACAAAGAATTTCTTAAGGTACTAAAAGACTTCTGCAAAAGTTGGTCAAATGCCGAACTATAATGACAAGATAGATTGAGCAGTATTATTTAGGTCCTGACAGACTGCTGAAGGAAGTAAAGATGAGTTGGTTGGCAATAGAATCAAAGATGTAATTACTAGCAGGTTTTTTCTTCTTGATTTTTCTACCTGGAAGATACTAGAAGTGGTAGAATAGCAGAACAGAGTAGAAAAGCTCTGGTGTTTAGTTTGGTGACTCTAAAGCTGAGAGCATGTGAGGGAAAGGTATTCTATATGAAATATTTCAGTTGCAAATAGCAGGGTTGAAGGAGTTTGTGATATTGGCTCCTCAAGTATCACATTTCATTAATGCACAGGAGCAGCATTTTAAAGCCAAAATGATATTGTGTTGTAGAAACAGGTGAAATCTCAATTAAAAATTTGCTCAGGAATGGAAAGAATTGTAGGATATTCTTGTTTGCAGTGCCCAGGGTATTGGAGGGATCTCTTCCAGATACACACTGTATAGCCCCCCCGGGAGCCTTCTCTTCTCCAGGCTGAGCAGTCCCAGTGCTCCCAGCATCTCCTCTTGTGAAAGATGCTCCAGTCCCTTAATCATCTTTGTGGCCTTGAGCTGGACTTGCTCCAGTAAGTCTATATCTTTCTTGTACTGGCGAGCCCAAACTGGACACAGCACTCCAGATGCAGCGTCGCTAGTGCTGATTTCTTTGCTACAGCATAAAACTAAGATGCCTGTGTTGTACAATACTCAGTGTGACCACTTGCATAATTCGCTTTATAATGTGGTTCTTTGTCAAGCAGAGAATCTGTTTTAAATGTTAGTTGGTACTTTAAAAAAAAAAAAAAGTTTGTGGGCTTTCTCCCCACCCTCCTGTAATACTAATCTTCTGCTGAGACTGCAAGTCCAAACAGCTTAGCTATCATATGAGTGACTAGGAAATATACTACTTGCCCTCATTTCTTGTGTTGATGCTCTTGTCCAGTTTAAAATTCAGAAGCATTGCTTGCAGTTCTTGAAAAACATTCTGCTCGTTGTTCTGTGGGGTTTGTGTGTTTGTTTTGGTTGGTTTTTTTTTTTTAAAGGTTAAATTCAAGAAATGTTTTCCATGTGGAAGTTTTAGTTAGATTTTAAAACAGATTGTAAGAAGTATTAAGATTAGAGTATTATTCAAACAATACCCAATCATGTATTGTAAGCCTAGGTCTTCCTGTTACAGTGTGTTAATTTGTTGAGCAAAAGTTTTCTAGGGAATGATATTATTCCTTGTAATGTCTCTGAAAGCTTAAATTTTGTATTCAGTTTGAGATTTAGCAGAAAAGTATTACTCATGAAGGCAAACATCTGAACAGCCTCATGTAAGTTATTTCACTTGAGGCCAGAAGTTATTTTAGGCTGAGAAACTATTTTGTTGCCCTTTTTTTTTTTTTAAATGTAACTTGTTACACTTCCTCTAGAGGATTTGCCATTGTGTATTTCCAAAATGCATAATCTGAATCTACTGAAAAAAAGACATTTGAGCATTGCTTATAAATATTAACTGCTGTGATACTCCCAGATCAGAGGTGATTTAGTAATGTGATGAAAAATTATTTCCTGGGAAAAACCACACAAGTTCCTTAGAGGTTAATGTAATACTGGAATGCAGACTGAGATTCTTATAGGTAAATAAACCACAGGAAAATCAAAAGTTGAAGTTGCTGGTGATTTTAAAATATATGTATACTTGAAACTAAGTCTTTGTTGACCCCAAAAAATCAGAGGTAGTGGGGCTGCCCACTTACCCCCAGATTTAGGGGTAGATTTCCCCCTTCTAATATATGCTCATAGTCAGCAGTGGAGGCTGAATCACAGGGATAACTTTCTTTACTGATGGACCACAGTTTGTATGTATGAAAAAACAGAATTAATTTTGACAAAGTTTCCAAAAACATTTTGATGAAGACCTGAAGGGAGAACGTATTGTGACAGTGTTAATTACAGTTGTTAACTTGATGCTCAAGAACAACTGGAATGGCATCTTTGATCTCCTAGTATCTTCATTGTCTTGTGTCTCAGACCATTGTAACCCTACCATGGAGGTGTCTCTACTGGCTCCAGCAATTGCTTAAAATAGTTTTATTTCCTTTTAGTTTATATCCTGTGTTTCTCCTATGAAGTGTATGGGTGTGAAAAAAGTTAATTGGAAAAGTCCTGCTTACTTACCTGCAGATGTGGCTTTCCTGTAGTGAAGCCCTTCCAGGCTTTTAGAAAGTGAGAGAGGCCTTTGCACTGAAGTGCTTTGCCTGGGAAGAGCTGAACAGGTATCCCAAAGCCTGAAGGGAAGAATGTGTCCCAAGGCACTGCTTGTTCTGTCTTTGAGCTACAATGTGTAAGCGTAACCTCAGTAAGCCCTACCTCACCATTTCTTATGCTTGCCAGTGACCAGTGAGGCTTTGGTACAAGGACTGCGGATGAAGGGACAGGGGAAAATCTTAACATTCTGGTGAAAATTTTGGGAAGATTTATGCATGTGTGTGGGATGGAAGAAAATCTTGCCAGTTGTTCCTCACTGTATTTTAGCCAGCCTTTAATTTTGACATACATACGTTCTTGGCCTTGCAAGTGGGATTAGTGAAGACTACATATAGTCCTTTGTTTCTGTGGCACTTTTTTCTACAAAAGTCAGGGTAGTTTTATTTAGAAGTACATTTTTATAGCCTTTATTAACTCATTGTTGATGTTCTTGTTCAGCTTCCTTAGTAGACCCAAAGAGTCAAGCCAGAACATACTGTTCCATTGTGACCTTTGTTAGCTGTATGGTGAGCTTGTGTCTCACTGGAGGGATCTTGTCATCATGATTTCGCCTAAGCTTCTATCCCGTCTGCTTGTTTTTGTTGAAGTGTTGTTTCCTTGAATAAGGAGTGTATTCTAAACTTCACTGATAGCCTAATCAAAATAGAAAAAATAAGCAATACCCTCCTTCCATGCGGGTTTTTTTTTCCTTGTTTGAAGAACTGTAACTAGATGATTGGAGGAAGGTAAATATTGTATTAAAAAAAACCCAACCAAAACCGACAAAAACCAAACAAAAACCAACAAACCACATCCTCCATCATCATCTAAGTAGCAAATGAATTGTTATGTTTAGAAAATAAAGGTGATTTTTTTTTCCCCCATGCTTCTACTTGCTATACGATTTGGAGCACTTAATTGTATGCCATAGCAGTGTTGCTTAGAGGTGATGTTTTTGAGACAGAACCAGCTTATGTGTTTTACATAGTGTCATTCACTTGACACTCATCATGGATAAAGAGGCAGTAATAGTTGCCTCTTCAGTATAATGTAAGAACTTCTGTGTGTTCATAATTATATATACGTTGTTAGGAGCTCCTAACAGAGCTGCAAAAACTTTGTGATGTTTCTGAAACCGTAACTCAATGTGGAGACGGACACCTTTATGATTGCCAAAATAATTACATAAATCAAATTACAGAAACTAATACTGAGAGCTGAATTTACTAGAATTCAACAAAATTAATAAAAGTCATGAGAAAATAAATTAGAACAAATCGATGATAATTCATTAATGAAATAAATGGACCAAGCTCTAGTTCAAACTTTATGGTACCTTCAGTTCACACATAACATTGACTACTATTTTTTCGCCTCCATTTCATTCACAGAAAGGGGAAATAATGATATCGTGGTGGTAATGACATCTAAATCTTTCCAGTTACTCTGGGAAATGCATTTGAAATATATATGCTTACTTTTTTTTATGGTGTTTTAAAATAATTCCTAGTTTCTTAGTTGGTAGTACGAAATATTTTTGATTGTTACAGGAGAGTATGTTCTCTGTTCATACACAGTCACAGGGATTGCGTTTTGGAAACAGTTTTGCAAACTCATGGCATAAAATCTTAAATGTCTAAACCTGATTTCACCTGAGTTAGTTTAATGTATTTTTTGAGGGCAACACTGAGGTCTTCCTTCAATATTATTTAATATCCCAAATAATTTATCTTTTGCATTTCTTTTTAAATTGGGGGTGATTGCTTTCAGTGCATGGAACTTGAAAAATAATTCTGAAATTAATCATTCCAGTTGCGCCAGGGGAGGTTTAGATTGGATATTAGGAAAAATTTCTTCACCGAAAGGGTTGTCAAGCATTGGAACAGGCTGCCCAGGGAAGTGGTTGAGTCATCATCCCTGGAGGTATTTAAAAGACATGTAGATGTGGTGCTTAGGGACATGGTTTAGTGGTGGACTTGGCAGTGTTAGGTTTACAGTTGGACTCGATGATCTTAAGGGTCTTTTCCAACCTAAATGATTCTATGATTCTGTGATTTTCTTCTCTGATGTTTATGGCAGCAACTTTCTTTTTCTTGGGCAGATGTGCCTGTGATTTCAACACTCTTGGGAAAAATATCAGTGCTTTCAATTTATTTTGCATTTTTTTTCTGTTTCTGATTTCAGATATTCCTCATAGTTATTCATATCCAGGACAGAGTATATAATGGGGAGAAAACTGGATCTTTCTGGCTTGACTGATGAAGAAGCAGAGCATGTGCTCCAAGTGGTTCAGCGAGATTTCAGCCTTCGTAAGAAAGAAGAAGAAAGGCTGAGGTAAGAATAAAAACACGATTAAAAATATTGGTCTCTTTGGATTATTACAAACTGGTTTTGGGGGAAACCAGAGAACAGCTTTTTTTGTGGTGGTCTATGCATTAATAATCATTCCTATCACAGGGGCAATAAGCATCCAAACTCCTCCACATGAATTCAATTATTGAGTAGTAATTAATTTTTCTTTACTCTATCCTGGCCTAAACCACGACAATGGTCTCTAAATCATCTGTGTATGTCGCCTGGGTAGAGGCTAAGTAGTGGTTGACTTTAACACAAACAGAAGTTTATGTTAAGAGAATTTTTTGCTTGCTGTAGTCAGTTCCTTTTCTTTTATTCAGAAACTTTGTCTGTATGCAAACATCTGAAGGTGAAGAAGTTCAACCCATTTCTTTCCCCCGAAATAATCAATGGGACATGTTATCCGTTGTATTGAGAAGTTAACTTTGCTTTCAGTGGTCTGTGTACAAAATGATTGCAAGCAGAAACAACCCAGAAGAAAACAAATGGAAATTGTTGCAAGGTAACTTTCTCAGCCCAGGAACTTTGGTATGTGACAAGGGGACTACTGGCAGAGACCTGAATTGGTAGATGCAATATTTTTTTTGTAGTTTCAACAATATTTCCTTGAATTATTATGTCTGATTTTTTTATTACCTTCTTTCAACACATTGTTATTTATTCTCTAGAATAGTCTGAAGTCTCTGTCTATAGTTGGCAAATGCACATTCTCTTACTGTACTACTAGTATCACAGATATCATCTGTTTGTTTATCATTTAGCATCAAGCTGAAGTCTACAGAGCAGGAAGATGACTGACATAAACACAAAACTAGGCATATATATTATGTGCAATTGGAACTGAGAGGAATCCTATCTCTGTCAGTTTTCTGTTACTATTTTCTGAAACTACTTGGAACATTAGGAACAAGAAAGAAGGCTTGCGGCATAGGCCTAATTCACTTTTGGCATGCTGTGCAAGTTCTTGCTTGAGTTGGTAGCACAAGCTTGCCGCAGGGAGGAAAGACTGGATGTACTGATTATTTTTGGTAGTTCTAGAAACAGTTTAAGGAGGGTGAGTGCAGGGGCTTTCTCTGGCTTTTTTTATGTGACTGGTTGTATCTTACTGGAGCAAGCATACCACAGTTAGCAAGTGCTGGGGCATCTTGCCTATTCTATACAACTAGATCCTATAGTGAGAGGAGGAGGGGGAAGGATGTAAGGCATGCTCTCAGAAAATTGATCGGAAAGCCTGGATAGTGAAACTTTTTGCTGGTGTTTGTATTTTACCGTTTTGCTGCTGAAGTTGTCCATGAGACTTGATAATTGAATGATCACAAGTACAAAACTGGTGTGAGAAGGGAGATAAAACACTGGAAAGGTAGGAGAAACACATGGACTCAACTCAGCTTATATATGAGTATGTAAATTTTTTTTTTCTCTTGAATGTAGTTCATGCCTTTTGCAAGTATTAAAGTATGTTAAAGTGCTGCAAATAATGAGCTGTACTGACAAAAGTCAAAATTCTGAAATGTAGGCTGATGTTTAAGATATGAATTTAAGTAATTTTAATGACCTTAAAGATTGCCAGTGAAGTTCAAAGCTTACTTCTGACTTAAAAGCTATAACTTTTTTTTTCATCAGGCTACTCCATTTTTTTTTTTTTTACAGAATGCAGAGTTAAAAGGAAGGAAGTAGCAACACATCTTTTTGTCTTACTATGTAATAGAAAATGTAATTATATAAGAAACTTATACCTTGCTATAGATTAGATTTTTCAGCCTGTAAGAAAGCAGATTAGTTCTTGTGTCTGCTTTGATGTTCTTGGCTCTATTGCATTTTTTTTTTAGAAAGTTATCAACTGGCAAAGTCTACAGTATAGTTTCACATTAGAAGTGTTGTCAAGCTTTGTAATCTTTTTTTAAGAGAAAAAAACCTGGCATATATATTTTATATATTAGACTGCTGTTAATAAATTCAAACCCAAGTTATATCTGAAGGTAGGGTTTTTTCTTCCTGTAATTAATTCAAGGTAGCAACATTAATCTTTGGATGGAACTGTTGAAGCTTTCACGTGTGATAATTTCTTCAAATAGGGTTTCTCTATAATTCTTCATAGCATAGATGGTTTTGGTTTTGGGTGTCTCTCCCCACAAAGATTTAAGTAGCTGTTTCACAGATCTCTCTCTGGGATTATTCCCATTGGTAGCAATTATTTCTAAAGATCAAGAACTACTTAGGGGAGTATATGGCAGATTTCCACTATATCAGGAGAACAATGAAAGCTAAGGAAACTCTTAAGTGGTTGATGGCTTCAATTTTGCTTTGCTAGCGGAAGCTGAAGAGTTAAGTAACATACTACAAGAAATGAAGTTTTATCTTCACTCCTAATAAATGTTTTTAAGGTAGTAAAGTAAATTGGCAACTGTTTTAGAGCTGACATACCGATGTCTTTTACAATATTGCAGTTGTTACTTGTTAATTTATTTTTCCATGTTCTGTAAACACAGTGACATAATGAATGTGTGGAGAAAAGCCATACTGATCATCTGCATTTTCTGCTGCAAAGCTGTTTTGAATCTCTCTGCAGTGAGAATTTTTAGCAGTGGTTTTCTAATTTAAATCTTTCTCCCAACTTTATGCTGGTGTTATCAGACAGGCTGTTCTCGTACATTTTGTGAAAAAATTAGTTGGCTAAAAATAGTAAGATAACAGTAAGATAACCATATGCAAATAGTTAGTGATCAGTGTGGTTGATTTATTATGCCTTACTGCTTCATATTGGTTTAGTTTCTTTTTTTGCTGTGACTCTCAGCTTGATACCAGATTAATAATATTTACTGTTCTTTGTTGCTTGTTCACCCATAATCTTTCTGTTTTCATTATGTGTTGGTTGTGTTCTTTGGCAGTAGTGTTACATTTTTATTTACTCCAATGTTAGTGTAATCATCCAGAGTCATTGAGGCTAAAATTATAACACAGACTTGTAGATAGATGGGCTTAGTTTCCTGTGAATCAGTTGAAGTAGTCAAACCAGGCAGATCTGGCATAATTAGGAAGGTGATCGGTTTGAGTTGCTTGGCATGTGTGCTTAGGACTAAGCTGTGGTAGTACAGCCTTGTGTACATCACCTCTGCCACAGAAGCTCTGCAGGCTGTCTCTGGGCTACTGGGTCACTAATAGTCATCACTGGCTTTTTAAGCAAGTTGACTGGACACACGAATGGTTTGTTTTCTCATGGACAAATTTATTTTCTTAATCTTGAGTTTCAGACTTCATGCAGCTGCAGAATGTCAGCAATGGGGAAGATAGGACTGTTTTGAGGGTTGAACTTTTAATGTTGTGCTGTGTATAAAGTCTTCGTCATATCTGCAGTTTGTGGTTTTTTGGGTTTTTTTTAGATTTTTTTAAAGAAATGGCAGAGGAGAGCTTACAAGAGCTTACAAGGCCAAATGTGTGTTTGTGAGATAGGCCTCTTTACATAAACAGATGTGTAAAAGAGATTGCTGCCTTTTATTTGTTTCCATTTACTGCCTGTATATTCAGTTTTCCAGACTGTCTAAATGTGCCACTGTTTATTCTCCTCTGCTGTGGGCAAAATCAATTCCCCCTTTGGTTTTGTTTTTAGAGTTACCACTGTATTTATAAATATACTTGTCCATTTGTTTTAGGTCAGGAATGCTGAGAAGTCAGGATGTTTTAAATAAGTGAAATTATCATTTTACAGAAAAAAATTGATGGATCATCTTGTTGTGGTAGATGTTCCCAACCTGTTATGTTTTAGCCATGTGGACAGGTTAAAGAATGGCTGTTCTGATACTGAATTTAACATTCGTAATAACTGCAAAGGAAGTAAAGTTAGAAGGGTGGGAAAGGGGGCAGGCATAGAAGGGGCTCAGTGCTGATCAGCTGTCAACAGAGCAGATGCTTTACCTGTCAGCAGCTACTTTACTTTAGGAGGCCGTGGCCTAAGCGACTTAAGCCATCTTCCTATAACCATTGGCTAACAAAAGTTTCCATCACTATAGTGAATGCTGAATCAGCCATTTGTGTGGTGGTATTCTAGTGATAAACCTTAGAAACTTGCACTGGGCAGGGCCGAAAAATGTTTCTTTGCAGGGGACATGGTTCTCTTTTGTTTAAACCACTGCTCTTAATCACCTGGGAAAATGTATTTACAGGGAAAAATTACTGACCTTCTGGTACCATGTAGACATGTGATCGTAACACGTTAATCACTTAATATAGTTATGTGGGGTCACTGGAATGGCACAAGGGAAGTGTTGAGAGTTGACTGTCACCCACAGGCAGCAACATCACTAGGTCTTGCCTGATGTTGTGTCTTTCGTAGCTGGGTTGGTGAATATCAGCTTTGCTGTCTGTCTTTATGCAGTTGCGTTTTCGGTTGTGGTAAAGACAAACTGCAGTGATTCATGATCAAATATCCAGCAGTGCTTTATTTGCAGAAAAAATGAGATGTGTGTGCTCACTGGAGGGCCCTCTCCACTCTGGTTGTTCTAATTTTCTTTTAGTCAAAGAATTGGTAAGGGACTAGAATAGAGCCTTGTGTAGAAAATGATGAAATGTTTTAAATTAAGAGAGTTGCTTTTGCCTGCTTTTTTCTTTCTGCTCCTTTTGCATCGTAGCCCATTGCAGCATGAGTAGACTCGTGAAGAGGCTTCTTAAGAAACAAATTCTCATACCTGACAAAACCCAGAAACCAGTTTGACGGTTTTTCTTGTCGGACTACAGTAGACTTCAGTGTATTTACAGTATGTGTCATGGGTCTTGTAGTGGATAAATTATTAAACTCCTTCCAACCTCTGTTAATCGCAATATTGTCTGTGTGAGTCATATCAAGCTGGAAAAAAATGCCAAGTCAGACATTTGGGTAGCTATCTGTTGATTCTGCATATTAGTTCTTGTTCCTCTTCCTGTGGCAGGCTTGTATCAAATACCTTAAAACAAACAAAAACCAACCAAAAACCCCTGTCTGTCTTTCCTCCTCTCCTTGCCTCCAAACAAAGCCATTTTAAAGCCGTTTTCCTAGTGAGGAAGGAACTGGTCTCATCTCCACAAGCTTCAGAGTTCCAGCAGATGGACTTCTGATCAATACCTCGTTGCTCGAAGTGATTTCGTAAGGTCAGCCTGCCTGCCCTTCACTCTGATGAACAGTGTGGGGAGAGCACAAGGAGCATTCCTGTCCATTACTCTGGGGGTTTTTTGGTTTGTTTTTTTTTTTTTTTTTTTTGGTATCAGGTAGGCACTGATCTCATTCCTGTCCCTGCTCATTAGCTCCTCAAGGGATCCAGAGAAGGAGGCTGTAACATACCACTTCATATCCCTGCTTCTGCCCATGAGGCTTGAGAGTAAGGCCACACTGTGCTAAGGAGAATGGTTAGCACTTCTTTATGGGCTGTCCTGACACACGTATTCTCTCCCTGTGATAAAAGGTCTTAGAGCGGTTTACTCCTTCTCTGAGAAAGGTGCTCTTTGTGATTCCCATGTTAACACAGCTGCATGCTTTTCCAGTGCAAGGCTCTGCTGAGCTGTCATAAGTTTAGCACTCGTATGTCTAAACTTATTTTTGAGTGCAGTGAATGATTCATCAGAATTATAGCTGCTACTTAATATATTATTTTGCTACTGCTTTGGCTTATAAAACAAGTTAAAATGTGTCTAGGGCAGTACAGCTGTTTCCTGGAAGTAAGGACTCATTAACAAGATTAAGAGCAAGACATCTTTATTTATAGATTATCACTAATTTTGTTACATAATATTCCAAGATGCAAAGAAACCTATTTCCTAGCTCATACAGGCTGTCAGGATTAAGAGTTGTCAGTAACTTCATCTGTGTACTAGATGCTTTACACTGTTACTGTGTAGCCCTCTCTCAACAACGGTGTTTAATGTTTTAACAGATATCCCTTAGCCGTATTCTCAGGTCAGGGTAAGTTGCTTATCAAAAAATAGCGACCTGGATGAATTCTGCATGAAAGCCAGATAGCTAATGGTTGTTTTTGCTGCAGAGACAGTAAGGATGCACTTTAAAATGCATTTAGAAACTGTTACTTGTCACTAATTTCAAGAAACATTGATCCAAGTGTGCTGCTTACTGTCAAATAATGCTGTGTTTGGGCTTAGACAAGGAGGTAGGTATCTCAGCAATGATACATCATCCCACTTTGTGTCCAGTGCAGCAGCGTTTAGTTTAGAGTCCTTCTTTCAGTGATTTGCCCAAAACTCCCTGCTCTAACACCACAGGGTCCTGGTGCAAAGTTAGTGTGTAGGTTCTCCTGACTCAGCATTGGTCCCTGCTCCACCTATAAACAGAGAAAGTGATTGCAGTTGACAAGAGGGTAGGATCTAGTTTATGCTTTACAAAAGAGAAATCAGGGCACTGGAAAGAATCTGGCATTAGAAGCAAAGAACTTTCAGCTGTTTAAGTTATAGGCTTGGGTCCAAATTTTTTCTGCCTAATTGAGGAAAAAATGCCTGGGTACTTCCGAAGAGCAGCTTATGCTTAGGTGCCTCTAAAACCAGTTCTGTGCATCTTGCTTGTGCATGCTTGTGACTATGATGGGAACCCTATGACTGTCCTTGTTACTTGAATGCCATATAGATGGTATAGGGAAAGCATGGACGGAACTTCTCAACAATTATTTGGCAAATGCAGGACCTCACTCCCAAAACTGTCATTCTTGAATTTTGTGCCAAGTGTTTTAATACAAGCAATTTCAGATGTGATTTTTGGCTTTTTAAAAATGTATTTACAAATGCAGTTTTAACTGAGAGGTCATGCTGGTGAACCAAGCATGAAGAAACACGAGAGATGATGCTTATGAAAAGATGCAAAACCAAAAAGCCTAATTTTAGGGACTATTAGAGAAATTTGTATAGAAAGAAATGTCTCCAGCTAACATTTTCAATATCAGACAGGCCATGGGAGATATAGCTGAAGTACAGCCCACATACACTGTGCCAAACTTTCATGACCTGTGGGTAAGTATTTAAAGGAAGCAGTATGATGTTGCAGAGATGTTATAAAACTTATTGCAGGCTTTTTTGTGGTAATTTGGTCTTTGTCGTGGGTTATGACTAATCAAATTAACGGCCATAGTTTAGCTAAACGGACTGAGTGTGCCTAGTGATAATGAATAGCTATAATGTAAAATCAATATTTAATCTCTGATATCTTGTGTATGAAGAGTCTAAGCTGTTAAATGTGAGTTGTAGGAGTAATCTTCTCTCACGAGACTAGCCCTGCAGTGCAGGGAAGGGATGTTCTCTTGAGTACAGACTCCTGTCTGTACAACTTAGTCACACTGAAAATAGTTGCTGAAAATGTTAAATCTTAAGTGCTTTTTGCAGAAAAAGCGCTTCAACTTTTTTTCTGAAGAAACAAGATACTAATCTTGTTAAATATGTTACACTGTTAATTTATCAGAAACCTCTTTGTTAAAGCTCAATGTTAGTTCATGGGAAAAACGTACACATGTTCATGGGTTGATAGAGGGAATCTGCTGAGGGAAGAGTTTACTGGAGAAATTGTGTTACAGGTTTTAAGGACAGGGTATTCGAGGGTCTGTCTGAATGCCATCAGTTTCTGGATCTTGCCTTGGGCGTGAGGATGAACCACATGGACCTCCTGAGTTCTGTCCCCCATTGCCCTGTGAATTCAGAGTTGTTGATTTTGTAGGGGTTAGCTAGATCTGGGCAAACACCACATTGAAAGTTGGGCTCATCTACTGTGTCTGTCATCTTTTTACCACCGTACTGGACCAAAATGCGAATATATGAACAAAAAATGATCATTTTCTAGTCTCATGTAAGCACTGCTGGGTGAATAATTAGCTGAAGAGAGAAAAACACATCATCTAGCAGGTAATCACTGAAACATTCAGCCTTTTCGTAAAGATGGAGAGTTTGGACATCCTCATGGACATTAAATGAAATGGGGTGCTGGAGAGCAGGATAAGAAATTTTCTTATGAGGTGCTTAGCCTTTTTTTTGAGCAACCAGGGAGTTTGTAAGAGAGATGCATGAAATGGATGGGTCAGTGTATTGCGCTATCTAAAGTAACGATTAAGGTTTTTTGAAAGAGGAATGATAAGCGTCTGATTCAGAATCTAATGCTTCTGAAGATGAAAACTGAAAGCAATAGTGCCTGCAGAGGTGACTTTCCAGGAACCAGTTTAAGTTGCTGGGAAGAATGTGAAAGAGCACAAGTGTCAGGTCCTGGACAGTTGAATTTCAGGGTCTTGCTCCAGAGGAGAAACGTCTGGACAAGTTATCTGCACCTTGAAAGTATGGTTTAAATCCAAAGCTGGAAAAGCCAAATGAATACTGTGCACTAGGACACTCACCTCCTGGATACTCTTAACTTCAGGGGCTTGTTTTTATGACATCTATTGGCTGTTACTGTAGTGCTTGAAGTCAGTTAGTGATTGCTGCAGTTACAGAAGTGATTAAAAGGTCTGTGGATATGCTGGATAAAACCTATGGCTTTACTGGAGGAGTGTGTTTTTTATCCAGCTTAGGTAATTTTACAGGTCAAGATCTTGTACCAACTTACAGTTGTTATCTATTTAAGTCTAAGTCTACCTTAAGTGTTGGTTTCTCTATTCAGGTGTTACTACAGTAGTACAATTAGTAGTACTTTTCCAAGTTATGGTAAAACATGTAAATAAACATTAAAAGAATGGCTCTATAATGTAACTTATTCAGGGTTTATTCTTCATATTAGAGTTTACAGTACAGGGATGCTCTAAATGCATTTCCATACAACATTCATTAAGTTGTAAGCAATATGTGCCAAGTCTTACAGTTTTGGAAGAAGTGTTGTATTTAAAATGTGGGGTGTTTTTTTTTAATGCCAGGAGGGAATGGTTTTACTGTGAGTTTCTATAGCAACATGCTGTAGACCTGTCCTTGGCTGCATCAGTCTGGATGGATCTGTCTGAAGCTGTATGGCTTCCTATCTTAAATATACTCACCTTTGGTTTTCAAGAAAATAAGAAATACTGCTCATCATTATGAAGTTTGTCAATCTGAAATATGACTTGTCATTTAGATTTGAAATTTGACTTGTTAATACTTTTTTTCAGAAACATACACATTATGGAAGTTTAAAAGCACACATGTAAGAAACACTAACGTCTGTGAAAGGAAGAGACTTCTGCTTCTACCTACAAAGCAGTAACCATTCTTAAAAAGTATTATAATGTTTCAGAGATACTAGATTTAAGGAAGATAATATGGACTGGAAATTGGATTTGCTGATGTTTTTATTTCAAGTATTGTTGGTGAATCAAGAGATAGTCTTTGCCTTTGCTTACTTTGCTTACTTATTCTCTGTGTTATTCATAGACAATGAAATCTCTCTGGTCTTTTTTGTGGACAGTTCCTGTGCCCTCAGTTGAGAGTAGAACCAAGAATAGCTGTAAGTAGCAGCACAGGAGCGTGGAAGAGGGCTGCCATGAAGTTGAGTTGCCTTTGTGCACTGAAATGAGTGTGGAGCTGTCTCCTACTGTCCGTGTTTTTGATTATAAAAAGGTGCATGTTGAATACTTGCTAATCTTTCCTTTCTGAAGCCTATGAAGAACTGAAAGTGTGTCAGAATCCACATGGCAAATAAATGTTCAGTGTGTGGAAGGAGCACTTAGAGAAGGTAAGGCCACTGTATTAGGAGCAAAAAGTGTTTTGTTCACTATGCTGAAGCTTAGGGACTGTGTCACAGGATCTGCCTCAAACTCTTGAATCAGCAGAGGTGAAAGTGAATCTTAACAAATTGCTGTAGTGAGTTTGTATTCCCCTAACACCTCATCCTTCAGGTTCTCTAGAACTCGTAATTGTCATGTGCAGCTTCCTACTTAAAACTGTGCCAGAGGAATGAGCTGTGCTAAATGGGATACCCGTTCTTAGAAATCTGTCCTGGGTCTAGGAACCTGTGTCATCAGAAGTTCATGGAAAGATAGCTGCTTTGTAAGTTAAGGTTTAATAAAACATGTGCCAGATTCTTCAGAGATAGCTGATCTTTGTTTCACAAATGGCAAAGTTCTCAGCATTTTTCTTTCTAAATGAAATTGGTGAACATTTTCAGCTAAAGGAAAAAGGGGTATGCATGTGTGGGAGAATTCCAAAGATGTCAAAACACTTTGTCAACACTTCCAAAGTGGTGTTTCAGAAATGTCTTTGGAGATACTTTCTAACTGTAACACTTTCTAACACTTGTTGGTTGCATATGTGAAATAAAATGGATTTGGTTTTGTTACCTTTGTGAAAATACTTTCAAAAAAAGAGTAGTAGTAGTATTAAGGGAGAAGCTACTGCCTGAGCATTCACACACCAATCAAGGAGTTGCACACACACCACCTAAGACTTTAACTGCTAGGACCGGAGTCCCTTCGCAGCGGGCAACTCCAGTGAGCTGATGGGTGCCCCTTTTGACTTCTCACACACACTCACCCTCGGGCGCTGCTTCTTCCCTCAGGCTCAACCCTAGGTTCCCTGAAGCAGAATCTCTAATCAAGGCCTTCAAAATAAAAAGTGTAATTTATTTTATCTGTGGTGCACAAATTCAGACAGCTCGAGCTGGGTGCCTCTGGAGAGGGACCCCAAACACTAAAATCCCTGTGCAATTATATGCTTACAATCTAAATTCCTGCCCCTCGCACCATAATCTGGTCCAATAGTAATATTCAGGTCTGGGGTCATCTTCTCTCTCATTGGGTCCTTTTTCTCATCTCTAGGCCAGTTCTTTCTCTTTCCTGTTTTTCAGACTAGTTGTTACTATGTCTCCTTTTCCTGGCTCAAACTGGCTCTCGGGCTTTCTGAATCTTCTTAGTCCTCCAATCAGGGAATAGGTCAACATTAAACAAATGCATTAAGCAAGCTGTGAGTTCTGCTTTATCATGGACAACTACTTTTAAGCGGCTAAACAAAGTCCTTAAAGCCCTCCAAAACGTATTAACAGCTTCTATAACTTATATATATTCCTGTGCTATTATAGCCTCACAATCTTATCCCATTATTGCCATGTGCTGTTTACATCTTGTTCAGGTGTGGTCTGCATGCTCATGTAGCTCAGCTTTGCCACCTTCCACGGCAGTATAAATAAACATGTTAAGTTTTGCATTTGTAATATTTTAGGCATGCAAAAATTATCAGCTGTATCTCAGCTGAGGGTGGTATGCAAGTTAATATACCACAAAGTATTGCTGTAATGGGTGCTACTTAAGTATATGATCCTACACTATGATAAATGTGAGCTTATTATAATTTACCCTTGAGGGGTACGGTAAGGAGCTTCATGTTTGCTTAGGGGAAGGAACTAACATGGGCAGTTACTACAGAGTCATACTTTTCACTGTAATTGAACTTGGGGTAAGTTGTTAATCTACTGTTGCCTTTATTTGCAGTTGGTGTATATTTGCCTCTGTGCCTGAGGTTAGAGCAAGTCTTTGAACTGCACACCAGAGAAGACTGTGTAACAGCCTGTTCCTTTATTTTTGATTGGAATGAATTCTAATTGGTCAATATATTTGCTTATGCCTCTCTTCCTTTATTGCTTTAATCCTTTGATTCTCCTTCTAGTTATGACTTAGTTCTCCTGAAAGCAGCTGAACTCAAACTTACTTTCTTTTTTTCTTTTTGCTCTATGGTACTTACTAAAATTTAGAATGCGTAAAATAATTTTACTATTACTGTTGACTGCTATCCAAACTCCATGAAGGAAAATATATAAATCTCTCTATAAAGCTGGTTTACAACAGGATTAGTATCTTAGAGAATCATAGTAAGTCTTCATTAATGCAGTTCTTCAGTGTAGTACAAAGATGCAAACCTAATACAGCCTTATGGTAAATTAGGTGTAGTTCTTGATACAGTTTGGATTGTAATTTGGCTAGTAAATATTGGAGGATATAGGCTGCAAATGGTGTTGTGTTTCTGCAGCACTTCCAGCTTGAAAGGATGTTCTGAAACTGTCTTGTTTTTGTCAAGCACATTGGAAATGAAATAATTTGGAAACATCACAGAACTCAATGTTTTCATGTCAATCAAAAGAACTTGAGATCAAGAAGCAATTAAAAGAGAAGCCTGTTGGAGGTGGCAGGGATTTAATCAAATTTTTCTGCTGTTCAGAAACACTTTGGGTGAGACTTAACAAGAGAGTTTCTAATATCTCTCTTGGCTACTGTAGCATTTGTCAGTGAGAGTGGCTGATTATGTGCTGGTGGCATCTCCTCCTTTTTCCCCTCAGTTTTTGTCAATGCATGATGGACTTTCCAGTTTTGCTCTGAGCATAATACTAGGAGGAAGGGGACCATTGTATCGTGATAGAAGACCTGTCATTAACAGGAGGGCAGTTTGTTAGTATTGCCACTGTGGTCCTATGGTTTTTATATAGTTCTTGAACCTGCAGGAGGTGATGAGTTTCTTGCTTGTGTTTTGACTTTGATTTGTTTTTTTTTTTCCCTTTACTTTCCTGTTTAAGAAAATAAAATAAAGTTGTGTGCTTCTAGTAGGAATGTTGAAAATACGATTAATTTTAAAAGCTTTGTCGTAACTGCATCTAGGCTGACAGTCATCCTGGAGGTAATCCCGCGGCCATCTTCCATTACCTCAGTCACATAAAAGACTGAAACTGTCTTTTCAATTGATATCGCTTCAGTTGATGGCAAGATGTCACCTGTGATTCTGTCTTTAGAAAACTTTATTTTAATGGATTGTGGACTAATATGAAAATAGTCAAATACTTGTATGACAGGTATGGAATATCTCTTGTTAGATAGGAGAACTGTAGTCTAAATAATGTTGTCACTAGCAAAGAAATCTGTTCCATGCCATAAGATACCATTTGAAGCTTCAATATGCCTCATAAATATTGCCTGTTGATTTATCACTGTTATATTATTACATGTAGCCGCATTTAGTGCGTAAGAGTGGAATGTGAATTTGTTTCACATATGGCTAATTGGTCATCTAGAAAAAGAAAAATTTAATTTTACTGTAAAGTAATTAAAATTACTGTGAATTTCTAATTTTTCCCTTTCATATTTTATACATTTTGGTTCTTGAGAACACTTCTTTAATTCTGACATAAAACCTAGTTAGCCAGTACAATCTGTGAACTGGCAGTTTTGTTCTATGGTAGATGGTGAATCTGTGTAAAATTGAGTGGCTTTAAGTTCAAAAAGGAGCTCTTAAGCAGTTTATGTGTCAGTCCAGGACTAGTGAATTGTCTGTGTCTCAGCAGGCAAAGTACGGTAGCCTGATCATTGTTTTTCCTTCTGCCATCTGGACTTTCATTTATTTTTCCCTGTAAACTTTGATTTATTATTAGATGAAGTTATATATAATACTAATACTCTATGAGTATATTATAGTATATTATAATATACTAATAGTATATAATAGAATACTAATCAGCACAACCACACTGGGCAGAGTGTGCTTTCAGAGTGCCAGAGCAGGTGAGAAATTAGAGGAAGACAGCCTTGGGAATAAGAGGTTTATAACAAGTCAAACATGTACCTTCATGTTTGCCATTAATACAGGCTAGACTTGTAGCTCTCCAAAGATGCAAACTTGAGATTTGAAAAACTACCTTAGAACCTCTAAATGGCCCAGTTTCAGAGAGGCTGAACACTTAGATTGAATTAACATTCGTGTGTTTGGAATAGTGTAAAACACCAAGTCTTTTGGATGGCAGTTCTATCAGCCAGCTTAACAGAGGTTTTCGTGGCTTAGATTACATCAGTTGTCTGTAACTGCTGGAAGGTGTTTTTAATATTTTGTAATGGGTCTAAGGAGGAATACGCTTTAAATTCTTTGCGTTGCCAAACTTTTAATTTAGTTCCAGGCTGATATTTTTACCTTGTCGTATTCTGAATAAACATGAGGACAAAAAATAAGTATTAGTAGCACAAGAGGGAATAATTTTTCTTTCTAGTCAAACAAAATATTATTCTAGTGCTTAGCACAGTCTATGATGACTATGAAGTGTTCTCCTGGCCAGCAGTTCTCTCAAATTTCATTTGTCTTTAATCAATTGAGGAAGCAGTTCCAGGCACTCTAGAGCAAAGCCTTTCTGCCCTTGGGTAATATAAAAAGATGCAGCATCCCATTTAATCAACTTAGGATTCAGTTTCATAAAAGAAAGGACAGCAACTCCATCACCACCTGAAAACAGGAATTCACTTTGTGCACTTTTCAGGAGTAGTCTGTTTTGACCTACATTTCCCTGGTTAAGTTGATAGCATTGGCACTTTTTATGATAACGTAGGTTGTTTTTAAAATTCCCCCAGTCCATGTTTACAATACCTGTGTTAAGTAAGGTATGCCTCAGATGCAGTAGTGACTCCTGCTAGGAATGGCGATTGGAACTGTTGAGATTCAGCAGTTAAGCAGTCTTGCAGACTGTTGAGCAGGGAATTCCCAACAAGAGGTCTCTACATTAAATTGTTCTGCTACGCTGTCCTGGTAGAGGCACAGGTGTGTGAATTGCAAGGAAAAACAATCACAAATGGGAGTTCTTCCAGGAAAATTGCTGCTCCAGTCTCTGGTGGGCACTTCCCCAGACAGAGTGGAAGGGCTGATCTTACTCCTGATCCTATGGAAAGAAATTCTAATCTGTTTTTACAAGAAGTGAGTAGAGAACCCTATGACCAGTACTAGAGGGGCCCTGCCTCCAGCCAGGTGGAGGAAAGGGACAACTGGATTTACTGGACTGTGCAGATTCGATGGCCTGGCACATCAGATCCACAGGAGTGTAAGACTCTAATACATACTGGTGCACTGTGCACCCTAGTGCCATCAAGCTATAAAGGGGCAGAACCCATTTGTGTTTCTGGTGTAACACAGGGATCCCAACAGCTAACTGTATTGGAGGCTGAAGTGAGTCTAACTGGGAATGAGTGACACAAACACCCCATTGCAACTGGCCCAGAGGCTCTGTACATCCTTGGCATAGACTGTCTCAGGAGAGGGTATTTCAAGGACCCAAAAGGGTACCGGTACAGCCTTTGGTATAGCTGCCTTGGAGACAGAGAAAATTAAGCAGCTGTTTACCTTGCCTGGTCTCTCTGAGGACCCTTCAGTGGGGTTGCTGAAGGTCAAAGAAAAACAGGTGCCAATCGCTACCACAACGGTGCACCGGTGGCAATATCGCACCAACCGAGACTCCCTGATTCCCATCCATACACTGATTTGTCAACTGGAGAGCCAAGGGGTGACGATCAGGATGCGCTCACCCTTTAACAGTCCTATATGCCCAGTGCAAAAGTCTAATGGAGAATGGAGACTAACAGTAGACTATCATGGCCTGAATGAAGTCATGCCACTGCTGAGTTGTGGCTGTGCCGGACATGCTGGAACTTCAATATGAACTGGAGTCAAAAGCAGCCAAGTGGTACGCCACAACTGGTATCGCTAATGCATTTTTCTCAATCCCTTTGGCAGCAGAGTGCTGGCCACAGTTTGCTTTCACTTGGAGGGGCATCCAATACACTTGGAATCGACTGCCCCAGGGGTGGAAACACTGCCCCACCATTTGCCATGGACTAATCCAGACTGCACTGGAACAGAGTGAAGCTCCAGAACACCTGCAATACATTGATGACATCATCGTATGGGGCAACACAGCAGAAGTTTTTGAGAAAGGGGAGAAAATAATCCAAATTCTTCTGAAAGCTAGTTTTGCTATAAACCAAAGTAAGGTGAAGGGACCTGCACAGGAGATCCAGTTTTTAGCAATAAAATGGCAAGATGGATGTCGTCAGATCCCAATGGATGTGATCAACAAAATAGCAGCTATGTCTCCATCGACTAATAAAAAGGAAGTGCAAGCTTTCTTAGGTGTTGTGGGTTTTTGGAGAATGCACATTCCAAATTACAGTCTGATTGTAAGCCCTCTCTATCAAGTGTCCCAGAAGAAGAACAATTTCAAATGGGCCCCTGAGCAACAACAAGCCTTTGAACAGATTAAACGGGAGATTGTTCATGCAGTAGCCCTTGGGCCAGTCCGGGCAGGACAAGATGTAAAAAAATGTGCTTTATACCACAGCCGGGGAGAATGGCCCTACCTGGAGTCTCTGGCAGAAAGCACCAGGGGAAACCTGAGGCCGACCCCTAGGATTTTGGAGTCCGGGATACAGAGGATCTGAGGCCCGCTATACTCCAACTGAAAAAGAGATATTGGCAGCATATGAAGGGGTTTGAGCTGCCTTGGAAATGGTTGGTACTGAAACACAGCTCCTATTAGCACCCCGGCTGCTGGTGCTGGGCTGGATGTTCAGAGGGAAGGTCCCCTCTACACATCATGCAAGTGATGCTACATGGAGTAAGTGGGATGCACTAATCACATAACGAACTCGAATAGGAAACCCCAGTCATCCAGGAATTCTAGAAGTGATCAGAGACTGGCCAGAAGGCAAAGATTTTGGAATATCACTAGAGGAGGAGGTGACGCATGCTGAAGAGGCCCCACTGTATAATAAATTACCAGAAAATGAGAGGCAATGTGCCCTGTTCACTGGTGGGTCCTATCGTATTGTGGGAAAACATCAGAGGTGGAAGGCTGCTGTATGGAGTCCCCTATGACAAGTAACAGAAACTGCTGAAGGAGAAGGTGAATCGAGTCAGTTTGCAGAGGTGAAAGCCATCCAGCTGGCTTTAGACATTGCTGAATGAGAAAAATGGCCAATACTTTACACTGACTCATGGATGGTGGCAAATGCCCTGTGGGGGTGGTTGTAGCAATGGAAGCAGAGTAACTGGCAACACAGAGGTAAACCCATCTGGGCTGCCGCATTCTGGCAAGATACTGCTGCCCGGCTAGAGAACCTGGTTGTGAAAGTATGTCACATAGATGCTCATGTACCCAAGAGTTGGGCCACTGAAGAACATCAAAACAACCAACGGGTAGACAAGGCTGCTAGGATTGAAGTGGCTCGGGTAGATCTGGATTGGCAGCATAAGGGTGAATTATTCATGGCTCGGTGGGCCCATGACACCTCAGGCCATCAAGGAAGAGATGCAACATATAGATGGGCTCGTGATCAAGGGGTGGACTTGACCATGGACACTGTCGCACAGGTTATCCATGAATGTGAAACATGCGCTGCAATCAAGCAAGCCAAGCGGTTAAAGCCTCTTTGGTATGGAGGACAATGGCTGAAATATAAATATGGGGAGGCCTGGCAGATTGACTATATCACACCCCACAAACCCACCAAGGCAAGCGCCATGTGCTTACAATGGTGGAAGCAACCACCGGCTGGCTGGAAACGTATCCCATGCCACTGCCTGGAACACTATCCTGGGCCTTGAGAAGCAAGTCTTAGGGCAACATGGTACCCCAGAAAGAATTGAGTCAGACAACAGGATTCATTTCTGATGTGTGCCTCAAGGGGATTTGATTTTGGGTGAGAATAGCCAATTATTTGAATTGTATGATGTTAATTGCTATATAACACTGTATATCATTTCTATGGTGGATGTATGGCATATGAACGGTATTACAGTAAAAATCACCCAGATTAATGAAGAATGAACTTTGATGAAACTGAGCGAAGTGCAGTGATGATAGAACCAGAAAAGCGCAGCAGTGATGGAAGCGGAACTGGCTTCAGTATGCAGCAATCTAACACCACATGCCATCTTTCCTGCCCTGAAAGACTGTTACGACAGATGGAGCCTAAAGTCATGGACTAAATGAACTCAATGGACATTTTATAGGGATGGCTCATAGACTGTGGGAATGATATCCGTGTGTATATATCAAAAGACAGGAAAGGTGATGGTGATTAACTGGGATGTATTGGAAAGTGTGGGACCTAGGTGTCACGTAAATGGTATAGAATAAGGGATGGATACTGTCCTGGTTTCGGCTGGGATAGAGTTAATTTTCTTCCTAGTAGCTGGTACAGTGCTGTGTTTTGGATTTAGTGTGAGCATAATGTTGATAGCAACAACTAAAAACATCAGTGTGTTAAGTAGTGTTTATACTAAGTCAGGGATTTTTCAGCTTCTCATGCCCTGCCAGCAAGAAGGCTGGAGGGGCACAGGAAGTTGGGAGGGGACACAGCCAGGACAGCTGACCCAAACTGGCCAAAGGAATATTCTATACCATATGATGTCATGCCCAGTATATAAACTGGGGGGAAAGCTGGCCAGGGACCGCTGCTTGGGAACTGACTGGGCATCAGTCGGCGGGTGGTGAGCAATTGCATTGTGCATCACTTGTTTTGTATATTCTAATTCTTTTTTCATTATTATTATTATAATTATTATTATTTTCTTCCTTTTCTATCCTATTAAACTGTCTTTTTCTCAACCCACGAGTTCTACTGTTTTTCAATTCTCTCCTCCATCCCACTGGGTGGGGGGAGTGAGCGAGCAGCTGCATGGTACTTAGTTGCCGGCTGGGGTTAAACCATTACATACGCAAACAGTCCTGGCCAAACAACACCTACTTTGAGTAAATTAGCGAAGAGGATAATGTTGCAAAAGGAGAATGTGACTGTCTGATGTCAACCCTTTGAGCAGAAATTATGATCTTAAATACATATGTTATCTTGGTATTGCAGGCATTGCTGCTTTAGCATCAATTATTAACATTAGCATTAATTACCATTAATGTGATGAGTAAATCAGCAGTACACAGTTGTAGTGTATGCGAACAGGCAGGCATTTTGGAAACCGCTATGATGCTTTTTTCATTCAGTGAAAAAATCTTCTAATACTGGTGTTTGCTGCAGAATAGTAATCTCAGAAATTTGGCAGAGCATTTCAGGCATATCTTTGATGTCTCCACATTTAACTTGCTTAGTGTGGTGGTATTTTCCTTTGATGACTTTGCTTCAGCATTTTACAACACTTTGTAATGGTGATTGGGGTTATCTGAGACAAGGGAGATTGGGAAAAGAGGGGGAAAGAAGGAAGAATATCGCAGAAGTCACTGTTATCCAGTGAAATCAAAGGCTAATGTTCCCTTTATCTTGCTTATGTTTTCATGATTTGGCTGCCTCTAGTATGGTTTATGAATCTAGTTCAGTTGGCTTTGCATGGATAAAATTCCTCTTCAGTATTATGGAATTCTTTCTTCGCTGACAAACAAATGCTTTCATTTTAGGTAACAGCAGTTAGCACAGAGGATTTAAAGTCAAGACGTAGTCTCTGTCTTTCTGAATTGTAAAAACCAAACAGTGAGGCACTACAGTTCCAAGATACATATGTATTTAAGTCTTTGCATTTTGGGAATCTGGTCCTATCTCCCACCTAACATTGTAGGTGCCTAATGTAGCAAAACTTGAGACCGAAACAGCTTGCCGTAAAGATGCTAATGGATATTAACTTTCATGAAGCTGTCAGAAATTGGGTGACAGAAATCATAAACACTGTATCTATTTATATGCTGCCAATCTTGGAAAAAAAAATATCCTCCACAGATATTTGTGACTAGAAAATATGTCATGGGTTAGGAGCGTGACGTTTAGCAAAACTTCCATGGGGAAGAGAGGGAGGTAGCTTCACGGCCTTTGACTGACTGCAATTTTAGCAGGGTGCAGCAGGTATGATCGTATTTGGCTGAATGAGACCCTTTAATGTACACCTAGTTCAAAAAGCTTAAATGTAAAAATGCTTATTTGAAGTCCCATATTTCCTGTTTCTTGGTGTTCTCTTATCAAATGCATTCTCTATCCCCTTAATACTAACTCTGCAAACTTGACCGCTGCTACAAAAGTTGAGCTGAGTTCTTTCAATTTCATGCCTTACTGCCCTTTTAAAGTCCCTGCAGCATTGGCGAGATGGGAAGTATTGCTTGTGCAGCCTTTTCATCACTAGTAGGGTTGCAGGATTGTGAGTAATTAGATCTTTTTGTAAAATATTGCACAAGAAGTAATAAACCCATCTGTGTTTCAGTTTAGCAGTGTGTGTCTTCAGGGCTTCTGAGGAATAAGAAGTTACATACTGATTTTCATCAAACAAGTATGACTGTGAATACTTGCTGGGAGAGAGTCTGCAGCTTAAAAAAATAGAGGAGAGTTGTGTTTCAGTTCAAATTAATGTTTCTGGAACCATCATCCCACAAACCCACCCCTGAGGTACTAACACTTCAAAAGTTAAAATTCTAGGCATACTGAGCCTTTTATTTAAGCCCTGTTATTTACAATTGTCTTAATGTTTTTAGTTTCCATGGGTTAAATGCAAATCAAATACCATTTCTGTGTCTGTTAGCTAAAATGAACCTTTCATATGAAAGGCTTTAGCTTTCATTACAGACCTAGATCTTTAACTGTTAGAGAATTGGAATTATGGCTATTTGTCTTTTGCCCATCCATGTACAATTGTCATTTGAATGTTAATGATAAAGAACTAAATTCTCCCTTGAAAGGCAGATTTTAGTTGATTGTGAACATGCATATATTGGACAATATTCAGATTTCCCCTACTTCAGCTGATTTCCACTAGCATTGATGGATAATCTGTCATGAGCTTTTGTTGCAAAAGGTGAATTTGTTATTAAAATGGTAACGGTGAAGTAGGCTTTGAAGGACTTTGCCTGCTAATGTTTTTCTTGTGCAAGAAACAAACAAAAGAGACAAGTCCCATATGAGATTGCAGATTGTACTGTAAATACTTTTGATGAGGTTTTTTTTATTTCTGGACTCATCACAAGGATTTGGTAAGCAAATATGTAAAATTTAGCTGTTGTTTTCATGTTTTTTTCTGAACACTGATTAATACTGGGATTGCTATTACTTGCAGTCCATAATAAAATATTTGTCTATACATCGTGCAGTAAATTGCTGTAGAGAAAGTTGCAAGTGGTGACTTAGTGGTAAGTGTCTCAGAATTTATATTCTGTAGCAATTTCTCATTTGATCATATAATATATCTTTATTGTTTGATTAAATTTAGGCTATAAAAATTAATTATCCTATGTTTGGGTTTGTGAAGTAGTAAGAGGAGGAAATGCAATTTCCCCCCCCCTTTTTCCTATTTTTGTAGACCAAAGGAGAATGTGCTCCTCCTTCCTTTTTCTCCTCCTTTCCCTGGTATATAAGTATGATACTACTGCATTCTCCTCTGTTTCATGCTTTGGGCAAATGTAATGTTTGTATCTCCAGTCCGCTATACCTCTTTGCTAACAAATTTGATAACAAATTTGTTTGTTACTTACTTACTGAACACAGAAATGCAGTATAGTCATTGTATTGGCATCTGACACTGAGGCAGTTGTTCAACATTCTGTGTAGCTGTTGCCCCCTGTTAAATATACCTAGAAGGGTACTTGTCTATCTAGGGATAATACTGTAAAAGCTTTACTGCTCACCTGAAGGCAGCTTTAGATGGTTGAAGTCTTTATCCTCACCAGCAAATGAACGTTTGAATAAGTTTATCTGCTTATATAAAAGAAATGGCTTAAAACTCAGTAGATAGTAGCTAAAATCCCCTCATTGCTCTGGCAGGGGACAGGCATCCACTTGAATGTTCTTGAAGCGTTGCCATGGCCAGTTTTCCAGCTTGACAGAAAGAGGAGAGGGACCAACCTCCTGGGCCAAGACACTGTTCCAGGGACAGATCAACGCTCCATTCACTCAATTGCATCTTCCTGTACTTCTTGCCAGCTGGTCTGGTATCATTTCATTAACTCTGAACTGAAGAGAGTCGAAGATCATAGACGATTTGGGTAAATGATTCCCAACAATGAAGAGATGGGAGAGCCTGCTTGTCTCCCACCTGTCTCTGCCTAGTGTTGGGAGGCTGAGAACACTTGTAGCAGAGTGGCCTTTCTTGCATTGACTGCCAGATGCTCTGACCTCCTTCCAAAGCTTTTCTTTTTTCCTACAGACCAATGCATCGGTTGCATTGACTGGAAGATGTGGCTTGTAGTATTTAAGCCCATCGGCATGCTTTTGTTTGTACCTCTTGCTTAGGGAATACCTCTGCTGGGCAGTAAAGCTAGCAGAGATTGCAGTCAGTAAGGCCATGCAGTAGTACCAGGTCCTACCAAGCCAACCCACGGTCTCAGGGCTGAAAGGGGCATATCTGTCCCTACAGGACTTACTAGCTCCCAGGCAGTACAAAGAGGACTAGATTGTTTCTGGAGTCAAGTGGATCTGTTGTGTGTCTTACTGTACTCCAGCACAGATGCAATCCTAACAAAAACATGTGCAAAGTGGCTACAAGAAGGGGCCCTGCAACAGAGAACCAACCACTTTTGTGTAAATGGCGTTTCACTGTAATTGTATGTAAGGGAGAAGTTAAATCACTCAGTATTGTCAACCCAGATATTAAAAATACAACCCACCTTCCAGTAAATAATTTCTCAAAGACCTCTGGTTAAAATGATAAATGCAAAATTCCTTTTATTTGCTTTCTGGAAGGCAAGAGTTATTAATTTTCCTTTTTAAGTCCTAGCATTTTCTACTGTGTGTGGAAAAAACAAACAAACAAACAAAAACCCCCAACCTGTTATCTGTCACTTGGAGTATGTGGAGCCATACATTATTGGACTTGTCTTTAGGCAAGGAGGACTTTGCTTTTTAGGAGTCTTTCTGTCATCTTTCAGAAACACTTGGGGAAAATAAAAAATATAATTTAAGTTTCCTGTTTTGTATTTGTCTCTTCTTGTTCTTGTAGACCTTGAAATGTGTCACAGTTTTAAATAATCTATTCCTGATCTAATAAAAGTGAACTTGGCTCTTCTGAATGTAAACACTAAAACATGGCTGATGTTTTAAAAAATGTTTATTATTGTAAGCAGTATATGCAGACTTACATTGATTGCTTTAATATCATTAACTTTATATAACAGCTGCAAGTTACTCATTTAGCTAGAAGGACAGACCTTTACAGCATATCCGGAAAGTCTTTTAATATGGTGAACTTATCAGAACTGAAGTAGTGCAGTGATAAATTGGTTCCAATATATTAAGCTGCCAAATGTGTTACAGCAGCCTTTTTTTGAAACGTGAGTCGCGCATACCTGGCAGGGATAAATACAGGATCTTTCAGGGTTATTTAAGTTATATAAAATCCCTTGTAATGGATTCAATATTACTCGAGGGATCATAGATGGCAGAGGCATTGTTGATCAGAGGAAGTTCAGAAAGGTTTCTTTGTTTTGGGGAAATAAGCTTAATCTGAGTTGAGCGTGCTGGTTTTTTTTCCCCATTCCCCGCAACTGATTTTTAAACCAGATTTCTGATAGTGCCTCTTGCTGTAAAAAGTGTCCTAGGAGAGTTTTGTAGTTACTGGAATACAGTATTTCACAGGACAAATGCAACCTTCACACTTCTGAAATGTTAGTGTAATTGCTCTTATTTCCACGGAACGTTTCTGATTGCTGTTGCAGCAGTGCTGCTTTGTCCTCATCTCTCTCAGCTGATCTCACTGCAAAGTTCTTCTGAAAAGTCATGTTTGTGCTGTATGTCTAGTTCTTACCTGTTTCTGATTAATCTGTGTGTACTGTCGATCTGTCTCCCCACCGCTTACTTGCAGTCTTGTAGGTTTTCTTTCCTTCTTTCCATGTCTTTTGGCATGAGTCAAGAAGCAGAAGAGGGTTGAACCTGTCCAGGAGCTAGGTGTACTTTTCTCACTATAGCTGAAGGGCAGCTCTAGAACAGCGTAAATAGTGTTGTGTTTCATTTGAAGTTGGCTGTGCTATTAGCTTCCATGTTTCTTGTACCAATCCAGAACTGGTTGTAACTTTTCTCTGCCTTAGGGGAGTGTGGGGCAGAGGAACTAGTCTGCTTTTGTGGGTCTTTGATCCTGCTCTGAAACTGGCAGCCCTATCTGGTTCTGAACTGTGCTCCTTCTTGGAGGTCTCCCATCTGGCTACTGACCCTTCATACAGGAATTTGAAACTGGACAGGATTGCCGTAGATAGAGGAGAAGCTAGGAGCCAGTTTAAGCACCCTGCGAAATAAAGCTGATCCTTTTCTAATAGACTTGCAAGGTTAGCTGAGCACATACTTGACCTGAGGAAATCAACGTGGTTCTGTGGGTACAAAGACTGTAGCTGGGCAGAAACCTTTACTTAGCAAGGGATTAGCTGGGTACAGTGACCTGGGCTCAAGCCTCAGCTTTCCTGAGAGTGTGTTGCGTGTTTTTTTTACCTTCACGAATTTGAGTTAGAACATGGCATTTCTTGAAATAAGCTTGTGTATCTGGTTTAACAGGGGTTTGTTCTTGCTCTTTGTAGTATTAATAAAAGCCAAAGGTTTAATCGTGAAGACACAAGCTCTCTGGAACCATGCACCCATGGAGATTTGTCAGCTTTAATCCTGTGTGCGACCTTCTCAGCAGAGCATAAGAGGACTATTGTTGCTGCCTTGGCTGGTGCTGTTTACACATTATAACAATGGGTCCAGTGATTTAAACTTGAGGTTTTTCTTTCTTTATGTATTAAAGAATTATGTCAATAAGCTATCAGCTCTATTTTTATTTTAATGAAATAATATATAAACAAGTGTTTTCTGTTTGCATTGCCACCCTCCAAATTAAGGATATTCAGTTAAGAAAATAAATAAATAAATAAATAAATGTTGGAATGGAGGCTCCTGGCAGGCAGCAAGAGCTTGTCAAGCCAGAACAATTTCTTTGAGATAATGGGCAAAGAAGGACAAATAAGTTTTCCTGTGTTAGGCTGCGCTAGAGAAAACAAGGCAAGTCAGAGTAGTGTTGCATACAGATTTATCCCTCTGGAACATCCTGTGTGTCTAATTTTGACACACTTAATATTGGTGCTAACAACTAGAAGAGCTGGGACAAAAAAGTTGGGGTAATAATCATACAAAGGTGTGAAAGTTGTTTTTGTGGGGTTTTGGCAGAGGGTGTGGGAAGGTGGCAACACCAACTTCGAACTGAAGTTCTTTAGTTCCATTCTATTTTGCTGTCATGATGACTTCTTACTTCATGTCATTCAAGAATTTGTGTATTGAATAATATTTTTTTCACTTTTAACCTTTCCTTCATCAACATCCTGTCTTCTTTTCTAAATGATGAAAATGCTAAAAGAAGCCAGTCTTAGAATCATATCCTTTATGATGCGTTATTAAGAAGTCTAAAATTCTAAGATGCTGTACCTTCTGGGGAACATTTTTATGCATAGATATTTCTGATCTAAATGAGATTTTTATCAGACTTTTCACAGCTGGAGTTGGTCATTGCATTGAACTTGTCCTTTACCATCTATTAATTGTGGTGTTCATTTCAAAAAGGAAGTGGTATGTGCATGTAAAGAAAATATATTCAAGCTTCATGTTGTTTGTGCTTCTGTTTAGTATGTTGTTGTTTTATTCTGTTTTTCATCTTGTTACTAAGAATTGAAGTTAGTTGCTGGCACATACCCACAGGTTCACTCCCAACTGGTTTCCAGCATTGTTTGCTCCAAAATATTGATAAAATCTTAATGTTTCCAGAGGTGCCTTATCTTCTATGTTTGACAGCCTCCACCCTCAGCTAATAGCTTTCAAGTGCAATGTTCTCTGGGCTTGACACGTAGTGCTTAACTGATGCCTGTGAACCTGAAGCATCCAGATCCTGCTTTCAGAACAGATATATTACAAGTGACAGGTTGTCCATAAGTATATATGTTATTCCTTTAAAATCTGCTTGGGACAGGTTCTCTGTAAAGCTACTGGCCTTAGTATGAGTATCTTTATAAAAAATAATTAGAATCCAGAGCTGGAATAGCAGCTGTTGCTGAACAATAGATGGAGGATGTGAGTTTTGGATTTTCTTCATAGTCTTCCACTAAATTTTGAATCTTTAATTTTTTAATTTTTGGAAAATGCTTTAAAGTGTAGCAAAGACTGTAAAAATAATTTGTAATCTTTCTAGTAAACTGAAGTGAGTGCTGCAGTAATTCACAGCAGGCAGAGATGCAGCAATTTATTTGATGGGCATTTAACCTTCTACACATCCAGTAGCACTATTATCTGACCTTTTTTAAAACTTCAGCCTCGTTACATGAAGGCCACAGGAATAACGAACGTTTTGCTTATCTGGGTTTCCTCAACCTTTTTTTGTCAGATTGTGAAGCCCCTTGTGAAGATGCAACAACAGCCCAGTTTGTGGTATAGTTCCCAAGGCAGTTGCTTTGGATGTAGCTGCCAGCCACCTGTGCACTGAGTGGGTTTCATTTCCCATTGTTTTCAAGTATTGAACCTCTTACCTTCTTGGTTGGCGATAAATCTGTTTCTAGATCTCAAGTCAAGCCTAATTGTGTGTTCCCTCTGATCTTTGTGTCTTGTTTCACAGCATCCTTGGTCTCATGCTTATGTGGTAGGAATACCCAGGTGAAGGTCCATTTTAGTACAGTGTCCTGCAGAAACCCTCTTCCCTTGTGCATAGCTGGGGCAATAATGGCCACACCGCTCCCAGTGTGTGAAGAGTAGCTCTGGCAGCAGAAGCACATCACGGTGGCTTGTGCTCCTTAGCAAGGCTGGCTATACAAGAATAAGTTATCTTTTTTGGCCTTTTTTTAATATATGAGAGTGAATGGATATCTTTCTGACTGAAAGTATCAGGAAGCAGTAAGAATGTGCCTCTTTTTCCCTCCTAGAAGTAATTTTGCAGTGAGTAACTGTTCTTTTGGTCTGTCTGAAGCTGGCATGTATTATTCATAAAGGCTAGATTGGTTTTAATAGAGATAATTCTCTTCAGATAACATAGAAAAAATACTCATTTATTAGGTTCAGGTTCTTCATGTTCCTGGGGCACTGGTCATGAACAATAACTCTGATATTGTAGGTTTTCTCTTTGTGTTAGGTTAAATGGTTTGGATTTTTTTAAATTTTTTTTTTTTTTTAACTAGAGCCCTTCCATAATAAAAAATGGCTTTTGTCCTTCCTCCTTCTGTATGCTGGCAAACATCCAGAAAGTTAAATGAAGGCAGCATAAGGTGGCTAGCCAGCTTGAGAGGTCCAAGTTTCTTTCTCAGCTCCTTTTGGGACACCTTTAGTTCAGGCTCAAACTACCTTTTTAAACTAATGAGTGTTGGGAACACTTCTCTTGTAAGCAAAGCTGATATCTTGGTGGTTGTATACATATATTGCTCTGCCCTATAGTTAGAGTTCCATCAGGCTTCTGATAGCCATGGCTTCTGACAACAGCATGGAAAATAAGGAAAGCTTCGTACTAGAAGTATCTGATTCAGGAGTCAAAAATACCCTGAAGGTCATCAAGACTCTGTATATCCGTGGGAGATCTCAAGAACATCTTGAAGCTGTAGCATGAGATAATGTAATTAAAAGCTGACTCCTAATGTAGAATTAATTTATGACACATTCTGTATAAACTCATGTATTTCCTGACACTTGTTTAACTGTGCAAGCGTGACATCCTGTGATGCTACTTTTTCCAATGAAGTTCTCATTTGTTTTTAATTGGAAGTAAAAATAAATTTCATTGTTGGGAAGAATTTTCTCATCATCATCTTTTCAATGCATTATGCTCACTAAATGAAGCCAGGGATGCTACCTAGTCCTGTCTCATTAAGAGATTGATTCAGAGAAGTACTAAGTGTCCCTAGCTCTAATTCTCTCACTGAGAGTTGAAAGCACACAGTGCCTGCACAACAGATTAAGTGTATGACACCAACTCAGTAAAGAGATGGATTCTGTAATGCTATCTTTGTTCAGGAGGGGTGCAAAACTGTAAGAGTTGCATATAATCTGTGGTTTCAGAAATGTTTATATTTTTTTTCCAAAAATCTTGAGCATTATAATCAGAGAGCGCTTGTAGAATAGTGTATGCTGTACAAATGGAGATTGATAATAGAGCTGGTGGATTTGAGCCTAAGCAATGTGTTTTGGGTAGTCAAACTGAATTAGCGATTCATTTCACGTGAAGCCATCCACTAGAACTGCTGTGGGGCTGTTCCAGAAGTTTGATTGAATGCCTAGGGGCATCAGGGAATATGCTTTCATATATTTGTTTCCATATTTTTATTCCATAAAAGGTTAATAATTGATGACTTTAAATTTACAATGGGGAAAACCCAATGATATTTAAAATTGCACGCTTTAGATGGATAGTTCCATTCAGATGCAGTTTAACATGAGAACTGATGCATTAGAGTTACTGTATTAGATGATGCATTAGAGTACTGTATTAAAGCTTTGTCTTTGCACTGTGCTCTTCCAGTTTAGGGTCTCATTTTGAAAACAACCCAGTCTTTGCCTGACCTTTAGTTTTTGATGGATGCCTCTTCTTGTTCTCCTCTATTTTTGCCATGGGTAACAGTTGTCCCATGAGAATTTCATATTGCATTGATATTACCTTATTAATTAACCTTGCTAGAGGCTTATTAACTGCTGTGATTTATATTTAATATAAAAGCATAGTAAGAAAGTGGAAATTCGTTGCATTATTACTGCTAAAAGTAATTCTGAAACATAAGTTCATCCATTCTAATTAAATATTGATCCAATAGTGATACTTCTTCAGAATTTTCCCAATCTGTACGTATTGAGCCAGGTTCTAAAGAGCGCTGTATTGATGAGAACTGCAGCTCAGCATTTAATAAGATTGCTGAAGTTTGAACAGCATGTGCAATTTAGAATGCAGTTTATTCCGAAGAAGATAAATTGCAGTGGCACTTTCTTACTCAGTTGATGTTCACAGAATCATAGCATGGTTGAAGGGTTGGAAGGGACCTCTGGACGTCGTCTTGTCCAATACCGCTGCTCAAGCAGGGCCACCTAGAGCCAGTTGCCCAGGACCACGCCCAGATGACTTTTGAATATCTCCAAGGAGGGAAACTCTGCAACCTCCCTGGGCAACCTGTGCCAGTGCTCAGTCACCCCGATAGTAAAGAGGTGTTTCCTGATGTTCAGGGGGAACCTCCTGTGTTTCAGTGTGTGCCCATTGCCTCTGGTCCTGTCACTGGGAACCACTGGAAAGAGCCTGCCTCCATCCTTTATGTGCCCTCCCTTCAGGTATTTATATAAAATTGATAAGATCCCCCCTGAGCCTTCTCTTCTCCAGGCTGAACAGTCCCACCTCTCTCAGCTTTCCTCATAGGAGAGATGCTCTGGTGTCTTAATAGTCTTCATGGCCCTTTGCTGGACTGTTCAATATGTCCATCTCTCTCTTGTACTGGGAGCCCAGAACTGGACAGTTTCTTACAGGTATTGTGAACACCCCATTTGTTTCAAGGTCTAATGTACACTTTTTGTACATGATAGCTAATGGATGACATAATTTACCTATAGCAATGCCTCAGTTGCCTGTAGGGCTTTGTCTTCTTCCCTTCAGAAGAGGGGAATGCCAGCCAGTCCCATTAGGTGTCAGAGGAATGACCTGTGTTGTGCGTCTCTGGAAAGCCAGTCCCACTGACGTGATGCAGCTCCTGTGTAAGTTGTGCAGGCAGGCTGACTTTTCAGGAGTGATGATACGGGGAGGCGGTCCTTGAGGAAAGATGCTACTTTACTTTATTAAGTAATCGCATTATGTATGAAAATGACTGAGGAAAAAGGAAAGCTGCCAGACTTCAATTTGCCCCTTTTTCCTTTTACTGAGGACTTAATTTCAAAGAAAAATGTACTAAGTAGGGGGGTGGGGAGGAGGAGAGAGTGGGACAGGGCAAGCAGGCCTCAGTACTTCCCAGCATATCTCTAGTCTCCAAAGGTTTTTATATTTAAGTTTTCATATTATAAAGACAAAAAAAAAGTCAGTCTGTTTCTGAAAGTGCCTCTAGTAACAAACTTGCTAATAGCTTTGAGAAGACAAGACGGAGCAAAACTCTAATCAACCTAAACTACTTGGCCCTTTTAAACTAGAACCTTCATGTTTGCACAGTTTCTTGGGGACTAGTTGTGTTGTAGGCAGAGAGGTGTGAGAGTGCTTTTGATTCAAGTGAATGCTTGTTTCTTTTGAATTGCACATCTAAGGATAGGTGTGGAAGAGGTCTTGCACTGGTTCAGTTTGCTCTGGTATACTGTATACTGTTACATGAGAGTTAAATCAAGGTGCATCTTTGTAGGCATAGCACAGCCTCATGTGAACTTGCAGTGAGCTGATTTTAGAAGTAGGATACAGTAAGTTTGGCTTTCTGAGCTTTTCAGTAGTGGTATATCCTTGTTAACCTCTATTTGTGTTTTGTTCTGTACTTTTTGAAATTTTTATTTAAAAAGAATCAATAAGAAAATATTTACTATAAAAGATTCCTGCTACTGCATTCTGGAAAGTGTATGAAAAAATATGCTCATGCCCTTCCCATAAAAGGAAGATCAGTGGTTCTTATAAATCCGTCTGCTCCTGATCATTTCCAACGTGACATCCTAATCCTCTGCATATGACAACACAATCCTCTTCACAGCAACCAATTGTGAAAAATATTCACAAGATTCAGAACATTAGTATAAGTTGGGTTTAGGCCTAATTAATTGTTGTTAGTTATTACATTTTTATTTATAGGGAACAAAATTTTAAAAGATGTTGTAAAGGTAGGTTAGGCATATGTTACTCTAACATTGGCAAGTCAGTCTCTACTGGCGTTTTTTCATTTATTGAACCCCAGCTTTTTAGCTCAAGTAGCTTGCTTCAATTGCATATAATCAATTTTCTCAAAATGTAAATGATCACTTACACGAGGCTGGCGTGCAGCAAGTCATCCTGAAATACTAATGCATAGTGTCTGAAAGACCTACTGCAAAAGCTATTATCGAAAGAAAATGAAAATGCATTCCTCGAGTTTGGATTGGGTAGAGTTGTTTATTGTTGGTTTGGTTATTTCTTGCTAACCAGCTGTGTTTCTATATTGAAGCTACTGTTTTTTGTAACTTATGTGATTTATCTTGTGTTGGCAGAAAAGCAGTTGTGTTCCACTGAGTGTCAGAGAAACTGTCTTTCAGGAGCTCAGTCTTTTATGATTTAACAGAACTATTTATGCCAGACAAGTATCAGGATGGATGGAGTTTATGTGGTAAGGCTGAGCCCTAGAGATCACTGAAGAAGTAGCAGTAAGAAGGGTGAATAAGCTAGAAGCTTTCAAATTCCATATTTGCATCAAAATGGAGAATTAAGTAATAGCAATATGTATATGGTTACAAACCTTTAATAAATAAGTAAACTATTAGGGTGTAGAAAATGGTCTTATATGTTTTACCTACTTTAGCAAAACAATACCAAGCCTACATATGTTTGGCTTGCTCGTTTGTTTGTTTTTTCCACCCAATGACTCCCATTCTGTAATAATTTCAGAAGTTTATTCTGGTCTTTAGAGGGGATGACTTAGCAAACTTAGCTGTAGAGGAATACAACATAAAATTCTTTTGGGGAAAAAAAAAAGAAAAAAATGCTTGAAATTTCCAGTAATCTTTCTTAATTAAGCATAGAAACGCTTTGCATTGTGAAGTCAAGTCCATATGTAATCCTGGAATTGTTGTGTTATAAGCACACAATTATGTTTAACTTGCATTCAATGGTAAGACTAAGCAAGTTTTGTCTTCATAGTTATGTCACTAACTGAACAATGTCCCTGAGTTTTTAAAACTTCTTATTT
This sequence comes from Gymnogyps californianus, assembly GCF_018139145.2. Taxonomy (NCBI): domain Eukaryota; kingdom Metazoa; phylum Chordata; class Aves; order Accipitriformes; family Cathartidae; genus Gymnogyps; species Gymnogyps californianus. Next base: position 118,890,060 of record NC_059472.1, on the reverse strand, counting down.
TTTGGACTAGATCTTATGTGTCTCTTGCCTGAGACTGCGTAACTATGGCTGCTGAATAGAAAGGCCTTTTCTTGTTTGCAGAGCAATTTCAACAGAGGAGGTGGTGGCACACTGCTGTACCTCCCTTGGTTTACTTTTGTCTTGTCTGGTGTTTTGAGTTACAAAAAGGATTTTAATTTAACAAAAAATAAAAGGAACAGCTAAAAGGGAGGGTGCTTGGAGTCAGGATGAATAATGTTGGAAGGTAGAGGCTTAAGTAAATGTGTCCCACCAGTTAAAGGAAAAAGTCTGAAGAGACAAAAAAAAAAAGCATCAAAAAGCAGAATGAAAGATCTGTTAGAAATAAAAAGACATCCTTCAAAAATTGAAAGCAGTAACCACTGAAGAAAATAGAAAAGAACGTAAACTCTAACATTTTAAAGGTAAAACCACAAAAAAAATTTCAAAGCCAAATTTGTAAGTGCATAACAGATAATAATAATAAATACATAATAAGCAAGAAACAAGTTTGCCAGGGAGTCAGCAAAGCTGATAATTATTAGGCTGAAAAGGAGGCATTACTGGTGGAGAATGTGACTGCAGCACAGTTAAGTTAAATATTTTTTCATTGGATTTCACGTCAGAAGAAATCAAGAGTGTTTGCCCCACTGAAATATTAGACAGAAGGTTGCAATATGTAGTCACTTTCTTGTTATGGAAAAAGATTCCTGTGAATCAAAAGCAGCTATGAAGACTTCTGAGGGACTTTGTGGTTTCAGTAATTAAATGCAGATAAGATTAACTTTGGTAAGTACCAAGCAATGTACATGGTGGAGAGGAAAAAAACTTTAACCTTTAAATTAGTAAATTAGCTGTTGCCATTAAGGGACGACTTACGGATAATGTCTTAGGAATTGGTTCAGTACTCAGTGGTACTGAACTACTGAATCTAAAAGGATGTTGACAATATACTAGTAAAGGAATAGAGATCAAATCAGAAAACATGACTTGTGTGAATGTGTAAATCTGTACCACATCCACTTCTCAATATGATATGCACTTCCCTAACGTTATCGTTATCTTTAAAATATTATAGTAGTAGTAAATGTACAGCAAAGGTTGTCATGTTTGATCAAAGGTATGGAATATTTTCGGTTGGAGGACTAAAACTTTTCAGCTTAGAAAAAAACCCCAGCTGTATCGGGGTAGTTCAAATAGGTTTTTAAAACCCTGAGTGGAGTAAAGAATGTGAATATAGACTTTTGTTTTCAACATTTCACATTAATGATGCGAGTTAGAGTACACGGTTGAATAGGGAGGAAACAGGTTGTTCAAAAAGAGCAAATGAATGAACAAACCAAAGACTCTTTTCCTTCAAAGTCCTTAACCTGATTGTACTGGCAGTGTAGTCAAGATTGTCTACAGAAAAAAGAAGACAAGGTTTGTAGGAAGAGGGAATATTCTTTATTACACCAAGAGACACAGTTATTAAAAGCAGAGTAGTCTGAAGAAAGTCCTGTGTGTCCAAAAAACATGTCTTGCCTCTTCATCTCCCCTGCTGCACTGGCTGCTCAAATAACCAAGTTGTGGAAATTACCATGGATTAAATAATCATATAAGTTGTGTAAAGCTGTGTAGTTTAAACAAAGGAAAAGCATTTTTTTTAAATGCAGACTTTCTTGCATCTGTACTTGATTCTTCTAATGACTCCTTGCTCTCCATGATAGCTTAGGCATTACAGATTGATGTGTTTGTGTCAAAGGCCCAATTGTTTAACTGTTTTTTAATCTTTGTGGCAGCTGTTGTGGCAGTAATGTGTTTTACTATAATGTTATTTTTTGTAGACTTTACCTTTTAAGTTTTACAAAGATTTAAACTGATTAGCCCTATTTCCAAATATGTGGCCTAGTTATTGATGAAGTCTGCATGTTCTTAATATGCATAATTGTAAAATGTTGTACAACTTTGTACAGCGTGTACCAAATCATCAGATCCATATTTATGGCTAGCTGTAGTCTGGTAAAAGCTCAGATGCCTTTTGCTTTGTTTGCATCTTTTCCTTGAGAAAAGCCACAGTCTAGTCTGAAGTCCAGACTGTCTCCATTTGATATTGTTCTGCTTTTTGCATAGCATGACTTCAGTATATTTCGAAGTGGTCATTTCAGTTTTAAGTATCTTGGTTGATACTTACTGCAGTATTGTTAGATTAATTAGTTGCTAAAGAAGTTAGCAATTAGTTGCTGGGGAGCTAAAGAAGAGAAGGAAACTGAAAGCCTAGTTGACATGCCTATTAGAGAATATGAAAAGTCTATTTTGAAAGAGAACTAAAGGAGACCTAGTAGTAGGCAGGGGTTGTGTGTGTGAATCATCTAGCCTTTATACCAGACATAAAAACTGCTACTGTTTCAAACGGCAGAAGGATCTGCACTCACCTTAATATATGTGAACATCTTGCAGTTAAACCTTTTTTCTTGTAAATAAGACTGAACTAGTTCATATTTATTTTCATTCTGCTGTTCCTGAAACCTTCAATATATGCCCTGTAATCTTTCAAATAGTCTGGAAATAATAACACTCTCCACTGATAAATCTTTTTAATATATAAATGCAGCAGTGGTATTTTAAGAACAATTAAAGTAGTCTTGGTTAATGAACTGCTGATTTGAACAGATAGCCCACTGGCTTGTGAAAGTACATTCATAAAACATGAATGCTGTTTAAGAAAAGGACTGCAAATTTCTTTTGTTTCTCCTTATTTAAGTTAAAATCTGACATAGTTATTTCCTAAAAGAAAAAAACGGACCATTTCAATACTCCATACATCCATTTATCCTAGTGTTTTGATGCCCCGTGTTCTACTTTTTCTGCTTATATATGTAGGTTTGTTCTAGTTGTTCCTGGTATTTTGTTGGTCTTTTAGACTGTTAATGTTTTGGTTCCTCCCCCCTCTTAATGTTTTCAGCTTTTTGACCTGTAATTATATGTGGTTTTCCTGGTTTTGAATTGTACTGTTCTTCTGCCTTACAAGAACAGCTTCTGACTTCTGAAATGTCGTGCCTAAGCATTTCCTTCCTCCAATTGTTGCTTACCTCACTGAGAAATAAAGAAAATCTCAACTAGGAAATTACTTGACCCTTTTACTCAGTCACAGATCATCATAGTTATCCGTATTTCTCAGGTTGGAAAATTACACCAGCAGTAATTCTTAGTTTACAAAATCCTTATGAAGTTATAAGCAGTTGACAACAGTATTGTTCTATTTGGAAAAATACATAGAATATTAAGTCAAATAAGCAATGTTACCGTTTGAGAGAAGAAATTTATGGATTTAACTCATTCTCTCCTTGCCCCCCCATCCTCCCTCAAGTGTGACCCACCATTTTAGTGTAACATCATTTCTTGTAGCATTGACTTTCTCTATTCTGGTCTGCTCACACCCTGAACACTGCATGGACTGTGCCCTGGAGTAGGGGCTGCTTGAGTGGCAGTTATTGCTGCAGATAGTGATGGGGATCTGGTCATTCAGGAGGATATAACAAGTAACATGCACTGCTTCAGGAGGGCTGAAAAGCAAGGACAAGAACAGGCAGTGTTGAAGCAGTGTTTTGGTATACTGCCACCATGTTGAGAGCAACTGGTTGGTGACCTTGTGGTTCGAAATCCATCTTTCCAATTAAATTGGATAGGCATAACCCCTTAAAGGGAATTTAGTGTCCTCCATCACCTCTCAGGAAGAAGGGTGAACGCCTCTGTAAGATGGGCACTGTCATGCTGGATGTGCAGAACTGCCAAGCAGACACAGTGTACCCAGCATCCTCATTTTCCTAGTGCACCATGTACAACCTCATCTCAGTATTTAGTTACAAACCTGCTTTAATCTAATAGAAGCCTTTATATCCTATTAAGGTGTCAGGAGATCAGTTATGCTTTAAATGCCCAACATCCAGATGAGCTCCTGTTTCATGATCTCAGGGTGCAGATGGCCTGAGATGCTCTATGGAGATGATCGTCTGGATATGAGGGTGCTTTGACTGAGGCCAAAATGGATTCTAGCAGTCCCCTTAAAGTAATGGCTTGATTAGAAAAGGCGGGCTTATTTCAGCTGATACTTTCAACTGAGACATGGAACTTTTAGTGTCTTGTTTAGTTTTATTTGTTGTTTGCTTTCATTTCACTGTATCTGTTTCTTATTTGGAGAGCAGGCTGAGTGAACAGTGAGGCTGTTTAAAAGTTCCCTGTGATTGCGGTAGCTTTCAATAAATTTTTAGACTGGGGCCAGGATCTGAGTTGTTTGCAAAAGTGATCTTAACTGGGGCTTTCTCCCCCTGCCCCCAGCATTGGTATGCTTATTTCTTTCAGTAGCTGGTGCATTCAGGATGTCAGGGTTATGTGTTTGTACGTGTGTTATATGTCAAACAGCATGGATCGGATTGTATTCACTTTTTACTGCAATGAACCCGTGGGGAAGTCAGTGAGTTTGTAGTGTGTGAAGTGTGAGAATAAGAAATTGCTCTGTGCCTTTTAATTAGTGCCGGAGTTGTTCTTATGAAGGCACAGAAAGGAACAGGTAGCAGCTAGAAATGGTACTGATGGAGAAACTGGATGCCTGTGTGTTTGGAGAGGGCATGGCAGCTGCGCCAGCACTGTGCGCGGTGTTGTTGGAAAGGTGAGCCTGCTTTCTCCTGCCCCGAGAGAAGCGAGTTCCCAGTACATTTACAGACCTCTCCCTAGAGCTGTATGGAGGACTCTAGGGAAAAGACCATGAAGAGAAAGGTCTGCTGGGCTGAGCAGAGGCATGCTGACCCATTGGCAGCTAGAGACAGCCTTGGAGCAGTCTTGTCCAGCAGAAAACTTGCTTCTGGAGTGTTTGTCATTAGCCGTTCCCTTGTGGCAGTAGTATCCCAAACATAAGTAGGAGATCCAGGGGCAGCATTTTCTTCAAAAATCTTCCTGGAAATAGGGAACCATATCTGCTGCTGTCCTCACGAAGGTGGGATGACAGACATTCCTTTTCTGATAGTATAGCTGAGAGGAAATACCACTCCCCGAAAAGGCTGGAGGTAGAAATATTGTTAAAACTGAGGGAGTAAGAGGGGAAAGAAGCAGCTGGCATCAGCTGGCTACAAACATGATATTACAATCTCTCCCTGGTTATCCTTTCTTTTCCTCCCCATCTTTGTGTGCTCCCTGCAGTCTTCCCCTTCGGTCTCCTGTGCTGTACTGTATTTGGAGACCACTGGAGGGGTCAGACCCCAGTGGACACAAACAGAGACTGGAAGTCCTCTTAACTACCAGTCAGCGTCACTGTCCTCAATTAAGAGCCACTTGGGTTCTGAGTTTATAGATTCTATTGATTTTTTTTTTTTCAAAAATAAAATCCCAGATGTTACTGTGTGGTACTTTAAAAAGACAAGAAGCAATCAGTGCACTATATTTAAACATTGGAATTATAAATAGATACAACGGATGTCTTTAAATTATTGATTAAATATAAATAATGGAGCAACTTTGTCTCCTTTTTCTAAAGGAGAAGAAACAAAGTGCACTAATGCTTGACTCAAATTTTAGTTTGAAAGACACTGTGAGTACTAGGACAACATATTTTACTGTTTATCACCCTTTAACTTTATTTCAGGATCAAGATCATTTGGCTAGACCTGGTTGGTGAATTCTGATGGTCTTTAGCTGGAATTCCATAAGGCCTCAAAATTTTACATACCTCAGGGAGCACGGGGTGTTGGTACAGGTCTGACGGTACGGGGCAGCATGCTCTCCTATCTCCATGTCTCAAGAGATGAGAACCTTTCTGGCATATGTTTCTGTCTTTTCTCTCCAGTAACCTAACCATCAGGGTACTGCCAAGTGTGATTTTTCAGGGCCAGCAATGGTAGAACTGTCCTCCAGAGGTACTCCTTCCCCCCCCTTCAGTGGATAAGTTGAAATTTCTGATTTTCATTTCACACTGGAGCCAGAACAGATTTGCGAATTTTCTCCAATGTGGAAATGCCTTTCCTTGCCCAGCTCTAATATATGTTTGCACGTAAGTAAAATAATTGCATTCAAGTGTTTGCTTGCCTGACCTGCAATATGAATTTTAGGTTCTTCTGAGTTGGGTTTACTGTTGTACTGGTTGTAGCGATCTAGTTTTGGGTATTAGAAGGCATTGTTTTTGTAATGATTTTCCAGTAAGTTCATTCAATGCTCATTCTTCAAGACTTCAAAGACATCACCTTTGGGACTAGGTGGTATTATGTTGTGCTGACTTTAAATGGAATGAGTGGGATACAAAAAGGAAATGTATTTAACAGTATTTTATAGTGCTGCAAGATTTGGTTGTTAAATAAATGTCTGAGTACTGAGGCTTTGGTCTACTTGATCACAAGGTAACCAGTCAGTGGTTGGGGAAAAAAGAAATCTATGTAACTGGTTTTTTTTAAGAAGGAAGAAACCCAACAAAAGAATACAGTTAATTACAGAACTAGTTTTTTGTTGTGATAATGACATCTAGTTATTTCTGTATCATATAATTAAAATTTTTGGGTTAAAATATTACAGGCATACTAACTATTGCTTTTAGAGGAAAGGAAGAGAAATTAGTGGTCAAGGGTAAGGTGGCTACTGCTGTTGTTGGAGCACAGTCCAGCTCTCTTAGGCACCCCACAGGAGGAACACATGGAAAGGAAGGACAATGACCAGAAGCAGAGTCCATTTCTGCAGCCGACGCTCAGTGCTAAAGGCAAACGCGCAACATGTTTCCCCCTTAACCTCTGCTTGCCAAGACTTGTTGAGTTTGTCTCACCAGTGGGCTGCTTAAGACACTGATTTCAGCAGTGCCTTGAGTTGCTGACTTGCAGCAGTACTGTTGTGCAGAGGAAACTGTCTTGGTTAGCTAGCTTATGCTTCTTTAAACAGAAGCCATAAGGAGGGTAGGGTTGAGTGGGGAATGAGAAATCTCCTCTTTCAGGATTTAGCTGATGCTGGTAGCTATGAGCCCCCTCCCTTACCCCTCAAGGAGAGAAAAAAAGTCTTGTGACTTTCCTTTGAGGTGTCACCAATAGATGCTCTCTCATAAGGTTGAGATTTTTCCCAAGATCACTGAAATGTAGGTGTTTGTGGTTTAGGCCCAGCCGGCAACAAAGCACCGCGTGGCTGCTCGCTCACTCCTCCCCCTTGGTGGGATGGGGAGGAGAAAATACAACAAAAGGCTTGTGAGTTGAGACAAGAACAGGGAGGGATCACTCCTCTCATTCTTTCCCCGCTCTAGCATGGGGTCCCTCCCACGGGAGACAGTCCTTCACAAACTTCTCCAATGTGAGTCCTTCCCACAGGCTGCAGTTCTTCACGAACTGCTCCAGCGTGGGTTCCTTCCATGGGGTGCAGTCCTACAGGAACAGACTGCTCCAGCGTGGGTCCCCCCGGGGTCACAAGTCCTGCCAGCAAACCTGCTTCAGGGTGGGCTCCTCTCTCCACAGGTCCACAGGTCCTGCCAGGAGCCTGTTCCAGCGTGGGCTTCCCACGGGGTCACAGCCTCCCCCAGTGTGACAGCCTGCCTCACCATGTTCTTCACCATGGGCTGCAGGGGCATCTCTGCTCCAGTACCTGGAGCACCTCCTCCCCCTCCTTCTTCACTGACCTTGGTGTCTGCGGAGTTGTTCCTCTCACATGTTCTCACTCCTCTCTCCGGCTGCAATTGCTGCTCCCCTGGAACTTCTTTTCCCTTCCTTAAATATGTTATCACAGAGGCACTACCACTGTCGCTGATGGGCTCGGCCTTGGCCAGAGGCGAGTCTGACTTGAAGCTGAGGAAGCTTCTAGCAGCTTCTCACAGAAGCCACCCCTGTAGCCCCTCCCCTGCTACCGAAACCCTGCCACACAAACCTGACACAGTAGGTAATGGATTTACTCTGGTAACTAGCATTCTCCAAGCAAATACTCATGGCTTCTGTTGCAACACTCACAAATTTATGTTTATTTCCAGTAAAACAACTCATGTGAGTCAGCTGGTTTAGTTCTGATGTGTTGCGTTATGTAGCTGCCTGTGTTAAACAGGCCTTCCATTACCCTGCTGGCCCGGTTTAGTTGGCCCAGCAATTAATGCACAATCTTTGTATGGCAACAGTATTAAGAGAATTAGGTGGTGCTCTCATAGCTGGGATAGCAATTCATCTTTGAATCTTAGCAGATGGCATAAATTAGAGCAGCCTAAATTATGGGAATGAAAGAAAATTGCAAAGAGGGGATACGCACAAAGAGGGATGTATTCTTGGAATGTGTTTTAAGCATGTGTCCTGCAGGCTGTGAATATCTAGGAGTATTTTGATGACAAAATACAGACATGAATAATAGAACATACAATGAAAAGCCCTTTTAAATAAGAGTGTTTTCTTTTAAATTGATTTAGTACTGCAGCATGCAAAATGCTGTTTATAAAAAAAGAAAAAAGGAAGCTGTTTCCACAGTAATTGTGGAAATTCATTAGTGTCAATTTTGAAGAGTGGGTATTAGAATTTGCTTGGCAAATTCTGAACTGGGTTCCATTTGTTTTAAAAGTTAACAGGAGACATTTCTCCCAGGTTTACAGTAGCTAATTCATTAATATTTTGATACTTAATGAATGCAAATTATTAGTTTTCTGCAATGTCCTGATATTATCCATGGTTCTTACGAAAATCAAAGCTTCTGGTTTGTTTCTTATTACTTCCTTAATTGAGTCAGTGAATTTGGACTGCTGTTGACTAGAAATATTTGGTTTGGGTTTTTTTGGTGGTTTTTTTTAACTATGCAGTATGTACTGTAATGAATGCTTTTTTTTTTTCAAGGCTGCAGTTTTTACTGCATTTAGGGTCAAATGAGGCTGTGCAAGGAGGCAATGTTCATTTGACAATGTCTCATTCCCCAAAAAACCCCACCATGGTACTTCCTGTGCCAGGGCGCTGCGTGTGTTTGTGAGACATGACTTTGCAATCTACAAAGTTTGTGGAAGGTTGCTAACAGTAACTAGTCTTTTACTAGTCCTTTTTGGAGATTTGCAAGCTTGCTTTTTTCCTTGGGATGAATACTTCTTCAAAGGGAACGTGCATTTTTCTGCATGTGGACACATGCATGGGGAAAACGAGCTCATCTGAGCTGTTCGGTGCCTGGCTGTTACTCAAGTCTTTATGACCATTGTGCTAGGAGAGGGAATGTGTGCATATATAGGTAGTGTGATTTATAATACAAGGAATTTTGTGCTGCTTTGAGCAGCAATAACCCGTCTCTGGCTTGTGGTTGGGACCAACACGTGGTTGGGAGAGCAGAAGCACAGTACTGCCTACTGTAATGGAAGGCCAAGGTGAATGTCTTCTGAGGCTGACTGCCCTGGTTTTTGCTTCCATTTAATCCAGTTCATTCAGTACTATTTTGGATATGCAGTTAAAAATAGCATCAAAACAATCTCCCCTAAAACGACACCAGAGTGTACAGAAACTGCTCTGTGAACAGTGACAGCCTGCTTTGTGTCCTCTCCACTCCAGCAACTCTAGGTCCCCACCTATCTCCCCGTGGCTTCTGGGCAAGGAGCAGTGCTGGGGGAGCTGGCCTGGTGCCTGTTTGGGTGCTGGGGTGTTCCTGCTGCCGGGCCTGCCAACCATTACCAAGCCAGCTGCAGAATAGCTGAGCTTTCCCTTTTGGCTAAACAAAACTAATGCCCTCTCTGCTGGAGTTTAACCCTTCTAGTCACCTAATTGCAGGACTCGGTTCAATCTTGAGACTTTACCTCTTTCTTACATTTGCTTGAAACTTGCTAACAGGCTCTAGCCACGTTAAAAATACTGCAGTCTGAGAAAACCATTTTGTAATAATCTAGTAAATGCAGGCAGATCCAGATTGTTTCTCATAGATAAGAGAATTCAGATGCTCTTCGACACAGCCAGTCTTGGGATTACACTGCCTCTGTTAAGAAGTGCCTCTTCAGCACACAGTGATGCTGTTCTTTCTGTTTGCACAAGTTTATCCTTCATATCCTGTGGCTCACCATTGATTCTGTTGGCAGAAATTTGCTGGTCTCTTTGAGTGTTCTCCTGATTTTGCTAACATAAACTTTATAAATTTTAAAATTAATTAGGAACAAAGAGGCTAATTTCAGTATTTCATCCATACAGAAGAAATTTGATATGTGTAGGCATAATTTATAGTTATACTATATCATGTTGTTATTTGAACTAGAAGCAGTGACATTGTTTTCTTAGTTACTCCTTAGACACATCAGACAAACAATGTAATTTTTCTGTTTATCTATCTAGAGAAGTGTATGATCTTGTATTAGGAAGTAATAGATCATGTATGACTGTCCATAAAGCATTCTGAGGTTCTAATGAGAGAAAAGAAAGTTAATTAAGCATGGTGTTAAATCATGGCGTTTATTCTTCAGTTCTATTTAGCTGAAAGGTTACTGTTAAATTTTCATGTTGGAAGTAACTTTTATTAAATTTCTGTGCATGGTCAAGATGGCTATGTATGACTTCAGAACAAAATAATAGACTCCGTGTTCTTCATTCATACTTTCTTGTAGTAGGCATATAGTTCACCAAGGGGAAGTGCAAAGTCCTGCACCTGGGGAGGAACAACCCCATGCACCAATATATGTTGCGGGCCGCCCAAAGCAGCTTGTCAGAAAAGGACCTGGTGGACACCAAGTGGAACAGGAGCCAGCAATGTGCTCTTGCCACAAAGTAAGCTAATGGTATCCTGGGCTGCATTAGGCAAAGTATTGCCAGCAGTTCGAGGGTGGTGATCCTTCCCCTCTGCTCAGCACTGGTGAGGCCACACCTGGAGTGCTGGGTCCAGTTCTGGGCTCCCCCGTACACGAGAGAGATGGACATATTGAACAGTCCAGCAAAGGGCCACGAAGACTATTAAGGGACCAGAGCATCTCTCCTGTGAGGAAGGACTGAGAGAGCTGGGACTGTTCAGCCTGGAGAAGAGAGGGCTCAGGGGGGATCTTATCAATTTTATATAAATACCTGAAGGGAGGGTGCAAAGAAGATGGAGGCGGGCTCTTTTCAGTGGTTCCCAGTGACAGCACCAGTGGTGATGGGCACAGACTGAAACACAGGAAGTTTCTCCTGAACATCAGGAAACTCTTTTTCACTGTGAGGGTGACCGAGCATTAGCACAGGTTGCCCACAGAGGTTGTGGAGACTCCACCCTTGGAGCTATTCAAAAGCCGTCTGGACGTGGTCCTGAGCAATGGACTGTAAGTGGCCCTGCTTGAGCGGGGGGGTTCGACCCGATGAACTCCAGAGGTCCTTTTGAACCTCAACCGTGCTGTGATTCTGTGATATTTAAATGTTCCTGTAATTACTGTGCTTGTGGTAGTGTCTAAAGACAGTAGCGTTTATTGCACGGTATTGATAGAGTAGTAAGTAATGATAGAGTATAAGAGGAATTTGCAACCCAGTCTGAAAAACCCTGTGTTTTGAATTTGAGAGCCACTGTAGTAAAAGCCAAGCAGCAGTGGTAAGTAGCTATATGGTGTTATACTGTAGATGAGTATAAGGAAAAAGGACAAAATTAAAAGGTAACATCCTATTGTAATACCGTTGCATGTACTGTGGTAATATAAAGGACAGTAACACACAGAGGTGTGTGTACGTATGTCATGTTCGCTTATTCTGGGGATTTAATTACATAAAACATTTTATAATTAGGAACACTGCCTCATTAAAATTAATTACAAAATATAGAAGTTTAGAATATCATCTAGATTTGTCACTCTTTAAGAATGAAACTAGTGACATATAATTAAATTGCCAGTCATAAAGCCGTACAGTGGTTAAAAAAAATCCCACTTTAATTGGGCAGGATTGTACTTTGTGATAATTCGTAAAATATAAGGCATATTTGCTCTTTAATCTTTTGAGCTGAAAAAGACAGGATGCATACATCACCTGTATTACCCTACGGTGAGAGCAGTTGATATCACAAGAATATCATCAGCAGAGGAACAGAATAACTGAAAGGTACATTACAGTGCATCAAATTTCGTGGCAATGACTTTACAGACCCCTTCCTCCACAATTTTTTTCACCAGCCTTTGCCATTTACATTAGTGTTCCTATGTTTAATGAACTAAATAATTTTAATACACTGATGACAGGATACGCAGCTTTTCACCTTGAGATCACAAGTTCAAATTCAAATATAATTGGCAATGACAAAGTAGTTGGCCTCTGCTCAGCGGCCTGTCTTGCAGTGAGTTGTTGGTCCTAGCCTCGAGCTCTGTGGAAATGTGCCCGTGTAGCACATGGCATGGGGGTGATCAAGCTTGCCAGAGGGTAAGAATTTAATGGGCATCTGGACACTTAATTATTCTTCGACTCCTACAAAGTATGTTTATTTTTGCAAATATGTGGTCAGACAGCAGTCAAACCCAATCAGATTGCCTCTGAGCATTTTCTTTGCCCTGAGTCTTTCTGAAGCTGAGATACAATATGAGCACAAGCTCAGAGATCTGTGCATGCTTCTTTAATGTCATGTATAAATGGATGTATTAAATGAGATATGTTTAGGGAGGATTCATTTTTCATGTGGTTTACTTGAACAGAGCTTCTCCAGTAATGTCAACTGTAAAGCTGTCCTGCCTCTTATTATTCATAAACAAAATGTCCTGTTCATTATTATTCATAACTTAAAAACAGACCAGTTGTTTGGATGGGAGATGAGCTTTTTTTCTTTTAAGTATTAATGAAGTTCTTTTTGCTTTTGCCAACCCTTTGTTATAACTATTACTGTGTGACTGAAATATATTGTTGTAAATGCCTCTTACACACCTTTTAATCTGATAAAAATATTAATTGGAATGACTGAGACCCACAGGAAAAATTCAGGGTTAAAATTGGCTTTTAGTGCTACAACTAAAAGTCTTCAAAAAAGACAGAAAGCTTTTTAATGTTATCCTTTCTGTGCTTCTTGCTTGTATTTCAAACTTTTTTGGGTTTTGTTTGGTTGGTGTTTGTTTGGTTGGTTGGTTTTTTTAAGCAAGTAGAAAGGTACAAATGTGGAGCTTCTAGTACATTTAGGGTTATGTGCTTTTCTTCTTGTTATTATTATGGGGTAACACTGTTGTCATATGGTCATTACCTATACAAGGGTTCTCAAGTCTTCAGTTGAGAAGTCGAATTACTGTGGAATCTTTTAGCTGTTTTGTCATTTGATAGATTTGGGGGTATTAATTGTGTTCATTCTTTGGCTTCATAATGCTTCCTACATCTCACTACTGAAAAAACCTCCAGCTATCCCTCAGCTCTGTCTAGTTACCAAAAAAGTGTCCTTTTACTGTGTTCTCCTGCCCCAATAGCTTTCAGTTATAGTGGTGAATATGTTGACTCTAAAAGTCTATTATATATTAAGAATGCAGTAAAATGTCGGAAACAGAATTCTGAGTGATTTCCCCCCCACACACCTAATTAAACTACCTCTTTGCCATCACAGTAGTCTTCAGAACCAGAGGAATTTCTTCTTTTCTTGAAATCTTAGCAAAGTCGAGAGCAACTGCCTTCATTTTCTTTTCCTAGTGGCTGTTTTAGCACTTGCTTTGGAGGATTTCTCTTTTTCCACTGCTGGTTCCATCTTTTCTTGTGCATCCTACAAGATCTGTTTCTTGGTCTTTGATACTACATGTCTTACTGTAGGACTGCTATCTTTTACTGGTAATGAGTTGATCCATCTGTATCCTGGACCTCTCTCCTTTTTGGATCAAACTCAACCTCCAGCCCATCTCTCTAAAAACCAACCAAAACCCTTGTGGGACTCTACCTATTTGTAGCTAAAATAGTGCTCCTAAACTTTGCTTGCCCTGCCTCTTCTGCGACCTTTTTCATTGCAGAGGATTAACTCATCATCCAGCCCATCACTTTGAACCTGTAACCTTAGTGTCATACTTGACTGGTACTTGTAGGTCCTGATCTCTGGGCTGTATCAAAAGATATAGGCACATAATATCAGCTGGTTGAGTTGCCACACCTAATCTTTCTTTTCTCTCTGCCTTCAGAACTGTAGGCCATGCCATGATGATTGCGTATATTATGATTTTATCTGTCCAGTCTCCATGCCTGTTGCCTCCCATGCTTCAAGCTTTCAGCTGCTCACTTGGCTTGTCACTTCCTTTATCACCTTGCTTTTTTCAGAGTTGCCCAAGTCAGATTCCTTGTCCTTCATTTTCAAAGTCTCCAGCAATAGTGCCCCTTATGATTAACTAAGATTGATTCCTGTTGTAACTCTGCCAGTTATACTCCATTTCTTAAACCTTTGCTATCCTGTAGCAAATGTACTTCTCCTTTCCTTCCAGTGCAGCCTGGCCTACTGCACTGAATCAGAGGTGCTGGGTGTTTTGATTTGCTCTCTTCCTAAAAGGGCTTGAAATTTGCAAAAATTTTGTTTGTTTACTGCATTTCATGTCTATTGCATTAATCCCCTTATTTTGGTCATCTCCAGATCAAGTCTTGCTTGTCTTGCCTTGTCTTACTTTTTTTTTCCTTCCAGTGTCCCTGGGGAGCACGTAGGAAGCAGCTGGAGGATCACCTTTCCTCTCAGGGCCAACAGGCACAGCTACTATTTGTCCAGTTCAGGATTGTGCTGATAGCCAGACTTGTCAGGAGTGAATGTTTACCTTTGGCTTCACTGGACTATTATGAATTTACCACTTCGCGCTCTGCCCACTGGGTGTCTGACTCCCAATATTGGATAGGAATTTTCTGTGACAAGTTTCCTGCGATAAGCATGGGTCCAAGACGCTGATTGCTTCTGTATTCTTTGTGTGGCCTACCTGTTCTGGCTTCTGTGCTTTCTGATAAAGGTCTAGAGGGTCGGTGCTTTTGTTACACGTAGCTTGTCATCCATGCTGTGGGTATATTTTTGACTTGAGCTAAATGTCTGTTTCATGGCTGCTTATAATTTGGTGATTATGGCACTTAGGTGCCTATAAAACACTATTATCCCCTTGCAATAACTGTCAACACAATATTATTTATACTCCTTTAAAATCTTACTATCAACTTATTAAAAAACATAATCTTTTTTTCAGTGATTAGATCCTTTCTTATAAACTGTTAAAATTAATGTTCCTTTTGCAGAAGCAAATATAAAAGTGCTGTTTTTGAGGACAATTCCCCTGCCCCGTTTCTTCCTTTTTCTTTTTTTCTCTTCTTTAAGCAGCAGTTGCCAGTATACTCTTGTATTGCAAGTGTGAATGCACAGATCCTAGAGAGAATAGTGTCTTTCTAACTCTTTGAAATTAATATAGATATCAGTATTTTTATTATTGTTGCTGATTCCAGAGGCTCCAGCAGATTGCAGTCCTCATTTGGTTTGGGCTTTATCCATGCAGAGAGATAAAAAAGATTCTCATCCAATATTTTGACTATTCCAGCATGAAAAAAATAAACCACTATGGACAGATTTGTAATATACAAGGCACTGAATGCAGGGTTGTACATGCTTTTTTGCTGATTCAATGCTTGGCAGTTGTGTTGGAACTGGAGAAAAGAGTTAAGGGCACAAAATTAGGCAGAAATTAAGAGCGTGGAGGTTGGTTTTGTTTGTGCCATCAGGCTTCCAAACACTGAAAGCAGTTACTAGAAATTATGGGTATGTAGGGGGTTAATTTATTAAGGAAAAGGCCTGTTGGAATGAAGAGGTTCAAGTGAAATAGTTTATTCCACAAAGAAACTCCTTATTGTGCACAAAAGCAATAGCTTCCAAATGGATATGCTTTAGTCTCTGATGTTTTCAAGGGAGACTTTCAGCATTGCTCATTAGAGAATAGTGCAAGAGAAAAAGATTAAATAGCAGAGACTTATTATTGTGGTGTGCTTTATTTTTATTATTTGATTCATCAGAGCTGAGCCTAGACAGTTTCCAAAATCTGCCCCTTCCAAGGTAAGTCTGCTACTGTGTCTCAGTTGAATCCTTCTAATTAAATGTGATTGTTTAATTACATTAACTATGTTATTTATGTGAGGGTTTGATCTTTGCAGACTACAAAGACAAAATGCACCAAAATACGAATTTCCAAATACAGCTATTCCAATGAAAATTAAAGACTAGTCTGACAATTTGAATTTGCCTTTTATTTGGCTTTTCAGTATGTAATGAAATGTTTTCTATTTATTTTCTCACACCTGTAACATGCTCTAGTAGTAAATTATGCTTCATTTGTCTGGATTAAAGTAGGGATAGCTTTAATTACTACAAAGAGAACAGCAAGCAAGTCGGAAAAAGTACATCTAAACAAATTTGATTTTTCATCCATCTGCAAACACATGATTATTAAGTTAACTGAAGGAAATATTATTATAACCATTCACAGACTACTGTGAAAGAATCTTTAGTGATGAGTCCAGTCATCCTAGAAGTCGTGCATATTTTGGAATCTGGATGTCTTCTAAGGGGTTCAGAATATAACCTTTAAAATACTCTGAATTAGACTGTCCAGGAGTGTTATCTGAAGTTGGTCAGCTGTACCTTGTGTCACTTCAGAATATTGAATGCAAAATCTCTGAAATGAAAGAAAAAAATCATTGAAATCATACAGCATGACATTTGAAAAACAGGGAAAAATCTTGTGGCCAGTGTAAGGAAGACTGTGCTCCTATTAGTTTGCAGTGTCTCTGCATATAAAGTATTGTGAAATGTAAGTAATAAACTTTTTACGTTGTCATTTCAAAATAGTGATTACTTTTTAAATGTAAATACAAATTTCAGTTTTACTGTATTCAGTTTTTGTGAAGGGCTCCCAAGGGTTGACATTGCCATTCACAGAGACAGCAAATTGGACAAAATTTACCAATCATTTCTCAGTTTACTTCAGTGTGAAACATTGCCTGTAGTAGTAAGACAATTTATTTTTCATATCTGCTCAATCTTTTTCCTCACTATACACACACAGTCCTAACGGTTGGATGCTCAACTGCTAATTTTTGAAGTGAGATGAAGGCTTTACTTGGGTGGCTAAGTTTCAAAGATAGAAAAGAAAACTACCCAGGTGTAGACATCAGCATATGGCTGATATGCTGTTAGGGGAAAAATCCTTCAGATACCTTAAATCTGTGAGTGCTGCTCAATTCCTTCCTTGCCTATGAAAAGACAGGAGAGGGAGCAGTTACGTTTATTCCACAATTCCATTTTCTTCACCTTGAAAAATGATAAACTTTCAGGATGTACCTGAGAAAAAAGAAATTGTGATGAGATGTGTTTGGATGTGCAGTTTTAATTCTGAAGAGCAATGCGTTCTAAAGCAATGGGCCTGTTGTTAAGGAATGACCATGCTTATTTCACAATACCTTTTGAGAGTTGGGGGCTAGAAGACCTCATCTGTGTCTATATGCTGCGGCTACCATAGCTGTTACGAAAGGAATTAATGTGAAAACATTCCCATTTTTAAATAGGAAAAGGTTATTGACAGGTGACAGTCTCCTTGAATCAGGATCTTCCTTTATTTCCCTGATCTGGTTTGTTTGTTGTGTTCCGTGCCGCCCCACCCCCACCCCCATCTGCTTATTTCCTCTTTATTCCCTGCTCTGCCTATCACTTTCAGCCTTTTAAAACCATCCCAAATACATATTGTGAGCCTTTCATTTTAAAAAAAGATGAAGGGACACAGAATGGACCTTAGGAAATCAGCCTTTTTTTTTCTAGGCTTAATAATTTTTATTCAGTAGGTTTTTTTTCCTTATATTCTTTATTTCTAGATCTCAGATCATTCTGGTTGCTCTTGCTGACTCTATTCAGTTGGTGCCTGTATTACTGAAAAACAGTACCTAAGCCTGGTCTAATGAACTCAGCTAAGACCTTAGCCATGTAAAGCAGGTTGGAGGGATGATTTCAGGTGTTTTTCAGGCTGTTATGCTGTCAATGCTTTATGTTTTTGCAATAATATTGAAAACACATGTTGTATTTTCATATTTCCCTGGGAGAATTCATCCTTAAAGAACTACTGCTCCACCACTGTCTTCATCCTGTGTTTGCACAGTTGATCCTCTCTGTGTAAGTCTTCAACCTTGGATTTGTCCCTTACTGAATTTCACAGAGGTTTCTTTTCAGGCAATTTACCAATAATCTCGATCATTTTGAGTTTCTTCTGGCTGCCTTTGTCATCTGCAAATAAGCATATTCTTTCTTCAACTTCATTAATTAAGACTGACTGGAACAGCTTGCAGTGCCACTTGATACGTCTTTCCATTTTGAGTGGTCCATTGAGAGCTCCTCTTTGTCTGTAGTTAGCCAATCAGTTCTGCATCTACGTTTGTTATGTCAAGACTATGAAGCACAGATTAATTCATCTTTGTTTTTAATGTTTTTGTAAAGGACATCTAAATACCTAGCTTGAAAGGTTTTCATTAAGAGGTAAATGAGAAGCTTTTTTTGAAGATCACTGAAAAGCTCAGAGTTGGTTCTTGCTGTAATAAAATCTTGTAAAAACTGCTTTTTCTGGCAGATGCAGTTACTGTAAATTACATAAGGGAAGCTGATTAGGTTAGATTTTGCTGTAAGTTGATTGAACTTAAATAGGACATAGTAAAAGAATGAAGCTGTTGCCACAATTTTTTTTTTTCCTGTTAGAAGCAGAGTTGCCTGCTACTAAAGTGTATTCTTTATAAAACTGACTAATCTACATCCCCCTGTTCACTCAAATGGGTGAGATGCTGAACTATTTAGTGAGGTAGTATGGGAGGCCCTATGAACTAAAGTCATTTTGCCCTCATGTTCCTCACTCCGACAAGAACTCCTCAGTCCCTGCGTCAGGTTCATCCAGCCTGGTTTGCACCAATGGTCTCACAGAAAAGATGGAGAATCCTGTGACAAGAGTTGAATTGGAGTTTTCTGTATAAACTTCACTGAGTGAGCTTGGGGAAATCAGTTGGTCCCACATCCTTCAAAGGTATCTGAATTCTTTACTTCCATTGATTTCCTTGAGTTAAATGCCTAAACACCTTCAAAGGGCCAAGCCTGACAATGCAGTTTGGCTAGTTGAAGTTGATGTAAGGCTGTGCTCCACTGACGTGGGGGTCCCTGCTATTGCAGGCAGAGATTATTAGCGATCACGTCACCATGTTTATCTAACTAAAATCTGACCCTCCAAAACAGATTTAGCATTCAAGTGTCTCCTCATCTTCACAGCACCTCTGAATACATTAAAGAAGATGGGAGCCCAGATCATATGGGCTATGTAGTCGTCTAACACCAAAATTAGTAAGACGAAAGATACTAAATAACAGGCAGGTGCCAAGGTCTTTTGGTTTATAGAAAGTTAAAAGAGATGCTGTTTTTAAATGTACTATAGACTTTGTTTCTTAAATTGTTTCATCAAATTCTAGCCACTGATTTTTTTTAAACTTGTACTTTTTTTTAATACCTCCTAAGGGATATCCAATATACCTGTATATTCTCTTTACATTATTAAAGATCAGATTTGCTCACAAAGGGTGAAGTTCATCCTTCCCACAGAGTTATTTGTGCCTTTTTTTTTTTTCTTTTTCTTTCAAAAACTGTTTAAGGATTTTTGGATAGAGAAGGAGTTACCTTGCCTTAATCTACCACTAGCCTTCAAAATTTTTTTTTTGGGGGGTGATAGTCAAGTTTGTGTAATAGTAGATGACTTGTAATACTAGCCTAGACAGCCTTCCTCCACTTTGCCTTCCTTCACGATGTTGGTAGCCAGAAAGCACAAAATCCTTCCATCCTTTTCCCATTGAGTTGTGTTGACCATTACCTTCATCATGTAGAGTAAAGAATGAGTGTGCTTGGGTTGCGTCCTTGCATAATTTATGAAATTTGCATTTGATGCAAACTACTTCAAATCTCTTGGGAGGTCCTACAGGGGCAGCTTTCTTCTGAAGCTGCATTTGTCTCCTGCTGTGAATTAGAGCTCTACATATTCCACTATGAAAAATGTTGAAGACCTGGACGATTTCTTTGTAGTCTGTTTAACTCATGTTTAGAAAATAAAGTTCTGTGTCTACTGATTTTTCAGATTTTTGTGTCTTGAATGGATCCAGTCTAGTTTGTAACTTTACTGCAAGCCAATAAGGTTGCCTTTGCCACAGGTGATTTCTTCCTATATCACCATACTCCTAATTAATATGATGTAATTTTGAAGTATTACCTTTATAACTAAGAAAACACAGCAGCAGCGAACATAGATAATTTTGTTTCTACAGTGTTTATTTAATAATATTTTAGTTAATTATAATTTGGGAAAAGCTAGCTTGCCTGCAAGCAGAATTCTACTCATCTGTATGATTTAATTAATAATTATATCAGGATCCCTATGTAATAACATTATGCAACCACATTTGTGTGTAAATGACTCCCTTACAACTGACACTTTAACACTGATAGCCTCAGGAAATAAGAGCGATTTTCTGTATTTTCAGCAGCCTTGCTTTTTGCTAAGCTCAGAAACCTATTTCCCCCTCTTGCTGAAGATGATAGGTGTTTTGCCAGAGACTGCTGTGGGTTCAAGGAAAACAGCTTGAATCAATGTATATAGCCCCGGTTTGGAAATGTGGGGATGCTTTTTTTTGAGTGTCAAGAGCTGGCTGCATGCTATTTGTGCAGGGACTTAGCTCCTCTCTGTTCTAGCACCTGTGCCCCTGTCTGCATTACATTTTCTTGTTTTCTGTTAAGGCTTTATAGTCTTTGATAAACAGCAAGATTTTCTATGTATCTCTTTCACTTTAGTATTTACTTAATCTTTAATTACAGTAGCATCTGGATACTTGAATCTTTAGTCTGTGTAATCTTTTATGCATCCCTGACGCTATATGATAGCTAGGTAAAATTGGGGGTACAGGTGGGGCCTAGAGACCAGAAGACAAGAAGTGACTTGTCATATGTCACACGGGAGCTTTCCGTGGTGCAGGTCACTACCTCTGGTGCCTGAGCCTTAGCCCAAGCCAGCAGGTTGTCCTTCCTCTGCATAATCGTTCTGAAACATCCATTTCCAAGGTATTGTGTTTTCCACAGTGTGGAACAGAGTGCAAAACATGCAGCTGACAGATGTGTTACTATAATAATGATGCTGTCCTTTGGTCTTCAGAAGTATTAATAATAAATTCTCTCAGTAACTGGTTGAAACAGACCAAAAAGTATTTTTTCCACCACTTTAAATGTGTGTATGTGTGTACAGAGAAGTTACAGCACAGATCATTCACAGAAGTAGCCTGTTTTGCCTGTCTGTGTTTCAGATCTATTTTTATGTACTGCTTTCTTTTCAAGGTCCTGAATAGCACTACTTTTTTGTGGAATTGTGCATATCCTGAATCTTAGATTTCTAATGTATCTAAATTTGTACCCTTCCTAATGAAAGCATAACAAATAAGCATTCTTTAGAGACCTGGCACATTATGGATGTAAAACCAAATGAGATACAGCCAGGCTTAGAATGTTAAAATTTATGATATAATGCTTGGTGCTTATATACCAAGAAATAAAAGCTAACTTTCCTTTGGATTTTTGGCTCATAGCATTTTTCCCCTTATATTATCATATAAAATATTTTAATCTAACTCCCATGATGATAGGATAATTGGTATTTTGAAAATTAATATTTAATATTTCAATTTGTTCTGTGTTCTGGATTTATTTGTGAGCTATGAAACAAAAAGGAACATAGTGGTGTAAAGATTATTAAAGCTGAAAGAATTTTCAGCTTCCTGCCTTTTCCTACAGTTACAGCAAGTACTTAGGCTGGGTCCTGGACTGTTTGCAGAACAGAGTCCAAAATAGATAATGGGGAAAGCTTAAAACAAGCAAACAAACAAAAAACCCCAAACCAAACCCCACCATCCTTTCTACTTTTCTGGCTTATTTTTCAGCTATCATAATATTACGGAAGAACATCAAAATTAGAAGAATCCATCTAACATTTGGGGTGTACCTCCAAACTGGAAATGATGCAAAAGGAGATGAGCTCCAGTGCAGCAGTATTCACTTTTTCAGTCTTGTTTCTTCTCTGTGCAGCCCCATGTGGTTTAAGGCTGTGCAGGCATGGAGCAAGCATGGAGTCACCATGGGACAGCTTTATGTGTCCCTCCTCTCATTCCCAAGCTTTTTGAACCACTTCTAAGACTCCTGTTGCCTTAAGAGTAGCTGCTCTTTATTCCTGGGTACATAGTGTACTTGGAGCTATCTAGCATCAATATACATTATTCAGACTTTATATAATGGCAAGCAACCAGCACATACGTAATCATAAGATCAAAGAGACTCGGAAAACAGCAGAAAAGGAGCTACTTCCTCATTAAATTTAGAGATAAGGACACAGGCAGAAGTTGAAATAAACTTTTTTCGTTAGGGAAAAAAAATTATTGGGGCCAGAGGATCCCAACTGCTTGCCTAATACTGCTAGGCTTTAAAGTGCTTGCAGGGCTTGTGTTCTGCGCACCTATTTCATTTATAACGCGCCTTCCTTGGGGAAGATAATGTCTGTGAGAAGGGGCAATGTGACCCAGAAACAAGGCAGTTCTGGTCTTGGGAGAGTTGGGAGAACATTGTGAGCTCTGTGACCAAGTAGTTTTGTGAGTCTTGGCAAGTGAATTCTCCTCTTTGTTTCTCAGAGCTTTGCCTAACTAGGCAGAGCAGGCAGCACCAGTTACTGGCACAGTTAATAGTGCCAGTGCAGCACTATATACTACACAATATAGTGCCTAGTACAGCATATCCCTAGTTGAAAAAGGCCTCAGTGCCAGAGCTAGCCCGTGTTGTAAGCAGTGCGAAACACTCTGGATGCTGAAAATCCTCAGGAAAAGCAGAATCAGACTATGTTACCCCACCAGATTTCTTCGTCAAGCAACAGAATTGGGTCGTCTAAATTTGAATGCAGTGTCTCATCTGGTGAGATCTCATTGCTATTAGCTAGCTAGTAGGTAGCACTTGCTATACTGCATTAGTAAGTTTGCGTCAGGATGGGAATGAGGGCTTACTCTGTCTCTTCTGTTTTTCTGGGTATGAGGCAGTGGGCTACGGATTCTTGGTCAGATCTTGGTTCTGCTTCTCGTTACCGTCTCGGATATCTGAGTAGCAGTAATGCCCAGCGTGCCATGGGGATGAAGTCTGCTGGTAGACCTTGGGAGGGAACTCAGCACTGTGTGCTTGGTCCAGAGTCCAGCAGGATGTTGCCCCCCACATGAGAAAGGGAGCCGAGCCTGGCAGCCATAACAGCATTGGCCAAGGAGCTTGGCCATGAGCACGGAGCTTTTGCTTGGGCCACCGCAGCAGTAACTCTGCCAGGGCCGCCTGCTTAGGCTGCCTCATTGCTCACTGAGCGTCTTGCTTGGGATTTAGGCAGAATTTAAGCTGTTAGGCTGCAACCCAGGTTGTACACTCCCCTTTTTGTAGGGAAGAGACTGTTACTGTGCGTATGGCTCTTGCTTAGGAAAACCAGCTCATGTCTAACACCCTCGGGACAGTTGCGAAACAATGGCTGATCTGTTGGGGAGCACAGAGTGTCTTCGCATGCTATAAGTAGAAGCTCTTGGCCAGTAGTCTCAGCATTTTCTCCTTCTTCTGCCTGCCCCAGAACTGGCTTGGCCTTAGGGGATTGGAGGAATCAGGAGCAGCTCTGCCCAGCTGCTCCGCGCCTGATTCCTTGCCTTCCATGCCTGGGACCAGTTTGAAGAGTTTTCATCTATCTCTATGATAGTTGCTCTTCCTTTTTCTTTTTTTCCTTCTTTTTTTTTCTTTTTTTCCTTCTTTTTTTTTCTTTTTTTCCTTCTTTTTTTTTCTTTTTTCCTTCTTTTTTTTTTCTTTTTTTCCTTCTTTTTTTTTCTTTTTTCCTTCTTTTTTTTTCTTTTTTCCTTCTTTTTTTTTCTTTTTTTCCTTCTTTTTTTTCCTTCTTTTTTTTCCTTCTTTTTTTTTCTTTTTTTCCTTCTTTTTTTCCTTCTTTTTTTTCCTTCTTTTTTTTCCTTCTTTTTTTTCCTTCTTTTTTTTCCTTCTTTTTTTTCCTTCTTTTTTTTTTTTTGAGTACTTGAAGGAAAGAATGGACTTCAACTTTGGTTTGAAGGTTGAGCTACAGCCTGCACTTGTATGCCTAGGACTGAGAAAACAAGGCAGAAACAGTAGCTGAGGATGTATCACAATCTAGTAAAAAAAAATTATATACTAGACTCCTCATATTGAGCAAGTTTTTAAAGCCAACAGAATGTGCTTTATTTAATAGTAGGTATGAATATTGTATGGGATGGTAGGCAGTTTCAAACAGGCCTTTCTGGACAGATTGGAGCGTGACACAGCTTTGTGAATCAGAAAATCAACAATTAAAGTATTTAAAAAAAAAAGGTGATTAAACTTCAATTTCAAAACTTTGATCTTTTGACTGTTGCTCCCTAAATGGCAAAGGTTTATGGTGGTTAACTGTAGTGGAGAGGGGCAATGGGATAACTAAAAAAATGTTGTAAAGAATGTGCAACATTTTCTATGATTAAAGATTCTAATTCTATTCTCTCTGGTAAATATTTCAGATGTGTGTTTTTTATGGGTGTTTTGGTTACCCAAGAGAATGGAATTGTAGTTAAGCAACATTAAAAAATGCGTATTATGTACCTAGCAGGCCAGCGCTGTTGAATATATATAATTACATTTCCATAGCTTTTTTCCTTGAGTTCAGGATGTTAATAACTTCTGAATAATTAAGTATTTTGGATATTTTCTGTTGAAAGAAGCAAAAGATTTGTTAATGGCAAATGGAGAAATCAAACTGCAGTCCTAGAAGAGTCTTTGGCTTCCTTTTTTACAACTGAATTCATTCTTATATTATCTAGGACCTGTACATTACCTTGTCTCTGTTTTCGCCTTTCCAGGGCAGTCAGCACTGTTGGTAGATATTTCGGGAATATTCAAAGGGAGATCTCCCAAGTTGAGCAGATGTTACATTAATTTAGGAGAACAATTTGAGATTAATCACACACAGAAATTTGGACTTAGTCATATGGAAAAGTCCATATGACATCACTTATGTATCTTTGATGCTTACATTGACTGTATGCAAGTATTATATCCTCCAAGCCAGCTCTCTTTCCACAGTTATTAAAAGAATGGCAACATAGAGCTAAGTTTTCATTGCAGACTATGTTGTCTAAATACAACAAAAAAGCTGAAGTCTAATCATAATCTAAACTATATGAGAACATATTATTGAACATAATGGAAACTCCCATTACCCCACCCAAAGTAAAACTTCTAAAACATGCAACATGCCGAATTCAAATTATCATGTTTGCCTTATGAAGATAACATTTGCATGAAGTTCAACACACTGTCAGTAATATTTAAATGGACTAATAACAGTGATAATGCTTCATAGTTTTTGTGGAGTATAAAGGTACTGAGTATCTAATGCAGTAATCAGTATGCATCACTCTGTGATGTGATTGAAGCCCAAATGTATGCAGGAAGGACTTTCTGAAGATGACTGGGTGACCTCTTCAACACTGAAAAAAGATACAGCTGTTGCGCAAGAGAGGGTCTCTTGTGCGCATGTGGAAGGAACAGGCATCAGAAAAGCTAGCCTAGACACCCTGTGGCAGCAGGACTAAATATCCTGCACCGAGGCATCTCAGGCTTGACACTGTTGTAGGTATCGCCTTGAACACTGCCCCAGTTGGGCCCCTTTTCTCATTTTTGTCTATTCTAGGTCTCTAAACTGATTGCTGTCCTACTTGACACTGGAGAAAAATGCATTCCATCATACAAGATGATTAAATGCACTTCTACCTCTCTAAGCAGTATTCTAGTATATGAATTTAAGGGGATTGTCAGGAAAGCCTTACATTTTGTTATTGTCAGATAAATTTCCACACTTCTATGTCTTCATAAATGTAGCTTAAGATACCTCTTGGACTCACTGACTGTTTGATTATATAAACAGAATCATTTTAATGGTCCTTCAAATAAGAAATAGCTAAGGGTTTATTTCTATAAGAGATTTACATTCCTTGCCCAGATGTTATTGATTCTTTACTAATTTGCATGGAAGTAACAAGCTCTGTGTTTGTCAGCCCCAAATAGCCAGAGAATGAGGGTTAGAGTGTGTTTTTATTAAAAGAGGATACCTTTAATAAAAGTACATTTTTTTTCTGAAAAAAATGATGCTTGTGTATGCTTGAGAGATACTTAATAAAAGAACACTGCGAAACTATGTCTGGGAGATGATTAATGCAAGCCCTAAGGCTTATTTCTGTATGTTAAAAGTAAAACCGCATTTCTTGAAAACGCATTATTCTGTCTTGGTGGTGAGACTATTCACAAAGTGGTTGTTGGTAATTTTTTGTCGAAGCAATTTGAAATGAGAGAATTTTGAAGCTCACCAGAAGTGCTTTTATGTAATTGAATTTGAGAGATTGTATTTATTCCTGTATGACAACAACATCCATGTATTTGGAGTTCATGGAGCTGTGTGTTTGTCTCATAATGGCATGACCAGATTCGTCACGTTAAGTGTTGCGAGATCATTCAGCAAATGACTGCAAGTTTAAGAGTTGCAAAAGCAACGTGTAACTTCAAGAGTAATTTTGTATACTGGTACATCTGGATATTATGAGTAATCTGTGCACTTGTGAGTGATTTGCTACAGCTTACACTGTTTAAAGACGATGAAAAATGTCTGCATGCGTATCAAACAAGGGCATGCTGGTTTGGTTTTTTTTTACTGACACTCTTACTGTCATTATCTAATATATACTGTATTTTCAGTGGTGGTGTGGAGCCTAGACATACATATCCTTGAGCTGAGATACGTACTTCTGGGATATAAAAAATAATATAGGGTTGTTCTAAAGCAAAAAAAACCCCAACAAAAATCCCCACAATAAGTTCCAATCTCTGCTATTACTTAAGCAGTAATATTTTACCCTGTTTCTAAGACGTGGTATTTACTCTGTTGTATTAAAATCAAATTTCCTTTTGTTAGGGGGTGATGTGTGTAGAAATCCATCCAGTGGAAAAAAATGCAGTTAATTATAATTACTGTTCTGTCTGCCTTTGTTGGCAGAACAGTTAGTGTCCACAGGGTATCATGTGTCCTCTACATACAAAGTAGAACTATATGTATATATATTGTGTAATCCTATTCACTCTCACTGTGAAACAGGTGACTGCTGACTGGTTCTTGTGTTTTTATCTCACTTTGTTCACTGGCAGACAATATAAAAAAATGCACTTGATGTAGCTGGCCTGAAATGCTGAACATCATGAACCATGCAATTCTGAAGTAAAATATAAAATTGAGTATTTTTGTAACTTGCATTGAGGTTTTTATCACTTTAGGTTTCTGGTAAGATTTGTTTTTCCCCCAAGCTTTTCTCTGTATTCAGGATGGCTAGAATTTTATATGTACTGGTGTGTGCTTTGAACATACCATGCCAATGTATGCTACAGATATGCTTTGTTTCTTTTATCAGTTTTAAATGAAAGCAGAAAAAGAGTATCTTGAAATCAAATTATTTTTCAGGAAAAAAATTTAAATGAATCTGTGGCTTTCTAGTATATCCCTTTCCTGTTTTTCATTTCAAAAGGGTCTAAATTTCATATAGGCATTTGTTTCTGGAAGCTGTAATAGAAGTAAACTCCCCTGTATTGTAAAACTAGAAAACTGAATGTTGGTAAAAACCACTAGCTGTCCTACTCTGTCCTATATATATACACAGATGAAATATTGAGTTTCCCTTGACTCAGAAGTGAAGATAAACGAAGTGGAGAAAATAATAATTTCTCTGTAATCTTTCAACACACTTGGTTTACTTTATAACTAGAACTCAATGAAATATTTGAAGTGGGTTCCAGGCAGTTTGGATCAGAATGAAAATGCATGCAAAATTTCTGTAAATTTAAGCTACCACGTCTTATTCTTGTTCTTAATTAGTCCTTTCAGGTTCTCTAACTCCCGAGGGAAATCTTAGTTTATCCTGCTGAGTATTTGTAAAATTAATTAGGCCTTTATGATTTGACCTTCTTTGTTGAAATTCAGTTAACTGAAGCTGTCATGAGTAATTATAGATGTAGATATGTAAGAAGCAAAAGAAAAGCATTTATCTTTGCCACTTTATTGTTGGATGTTTTACCTCTATCAAAAGCAAAAGATACTTGGTTTTGATTTACGTTGTGTAGTTTGTGGTATGATAAAAATTCAGGCAGCATTAAGACTATTAAAGCAAGTTTTATTCAAGCTCTGGAGACGAGAGAATAGGGGGAAGCATGAATTTCAAAGAAAGACAGACAGGCTTTCTTCATCCACCCAAATGTTAAAGCCTAATTCCATGTTGGTGTGATACAACAAATCCTGCCAAAGTTGTGCTCTTTGTTGCAGTGTCAGACCAGGATGAAAATAAGAATCCTTCTTGGGAAATTTTGGTGCAAAGTAAATAAGAGTAACCTGAACTCCATCAGCTAGCTGAGGAAATGTCTTCTAAAATAAAGTGTAAATAGATTGCAACTTCCTATTGTAGATCGCTATTTCTGATGCTATGCCATTCTGTATTTTAATTATTTTTAATAAGAATTTTCAATTCATTTTTTGCCAGAACTGTGCGAGTGGAAAGATGTTGCTTCAGTCCATGCACATCCTAACTTATTGCAAGGCTCTTTATTTTTGTATTAAATTATAATTTGTGGGGTACTGTAATCATGCTGCTACTTTCAGAATCGTCTGTGTTCTAAACACCTTAGGTGCAAATTATGCCTTTGTTTATTCATTTACTCATAAATCCCTGGTCAGGACAGAGCACAAAATGATCTCTCCCCTAAAGATATTTTGAGATGTTGGATGAATGTAGTAACATCATGTGGATGCATCTTCATTGCTGGTTTTAATTAGTTAAGATACTACAGTCTCTCCTGAAAAATCTGATCAATTTGAATGAGTAGGAACTCATGGCTTTAGAGAGATCTTGAGCTATTATTTGTGGCTATTTAAGATTGAAGGTAGCTGTGAGGACTCCATCACTGTAAGATGGATACCACATCACTGACTTAAATTGTAGTGTATCAGTGTTACCTGTTTTCACCTGGCATTCATTTCTGCAGCAGATTTCAATGCCTTGTGGGTGGTCTTACCCATTTTGTTAACCCTAAACTGCTTTCTATTTAGAGGAAAGCTTTCGCATGCACCTTCTCTTAAGTAGAGCATTTTGTGACCTCTTCTCTTACACATCTGTATCTTGTGGTTTCAGCTTGGATGAAATTGCTATTTGTGTGATCTACTCAGGGAATGTTTTCATTCTGTGCTCAAAAGATGATCAAATGAGTGAGTCAGTGAGGTGCATAGTACAAAATGGAAAGCAATATCCTTAGAGTACATAAAAACAGGACAAAGGCTAATTTCATGGTTGCTGTAGTAGAATAGCAGAAGCAATGAAGTCTAGTTATAGAAAGATTTGTTGGATTTCAAGATACTTTATGTAGTTCTTCATTTTGTAAAAAGTATGACATTAATTTCTAGTAGACCATTTCATGTCCATGCCTGTCTTCCTTTGTAACGATTAGCCTTGTTGTTAAGCTGGTGGATGTGTGTATAATGTATGCTTGAGTCAAAGAGGTTAAACTGTCCTAATTCCAACCTCATTAAAATGTTTATCATGTAATACTAGCCTTTGGATGGACAATAAGTAGACTCAAACTATTGTGTGTTTCCCTTTCCACTGTGGACTTCCCCAAGTGGTGTGGGGCAGAAAGAGAGGGTGGCATGTGGTAAGGTTTGTGTGTTACGGACCTGACTGTAACACTTACAGAAAGCAGATAGTTCCCCAATCAAACTTAATTCACTATATCTCCTAAGACATATCATACAAGCTGCTACTTTACACAGTTTCTTAAATATAAAGCTTGTTTTGGCTGACACTTACTAAGGTGTGAAAAGCAGTTGCATGAACTCCTCAGAAAAGGATGAATGATCCCTAACGGTCACATGAAAAGAAGGAACGTCAAAGTTTATTGAGTAAGAAAACATGAGCATGTGTGGTCTTCCCATGTCCTCTTACATTCTCCCCCCTTGAGCATTTCTGATGTACTGTGAAAGATGTGGGAGCTGTGTTCAGTAGGTGTACAGCTCCTATAGCTGTTAGCCTGAATGCTTATTAAACAGCAGCTCTGTAACACAGAGAAACCTCACTTAGACAGGTGAAATAAATATAGTATGCACCAAAGAATGAGTCTGAAATACTTTGTAGATATTGTACTTCAAAGGTCCTGCAGGCTAACACATTCAGGCTGACACATACTGCATAGACTGAATAAGTAAAAAGATTCTTGGAATAAGAGAGGGGCTAAATGGATGGTAATAGGATATGAATTAATGGGTTTCAATTGAAGCAAGGGTACACATTGGGAAGCACCCTTAAACACTGAGGGTAGTGAGACCTTGCAGTGCTTACCCACAAAGACTTCAGGATCTCCATTTCTAAAAGTGTTTAAGAATAAGGAAATATTCACTAGGAGCTATATAGATGTAAGTGATTCTGCCTTGGAGGGAGGTATGAACGAAATGATCTCATGTAGACCCTTCCTTGCCCGATTTACCATAACTCTTCATGTGTAACCTAGGGTGACTGGGCACCTGATACACATGTCCTCAACAAGTAGAAATTTCTCTGTCCCAGTGTGTTATGTGAAGCACCAGGACAGACATCTCAGCTGCCCTGATCTTTGCTTCTGTTGCTCAAAGCACTTTTTAGTCACCTGTTCTTTAGTAGGACAAAAGACAGGAGGTAGGACGCTGAAGATTACTGAGAGAATTAGTATTAAAAAGTTGTTTGAAATTCCATGTTTTGAATTTTGAGTAAAATCAATCTTTTAATTAAAAAAATAAGAAAAATATGGGTGAATACAAGATGCCCAGATACTGTATGGCCATATTACTTGGGAAAAAACAGTACCAAATTTTGACCGTAACTACATATTTTTATAATTAATATCCTTTTGTCTGTCAGCCACAAAAGCTTAGAGTTTAGTTTAATGAAATACAAAGATCTATGAACACTTAAGGAAACATTTAATTTAGTCTCTTGTTTTGCATTATCTTTTCATTCTTAATACATCTGCAGCAACTAAGGTTGCAAGTAATTGCAGCCAAGGCTCCAGGTAGTAAAATGTCTTGATATTGAAAATTAGCCAGATGATGTTTTAAGGCATCCAGTACCAAATGAATGGCAATGTTTTTTCATCTAACCACTGTGAGAAACAGAACCATGCCTTGATCCTTTCTTTAACCTGTGAAGTACAAGCAGTATTTCACTGTATTCTGAAACACACTGGTAAGATGTAAATCATGGTTGTATCGTGATATAACTTCGTAATTTCAGTGATCATTAGGCATGGAGACTGTTAGTAATCTGTGGACTGGCCTTTCCTAGGCAGTTAGTCCCTCTAGTCCAGGCCAAGAACTAATGATGGTTGTTGTCAACTGGCTGCTTATAGGAGCTTTCAGCAGTGCGTAACCGCTGAGTATCTCCACTGTATCACAATACAGACGTTTTTAAAAGTTCAGAATTGTTCTCTTATTTAAAGTATCTGCTATTTTATATAAAAAAATAAAAAAAGAAAAATATTCTCTAATGGCCCAAATCCCCATTGTGCCTGTGTATTGGTCTAAGTGAATTTAATTTCCTTAACATGTTCTAAGGTATCCCTGTTGCATATGTAAGGAATTGGGGGAGAGAGGAGTTGTGCTTTTTCTGAATCAAGAGTGAGTCTTGTATTGAGGAAACCTAGAGAAACTCACCCTCATGGTCTAATGGACCTAATCTGGACATTTGGTTAGCCTGTACTCTGACCCTTCTTAGGATGCACGTCTAGATGCAGCCAGAGTGGTCTTCCCGTGTGCAGGTGTTTTTGTTCTTGGGGGTTTTGTTTGTTTGTTTGTTTGTTTGGGTTTTTTTGTTTGGTTGGGGGGTGGTGGTGGTGTTTTTGTTTGTTTGTTGGTTTTTTTTTTTTAAGGAAAAAAAGGCATGACTTTTATTTCTGCTATGAACTTTTTTCCCCTCTGGAATTTAATAGACTCAGGATTTTTAGGTGATAAGACCTATGGAGCCCTTAAGGCTTGGCATCTGAACAGCTACTGCTACTTTTTTCAGTACAACAGAGCTTTCATTGTTTCTTTTCATAATAAAGATGCCAATAATGAATGAAGTTATTTTATGCACATTGTTCTTGGTGCTGTGTATGTATTCTTTCTTCCTCCACATTTTTTGTCTTATGATATATTTTTACATTTTTTGAGAAGGTTAGAATTATGCAGTTAATCATGTTACAATATATGAGAATAAAAGTCTATAATAGATGTAAATACTAAATCTGTTTCAGAATATGATAGCTTGTTCTTCCTGATGATAAAATTATATTAAAATCTCTCATAGAACACCAACCTGAATTCAGTGTTAAGGCACCTTTACTGAGTTGCTTTATTGTACTGAGCAAAAGAGGACATTACAGAAAATAGAGGAAATAATACATTAATTTTTTTTTTAGTATGTTGTGTGAGTCAGGCTGTATGTTTCACTGACTTTTAGACACAGTGTTTGCCAGGATTTTACAGTATTTCATACTTTATCCATCTAAAGAAATACACGATTTACCTAGTTTATCCATAAGAACGAACAAAATGAGGATTGACCCAATGTATTCAAACTGAGAGACATGCAAAGCATAAGATTACTAACACTAGTTTTAATTGCAATGTATAGTTTTATTACAGTGATGCTAAAGCTTTTCCTGGGATTGCATTTATCACAGGGCTATAAGAGACAAGTTGTGTGAACTTTCTGCTGGACACTGATACAGCATGCTCACGGGTCTTGAGTGTTTTCTGACGGTACTATTCTAAAGGAGGACAGTCCATTTGTTTACTCTGCTGCAGCAGAGGTGACAGTTTATAGATTCATGGCACACATTAAGGAAACCTGATCACGCATGCAGTGACTTGGGGATCTCTGTAAAAGTCTCAGTCCAAATAGCAAATGTCCGAATCCTGTTCTGCTTCCTTAGAGCTGAGTTGTTAAATTGATTGTTTTTTGCTGCTGAATTTGCTGAGCTTTTGTCTTGCAGTGGTCAGTGACACAAATATTAAGTGGCATATGCGAATGAATAGCCATAGCTTTTCTGTCTCATTGGACATGGAAATCAAAACAAGATGGAGCAGGAAAACTGCATCTTCACTGCAGTCTCATCACCTCAGGTAGTGCCCGATGTTAGAGCTAATTCAGGTATCCCTGTTTGCAAAGTAGCAGAAATTGCATGAAATTTAGTGTCAGTGCACCAAAGCGTTTATTGGCATCGCTTTGTGGGGGGGTCTGTGCTACCCTGCATGCACGGTTGGTACTGTCTACCCTGTTAAAAGTCAGCTGGAACTGCTCTCAGTGTAGTGTTGATGAACGCGAAGCAAGGTGTGTAGCCTCCACCTATCAATATGCTCAATTCTTCTGTGTCCCAGTGTGCTTGAGAGAGGCTAATCTAGCAGGCAAGGGGAGTGCTGTCATGGCAAGGCATAACTTCAGGTAGGACAGTCCTTGTGGACGCTTGAGGTGAAGCCAGGCTTCAGCCAGCCATGTTTTCACTGCTGGGAAAGGGGAGAAGTCGTAACTTCCTTGGAATGGATACATTCCCGCATGCTGTCCTAATAATTAAGGACAAAGATGTTATACTAGGTTTAAAATAAATTCCTCCTCATAGAAGAAGTTTTCATATTTATTGAATAGGCCTGTATTTATGAAAAACAACAGTCTTAAACTTGCAGCTTCTGTTTGTGAAAGTTTTGGCAGCAGCGTGCTGCCAGTAACTGCACTTACCCATCTGGCTACCTTCCTTTAGAAAGGGTAAGAAGGTGTCACTGCTTCTTCCTAAAAGAGTTAGGTTGTGTTGTACTAGTTTATGCATCCTTCTGAGCTGTGCTGCTATTGGAATATACTCTTATTGAGTGTGCACCCCACTGTTACTCAGCCAAAGCTTGTAGTGCCATCTACTTGATACAGTGACAGATCCTAAATTTAGGAGCTAAAGCAGACTCTAGTCAGAGTGAGACACAAAGATTGCTAGGATAAGGATCTTGGCATATTCATTGCAGGTTTGCGTTCTGGGCTGTAAGACTTGCATTTGATGGCTTCAGATTTGGCAGATGACATTTATAGAAGCAGTGAACATCAGGGTGAAGTAGTGTGACTCATGATCCAACCTGAGGCTTTGGGGGAAGATGGCAGGACTGTTTGAAAGAGAAGCCGTATGTTGCTGCTGTGACTTCCGCTCTGCACAACTCTCTCCGGTAACGTCATTACTTCAGTGTCACCCGGTGAAAGCAAATTAAGCTGGGTTATTCTCAAATTCCCAGTACAACTCTTCCCTTTAGCAGGAGTATTATGATCAGTTGATGTGACTCTTCATGCCAGTTGGCTGTCATGTGAGCAAAAGTTACTCTCAGCAAAGTTAAACTTCCGTGTAATATATTTGAATCATCCCAGTCTTGTGTTATTTTTTAAAAAAAGTCAAAAACCAAACAAAAACCCCACAAAAACTTCCCAAATATTTTTCTTTTTGCACGAAGGGTATTTTTTCCATCTTAAGTCACAATAATTTTGAACAGCTGGTAGTAGTTACAAATCTAGTGGTACATCCCACCCTTGGCTGATAGCTGGTGATGAATGTTGCCAGGACACTGCAACAGAGCAGTCTTCATGATGTTTCCCAAATAGCTGGCCAGACAAGTTGTGCTCTGCTTTTTTGACAAGCTAGGTAGT
Organism: Gymnogyps californianus; assembly: GCF_018139145.2. Lineage (NCBI taxonomy): Eukaryota > Metazoa > Chordata > Aves > Accipitriformes > Cathartidae > Gymnogyps > Gymnogyps californianus. The sequence goes on along the minus strand of NC_059472.1, from coordinate 118,855,330 downwards.
AGCTCCATTTTTTCAAAGGTGCTTAAAGCCTGCTGATTAGATGTCCTGGTTTCGGCTGGGATAGAGTTAACTCTTCTTAGTAGCTGGTACAGTGCTGTGTTTTGGATTTAGTGTGAGAAGACTGTTGATAACACACTGACGTTTTAGTTGTTGCTAAGTAGCGCTTCTCTTAAGTTAAGGATTTTTCAGTTTCCCATGCTCTGCCAGCAAGCAGCTGTACAAGAAGCTGGGAGGAAGCATAGCCAGGGCAGCTGACCCGAACTAGCCAAAGGGATATTCCATACCATGGAACGTCATGCTCAGTATATAAACAGGGGGGAGTTGGGCAGGAGGCACGGATTGCTGCTGGGGCATAGGTCAGCGGCTGGTGAGCAATTGCATTGTGCATCACTGGGGGTCCCGTCCCCCCCCTTTTTTGTTATAGTCCTTTTCATTACTATTATTATTAGATTTCATTATTATTATTGTTAGTATTATATTTTACTTTAGTTATTAAACTGTTCTTATCTCAGCCCACGAGTTCTGCCTTCTTTCCCGATTCTCCTCCCCATCCCACTGGGAGTGGCGGGGGGCGCAGGGAGTGAGGGAGTGGCTGCATGGTGCTTGGCTGCTGACTGGGGTTAAACCATGACATTAGAGTACGAGTTACAGGTGGTCTATACTTGTATAATTTGGACCATAAGAAATCGGACTGTCCTATAGAGCATATAAATAGTATCTGGGTTAATTTTGTATATGTTACTAGTTACTTAAAATAGGAAACTTTGGTTTTAAAACATTAAGTTAAATAAACTTATTTTTCCCTACTTAGAGATCCTTTGAAGAATCTTGTGAGTTACAAGCCATAGTTTGGGTCACAGTCTCGAAGTTCACAAGTTATGTTTTTCTGAGTACCACATCACTGTGGTATTTGAATATTTTTCTGATACTTGAAAGGAAAGGAAGTACAGTCTTTCCTTCTTCTCCATTTATAATTGATTTGTTTATAAGGAAAGTTTCATTCAAAAGCTGAGTAAAAGTCTGACCAATGCATCGAAACAGCTGAGCTACTGTGAGACTGTAGGAACTGGTCAAGTGAATTTTGCCCCTTGATTCGGTAGGGGTTGGTACAGCGTTGCTCCTCATGTCATGCAGAAGATCCGAGCTCAAGCTGGCTGTCTTTTCCTGTTTCTGGATACACTCCTCCTTATACTCAAGAAGCTTGCATGTTCAAAATTCAGAAAAAAATCCACAACAGATTGTGTCAAGCTTTGATTTGGCCTACGTAGTGCTTTAGTGTTTTTCAGTCAGATGTGTTTTTTTCACTGGGAGACAGACACTAGCAGTAAGAGGCAGCTATTCTTGCAAGACATCAAGAAACCAGGACCTGCTGGGGAGCGTCTTTCCCTTCTCTTCTAGGGCTCTGTGTCAGGAGCTGAGCGGGAGGGTCTGCATCTCAGTGGGTTTCTTATGCTTTTTCTGGCTGGGATGGGGACCTTCAGCTGTCTAAAGGAGATCTGAAGAACTTCAGTGGGATATTACATGACTGGTTCTTTTCTTCTTTTTGCTTTGATATTAAGGTTTTTCAGACATAGTCCTTCATTACAAAGGGGCAGGATGGAAGAGGGTTGTAAGAGATCTGTTGTACTTGCCGCAGCCTGGAGATGATTTGGGAAATGCTTTCCTTGCTTCTGGGACAGTAGGTGGAGCTGTTTATTACACACTTGAAACCTGCTCCTTTAAAAATGAAAAATTCAAAAATGTGGTTGAGAAACAGTTTTCATTTGCACTGATCTAGTGCCGTGTCCTAGCATCCCTAAGATTGCTAATTCCTTAAAGATCTATCAGTTTAGAAAGAAGATGTGAGTAAACTGGTTTTGTAAAAATACTACAACTGCTTGGATGCTGCTTTATCTGTCCAGTCTTTATTCTGGCATTCATGTAATTTTCCATACTGATCAAATGGAGCAGTTCTGTCCTGCTGTTCTGCATGTGACTCTTCCGGTTTTCTGCCTTCTTTTTGTAAGATTACACAGATGTTTGGAATTAAAACATCTATATTTCTAATGTGATTCATTTTGTTATCATAGAACAATTTTATATTGGTTATGTCACAGTGGTAGGGTTGTTAATTTACCTTTTTTGTTTGCTTTACCATTATAAATGAATTTTTAAGCAGAGTCCTTTTGAGGAAGATACAGAAACCAACATTCTTCTCAGTACCTCCATTTTGCAAAAGCGATGGAAGTTGGTATTTCCTGCACAGAACAAATAGAGATCCAAGTAACAACAAAACTACATTTAGGCTGGCTTGCCAAGTGTTCCTTGGCATACAGGGGCTCAGTTTGATTGACATGAGATGGAGGAGCTTAGGCTCAGGAAGGATAGACCTGTTTGTATTTTAACCTTGCTTTTCAGTTCTTTCTCTGAATGAAGATCAGGTAGATCCAAGGAGGTAATACTGTTACAGAGGGTGGTCTCAGAGTTTTCTCTGAGAACTTGCATAACTTGCAAAGGCTCCCGGCTCCGTCCCTGTTTGATGAGCTGCTGTGTGCACTATAGGCCTGTTACAGGTTTTCTAGGAGAGCTTTCTCAATCCCTTCTGGTGGTGAAATCTCCTATAGCATTACAGTAAATCTGTCCAAAATGTAATGGATTGGCGTAATGGAAACTGATATTGTAACTGAATTTACATTTAATACTTCAACAGTTAAATTAAACATTTATGTTGCCTGCTTGCAAGCTCAAAAAGCAGTAAACATTACTGAATTAAGTCATAGAATACTTAGTAGTAATATATATTCTTGCTGTTTTCTTTTGCTAATGAAAGCCAATAAAATGGTAATTGCAGTATCTTTTGCCAATCTGTGCCTAATGATAACCTTTGATAAAATGAACTTCTTTCATATAACAGCCTTCTTTGCAGTGTTGGCAGGTGAGAAGATTCATAAAGTAAGCATATAATTTAATTTTCTGCAGCAGGTAATGTAGCAGAACATTATGGTACACAATCAAGAGCACAAGCAAAGTATTACTTGCAGTCTTTGTTTTCTTGGTGTTGTACAGGACCTCAGTTAACAAGTTTTATTGGTGAAATAATCAGGTTTACAGGAGAAATAATAAACAATAAACAGCAGTACGTCATTTGCAGAACCCCTGGGTTCTTGCTTAGTTAATTGTATACTCAGTAAAACTATTCTTGGAAACCAGAGGGATCTGCTTTTACAGTATTGTATAACTACAGACTGAAGTCAGGAATCTGAGGCTTAAAAAAAAAAGAAAAATAGCAGCAGCAGCTCAGCATCTCATTTTAAACAATCTGAAATTGCCTAATGACTTCTAAAGTGAATTACTCAGTAATGAAAAAATAGCAGTACATCGTTCATTATTGCTATTATTCATCTTATCATCAGCTCTGGAAGACTTCAGGATGTTCCATGAATACAGGGTCATATTTTATTCCAGTCATCTGAAAGCTCCTGTGTAGGTGTTGTGCCCTTCTGTAAGTCAGTGATAGTAGATTACTTATTTCTGAAATACTTCTGGTGTTTTATTGGAATGTGGTTATTTTCATATAAGAAGAATTTCCTGCAGGCATATCCCCTTTGATTTTGAAAATCTGAGCAAAACATTTGGCCACAGCTTTGGTAGTTTATACTTCTACGAGGAAAACAAATCGAGCTGCTTTATGGAGAAAGCTTTGGAAAACATAGTTAGAACCAAACCCATTCAGTCATGTTCGCTGAATTTGCAGAAAAGCTGAAATGATGCTTTGGAGGTGTAAACTATCCCATTTATATCAATTCAGATGGCAGTAAGGATGCTGTTAGTATTAACTGTTTTTTTGGTCATCAAAATGTGTAGGGAAGGAGAGGAAGTAGCCTGTTACTAGGATTTGAAATGAAAGTGAAGTTTCCTTGTGAAATGCCTAGCAATTCAATTTTGGTCACTTCCTTTTGGTCTTCTGTAACATGCATGACTGAACTTGCCAGTGAATAAGGACAGCTAAAGTGCTCCTTACAGATGGGAGAACAGTAATTAATAAAAACAAAATTTTGTGCAGAGATATCAGGAGGAGGAAGCTTTCCAGAGAGTCTTTGAGTGAGTGTGCTATCTAAAGAGGAGGATGGAAAAGGAGCACTCTGGGAAGATAAAGTCAGTTAATGACTGCAAAATAAATTTTTTGCATTGGCTTTTTTTTTTTTTTTTGGAAGAGTTTAGGGGCGTTTTCACATCAGTCTTTCACTGTGTGAGGGCCTGCCTTAATTGGAAGTGTCAAGAGTAAGTTTTAGACTAAATCAGTAAAAAGAAGAGAAATTAGTCTCCGGGACCAGATGGCAATTGCTCACAGGTTCCACAGGAACTCAAAAATGAAATCGTTGAACCGTGATATGAAAACTGTCTCCTAAATTGTTCTTGGTACCAGGAAAATGGACGGATTTGATATGTGATGCTCGTTTCTAAAAGGGGATGCAGGAACGGGGAAACTGCACGCCAGGAAGGCTGACTTCTATACTGAATGCATGACAAAGTTGATAAATAAAATAGTCATACTCACACCAGGAATACTGGGGAGGAATCAACATGATTTTGGAAAGCAAAGTCACTCCTTGCAAATGGAGCAGAGGGCCTTGAAGGAGCCAAGAGACATGTGAATTAGGGTGATCAAGTTGCCGTACTACACTACGATTTAAAAAGTTTTCAATGAGTTCCCTCAGTGGAGGCTCTTGAGGAAATGAAGCTGTTGAGCAATTTCATGGATTAAATAATGATTTTTAAAAATTGGGGCAGGGAGAAAAATAGGACTAAATGATCACTTTCCTTAGTACGAGATTCTTAGTGGATTTCCTTTAAAAACTCTGTTATTACTATTCTGGAAAAAGAATAAATAATGAAATGATCAAGTTTGAGAAAAGTTGCACAGAGACTTCTGATCCTTAGTGACAAGGCGGCAAAGCAGCATGTGAGACTAAGTGTTGATAAGTTCAATTTTCTTATACACATACGTATATGCATCTGTACAAATACACCAATTTTACCATATGTAATATATACCCTAAAATACACCTATGCAGCAGTGGGATCTGTTGAGAAAAGAGATCTTGACGTCAGTAGTGATAAATTCTTTTTGCTCACACAAACTCTGTAGTTGGTGGTGATCAAAATACAAGTAGAACATCTAAGAACTAGTGTGAAAGGAGTAACAAATTCTGAGTGTATAGTATGCCAGCATCTTGGATGGCGTGGCAGTTCTGGTCTTTACCTAGAAGACTGATAGAACTGAAAAGACACAAAGAAGGGCAACAAATACGATCAGAGATGCAGAATGGCTTTTGTCAGGGAGATTGGGAGCAGCACTTCTCGAATTGTTGGTTGCAACCTGAAAAGGAGTTGTGGGACAGTTTGAAGGAGTTAAGAGTGTTTCAGGCTGGCCTGGAAACAGCAAGCAGCCTTTCCACTGCCAGCAGTAAAGAGGGTTCTGCATGGCCAGAAGTGAAGATGCTGCCCTCTTTCTCCACAGTGTCTGAAAACTCTCAAGCAGGGAAAGGCAACAGTCACAGCTGTTTGGATCAAATGCTTGGAAATGTCCTGAGCTGAAGAAGAGATGGATCTGTGACATCAGTCAGAAATTTTCCAAACCTTTTATTGAGAATACTTGTTCAGCAGTGTGAATTAAGCTAGCTGAGCTACAAGTGTCCTAATCTTTGTGTTTGGTTTGAACTGTTTTTTTCAGAAATACCTATAAATCATTTGACCTATTTGGTATAGTCATGTGAATTCTGCCTTAGAGGAATTTCAGGAGTTTTCATGGTAATTTGGCAAACAGTGCAGTAAGCAATGTGTGCCAATAAGCCCTGCCTTAATGTTACTCCATTGTTTCTATGCTGAATTCATAACTGCTAACTCATGCCTAATGGTGCTAATGTCCCATCAGCTCATGGTTAGGCATGAAGAGCTGGTTGATTATTTTAATCTCCATTTAAGCATGAAAAAGATTTTTCTTGCTCTCTATCATTTGGACATCTAATTAAACATGATGCTAATGAAACTATTCTGGCTTATGCTGCTTGGAAAAGCTCTTCCCATCATGTCTTACCTTGATAATTAACTCATGATTCAGTTGCTACACCTTTACTACACCTCTTTACCAGCACGAAACAGGCTTGGCTGTTACACCAAGGCTTTTAGGGCATGTAGTCTGTGTTACCAAAGCAAGTAACTTTCCAAACTCCTGCTCTCATGAAACACCTTCCCCCATCCCTCTTCCTGCTCCTCTCTCTAGGCTTTAGCTCCAGGATAAATGGTAACCCTACTCAATGACAACTTAAGAAACCAACTAGTATCTCTTATTGCTTAATCTTTTCCCTAATACCTACGAAGCAAGGGTCACATACCACTACCAAGCTTTCCTATTGCTCCTAACCACTGGGTTGGATTCTGTGGATTCCAGCCTGGCCTTTTACTACACCGTTAGCAAGATTTTTCTGATGGCACACAACATTTGAGTGGTTTTATTAAATAAATTCATTTGTTTTGTAGCGTACGTGTATTTCAATGCAGACTGGGCAGGCTGGAGCAGCAGTGCCTTGCTGACACCACCAAGGCCCCTCTGACTGCCTTCAGTGCTCCAGAACATCGTCTAGGGTCTGTGCTTGCTGCTGCTGGGATGGAATTCAGCTTTGCTGACACTGCTAAGCAGCTTTGAGCTGTGGCAAGAATTGATGCTAAACATAGGGGAGGTGAACCTGCTTTGCTGTGCCAATGAAAACACAACGCAGTCGTTTTGAAGTGTAGTCTGAAATGATCTGCCACATGCAATAGGTGCATTTACAGTGTTGCTTAAGTCTAGAATTTTATTCCACATATCTTTGCCAGAGTGCTTATAAGTTGTCTGAAGTTGTGTGCAACTTTCGTCCTCTACATTGTACTTTAAAAAAAAAAAAAAGCACACATCTATGTGATAAGTGACTTAATTGATATTGGTGAAATAGCATGAAAAGCATCTGTGATAGGTGCTATACTAATGGGAGATATTTGTTTCTTTGGCACAGTAGTGAGCTTTGCTTGTGCTTTTTTCTTTTTTTAAGTTGTAGTCCCAGTAGTGTATGCTGCAGCTGGATGGCCATTTGGAAATGCTTATTTTGTCCCTTAATGTTGGGAGGTAATGTTTCCAACAAGGCTATTACTAATTTTTTTTCATCAAGGCTGCGGCTGAAATTATTCAAATTTAGGTGTTGCCCAAGTTAATGACTTCCATTTTTTGAATGGTCTTTACTACTAGTGGAAAAGCTAAGTTGTGCTTGAACCATTTTGCTTCCAAAGCTACGTGCCTAATATCTGTATTGTTGTAGTTTAAGAGATGATTGTCCTTTCTTTCTTCTCCTTAACGTTTAGAGGGAGCTTGCTCCACTGAGTATTAAAATCACATTTTGATCCAATAATCTCAGAGGCCATTTTTCTAAGAAGAAATCACGGTTTTTTTAATTTTAAGAAAAGCAACAAACATACCTACGAGCCTTAAGGCCCTTGTAAATGTTTTGGTAGGGAGAATGCAATCCATCATAGAAAATGTGTTAATGAAACCAGTGTACCTTAAGCAGAGTTACATTTTAGTATGAGCCTTTGTGTCTCAAGCTCAGCCTCACCTGAAAGATTTTTGGATCCAGCTGGAGCCTTTCACTGACTTCAGCAAGGTTTTGCAAAGATGTAGAATTCTTCTTACTGTGCACCTACTTGAAAAAATTGGGGCCCAGCTTGTGATTCATGTCGTTACATTTGGGAAGGTAATTTCGGCCATTCCTGAAGGCTGCTAAAGCATTTTTATGCTGCTGCTTTATTCAAATGTTGATAGCAGTTCTTGTTTGCTAAAGGTTGAAAGGGTTCATGACTGGATCACAAATAGGAGTTTATATAAGTAGAAAATTATTCATTTAGGGCTACACAGAGCCACAAAATGAAGCTTCCGTAGTTTAAAGTAAGTTTTAAAAATAGTTTCAATGGCAACATTTTCTCCTATAGAAGCTTAAATGTGCATGGGAAAAGTTTATCTTTGATTTTTGAGGGAGATAAAATTTTCTTAGGCATGTCTGAGTAATTTGAACAAAAGAACATGTGATGAGGTTGTTCATGGTTCAGAAGATAATCTTGCCATCATTTCTAGCAAAACATTTTGATGTGTTTTGGAATTCACCTAATTTTCTACAGGCTGCAGTGTTTCATGTATATTTTTGTTGTTTTGAAGAGTATTTGAATGCTGCTGTTTGTTAATGTAATAAAAAATGGTTTTAGCTCATTAATTAATAAAATGAGAAATGATAATAGATTTGGAATCACCTTACATTTAAATTAAAGTATGTTTTCAAATTTGTAATGCCATTGTCTCTAGCAACAAAGAATAAATTAAAAGGCATCCATTATGTATATCTCATATAGAACTTTTCACTTGTAGATGTGATGGTGTCCTACAAAGGAGTTGGGTAAATGTTGTCATTTCCATTTAGCAAATGAAGGAAGAACAAAACCAGTGCTCTGGAGGATTGTATTATTAAGGAAATGCAGAACTGTGTTCCAATTTCAATTAATCCATTAATGTTTGTTAAAATATTTAAAAAACAGTAAGCATAACATTTATAGTTTATGTCAAACTCCAGGTGCCAGAGTAAGTTTCTAGTCTTGACCCATTTTGCTATTTGCTCTGCCTAAACTCCATAGGATTAATTTCCTTTTGATCTCCAAAAGCTTCTGAAAAAAATCCCATAAAAAAAGATGAAGAAAAGGTCATGATGTTATCAGGAGGTTAGAAATAAAGAGTTGTTATAGATTAGAAACTGCAGCTGAAATTAAGGAGTAGGAACAAACAGTGAATTTTCAGCTTTGGCTAGAGGCATGTGGGGCTTCATATTAAAGGACTTCTTTAGCTTATTAAACGATGATTGGGAAATGAATGGCAAGACATTCAGAAGCAATAGAAGGATTTAGATTAGGTGAAGTCAAAGGTGTCTGTAAGGATGTAGGTAAAGGTTTTATTTCAAGCTCTGACTGGATTGGGATTTTTTCTTCTTTTTGCCCCTTTGACAAATGCTGGGCAATGCCACCTGGATAGAGGAACCTAGACAGGTGTGCTGTACTGAGTTTGAAAACTTGTGGGAAAGTTGGGTAGGAAGATGCCTCAGCAAAAACTGTACCCATGCAAAGTAAGTACTGGAGGATGCAAGAATTACGATGGAAGATAATGCTGATGGTCTCGTAATTCCACTGTGCAAACTGAAGGTGCCTTCTTGCCTAAAACAGTCATTGCTTCTGATCAGGAAAGAGGCTAATAGATAATTATGAGAGCTTTCATTAGCAGCTTTCTTGTTAAAAGAAACATGAGAGTAAAAGAGTTTGCCTTACAGAAGAGACAAGAGAGGACACAATGAAAGTACAGAAGATATTATGTGGTACAGAATTAAGTGCTCTTGCAGTTCCTTTTGATAACAAATGTACCATCATCAAATTTACATTAAATAAATCCAATTATTTTTGCATGGTTAGGCTAGGGAATTTATTTTGCAAATAATACTGAGGTTCAGATTTAACAGGATTTTCAAACAAACAGACAAGCAACAAAATTCCATATTATAACTCCTCAATACAATAGCGACTTTCACTCTTTGAAGAATGAGACTATTTCTACAGACAGGAGCAGGGAGGGAAGTTACAAATAAACCTTCTTTGTTCCAGTTAACTCCTGCCCATCTGGTCAGACATGTAACCCAAGTGTTACATGGACCATAGTCCATCTCGGAATTTACTTTCCAAGGCTGAAGTTCATCACTTCACAACTGTTAGTCACTAAACTGAAATATGGAGGGGAAAAAAAAAGGAGAAAAAAAAAAAAAAAAGGGAAGCAATACAAAGAATAGGCAGGGGAGGTACCCTGATCAGAGTGAGGGAGAATGAAGGTATGTATAATCTTCAACGTCTGTTACAGACAGCTCAGGGTGCAGCCTTGACAAACTATTGTAATGCTGATAGCAGGTTTTGATTATGTGCGTTTCAAAAGAAAAAGATGGGTGAAATTTAATTCTGAGATTGGGTTTTTAAGTGAAGGCTGAATGAAGAAGCTGTTGAGGTAAATTGCTAGCTGTTGTTTAAACAGTTCACTAAAAATAAATTAGAAAAATTCAGTTTTAAGAGGTTTAAAAGTCTCCCAAGCTTGATACGTCTGAAGATCCTAATTCTGAGCGCCATTTAGACAACCAGAGGAAGGGAGAAAATTATAACATTACTGAATACCAGCAGCAAGAACACAAGGTACAGTAAATAGTCTATACATCACCTGCTTTAGATGAATGGGTTTGGGCTGGCATGGAAAAGGTATGGTTTATTTGAGAAGCATATTGATTTTTTTTTTTTAATATACAATAAATTGCTATGCTAGGGGATCTGACATCTTTGCAATATGATGACGAATTCTTTGGTCTCTGGCAGACAATTAACAATAGCAGGTGCTCTAGAGTCAATAAAAAGCAATGCACTCAATGCTCTAATACTCAGAAGACTGATGGAAAGCCTTAAGGGAGGCAGATGATTTTTAATTAACTCAGGTTGAGAATTTTGCTGGAAAAGATCATTGGAAATCTAAAAAAAGATTAAATTAACAATTTTGGGGAATCCAAAATTAATTCCTGTTCAAAAAAAAAAGGCAAGCTAGAATTTTGTTACTACTTAATGAAGTAAAATGTGGGATAATTGTTAGAAATCAGGTTTAAAATTCATATGGGTGAAAAACGTAACAGAGACAGTATGTGTTGAGCAGTATTTCAGTGAATAAGCATTTTGCAATGGTGAAATTTATTTCCAGAGGGCAATACTGTAATGCACCTTTGTGGTTCCTTTTCTGTTAGCAACACCTGGAAATGTGACATGAAATAGGAATTGTTGCTGCGTAGGTTGGCCTAATGTAAGATGAGGTAAATGTTACTGGGCACACATCTCTGAAGCGATATTGATGCTCTCAGAAATGCATCAGTTGCCATGACTTCCTTTTTGGATGCGCCAGCACAAAGCGCCACATGAGAACAGTTGTGTGTGTAGTCATTGCTTGCATCCATTATGGGATGGATTGCTGCATTAGCAGAAGGTAGAAAAACAGGAGGGGGAAACAGAGGGAAGAGGAGTAATAGCAAGTAGCCATAATATGGAGAAATAACAGTTAAAGCAGCTCCGTTCGACTTCCACTTGCTCATGTGAGTGGAGAGACAGCAAGAGGCTGCATACCTCGGCCTTTGGGGAGGCACAGCGTCCCCTTGATCTCTCAGAAGAATATTTTTGAGACCAGTAATGTATTGCTGTGAAACTTTCCTCCCATCAGTTCTGGTGGAAGGACCGTTCTTCTGAGTGACAATTCAACAGGTTGCTCCTGCCTCTCCTTGCTAAAGCAATGTTCTGTAATGCAAAGTAATAGGGGAGTAAAACGTTATTTAGTCAAATGTCTGGTTTTAAAGGCAGATTTGAACCTTTGCTGTGATTTGGTCCTGTTGCTGAAACAAAGAATGAAGGTTGGTTTGGACACTTGCTTTTGTACTGTTATAATTAGTAGGAGGGTTGGGGAGGGGGGGCAGGGAGGTGGGGGGTGACGTTGTTTTATAGCAGTGTTACGGCATATAATACTGTTAGCTGATGACCTGCAAACATGCAGGACAATGAAGGAAAGTAAAAGAAACCGCCAAGCAGTTGTTAATCAAGTAGAAATTGTGGGCACTCTGGGAAGAGTATACTGAGTAAAATGTTGAATCCTAAATAGTATGTTTTAATGTGAACACATGTCCTAGCTGGAGAAGGATATCCCCCTGTGCTGGAGGGTAATTTTTTCACTGACTTGAAGGGAATTTACATAACTTGAGCTTCTGAATTATATAATTACCCTTAAAGATACACTTTCAACAGCTTGATGAAATAGTACATACCATGATAACTGGCACCGAGATACCAGAGACATCTTAGAAATACCCAGCCTGCTAATTAAAATAAATGCCATTACTCTTACCTTCTTTCATTCCTTCCAAGTAGCAGATTCTGTTATGCTTGCTTAATGTGCTGTGTAATATTAAGGTACTGAAGTAGGTGCATCTTGGGCTGACACCACTCATATTAGGTCACCTGCTTTCACACCAAAGTGTTGTGGGTTATGCTAAGTGGCTTGAATTATGCTCTTATTTCAGTGAAGGGCAAAGCCCCCATCAATCTTAGATGTGAGAATCAGGGCCCTAATTAAATTTAGATGACATGGTTTTGTGTTTATTGATTTTTTTTTTTTTTTTTTTTTTTTTAACTAGGGTAAACCAGGAAGTCAAAATCTGAGTCACTTGTGCTCTATTGAACAGATCATAAGACCTCCTTAGATAAAATACTTGCATGCTCTCAGGGGTTTGGTTGGGATTTTGGTTGTTATAATTGGATACACACAAATGGAACAGGCATATAATGCATATTTTAAAATGTTTATCCAATTTATGTAGCTTACTGCTTTTCTTACTGCATTTGTATTTCTTTGATCTTTTACAAACTTCCCTTTATGTTCTTCTGATTAAATAATAAATCTGGGGATTTCTGCCCTGTTGTAGATAAATATTTTATCGTTAAGGATTTTGAAGAAGTTGAAGTCATTGAAGACTTTTGAAAAGATTCTGAAGAAACTTCTCAGCTATGCAGAGTAGAGGCAGTTTAAATAAAATTGTTTACTTCAGCACAGCATTTTCTTTTACTTGGATATTTGTAGTATACTTTTAAGATCGGAAAAAAGTGCAAATATTCTGGGTAAAATATAGTGTGTTGAATATAACCCATTTTAATGGGGTGTGACAAAAGCTGATATTTTACTGATTAACAATAGAGGGTAAAAAGCTCTACTTGATCTATGCTTTTGGATCTGTCAAATTTGAGGTATGCAAAGAGAGAAGAAGAGAGAGAGAGAAACTCAAGGGACTTGATTTTCAAGAAGGGCTAAGCCATCACTAAAACCCAAGCTCCTTCAAAGCACCTGTCATTGTACATCCCATAACTGAGGAGCCAAAAATCTGATCTTAATCATCCAGCTCAAGTTATATGCAGTGCATAAAAGGTATGATTTAATATTCACATATATCTGTACACCTGTAAGTATTCATCTTGACACCTAGATATGGTAATGAGTAAATAACAAGGATTTAAATAAGAATTGGTTATTTTAATATTAATGAAGAAAATAACAGTCCAGTAAGAGTTGAGCATTTGTATTTTATTTGGTGAGCTTTTTCTTTTAGATTTACCCAGACTGAAAACATTCAGAATGTAATTTTGAAAAACTTGTCCTGAACAGAGAGTGCAGATGACCAAACCTGATGATGAGATTGGGGGTTTTGTTGCTTTGCTTTGCTTGGTTGTGCTCTGGAGTTTAGCTGGACTGTACAGCCCACAAATCTCTGAAACTGCTGCTTGCTTTTACAGCATCACTATATTTATTTATTGAGTGTTATTTGAGCTTAGTCTGTTTATTTTCTAGCTACTGGGTGTAACTGATGGCGATCTGTCCCATGTGAGCCTTCAGGTTCATGCAGGAATGGTAATGGTGAGATCAATGAGTCGTCATCCCTTTCTTTTCTTTTGAAGTGTCCCTGCTTAATCTGAGACAGCAGAGTTTGCTTGCTGTTTGTTTACAAGGCTGCTCCAAGGCACTCAGCTACCCTAGGATACATCTGCATCTACCACATCCTTCCTGGAGTTGTATTCAGCTTGCAAAGCATTTGTTTGTCATCAAGAACATCGGTTTTCTGAGGACAGGGCCTGCAAGGTACCTTTTGACAATGGCAATAACCTGGTGACATGTTGCAGAGGCAAAGCCAAAGTGGGTACATAAGCCCACTGATGTTGGAGATTTTCCTTTTCTTAGCATGTGGCACGTGCATGATGCAGATCATCAATCTGTTTGTTGTAGTTTTCAGTCAAGCTTCTCTAGGTGAAGGACCATGGTTTACCTCACAGCTTTGGTCTCTGTAATTTATTTCCTTGACATCTCTTAAAAGCTTAAAAACTTTCCTCCCCCCATGCATGCTTTTTTTTCAGTATACTGTGTCACTGCTTGCGGTGTTCAAGAGTCTCTTTAAGTCAGGGATCTGGCTTACTTTTCAACTAGCTGACTTGGGTGCTGACAGTAAGGGGGTGCAGCATCATGGTGCTCAACTTGAACAAGTCAGCCAACTGTTTTTCTGGATCCTCAGGGCTAGTTTCACAGGCAGTGCCTAATTTCCTGTATGTCGGGTCATGTTGCCCCAAGTCATTGTGGTTTATGTCAACATGCAAGACAAATGCAGCAGTGGCTGTAATCTAATTGTGTCCTAACTAGGGGCTTGACAAAACCATGCTTCATTCAGCTGCTTCCCTGTTATACAGCATCATGTAAAATAGAGCTCCCTGCAGCCTCTGATCTTTCGGTCTCTCTGGCCTTTGGTGTAATAGTAGTAGAGATACCGATTGTTTAGACTCAAGCTCATGTTTCGAAGGCAAATAGGCTCATTTCTCATTTTCAGCAACTGTTATCGATTAGGGTCAGAATCTCTGGTGATTCTGAGTATGAAAATTTCTGGAGAGATGATTTTACTGGTATTAGAGAAAGAAGAGCTCTGAATATGCCCATAGTTAACCCTTTTTTTAATTTCTTAATTTCTATTGACTTCATACCTCTGTTAAAAATCTAGCATTGGTCCCTTATTTTAACTCCAGTAAGCTCAGCAGTGTATCTCAGAGTTTGCCATCCACATGCTCCTCCAGAACAAGTAAGATCAGGATTCACTGATGAAGGCTTAGGCCTATGAATTTCTATAAAGCCTTTCTAGCAGGTATCTGTCTTCCTTGGTCTCTCTCAGCAGATAGACAAGACTGAGGAACGTGAATAATGATCTCTGTTTATTTTTGAAGGCCTTCTGTGGCCCTCGTGGAGATTTTCAGTTGGCAGAAGATACCTTCTCCAACATCAATGAAATGGAAGATGAAAAGAAATTAGGAGAGCTCTGAAAAAAATCTGCATAAGGGTCGGAGGTGGGAGAGCAGAAAGCTTGGTAGAGTAACTTCTTTGGTGTGTAACTTCTTCACATAAGTTTAGATGCTGGATTTGATGACATGATGAATACCATGTCTGGTCTTTGCAACTTCCCATGCCAGAACACAGACCTTGAGGTCTAAGATTTCTGCAAAGTTAGATAGATTCAGCTTTTTAAGTGAGTTGGGAAGCTTAACCATGTGTGTAGAGTGGTTTGAGTACTTCTTGGACAAAGACACTGTGGTGACACTGTTCGGAAAAAGAACTGAACTGCAATCAAGGGAATCTTTGTAACTTCAATATTTCCTGCAAGGGGGAAATATTTCAGACGAAACAGCTTTCTCCATCATTGATTGTGTGGTTTACAGCCTGTGTATGCTTTGCCTGTATAGCAGAAAGATAAATACTTTGCTTTAATTGCTTGCTGATTTCAAATAATGGTTTTTATAAATCAACAGCTCTTCTCAAGGCTGCCTCTGTTTTTTGAAGTAAAGCTTTGCTTTGATTTATAAACTATTGATTGTATTCTGAGCTTTTGTTTTCTCTGCTTTTGTAGTTACATAGATATAACCAGTGTACTGAATTCCTCTAAAGCTTTTCGTTTTTTTGCTCAAGGGGAGAGTCGTTGATTATAAGTATCAGTGCATTCCAGTTTGTGTTTTAGAGCTCTCAAAAATGTTATATATAATTAGCCTTTTGCTTTAGGCAAGAAGTTGTGCAATTCTTCTTCTCAGTAAAAATAATTGGCTGTCAATCAAGATTTTTAGGGGATTTTTGTGTTTTGCTGTAAGTGCTAAAATACTTCCTTTTTTATGTCTGACTTACATATACTGCCGTAGTAACTGAAATTTGCACCCTTGGCCTAGAATGGTGATTTGAAAGATGTCTAGGAGCATCCTACAGAATTGCGTAAAAAATTGTATAGCCCCGTATGTGAAGAAAACCATCATCTTGCTACCTCAGTGTTTGCCTGTATTTTTCTTACTCTTGACTGAATATAAGTGACTGCTGATTTGCCAACAACTAACTTTTGATTGCATGCTTCTTTTGCCCCTGCTCATGGGGATAACTATTTGACTTTTGGTTCTTGTGGCCTACCTTTGACCCTCTATGTCATATTTTGTGAATTGACTTTAACTTGCACCTTTTCCAGGATGTTTGTGCTATAGCCAGAAAATACATAAAAGTGTAAAAGCTGTAAAAAGTGTGGCACACTATAGAAGTGAACAAACAAACAGTGAATTGTGATTGCTTTGCTTTCTGTCGAAAGGAAAGGAATGGGAAGAAAATTTAAAGTGTTTATAGGGCTGGAGGGAAGAATACTTCGTTCTGATGCTGTTAGGGAGCATCAAGACAACATCCTTGTATGCATCCAACTTGGAACCGAAGTGCAAGTGCCCGTACTCCCAACAACCCTCTTGTTTGTTTGTGGCATCCATGTCATGGAAGGAGTCTGTATTGTGTCATTGGGTGTTGCACTACCTGACATAACTACCACTTTTTAATAAAAGAGGCTTCCTTTCTCCTCCTTTATTTAACACAAGATTGTGCAGGAAAATGTGCTTTGCTAAGCTTTGACCCTCCTGCACCCAAATCACACTGTTGAGACAGACAGAGACACATTTCAAGCAGAAAGCATTTCCACAGTTAGGGAATATTTATGGAAAACACAGTTATGCCTTTTCCCTTTTCTAAGCAGTAAAATCTTAGTTAAGTATGCATTTTTAGGACTGTTTTGAAGGAGATCTCCACTTGCATTTCTCTTACCCTCTACGCATCAAGTTGGTCAGTCCTTAGTCTTTTCACATACTTGCAACTAAATGTATAAAACTAAACTGAGCAATTAATTTATTAAAAAGAAATATTTGTTTTGTCAGCACTAGAATTTTTAGTCATTAAATTAATACAAATTTTATTGTTATGGTTCCCATTGGAGGAGCCTCCTCCACTTGAAGTTTAATTAAATGCATTTCATTATTTGTTATAAATCAACAGATATTTCAGTTACAGAGATATTCCCTTGTGACCACTTAATTATGTGAGTTTTGTAGTCCTGCATTTATGGAGATGCCAATGCTTTTATATTCTGGTTATTTTGAAAGATTAGTGTTTCATATTCTTCTTTTGTCTTTTTTTTTTTTTTTCCTTAAGCATAAATGTTTGGTTTTGAGAATAAATTGTTGCTTTTAAACCAACAATTCTTTTGATGTATTTAACTTTAAATCACTGACAGTCACACATCAGAAGCAGATTTGATCTGTAATTCAGGTGACAGTATGTCTGTGCAACTCTACAGAGAAGGGTTTAGGAGAGGACTATCTGCTGGCAGTCCTCTGCCCACACACTGTCAGTCCAACAGCTGAGCCTGGAAGGTAAATCCAAGCTATGTTTACCTATGAGTAAAGTGGCTTGGTAGAGCTTTGGTTTCATTTGGAAGCATGGTGACATAAGGAGGATTTGACTGAAGCACAGACATCTGCAAGGCAGCAGAAAAGTCTGAGAAAATGACTGTGTTTTTTCCTGAGAGAATCCCTAGGTTACTCTCTACCCATTTTCTACTACTGAGTAAAAGCTGACAGGCTGACCATCTTCTGGTAGCATTTCAGGCTGTGGCTACAAAAGGTGTAGCTTTTGGCTCCTTATTCCATTACCCTATCCATCTTACTGTACCACAGCGTTGATGGAATTTGTGGAGTGACACCGGCATGAACCAATGAAATGCTATGGAGAATTAGATCAGTTATGTTCAAAGGTATGTCAAACTAGCTGGTGCAAATTCGGATCCTATTGGTAGTGCTTTATAAAGCTAAATTTTAAGTATACCAATCCAGAATATGTCTTGAAATAAGTGGGTGTATGATACATTGAACTTCTAATGCTATTTCAAGGAAAATTTTCATAAAGCCCATGCACAAGTCTTGTGCCCCACTGAATTCTTTTAAAAGAAAAATAATTCCTAATCAGAAACTACTTCTTGCTTCTTACATAGCTTTATAAATCAGCAGTGCGCACCTCTGTTAACTGTCAGCAAGATAGATGTAGAAATGTATAAAACTTCGCTGCATGTGAGCCATGACTACTTATGTTGCAGGTATCGGAATTGTTTTCCAAACTCAGTAGACAAGGCTGTTATAGACCTGTTAATGAAAAATTACCTGCTCCAGGTACCTGTGTTGAGAGAGATGCCTCTAGTTGTCTATGACTGCATCTTTGTTAGCATTTCAGTTCAGAGCAGTAGGACAGTTTTTGAGCAAACCTACTCATCCTCATTTATCACACCATGATTTACGTCACAGGTTGGTTTTGGTCACAAGCTAGATTCCTTCTGGAAGAAACTAAACCAATGTCTCTGAACCAATGAATCACGCATTAAGACAGGTTCAAACTGTGTGCAATGTGGGAATATTTGGTCCAGGCAATCAGACTGTCTTCCTTGAAGCAAAGCTGCTGAACCACGTACTGTGTAGGTGTAGGCCTTCAACACTGTCTAGTTCAGTCTACTGATCTGCTCTCGGTGTGCTGAATTATCTGCGAAGTCAGACATAGCCAGAGGGTCTGCACAAAGTACATGAACCAAGTCTGGGGTCTGACTGTGCCATAAGCTCCCCACAAGGGAGATCTCTTCCATCTGCTGCTTTTGAAGAGAGAAAATGCATGAGGGAGAGAAGAGAAGAGAGACATCAGATATCTGAATGGCACTATCCACAGAAGAACTGAATAATAGTATTTGCAACTCTTTTATTAGGAAAAAGTCAGAACAAAACTTGACATTTTAAAAATTCAAAACACATCATTTTAAAAATAGTGAAGAACATTGAAGAATCACTTTGTCTTTTCCAAATATTCACCACCTAATCATCTTTCTGAATTCAAGTTGTTGAATTAGGTGAGTTTCCATTTTTCAGAAGCTTCTGGGTTATTTCAATTGTTTTACCATTCACCAAAAACATCCTACTGAAGTACATTTGCCATACGTCAGATTGATAGATACCTAATCAGGAAGAAGCAGAGAGCACACATGGACCAAGATGAGGAATGAAAAAGGCAGGTTTCTGATGTTCCCTTGCATCCTTTCTCCCCTCTGGGAAAGTTCACTGTATATAGACTTCTGTGTTCTGGGTGAGGCATACTGTCAAGGGCTGAGGAAGAATTACTGGGATACATAAAGCTGTAGGAGCATCTGCACAAGAGGACTTCAATTTATCACTAGTTCCTTAATATCCCACTAGTCTGGTAATCTAGCTGTGTTTTCTCTTCTATAGCTGAATTGCCTTTTCAAGGATAGTCCTTAGTACTATGTTTCCATGGGGATGGGGTATGGAGAGTACTAGGTGGGTGAGATTCCCAGCCTTCACTTGCAAGGGATGTTGAATAATGCAGTTTATCTATATGTGTACATATGCATGCTCACACACATATGCAGAGTAAACCTAAATAGCTGCACTTGTAGTCACAGCTACAAAATAAAGACCGTTATTTTCTAAATAAATTCCAAATTATTAGCTTTTTATATTTTTTGTGGTTGCTTACTGATTTCCTTTCATTCCATTACTGTATATTCCTTTATATGTTAAAATATCAGTACGATATTAAATTTGCAGAAACATTCCCGTAATAAAAAGCTTCTGGATTAAGTTAAGAATATTAACTTTGAGATATTGGAAGTATCGTAACAGTGTTAAATGAAGATTGTGTCTTTGTTAAATACTGGTGTTACTATAGCAATAGCATATGCCAATACCTTTCAAAGGACTACCTTAAGTATGTGTGTTTGAATGGGGAGGTGGAGGTGCTGTCAATATTTTCCTGCCCCTTTGCAGATTTGTCTGGTTTGTAATAAGGGATATGATACTCCTTCCAGAAGGTGTTAATATTGTTGATATGAAACACACCAGAGTAACATATCATGTTAAATATAAAACACATTCTGTGAAAACAGATTCTTTTGTCTGCCAAAATACTTTCTTGTGTACAATAGAGGTATATGGTACTTTTAAGCTTATAAGTCTTTGTCTTTAAAACAAACAAAACCTACATGGGTATTGCAAACAATTTCTATACTTAAGAAAATCATTGTTTATAGACTCACATTTACTAAAAATATCAAGCTGCTATTTCTTGACACATTATGTTGATTGTTTGGAATTGCAGGGCTTGCAATTTTTAAGCTACTTGAATTGCAGAGTCTATGTGGAATATTCACAGTATTTACTATGTTAAGAGCATGGGCAGCATGAAGAGGAGCTGGACTAGGGAAGTGGACCTTAGGAGCTATGCACACACAGACCTGTTGAAAATACAGTTAAGTGCTGCAGTTGGCAAGGAATTCACTCTGAGACCAAGTTAGTAGGAACCTCTTGCTTTGAGGCTTTTCTTTCTTCTTCTTCTTCTTCTTCTTCTTCTTCGTGTGTGCCTGGTGTGCTTCCTAGGACTGTATAGGAGTTTCACCTGAAACAACTCCCTGTTACCAGGATGGCCTAGAGCATTTGGTAATGCCTTCTGCTTTCTGCTTGTGGCACATTAGGGCTCCCATGGTTGTTGCAGGAAATGGCAAAATACTTGGTGGATGTTGCTGAGGGAGGACACAGTGCAGATTTGTCTGTTGTGCATTCCCCATGCTTGTGGAGGACATGGCTTTCCCAGTGTTCCCATCCCACCTGGGTTCTGGAGTGGCAGCCACTCTCCTGGGAAGGCAATGGTCAGGACAGGCAAATTTCAAAGCCAGCCTCATCAGGCAGAAGGCCCTCGTTTATGGAGCATTACTCATCTCGTCTGTATGCAAAGTGGGATGAACGTCTTTGTGCTGTTTTTTCTAACAACACACACAGAGTCCTCTGGCGCTAGGACTTGCCAGGCTGTGAAACCTGCTTCTTTAGTGAGCTCTCCTGTTTATTCTGCTGCCTGCTCTTGTTTATTCTACTGCATGTTCTGCGGGGAAGGGTCAAGTAACAACACTGATTCTAGTGCAGATCTTTGTAGGTCTGTGTTGCTGGAAGTCCAGCCAGGGAGAGGGAAGAATGACTCATAGTCATATGAAGTGAATGCTTCAGAGATTTTTCAGAGCCAATGTCTGAGTTACTCTCCTGCTGTACCCTAGCCAGGCTATGAATTGTGTTTTATAAGGTCAAGCCAGATGGCACTGTGAAAGGAGCGCTGGGAGAAGAACTGTTTAATGTAGTAGAAGAGTTTCTATTCTTAACGGAAATTTTTTCAAGTTGATATGGGCATAAAATTGGATTCCTAAGAAAGGTAGACTCACAGATGCCACCAGTGATGCAAAGAATGTATTGCACATAAGTATGATGGAAGAGTATGTACATTTTAAAAGTATTTTCACGGAATATTTTTGGTCTGTTTGAATTGAACAATACTTTATTCTTAAGAATGCTTGTCTGTATTTATCATTCTTCAGGTATGACCAAAGGGATAAAAAAAGGTCATTAACTTCAGATGACCTTGTACTGAAAGTCGGGACCTGACAGGAGAAACGTGAAATTCTCCAGTGAGACACACATGGGGGGAGGAACAGAGTGTGATAAATGGGAGGGGGGAGCGCAGGTAAATGCTACAAGTGTACCAGCATTTGATGAATACTTTGCTTTCCTCTTCTGATCGTGAATACACAATGAAATACTCAGAGGAAGTTGGTCAATATGGCCAGGAATTCAGTTCTCATCCCTTTAAAATTAGATGCACCCGAGAATTAATTCTTGTTAAACTATTATTTTTTCACTTGGTACAACACGGAGAAAAAAAGACAGGATTAAATATGTGACAAAATGCACTATTCTGAGCTGCAAAGTGGTAAATAGAGACTGACTGATACAGAAATAACGCATTAGAGAGACTTTCAGAACTACGCTTCGGCTGCTTAATATGTAGGATAACCCTTAGTAGATGGCAGGGAATAGAAAGCTGTTAGGCTGTGGAGTTTTTATCAGGTCAAATAGACTATTTGTGGTAAGTAGTTATCAATGCTGTTGATTCAGTGCAATTCTATAGACTTCTTGATATTTCTGGAAATTATTTGGAAAGGACATTGAAAGATAAAATAAAATTCTACTATAATTAGCTAAAAAAGAGGGAAAAAACATTGATGTATTAGTTATAGAAAGATACCAGACAGGCAGTGAGAAATATGCTTCAGGGAGAGCAAAATGACACTTATTGAGAGGAAATGAGATAGAGGGGAATGTAGCAAATGTTTATGTAACTATAAATCACTATCAAATGTGGGAAGGAAAAAATCAGGGAAGGCATATAAGAAAGGTGGTAAAACTGTAATCATGTTTTACTAGATTGTTAGGATGTTCGATAGGGTAGTACACATAAAGTATTACATGTTTGTAATCTAAGAGGAAGGTGTCACAAAATGCTAATATAAATAATAATCGAAGCTTACTATTTTGTAGTCACATTGCGGGGCTGTGGCATATACAGGTGAAATTATAAAGTGAATGAAAACTGGCTGGATGCGTCGGCTCAGATAGTAATGGTCAGTGGTTCAGTATGGATGTAATAGTGAGAAAGGGAGAAAACTTTTTAGCTTATCATCACCTGCAGTTGATGTCCAACATGGAAGCACACCTTTTGGCCCTTCTCAATGGATCAGTTAAACCCAGGATTTAACCAGAAGGTCCTGCACCTGCAGCAGAAGTGCTTGTCCCCAATACTGGTGAAGTATTTCACCTCAGAACACCCTACCTGGCTGCACAGCAGTCTCTAACTGAGATAGGAGAGCAGATGAGAAAGAAAAGTGAGGAAAAAAAAGTATGTTAAAACTCAGATTTATTTTCACGTGTTCCATGTGGCAGTATTAGAAGGGGAGGGCAAAGGAGTCCATACTCGCAGCACTCCTTCTTGGAAAAGATCATTTCAGCCTTCATGTGGAGATTTCCAATGTCCCCAGAATATCTGCTCTGTAATTCAAGACCTGCTTCTCCCTCGCTACTCCACTGGCCCACAGAAGATTTCAAAGCCTATGAGTTAAATGTGGTGCACAGTCTGTGCTTCTGTGATATCCAACATGACAAAAGAAAATGGGGTTAAATACAATTTCTCTTGACAATTTACAGGTTTACAAAGTGAGAAGGAGGAATTAAAAATAATACCAGTATATTATTTATTTCATTTATCTGCACTCTGACATGTCAGTCAGTTCCAACTGATGATAGACACTGATTGACAGTGCTTGTGTCAGCAACAGAAAAAGAAACTTCCCTTAGGAGCCACTAGCACGGTGTCTGTAGAGTAATACAGCAGCGATCATTCATTTTGTTAAACAGCTTTACCTGAGCATGAAATTGTTAACAGATTAGGATAGAGCCTGGTATGACAAGCAAGGTACTAGGTCTGGGGCAAGTGAACCACAACTTATCTTGGTGCTGACTGAATCTGTTCTCTCTCTAGCAGATGCAGTGCCTGATATGCATTTTTTAGACAAAAGTAAGCGTTCAGTATGTTGACATTTTTCTGGTTCTGTCAGCAGTTTAACTGCTTCAACTGTGATTAGCACAAAGCCTCCACAGGTTGGTCTTCACAACATTTATTTTATGGTATTTAATAAAAAATATGAAGGTGTCAATGCAATTCTTTTCCCATTATCAGAAGTGTTTGCAAATGTTAAAAAAAAACCAACAAAAACAAAACCAGCAACAACAGTGTTTCCACTGTGCTCGATTTCTTTATTTTTAGAAAAAGATTGTCCCCAGAATCTGTGATACTTTTTAATGCAGGTAACTGATTTTTTTTTTTTTTTATAGTGCTGTCTCAGGTTGTAGAAGGATAACTGTATCTTTTAAAGGTAGAGTATACATTTGTCTTTTAGTGTTAATTTATTCAGCTCCAAGGAACATCAGTTGAGGCAGGTGGGGTACGTCAGTAGGGTAATATGGAGTCTATTTAGTCTCCACAGTGTTGTTGCAAAGGCTTATTTAAAAAAATACTGAAATAGGGTTTTATTCTTGTACCTCACTTAACTTACTTTTATGTTTGGTTAAGGTTATCCTGAGCTCCTAGGTACTTTGCTGTCCTATGAGACCTCTGATGGCATTGAAGTTGCATGCCAGTCAGCTCACCTTTTGTATGTCTGCTTCTGTTACCATTTGCTTGGCAGGGTTCATACTGTTAGTAGCCACGTGGTGTGTGCTATGGACATAGTGTTTGGTCTGAATGCACAGTAGTCACTGAATCCTTATCATTGATTTTTAAGGGCAACAGGATGTCATTGTAGGCCTTTTGAGTTAAGTGACAAAAGGGCAAGACTTTGACAACGATTGTAAAGAATTTAGTGGGACAAGATCATCAGTTATCTGCAGCACCATCAGTGTTTGTTCCTACTTTTGAAAAGAGAAGGAAAGAAAAATAAAAAAGCGAGATTTGATAGGAATACCCACTAATCTTATAGAAATTTAATTTTATAGAAATGAAAAGCTGAAGAGAAGAAACCCTTAAGACATGCTAGTAACATCTTAGATAAAAGAATGCAACTTCATTTGGAGTAATTGGACTGTGAAATATTCATCTTCCTGATTTTTTTATACAAGTGACTTACTCATAACTATTTATGAGCCTGTTAGTGCTTGAATGCTAAGGTGTCCCATCCCCCTGTCTCCCCCCGAAGACTTTGTGTTTTGCTTTGGGTTGTTTTTGATGTTACTTCTTTTTTTTCCTTCCATTTATGGTGCACTCCCTGCTGTCTAATCCTCCCTGAAAGTCAGCTACTGCTGCTGGATCGATATCCCTCTGCACAGATTAGTGTGATGTGCATTCCTCGAAGGCTCCCCAACTGCAAGCAGTGTGTTTGCGTGTGTACTAGCATGGCTTTTTGACAGCACTAGCAATGTGTAGAATACTAGTATATGTACTAAGTGTTAAATATAGCACGAGGCACAATTGTGACTGTTGACAGGAGCCTAGAAAAAAGGCCATGATTTTAAGATAATTAATTAACTTGGCATTTGCTGTAAAGGGACGTAGTACTATCCTGTGCTCTGCTTTTTTAAAGAGAGCAAGTAGAGTTTCACCAGGGACAATTTAGCAAAGACATAAGAGAAATAAAAGGTGTGTGTGGTGATGATGTAGCACTGCCTCGGACTAGAGAGTTGTGTTAGATGCACATCCTGACGGAGAAGAATAAACTGCCTGAGAAGAAGATGCAGCTAAAAGAAATGAGCACTGAACCCTTAGAGGGTAAATAATGATGGAGGCATATGCCTGCTGGGAGAATTTGGTTCTTACTGTATATAGCATGGGGAAAAGATATATGACCCTGTCAGCGTATAGCTTCATCACTATTTGCACTGTACCGCACTTTGTGGCATAGAGAGCATGGAAGGGATAAAATGCTGAGCAGCTCTCCTTGGCAGTTCTAGCTAGTTAACTCCTGGGCAGGGATTGGAGAGGGGCTGTAAACCTTCCAGTGAGTGTTTTCCCTAAATTTAGCAGCATTGCACTAACCTGGTTGGTCTGCTTCTGGGGGGGGGGGGGGGGGGGGGGGGGGGGGGGAGAAGGCGAGAGGAAGCAAGGGCAGAGGTGGGAACCACTTCTAGTAATCACAATCTGGGACCTTGAACATCAAATTGAAAACATGTGAATGGGAGAGAAATTTCAGTCACAGTCAGCCTGTGACTCCTTCTCATTGTGCTAGTAGTCAAGGAGTAAAAGACTGTCAGGTTCTGCACAGATTAAAGGAGCTTTACCCCCACTCCAGCGTCTAGTGCACATCTGGCAGGTCTAAGGAGAGCAGAGCCGGGAATACTGTGTACACTTTAGTCTCTGAATAGGAAAAGCCCTTTGTCCTCCAACATTATAGCTTAGGGGGCACTGGTGGAACTTGTATTTTCAGCTGATCTCTGTATCCCAAGGAAACCCATCCCAACAGACCAGGCTAGTACTGACTGTGGGAGCAGAAAAACACAAGGTGCGGCTGGTGAAAATGGCTTCTCTGAAAGGCTGGGAACAGGCACATCAGAACTTGTTCACCTCCTCCCCAGACTATGTAGAAATCCAGATCTGGTGCTAAGCAAAATGTCTCAGTAGCTTGTACGTGTAGGTGAGTATGAAGGGTGCCTAGCCAGAAGAGTATCTAAAGGCATTCTCTTCTGTGGAGGGAAAAAAATCTTTTAAGGCTCTTAACAGTGGTCAAACTAAGATTAAAACCAGTTTTAAGACAAATTGGTGATCTTCATGGACCTCTGAATCTAATCTTGAGAGGTGAGATAGTGCAAACAAATGCAGAGACGAGAGAGAACCAGTTACACAGCTGAGCAGAACACTGCTCCCATAAGAAAAGCACTTTGCAGTGTATGCTGCCTGTTCACTAGTCTTTGAAGGACAAAAGGCTCCACTGCCAAGTGGATAAAAGGTAGCTTATTTTATGAAATAGATGTAATTTGAATTAAGAGGACAGGAAACAGAAGCCCTCATCTGTAGTACTGAAGGAGAAAGTTTCTACCTGTCTTTGATAACTTGTGGTCAAAGTGCTGCTCCTCTGTTCAGCAGGAGGGAGTGATGTGAAGGAAATGGGATTTTTTTTTGTAACTCCTAGGAACATTGTCCCTCCATTTTCCTCTTTTCCTGTGCAGGCAACTAGAATAGACAGATTTAACCTCTGCTTTCTATGGGGAAGATAAAAGGTGGTTAAACAGTAGGAAAAATTGTATTTGTCCATCACTCAAGTAAGCAACAGAGCAAATGGGAACCTCACCAGATGGACTTTGCCTTTAAACTGGCAGGTGCCAGTCTGAAATGGAGCCTGGTGTGAGGCAAGAGTAAGCTGGCTACAGCCTGATAGTTGGAGACGTTCCCTCAGAGAATAGCAGATAGCTGGGTTTCAGGGAGCCTGGCAGACAGACTTGCTTATACAGACTCTGTCTTGCAGCTCAGCATGCTGCATTGTAGCTGACTAATACATGTTGCATCCTTTCCAAAGGACTCTCTCTCCTGCTGCCAGTGGTAGTGGTCCCATTGCTTTCCCATAAATGCCTCTGTGTGAGGCTACTTTCACCGGGTAATTGGAGAATCTTCCCAAAACTGGACTGTGAACAAAACCCACTGGGCACACCCTTGCCTCATCTCCCACCTCCCAGAGGAGTGTGCTAAGCATCGGTGATGTACTGCAGTTTGTGGAATACCTAAATGTTTCCTAAGGCAAGACTAAAGCAAGGTGTCCTGGCCTCGTCAGTGCCTTGGCTGCTTGGTTATGCTTTTGTCTTGCTCTGTGCTCCAGTGAATATTTGTAAATAACTTTATGGTAGTCTTACCAAAGATGAAGAACAACACCTGAGGAAGCCATTGAACTTGATGTCTAACTTGGTGGTAGTGAGGATGTTAAGGCTCCTTCAAATAGAGCAGAGACCTAAATTAATTTTCCACATCCCAGGCAAACATTTCAACTGCTGATCTGTTGGAGAAATGGTAGCTCTGCTACCCAAATGAGTGGGTGAATCAAGCCAACTGTCAGGTTTCCACCAGGAACTGTTCTCCTTGTTATATGGAAGACAGGTGGGTTTTCTTAGCTTTATGTTGTAATATAGCTGACCGTGGTCTTCAGTCCTGCTGTTTTATGAACTCCCTTCCACTGCCGCCCCCAATGGAGAGGCTTGGAGTTTCATCATCCTAGCCTTATACATGTAGCAATGACTTTTTTTAACCTGTTTCCCAAACACATCATAGGCTTCTTTCCAGCTTTTTTTAAACCTCACAGTATTATCTTACTATGGCAAGTTGCCAACATGTATATTACTGTTGACTTTGCAGTTTGAGGTTATAGCTCCACCTGCCCCGAGCCCTTGAGTATGTAATCACAGTAATGCCTCTTGGGGGGAAGCGTACAGGGCCATCTAGGATTTGTTTCACTTATTAAAATATCGAATAATTACAGCCATTGAGCTTTGTGAATATCAGACTGTAGCTCAGAGAAACAAGCATCCTTATCACACTGCCAGTTAAAAAAAAAAAAGCTAATTTTTATAAAAGAGGGTTTGGAAAAAAAGCAGAAAGGCTTTTCTCAAACAAGCTTGTATTTCTGTATTCAGGAGGTGCAATTTTATACAATAACCAATTGTTTTAAAGGAATTTATTAGGGGAGAAGGCATTGTTCAGGCAAACATTGAAGAATTATGTTTGAACCTGCCAGCCTGTTTTTGAAGCTGAGGCCATTGCAATCGCACAGGGAAAATGCCACAGTCCTGTTGAATCCCACCAGAATAGGCCTGTCCAGAGCACAAACAGAGCATTCAGTATTACAGTCCTGCACCGAATACGTCTTATCCTACTTGCTAAGTGGTAGGAACTCAATTAGCTGTATACCGTACAAGTGACTTGAAACAGAATTTTATCTACATAAGGCAATCAGGTCTTGTGGTAAAAAAAAGTTTGAGGGTCATTTGCTGTGAATATTAGTTGTAAATATGTTGCTTACAATAATATAGCAGTGGAGAGGACTATATGGTCCCTAAATGAAAGATGCTGTAAAGGTGTTCTGTATATATTTATATATTTAGATCAGACAAGTTTATTATTGCCATTGAGACTTTTACTGTTATCGCTATTGGACAGCAGATAAACCGAAGCATGTAAAAAGCTGGTGACTTTGGACAAATCATTCTGTAAATCAGTGGCAGTGAAGAGCAAGGAAAACAATCCTGTAGCTTCAGTTTGCCAGGTTTCATCCTACGTTTACAAGTCTGAAGCAGTGTTATTTGTAGAAACAAAAGGGGCTGCCAATTTGTAGAGTCCAAAGATGACTTATCAGACAAGGTATTTCAGAGAGGCTGCTGCCCAGCTGTTGAAGAGCAGTCATCCGATGAGGTATGTTGCATGTCTGCACAACTCACCAGCTGCGTTTCAGCAGTGTCCTCCCTTGCAGTGTGCTGTGCAGTACCTGTCTTCAGCATAACATGATACCTAACCTACCATATCATTCGTAAACCACAGCACAAACCAGCAAAGCAGAATATTGCACTTCTCACAAATTTGGTTAAAATCTTCTAAGACACTAAAAAAAAAATAAACCATGACAGTGAAAGCTATTT
The DNA here is from genome assembly GCF_018139145.2 of Gymnogyps californianus. Taxonomy (NCBI): domain Eukaryota; kingdom Metazoa; phylum Chordata; class Aves; order Accipitriformes; family Cathartidae; genus Gymnogyps; species Gymnogyps californianus. The sequence continues at coordinate 118,826,257 of NC_059472.1, read as the reverse complement.
AAATTAAAAAAAGGCAACAAAAAACATAGTGGGTGAAGAGGGGAAGATGACTATTCACCCTCAGAATATAGTAGCAAAACCTACATCCAAAGCAGTATGCTAGAAAGTATTCCTAACCTGACTTTGTGTGGGATTACATGCCAGGAGTCTATCATCCAAAACATTGACTGAAATTAATTATGTATTTATTATGCAAACTGTTGCAGATTAATTAATACAAGCCTCTGGAAAAACCTTAATATGCATCTGTATATTTTGGAACTTGTGGTTCAATAAAATGTTCTTTGACAGAATTAGTCCTGGTGACAGACGTGTTGGGTATCTATTGAGTATTCTTTGCTTCTTTTGTATTTATAGACAATCGGTGAAATGCAGCCACTCGAAAAAGAAAATGAAATCCAATCTGAGATTCATTCAAACAGCAGGAGTTCTCTTCTCCGCAGATCCTTATTACTATGTTACACATAACCGTAATAGCTGAGCACTGTCAGTTGTGACTTGTGATGTGAATAAATTCTGTCATTTGTGGTTCCCACTCTTCCGTCCTTTCCCCAAAAGAGAAATTTTTTGTGCAGTCTTTTTTTGTTGCTTGTTTTATTTGCACACATATTATATATATACACACCTGTAAATACATTACATTCCCTCCTTGGGGAAGTAATGCTGGGGGAAGTAAGCGCGCATGAGTGCACACACATTCTCCCTCTTTTCTCTGTCCCATCCCCCTCATCTGTGTTTTGCTGAGGGAAACGGTGTTACATGGGGAGGAAGGGGGAACATTTGCGATGGCTGTGTGGTTCGACCTGCCTCTTAGAAATCAGCTCCTGCACAGGTGGCTGTCATCCTTTTGGAAGAGAGTTTCACTGCATGAGAGGATCAGTGTTGTTGACTGCTCTCCTTTCCTTAGGCCATTGTTACAATCTTCTTGCACCAAGCCATTTGAACATCCTGAAGGTAAAGTCTGAGACTTTCAAACTTGGGATGCCTCGAACTTCAACTCGTACCTCCTGAATTCCAGTGCTACAAACTTTCTCAGTGTATTGAGATTGGAGCTCACATTAATCATCCTGCTCACAGTAATCATCCAGCTGAAATCATGTGCAAGTGAGGTTTTCTCAGTATTGCTGGGAGTAAACCAGAGCCTACTTTTCCATTTGACTGTGTAATTTTCCTCAAACCAGACAGATTGAGTTGCCTACCAGTGTTGTGCAGCACTTTGCCTTCATATGAAACCAATGTTTTACTTTCAAGGAAAGAGTGTGGAGAGTAGCCTTTTGGCTTCAACTGACAAGTCCTGTTGCCAGTCCCTTTTGCCATTTGACTCCTGATAGAAACTAGAATAGCCTTTGGCAGGTAGTGCGTGAGGGCCTTAATTTGTTACAGCCGTCAGAGAGATGTGCATTGCTTTCTTTTCTGTTCTGCCTGGTTTCCTGTGGAAATGAGGCTTTTTCTGTCATGCTCTCTCTCTGCCAGCCTGTCCAACCCTATCCTATTGACTTTTTTAATCCATTGGCCAATTTTAGTCCTTTTTAACAGTGAGGCAGATGCCTTAATGATATTAAGGTTCTACCACTGTAATGAATGTTGGCAGCCAGATGGAGGAGAGAGATGTAATAAATGCCTGTACTGATGAAAAGGCTTCAGTGTGTGCTCAGCTTTTTCTAGGTATCAGGCTTTATTAGCTCTGTTGTGAATGAAACTGCCTGTTTTTATATTGCGCAAGCATTACTGTAGTGCTTTAATAGGTGGCTTTGCTTCTGTGGTTTATCTTGCTATCATGCGTAAGAGCCCTAATGAGGGTTCAAAATGCCATTGAGCATGCCACTGTTGAGTGTGCAGGCTCATACTACGAAATATCACTAATTCTGGGAGATAATAGAGCTGAACGAGGACAAAAATCTCTTCTTTCACTGCTCCTCCTGACCTCGACTCCTTAGCTGTTCACATCTTACAGGGAGGCCAGCATCTGCTGCCTGGGGTCTCCAGCCTGAAGCAAAGATTGCAGCATCTTGGGCTGCTGACGCTTCTCCATGCCAGAAATCCTCCTTGTGTCATACAGCCCTCACCTTCACCAGCTTCTCTCCTGGGACCTGGGGTTCCCGCCTGATCTCCTGTGCAGAAGCATTGCTCTGTCTCGCTCCATTGCTGTGGAGCAGGATGCATGCTGTGGATGGAGGAGTGACATGGGAAACAGCTCACTTCCTCTCCTGTTCCCCTAGAAAGATTGTCCATGTGGTACCATGGCAGGGGAGAGTAATGGAAATAAGACAAACTAATCTAACCATCCCATTTAATCTGTGGGATAGTTCTATCAGTTTACACGGGGAAGCCAGTTTGACTTGCATAATTCAGACATTTCCTCTCTTACATGATAATCTCTTACCTTTTTCACCTTTAACATTCTGTAAAAATGTGGAAAAACAAGGAAGTTTTGCCATCCGGACAAAAATCATAAAGAACGATTATTTACTTGAAACTCCGAAGAGTATTTACTTGGGTTTGAGCAGCTGCTCTAACATAGCCAAACCTTTGTACAGGGGACGAACAGCAGAAACATACATTGTTTTGAAGTTTTAAATTTATAAAAGGTATATATTGGGAATATGGTTAAATACGATGTATGTGCAAGTTCAAAAATTATATGCTTTAGATCACTGCCTTAATTGCCTTTTAGACTTGAGGTTTAGAATTGACCTGTCAGACTTTCATAAAACAGGCTGTTTTTATTTTGAGTTATGAATCTGAGGCAGAAATGGCAAATAAGAAGATATATAGCCCAGTAATGCGAGTCTTTTTAATATTCCAGGCTTGGCTCATAATGATGCTTATAGATGATCTTGGTTGAGTTCCTGAATAAGTATGCAATAAGTGTATTCTTTTTTTTCCTATAGCAAGATATTTAAGCATTAATTTAAGTGTAAGTCCGCATGTCATGACTCTGTCTTCCTGCAACTTAGTCTGTCTCTTGTGGTACCTTTAAATTTTGTTTAGACTTCTGTGTTACTCTAGTCTTATAAGTGGTTCTTATCAGCAATTGGAAATACTAAGGTAGCCACCACTAATTCTGAGAAATTGAAGGAATGAATATATGTACGTGCTATAAGCTTTTATTTAACATATTTTTAATGAATCCTAATTTTTTTTTTCTCTTAATGTATAGACTAGTTGTATATGCCAGAAACTGTGTGATGAGTTTGCAGACTTGTCTACTTACACAACTGTTCCTTCTGGATGTTTTTTATTACTCTTATTGTGGAATATATTGCCTAATTTGTAAAGTATCAAAAGCACTGTAAAATGGAAGATAGCAAATTACTGAATACCACACACACAGAGTTTTTTTTTTTTTTTTTTTTTTTTTTAATAAATGAGCTTTTCTGCTGGAATACAGAAAACTTTAGGGGGTCTGCAAACACTTTCACGAACAGTTGGTAGTTGGCTTAGTATTGGTCCTAACTAGTAAAACACCCAAAACTCTCTGAAATGAAGTATGTGATTAACCTTCTGTGACAAATTAGAGCTATTATGAATAATATGACCCCACGGGTCAGAACAAAGCAAACTTAGCACTTTTGTTTTCAAAACTGTTGATCAGTAGGATTTTTTATTACTGTGCACCAAGGCTTTTGACTTTCATAGGCTGATTTTTGATTTGTAAAGTGTTCTGAAAGCAGTCCTGAATTCTCAAATGACACTATGGCTTTGCACAGCTGGAGTACCTGGAGCAGCGGCCCCACCCTCCTAAGGGTTGTCTTGCTGGAGCTGAGTGAAGGGAGACTGTTTGCCCTGGCTCGTGACTCTGAGAGTTTAAATGGATCGGCCATGGGTGACTCTAGGGAACATAGGAGTTTTTGCTTCCCAATTCTGGATTTAGAATATGCATTTCTGACATTTATTTCACACCTGCAAAAGTTATTTGAAGAGTATAACATGAAGATGTGGAAAGAGGAGAAAGGCAAAGGGGAGATTTCCCATTGAAATTTTATTTATATATTTGTTCTTTTGCTTTTCGTTCCAGTGAAATGAAGCAGAAGTTGGATGAAGAGGGCAACAAGTGCAGCATCCTTTCCAAGCAGCAGAAGTTCAATGAGCACTGCTGTATTCGCTGCTGTTCCCCTTTCACCTTTCTTATCAACAGCAAGCGACAGTGCCAAGACTGCAAGTACAACATCTGCAAGAGCTGTAGTTCTTACCAGAAGAAGGAGAAGGCTTGGATTTGCAGTGTCTGCCAGCAAGCAAGGTAAAGGCCTATTGTTTAGCAACCTGTGTAAAGCAGCTGTGGCCTGACCTGAGCTTCTCCTTGTAATTGTCAGGAGTTAACACTGGCGGGATAGGATATGAAGTACCTGTTTATGTAGGGGTTGATTGGTTCCTGAGGTGTGACATGCCTGTTTTTTGTAGCGGTTAATTTGTTCGGAGAGTGGTTTCCTGTTGCATTTTGCAGGCTTGCTTAGGTGGACTGATGAATCAGCAAGCAGTAATTCGACTTAGCTTGAGCAGGGCTGGGATCTCGTGAAATGCCTGGGTTGCTAATGGAACCTGAGCGCAGATGGTGGTAAGGCAGTTAATCATTTTGCAGCAAATCCCACTGATGGGTCGGGAGTGGAAGGAAGAGTATTGGTGAATAGATCATCCAGCTGTGACTGTGTTTCGGAGTGCTTTTCTAAATACCAGCTTATTGGTGGGGATGCTTTGGGCTTACTTTGGCAAATAACCAGAGAAAATAGCAGTGCAACCTGTTATAATTCTTAACATCTGTTAAGAATATGCTGCCAGGCTTCTATTTGCAGAGGGTATCAGGGATTTACTATCTCACCCTTTTGAGGCTAACAGAGCCACAACATTTAAAGGTAGCACCAGAAAAACAAAGCAAATGCAAGCAAACACATAACAGCAGCGAAGGGGCCATTCCTTGGATGGTGACAGTGATAGTCCTTCTTGTCTGCATTGCAGGCCAGGTTCCAAAAGCAGCCTTAGCTGTGGTGATATAGCACTGACCAAGGCCTTTTGAGTCAGACAAGAAGGGTGAATGAAATAACTCAGTTCCTTATAGTTTAATTTTGAACATTGGTCACTAAAGCAGCTGAGCGAATGTGACAAAGATGGCTGTTTATTCTTTGTCTTTCCCTTTAGTGGAGAACACAGGATGAAGACAAGAGCCGAGTCCCTTTCCAATGCTGTATGATATTCCTGTGCTTACCAAAGACTCATTGCTCCCACTTGTTTCCCATCAACACCCACTTGAAATTTAAGCTTTCGCATAGTATCTGTGAATGAAGTGTGTGCCCTTTGACGCAGGGCCTTAAAATCATAGGGATCCCGGATAGATGATGCTGTGCTTCCAAATGCCAGCCTTTGAACCCGAAGGAGGTTGTATTCTCCAGGGCACCTGCTCCTTCTCTGCCTTTTACCTTGGAAAACCTACACACACCCCCTTTCCCCCCAGTGAGGGGGCAGAAGAACAACGGGAGTTATCTTTTCCAGCAACACAGAGAGCTGTGGAGCCAGTGTTTGTTTCTACTTCAGTCATTCGACCGTTTCACATTAGACTTCTTTCTTCCACTTCCCCTGAGTTCACCCATACGGGCAGCAGAACAGGCAGCCAGGTTTGTGGATGCTGATGAACTGCACTTAAAATAGTTTTTGCTGATTCCACAAAAAAAGTCTCAGAAGAATTTAATTTCAAAAGAAAAATCTGTAGCTGTATTATAAAAATGCTATTTCTGACCCTTGAAGTCAGTGCTTTTCCCACAATCCTGTGCAGCCCTCAGGGTCACCCACCTGTAACTCAGTTATAAACATTTTCTTTATTTATGAGACCTGAGACACAACGTGAGTTATTTTTCAGTGAATAAATTAACTAACACTGCTGCTAATCATTTTATGATCTGTTTTATTGATTGGACTGTGTGACTTCCAAATCCCTATAGGAGAAGCAGGAGCTGGCATTTCTCATGGGCTGCTGAGGTATTTTGGTTTGGTGGGGGCTTTTTTTGGTTTTGAGGGGTCGTGGGGGGTGGTGTGGTTTTCTTGTTTTTAACTATAAGTCAGTATTTCTTCCAGGGAAAAACACAGGGGGAAACACCACAGTCTGTTGTGAGTTCCTGTTGCTTTCTCAGTGATTTATCCCTCAGATGGAGCATGGACTGTGCTCTCCTGCCCCTCCCCAGCTCCTCTTCTTTTGTCTTATATTTTTTCCTTTAATAAGATAGCACAAGTAGTGGAGGTGGTTCTCAGTTTAGCTGCTGCGTGTCTGCACATCTTACTGCACAATAGATAGTGAGCTAGAAATATCTCAGAGGACTGCATTTTCAGGTTGTTCTCCTTTTTTTTCTCCCCCTCCCTATATGTTTTTGCTTAATTCTACAAGAGTTAATGTTGTAATTCTCTGCTGTGCAGAAAGAGCTTAGATGAACTGGAAAAGTACAAATATATATAGTTCAGATTTCCTATAAAGATCTGTTTGTGCTCTTCAGCTGTGCTCTAGCATAGTGCTCAAATAATATTGAGTTTTGTTTCTAGTATGTATTTAGAATACGTCAACCAGTTCGCTGATGTCAGAAGCAGTTTCTTGCTGTACAAAAGGCTACAAGGCATTCTCAGCATAAATTGTTTTTGTAAAGATGGTTCACCTTACACATTAGAGCTTGAGACTCTAATTGTGAATTACTTGGAAGATACATTTTTTTTATCTGCACATGTGAAAATTCTGACAAGTTCCTGTATGATGTGGGAATCGGAACCAATGACTTGGGGATGGTTAAATTTTTTTTTTAAAGCAATACATTGTATAAACATCCCTTGGGTTCGGATTTAAAACCCTTCTGGGAGCTGTACTCTTTTCTTTAGACTATCTTATTTCCGATCATCTTCCTCCAAAAGAGTGACATCAAGTTTTTCAGGTTGTAAATAGTCTCCTGGTAGATTCCTGCACCAAAGGGATCTTGACACTGAAGAAAATCTGACCTGTTAAGTTAGTCTCTCGAGGCATGACCCTAGTGGAGATACCTGTTCTGTGGAAGTTGGTTTTAATCTTCCAAGGCAGAGATCTACATTAACATTTAGCAGAGAGCAAATATGCAGGTCAACATTTGAAACATAAAACATTTGTAGAAAAATGGGCCAAAAAGTTAGTCTCTGCTTCTTCCAAAAGCAGAAAACTCATCAATAAGCCAATGAAAATTTTGGTGTTTGAACTCCTTTAAAGCACATCTCCTGTTACAATGCATCTTTTAAAAGTTAGAAGATTCAGCTCAGTATAGAATCTCAGTGCTCAGAAATGTCTTTACAGCAATGTCTGTATAGATCTTGTGAGGAACTAGAGAACCTTCCTTCAGTTTCCCCATTTCCCAGATTTAGCATGCATTTTGGTTTAGATTTATCTCTGGATGCCGTTATTAATGTTCTAGGGGTTTTTCCTCTCATATATGTGTCTTCTTAATTTTTAAGTATGTTATGATAAAATCGTATATTATAATTTCAAGTTTTCAATTTGTCTATAGTGCATTTCCTGTTCTTCCAAAGCTTTGTGCAGTGTCTCCTTGTTAGACACCCATCAGACAATGTGTTTAGGCAGCTTGCTGAGGCCTGTATCTCTTAAGTCCTCTTGACTAAGTAGATTCCAGGCACAGTTTCTTTGCCCTCTGGATTAACGCTTTTGGTGCCAGAAAGGAGGGGTTCTTTGCTCATTTATTAGAAATAGGGCATGCTTTCTATTCGTCTGAGACCACTTTTCTTTTCCAGTCCCCAAGGAGCCATATCCCAGAACACCCTGCTAGTGATACTCTGCTTTCCAGTTTAACACTTGTACTAAAAAAAAATTAGTGTAAACCATTAAAATGCATATTTTTGCGGGTTTTCTAAACCAATCACGTTTTACTTCTGGACTGTGGGAGGAGTATATAGAGTCCCATCCAAAATAAGGCACACAAACATCTGGCTGTCCACCTCAGCTTTTCATGACTATCATGCGTAAATCCCCCTGCATTCTTGGTTCCCTTCTTCTGGTCTCACCATCTGCATATCAAAAGATTTCTGTCTCTTTTGTGAGTGGGAGTATGGACACCTAATCCTTTCATGCCTTCACATTCATCTGCTGTGTGATTCTCTCACCTGTTCTCAAAACCCTTGCTCAGATGATGAGAGTTCATTACCTAGTGGCCTCTTGCTTTTAGCTCCCTTGAGCCAGGCTGTGAGTAGGGGGGCATCACTTGGTCTGCGGGAAGTCATTATTCTGCTTCATAAGAGCTGCTTTGTTGTTGATGGTCCTTTGCCAATGATGGTTATTAAGAGACAGAGACCCAGGCACTGCTCCTTTTCTCCTTAATAATGTTAACTAATGAAAAACACAGCCATGCTGCATACACTCAGACTTCGTGCAAAGTAGTGTTCTGAGTGGCTCAAAATGGGTCCCAAAAATGGTCACACTGGTTGTTTGCAGCACAGATTTATTTGAATGTTTAAGAGAACTGCGCCTTTTTTTTGGTTTTCATGCTCCCAATTTGACTGCTGCTTTAAAAAAAAGAAAGCAAAAGAATATAATTTATCTTCATAGACTCTCAATCCAGAGTTATTTTTAAATGTTCTTTACATTTTCTTTTGAGTTTATTGTGGTGCCCAGTTGAAAGGTAGGGTTCTAACTAGACTGTAACAATTTGCATCAGTAACAAATGTAATTGTCTTACTGGCACTTGAAAATTAACTAGAATTAGATTAATAAGATATGCATGAGATCTTTTTTAATGTACATTACAGTGAGACTTGAGGAAAATTTATTAAGCTCTAGTCTACCTGCAGTGCCCAGTACATTTGTCTCTGACTAGTTTGTGTTGGGATTAACGCTAATGTAAAAATGGAGCAATGCTTCTGATAACATGAAAATTGCAACAGAAAATGAAAATCTAGGCTCAGTGGGCAGACAGAACACCCTTCAAATATACTGGAGCTTTGCCAGCCCCAGGAACAGTCCTAAATAAAATCTCTATATTTCAGATGGTTTTGTTTGGAGGGCCCATTCACTGTAATGTGCTTTAATGTCAGCAGAACAGAGCGTATTTTTGTGGAAACATGGTAAAGTTGATGGTAGATGTGATTTTAGCCTGCCAAAGGATACATCTCTTCTGCTTAGCTGATGCAAGTTTTAGTGTAAAACTCTTTACAGTCTCTACAGGGAAAAAAAAACCACCAAAATTTGGCAAAACCTTGGGATGGTACTTGAGAAAAAGAAGTACTCCTAGTTAATAACTGAACCTTCTATTTGTTTGTTGATGCATTCGGCTGTAACAAAACAGTTGGTTTTAAGACTTAGTTGTGGAAGGCTAATGAAGATATAATGCTGCTTAGCAATCTTGTTTTGCTTTCAAGCAGGCTAAACCATCTGGTAAAAGGAAGCTGAAATATCTTTTTAGGTAGTCTGCCTCAGCCACAGCTTGGAGCTTTGTGTATACTTCTGTGAGCGTTGCGTATTTCTGCTGTCTGAGGTCCTTGTCTGACATTAGACAGAACTTCTGCAGAACTTGGAAAGCTGTGACTTTGTCATGTAAATGCCAGGAAATGTGTTTTTCCTTCTGAGATAGAATTGTATAGGAACATTCACTTGCTGTGTGGCATAGCAGAAAAGATAAAGTTTTAGCTCTGCCATGTGCATGTTGTCTTCAGTGGACCCATATGGGTCTTGTTCTGCTTTTTTTAAAAGTCCTCTGAATGATCCCATTCATATTGTACTTAAGGAATTTACTAATTTTAAGTAAATAGCAGTGAAAATTATTTTCCTCAGCTGTATGTACTTGTAGAAATTTATGCAGTTCCTTCCAAAAATCCCTGCTGCTCTATTCCAATTTTCTTCCTCCTCCTTCTCCCACCACTCTCTCTCTGTTTCGTATCCTGTCTCTTGATGTCCTTCTCCTTACCATGCTTTAGCATCACAGTGGATCACAGACACCATATCCTTTTGCTTACAGTACCCGTGAAGAGCAAGGGCAATGGCTTGGATTTTGCATAAGAGCCAGGAACAGTCTTTGGTTTATTCCATTGTTCCCTAGCTGGAGGAGAAGAGAGAGAAATGTGCAAACTGGTTGATTTGGCAGGTTGATCTCTGCTGGGTTTTTTGCTATCCTGATCTGTCTTAATTATTTCTGAAGTATGCACTGTGAAGAATTTCAATTCTGCTAGACAGAATAAAGCTGTACTTGCATAACATACAGCTGACTGCAATGCTGCACTCAGCTTTAAGAAAAGTATCTAAAAATGGAACTGAACAGGAGAGTAGGAAAGAGAGGTCTATCAAAACAGCTAAATACAAGTGTTAATTAGGCGATCTTTTCTAGCTTTAAGTAGCCTCGGAAGTGAGTGTGTGGCTGAGTGCCTGGAGGACTAATCTGTGTTTTAGGAGCTCTGGATTCCAGTTTTAGCTGTTCACCTGATTGTCAAGTGACCTTGGGGAACTTTCCATGGCTCAGGTTTCCCCATGTGCAGAATGGATTTAATGATGGTGAGCTCTTGGAGGTTAGTGGTTGAAAAGTTAAATGCTATGGCTGTAAAGTGCTAAGTAGTATTAATGTACTGTTATTATAGAAGTTTTGCTGCAGTCAGCATGGTTAAAATCTTTGCTTTGTGTGTTGCAGTAGCACAGAAAAGTGCTTGGATTCTTATAGGGAATGAATGAGGACAGAATATCACAGCTTTATTTTCAATGTTAATATGTAAATGCTTGCCTGTGTTTGGCCCCACCTACCTTCGGCAAGTCATAGTAAGAGCAGTTATCAAACATTTTCCCTAGTAGGAATAAATATTATGTAAATAGTGTGCAAAAATATTGGGACCGCTGAACTGTGAGGAGGGGCATATGAAAGGATGTAACATAGTTTTTCCACATAATAAGCAGCATACAAATTATAGATTGGACTTTTAACCTTTCAGTTTTGCAAAAGCCAAGGAACTGTCAGTGAAGGTGACAAATGGAAAGCAAATAAAAAATACACAGGATTCTTCAAGTGTGGGCACTTAAGTGGCAAGTGAGAACATCACCCCTTACAGTACCTGAGATAGGAAATCTTAAGTGTCGAGCAGAGTTTAGGGAAGAATTTCCTTTGTGTCAATTCTGTAACTGGGACTTCATGTGCTCTGCACCCTGTCACTGACTACTGTTGCAGGAGCAGACTTGGAGGGCTGTGGGCTATCACAGCCCCTATGTTGGGTTGGTGGCAGTCAGGGAAGATGTAGGGTTCGTGGTGGTGGAACAAGGGAGAACAAGAGATGACAATATCTAATTAGAGGGCTCAAATTTACAAGTGTGTGAAGTAGTCAAGGATTGCAAGCCAAGATTTTCCTCCAAGAATGAGGAAAAAAAAAGTTATGTCATGTCAGAAACCAGCCTGTCATTTTTGACTCCTGGATGGTCGACTCAATAATGCTTGTACCTCTCTTCATTTTTCAGTAGAATGTCAAATTTATGCATCTGTTATTAATACAGCGATTCTGCCTAAAGCAAGTCCACTCCAACTAATTCTTGATATCAGCAGTATTACTATTCTTATTTTTAAAACCTATAGATGTTTAATCTGCTGTCTTTTTTCCTGGAGAAGAAAGTGATTCTTTCCTGTGCTGGTTTTGGCTGGGATAGAGTTAATTTTCTTCATAGTAGCTGATATGGGGCTATGTTTTGGATTTGTGCTGAAAACAGTGTTGATAATACAGGGACGTTTTAGTTATTGCTGAGCAGTGCTTACACAGAGTCAAGGCCTTTTCTGCTTCTCTCACTGCCCCACCAGCAAGGAGGCTGGGGGTGCACAAGAAGCTGGGAGGGGACACAGCTGGGACAGCTGACCTTGTTGCAAAATGGAGTCGTTTAGATCACTTAAAGAATCACCATCAAAGATTATTAGCAAAGGTGATTTTTAATGTGAATTTGTAATAGTGCAACTTAACAAAATTTGATGGCAAGGTTCACTCTATTACTTACTATATGGGAGAAACATGCAAAGGGAAATCGAAGTAGATTTGATTTAGAATGATTTACATAGAGACTGGAGACGCAAAAGAGTAAGAGAGACCCTCCCATTGAGTCACGAGGTTCAGAGTGGACCCCCTTGCTTTCTAAACTCCTGATGGAGCTCAGGTGGGGCTAGATCCAATCTTAGTCCCAGGCTCGGTCAACAGTTTGTATCTAATGGAATTAATGCAAAGGCAAGGGAAACCTCCCGTTGAGTCACGAGGTTCGGAAGGGACCCCCTTGCTTTCTAAACTCCATCTCAGAGAAGAGTCTAGGTGCGGCTGGATCCAAACTTAGTCTCAGACTTGGACAACGGTTTATGCCTAATACAAGGGATATAGAGGGTAAGGAAAATCTCCCATTAAATTGTGAATTTATCGGGGAATGAGTGATTATGGATCCTATACGAATTTAAGGTAGCAGCAATTTAAGATTTATTAACACTATTATGGTAAATCACAAGATTAGCTTGTATGATTTCTAACAATACTTAATCATCAGTCAATTATCAGAGTGATTTAATAAAGTTTGCTATCAGCTCTACAAAGTTTACTAAAATCGTACATACACACACACACACACACACACACACACAGATATAGAGGTTAACCTATAATAAAGATTTTTCTCTTTTGGCCAGTTGTAACAAATTATTGGTACCAAATGATCTTTGAAAACCTCATGAAATCCAATTGTAGTGAATTACTCACTATTCTCCTTCGTCAGCATTTGTCAGCAGATGATCTTAGACCCCTTCTTTGTCGGCATCTATCGGCAGACGATCTTGGAAATCCTCGCGAAAGCTACTCTTTAAAATCCTCACAACATCTACTACTAAAAATCCTTGTGAAACTATCCTTAAAAATCCTCGTGAAATCTACCCTGAGAGGCGTCTCAACTCGGGGATACTGGGTCACAGCGTGCTGCAATCCCGGAGAGCTCAAAGGGCCTCGCTTAGGATCACTATTTATAGGATCGTGAGATGATTGACTTTGGTCAGTGTATTTCCATTCTGGCCATCATGCTTTCTTGTCAGGTAATTCTGGCACCCTCCAAGGTGAGCCATGATGAAAGCAGCAGGAGTGTCAGGTGCAGTTCCAGGCAACAGGAGTTTCAGGTGCGGTTAGGGAGTGCCTAATCTTCCTAACTCACTGTACCGTAGCCAGGACAAGAAAGTAGCAGGCTGTCCCAGCTCACTGCACAAGAACACAACGGTGGCTGGTCCTGACATCACAACGTGGCCCCAGGGGGGCACTGCACCACCACAGGACCCCAACTGACCAAAGGAATATTCCATACTGTATGACATCCTGTTCAGCATATAAAGCTGGGGGAAGAAGAAGGAAGAGGGGGACGTTTGGAGTGATGGCGTTCATCTTCCCAAGTAACTGTTACACATGATGGAGCCCTGCTTTCCTGGAGATGGCTGAACACCTGCCTGCCAATGGGAAGTAGTGAATGAATTCCTTCTTTTGCTTTGCTTATATGCGCGACTTTTGGTTTACCTATTAAACTGTCTTTATCTTAACCTACGAGTTTTCTCACTTTTACCCTTCTGATTCTCTCCCCCATCCCACCGGGAGGGAGGGAGGGAGCGAAGTTAAACCATGACATTTCCTTTCATACTGCCTTGCCAATGATTTGATGTCTTCACATGCTTGCAAGTTGAGAAAGTTGTTCCTGGACCTATACAGTCTAAGTAGGGTGATCATTCCTGTGTGTTGTGATGGAGTTTTCTTGGTGGACAGAGGGGATGAGGTTTGCCTTCCTGACAATGCCTCTCCTACAGAATACTTATGAGTAAACTGAGGCAACCATTAGGACTGATGATTATAATAAACTCAGCATGTCTAGGCAGTTTTGGAATCTAATAAACCCCTCTGATTATCCCATGCTTGGTCGTCTCTTTCTCTCCAGCTGGTGCTGCTGCCTGCTTTTGGGTGACCCTTAGGGTGTTTCTCTGATGCCCTGCAGAAGGTCACAAGCTAGTTCTTTTTGATTTTCTGAGAAGGGAGAGCATTTTGACTCTGTTCTGCATTAACATTAGCTGAAATGCAAGACACTGCGCTTCAGAGCAGGAGCTTTTCAGTCAGGCTGAACTGTAACGTTCAGGAGGAGACGTTTGCTGCCTAGGCATGTCAGCCCCCGCTGTCTCCCTCCCGAGCTCATGCGGCAGCATTGAACTATCTGCTGGCCTTTGAACGTGCTGGGACATCCCTCAGCTCCAGCAAGCATCAGCCTTTCCTCGTCCCCTTCAGGACCACTGTATGTTTACTTGCCCAACAGAGGCTGATTTCTGATTCATGTTTTTCCCCTCTGGGTCAGGTTTCTAAAATCCTCTTAGCATAATGTTGTTTGGGAAGTGTTTTTCAAAACATGTTAATCTGAAAAAGCTGTTAAACTTTTTTATTTTAAACAACATTGAATTAGTACCTGTGAAAGTCCCCTTGGAATAAAGTGAAATTTTACAACTAAATCTGCTGATTTTTATTTTGAATAGAAAAAACTTGTGTAAGCAGAGTTTTTCACAACTTCTCATCTAGATCAGATGTTTGATTTTTGACTCAAGTCAGAGTCTTTGTATATCATTGCATTAGAATTTCTTTTTTTGGTCTCTATTAAATGGCAACTATGCTGAATTATTTTTTAAGAGGGAAAATCCCATTTCACTTGTTGAGTCTTATTGTGCCCTATTACTTTTTCCCCATCATAAAATGCATATAATAAAGGAAAAAGTCATGCTGTGGTCAACACTCTTAAGGTAGCCTTTAAACAGAGCAGAGTGCACTTTCACAGACATACCATTGAACATTTTTTAATTATCAATAATGAAAGATTGCTAATTGGCTTGATATATGTTTGTTTCAGCATTTGCTGAGTCTTCAAGTTTTCTCCTGCTGTATTTGTGCAACCGTCAAACTTTGACAAAGTACAGAAATCAGTCACTTGCTCCAGCCGATGCTGACATTGCCACCTCCAAGAGTGAAGTCAGCTTCTGGCCTGTACTCTGCCAGTCCCGAAGGGACACACCATGTGCATGCTCTTTGCTTTTTCTAATTGGGAAGTCTGACCTTGAAGGTGCTGGGTTCGTAATGTTTTGTGGGGCCCGCTGTGCATTTGAGGAACTGGGCGTCAAGAGGGGAGGTCTGTGCAGTGAAGGAAGAGTCTTCTCCCACCTAAGCACCACATAGGTTTAGCTCCCATACACTCCTCACAAGGAGAGACGACTATTTATACCTGTATTGTATGCCCCTCTGTCTCTGTCATTATAAGCTGTATATAAAGACTATTTCCACAGTCCACAAGTAATTCAGATTTTTTTGCCAAATAGTATTATTTTTATCCCACTTCCTATGGATCAAAGACCCTCTGTGCCTCTTCAGTGCTTTTTTCCTCCAAAAGATTTATGGTGTTAATCGTGAACAGCTGCCCAATTATGTGTGGGTACCCTTAGAAGCATTATAAATGCTGTGGTTAGCACAGGGTTTTTTTCTTGGTGATAAAATTGGAAATCCTCCAGACTTGTAGCCACTAGCTGTGAATGGTGATAACAAATGTGCCTTTCCTCTAGCTAATGCACTTTGCAATCAGGAATAGTACCCTCTTAAAAGGTTCTTGTGTTACCAAAGAAGTTAAAGTGAGAATTTAATTTGTCATTTTTAAAAAGCTTAGCCACATCAATAAATAAGTCCCTCTATGCTCTTATTCTTCAGACCCACCTCTCACATGAAATAGATAGTGAAGCACTTACTGCTTAGTATCTTCAATAAGAATCTATGAGATCACATATTTACATATTTCATCAGGCAGTAACTCATCCTGCTTCTGTGACTTGGGGGGAAAAGGAAGGTGGAAAAAGCAATTGCTCTGTCTTTCTGCCAAAGAAAGATAAGGTTTTCTAAATTTGTGTGCAGAATTAAGTATATGGCTTTCTTGTACTTTTTTGTAGTAGCCTATCTTTTCTGCACCTAGGTTTTTGTGAAGTCTTACTCCAGATAAGCACTGCTGGAGTCTGGCTGGAGAGTTAATTACTCTTCTTACATCTTCCACCCCCTCAGCTTTCAAAATATGACCCTACACTTGTGGATCATGAAATAAGTGGTAATGCCTGCCAGAGTTACCTGTACTGGAAGCATGTTTCATGCGCTTTCCTGCCCTACATCACACCTGCATCTTTGCTATAGCTGTCCAGGCAAACATCTTGTTCATTTTAGCTCAGGAGCTAATAGACAACTCTTGTATTTATTTTGTATCCACAAATAAAATAATGTTAATGTAGGGGGAAAACCATCTGTGACCTAAAGCTGTCTTTCAGTTTGTATCTCCATTCATTTCAGGTTGTTGTATCTTTTTTTGCAGAAACAGCTTCAGAAATGAAGATTGAATTTTGACATAGTGCCTAAATAAAAGCTGCCTAAAACCAGAACACTTTTGATTGCAGAAGTTGTGAACTATTTGAAAGTGCTGTTTGATCACAGTAAAGAAAGCTTCCTGTTCATTTTCAGATTAGTATTGGATTTATAGTGTGCTTGGGAATTTGATAAAATGTTTTAATCAGAAAGCTGCTGTAGTAAAAATGGAAATTCTTTCCAAGCACATACTTGCTTTGACTGGAAAATGATGAGGCCCACCATGGAAATTCTGAAAAGGAGCCTGTGAGAGATCACAATTCAGTTGCCTGAAACATGGGAGCTGAAGTTGAAACCTTTCCTCAGAATTATACCAAATATGTCTTTTGTTCTTCCGCATAGCCCTCCAAATTATTTAAAACTCCTGTATGTTTCTGGGAATGAGCATGGTATGGTTTTACAGTTTAACTTTTGTCTCTCGATTGTTGAATGCCAACAGGGAGTTGCTAACGCTTTTCTGAAGTAGTTTTGTTAGTCCCGTTGTTCAGGGGCTGTTTGCTGACCAAGTGGTCTTGTTTCCTCGGCTGAACACTTTCACTTTGGGGAAGCAATCTTTGTAAGGTAATGAAGTGGCCTTTGCTGCTGGATCTGTAATACGGCCTGCCCTGATCATTTTGATTTGAAATTTAATATGCTGTAAAGCTTGTTGTAATTCAGCGAGTGATGTCTCTTGGCAATATGTGGGAGTCAGATGTCCATACTGGTTCTTTTAGGTTTCATCTCTGTTTCTGTCCATTGATGTGAAGACTGAGGGGTGCTTCTCCAGGCCCCAGCTTGAGAGAGCTTTCCTTCTCTTTTTCATGAAGCTCCCAAGAGATAATTAGTGGTGAATGAAAGAGTTTGTTCATTTAATTAAGAAATATTATTTTCCATCATCTGTCACACTCTGAGGTTGTATGTGAGGTTAATAGGGTAATGAAGGCATCATGGTTTGCATTGTCTTCAATTTGCTGATGACAGATTTGCTTTGTGTTCATGTTTGTTCCTGGCTCTGGTCAATGTAGTGGCTTTAGAATAGTGCCTGGAGTATAGAAACTTGAATGAATGCTTGTGCGATAGAGGAAATCTGTGTAAAAGATGGTAGAAATTGCATCAGTAGTCACAGTTGTAATTTTGTCTCACTGATGTATTTGCAGGGCTTCATAACCTAGGGGACTTCTTGGGTTCTCTGTATCTCAGGTAGTTGCAATTGTCAAAAGCACTTTCAATCTCCAGCAAGATAAGAAGTGAATTAATATCTGTTAGAGGCAGGGAAGAAATTTATGACGACTTGTCCCAATCCTGCAAACTCACCAGTAGCCAGGCCTCTGTCTGTGATGGCAGTGCATACTTCTGATCAAAAATGCTTTTGGAAATTGTCCTGAGGGGGGAAAAAACTGTAGTGTTGTACTGTGAAGAAGTGCCTACTGTGAACTACATTTTGAATGCCTCTATCTCCTGTGCCTCGGAAATCCCGAGCCATTCATTTTTAAGGGGAAGTAATACTGTTACATGTTTTTAAAAAAAAACAAAAAAAACCCCAAAAAACCCAAAACATTGCAATTGGTGCCTTTCAGCCTTGGGCTCCGTGACCTATGTCAAAATGCCTTCTTGTGCTTTGCTTCTAGAATCAAAGGGCTATTGGATGTAAGGGAATTTGAGGTTAATATTTTATAACGTGTCTGTATCAGCGTTGCCCCCTGAAACTGTTTCTCCGAGTACGGAAACTAGACCACTCACACAGAAAACATACTTAACAAGTGTCTCTGTTATTCCTAAACATAGTGTGGCAGTAGTGGTTATTTTTCTCATCAGGAAAATTATAATTAGAGATTGAATATTCTTGGGAAACACCAGCTTTCGAAGCAGTCTTACATAGAGTTTGGGTAGAGAGGGTTGCTTTTGAGACCTGCGAAAGCATAGTTCTCTGAGTCCATTCTGTGCAGTACATTTAAATACTGTATTTACCACTTTCAAAGTTTTCCACTTGCTACCAAAGAAGGTGGTTCTGGCAAGAGAAACAGCAACAAAATAGAGTGAAAGAAGATTGACAGAAAAAGTAGAAGGAGGAGGGTGGGGGGAATAGCACGATTATAGTTTGAAAAATTAGTCATGTAACGTGTCATCGTAATTCCCAACTGGCAATTAAACAGCACATATCTGCATAAAGGATTAGTAACACTGGAGGGTAACATTCAGGATCTTGAACAACACTTCCAGTATATAATTTGCAAATTGTTTGACAGATACCTGCCTCACGCACCATACGCTACCGTATTCCAGTGCTTAATATAGTTAGTCCTAGCAAAACCAGACCTCCAGCTCCATAGCTAACTGGCTATGACTTTACAATATGCCTGTTGCATGAACAGATTTAAAAAAAAATAAACAGGACAGTCAGCCAGAAAAATTACGTGATTTATTCTTCCTCATGTGTCAGGGTGCTGTGCCAGCCACCTGCTCCCAGGGGCTGTAGCGGCTGGGGCCCCCCCAGGGCAGCAGGCACCTCTCTGGTGATAAGGGAGGTCCGAGGTGAAACAGAGCAAGTGATTCACAGCAGGTTGTTCAGGGCTTGCAAAGGCAACACTGCTGGAGGCTGAAGCAGCTTGAAGGCTGTTAGCAGATGTGGGACGCAGCTACACTTGCATGTACACCTGCTCCTTAGGATGGTCTCTGGCAGGAAGGTCACAGAGTAATTCAGGCTGGAAATGACCTCTGCAAGTCTCCAGCCCAGTCCCCTTCTCCAAGCAGGACCAGGAGGAGCGGGTTACTCAGGGACTTTTCCAGTCAGGTTTTGAAGGTCTTCAAGGATTCAAATCCTGCAGCCTTTCAGGGCCCCTGTCCCAGTGTTTGACCACCTTCATGCTGAAAAAGTGTTTCCAAGTATCTAATCAGGATTTCCCATACGCTCACTTGCATCCACAGCCTCTTGTCACTCCCTGGGCACCTCTGAGGAGAGTCTGGTGCTTCCTTCCCTAAATCCTCCCATGAGGTGGTTGTGGACAGCAGTTTGACCCCCAGAGCCTTCCCCTGGCCGTACACTCTGTGCAATTTAGGTGACTGTAGATACCTAAAAGGTGAATATTCAATTTTTTTTCATGGTTTTTCTTTGCAAATAAGAGCCTGAGAAAAATGCAAAGGTAAATTCAAAACTGTGCACTTTGGTGAGCTCACTGTAGTGATATCACTTTTGTGAGCCTTGTTTTTAGCGATAGCTCACTTTTGATAGTAGGATTAATGGATGCCAAATAAACTTCTCAGGTGATCAGCGTGGACTAGCTACAGTAATAGCATCTAGAGTAATTTGGATGTGAAAAAAGTTAAGGAAGGAGTTTCAGGACAGAAATCCTTTTTGATCTGAGATAGCCAGGACTCCAGCCCTGCAGGCTCTTTTGAGTGCTTTATTTAAATGTGCTGACTTTCAAAGGGATACTGAGCATTGCGTTAAATGAGCATATATGTCAACTCGTGAAGGCTTGCGCCAAGTTTGGCAGTGTCCATCCCACAGCTGCAGTTGCTCAGATGCACCAGTTACTGATAGTAGAGAGTCATGTGAGGAAATTACTGCCTCGAAATTCTAAAAGTCAGGACTTAGCTCCCAGCTTTCCTTCAGATCATCTGTCTAAGGGCAGCTGTGTTAAACTTTGCATGCCCCAGTTCCTTTTTGGTGAAATATAATACACAATGATGGCAATTCCTTTATGTTTAAGTGTAGAGCTTCTCAGGGAAGGACCACCTCTAAATTTTGCTCAAATCTAAGGTACAGTACAGCTGATGTGTGCTACCAGAATGCAAATACAGATCAGCACCACTTCTGAACTCTCTCACTTCGTATAACCGAATGCCTTCTAGTATGCGGTTTAGCCTTTACATGGGCTTTGTTAACTCTTGTCCCACAAAGATTCTGCTTCTCTCAGTTCAAATGTACTGCTCCAGTTTTTAAAAGGCCCATTAAAAAGTTGCTGTCCCAGCATTATTAAGCTGAAAAGTGTTAGTTGTCAGAATTACTTTTTAAAATAGAAAGTGAATGTATGCAATCTATCTCATTGACAAAGCCAGGCAATGGCTTCTGAATTGTGCTGAATCTTGTGAGCTGTCTGATATTTGCACACTTTTCATTTAGGTTATAAAGGCATCATCGCCGCTTCCAAAATTATTTGGACACTTCCATTTTCCTGGATGATTGCTGATGCTGATTCTGTGCATTTCAAATGTCTTTGATTGGTTTATGAAGGGTAGAAGAACTTCAAATCAAAACATAGCTTTAGTGTATATTTAAAGGTAGAAAATTAATACACAGATCCTGCTAGAGTAAAGGAGTGTTTCCTTCATGTCTCTTCATGTCTTATATAACAGATATATATATATAAGGGCTTGTAGATAGTTATTTCTTTATAGTACATGGAGGGAGTAAATTTTTTTTATTACCCTGTAGGGGACAGAATTCATCAGGTGGGGAGGTAGGAGGTGGACCTGGATTCTGCTTCTTACTCATAACTTGCTCACCATCTGGTGTTGAGAAGGTCACCCTGCCTTTCCCTTTTTTGCTCCATAATGAGAGAGACGTAATCCCTACCTTGATAAAGTGTGTTCATGTGAGCTTTGTATAATTATTTTTTTTTACTTGAGGTTGTACAGACCTGGAGTGTCTGAATAAAGAACATGGATGTGACAGCCTTCATATGGGAAATCAGGGTTTTGGAAGGCTCCAGGCTCTGATAATCTTACTGTGTCTTAATAAGGAACAACAGATACACCATCCAGTTAACTAGGTGAGACATTTTAAAGCTTTTCTCCTTCTGAATCCTCTGTAAGGATCAGTCCAGAGTCTCCTCTCATCTATCAGAAGTAGAGTATCACCAGTCTACTTTTCTCTGTTAGCCTTACCGTGTGTCCATGCATGCTCTGCAGCCTGCCTGTTCTTGGCCAGAATATGAGTTTGAAGAAGGGCTTTCCAAGGCAGAAGAGCGTAAGTTACTCTGTTTTGCTGGAGGATGGGGTGACCCCACAGGTAGGTCCACAGTCAGAAAAGCATCAAAATGGCTCAGAATTTGCTTCCCTGTGTGCTATAGCATGGGGAAATGGCGGGATGGTGGGGACACAGAGCTGAGATTTCTGCCATCAGATCAAAAAAACCCCGTAGACTTCTAAAAGTTGATCATTACTGCTGTTACTGCAGTGGTGTGTTTTTTCTATGGTTAAGGCAGTGCAATTGAACCTGAGACACAGGTGTGGGAAAAGTGGCCTTTTCTGTCCGAATGATTGTCAAGTGAAATCTGAGGAGAGCTCTCTGGCAAATTCTCTTAGTTGATAGCATAGCAGATGGGAAATCTTCATCCAAAAAAAAAAAAACCCAAAACAAAAATAAAGCCTTGCAGTTAGTGAAGGGAAACACCTCCTCCATAGTAGCTGTCTTTAGATACTAGATTTCATGGGTTTAATAATTTTTTTAATAGTGGGACAAAAATCTAAAAATGGTGCTTCTAGTTATCAAATAGATTGAGATTATCAAACATCCTAATTAACAGACTGGTTAAGATTTGTGTCTGAGGCTAGCTGATTTGATTGAAATCGGACAGCTGATACAATAAGCTCTAAAAATTCTCATCTAATGAGATTTTTCACAAGTAACCTGGTCCATTGTGGTGGGATTTCTTAAATCATAGCAAATCCTGTTCATGGAATCAGCTATGGGTGTACTAATACAAACAGCAGCACCTCCTGTCCTTTCTCTGGGGACCAGCAGATGAAGTTTACAAAGATGATTATCTGGGGGACCAGGGGCAGGAATAAGAGCTTAATATAAGTGGGAACTGGGATTCTGTAAGTCATTTCCTTTTAGCAGGGATTGTAGAAATACAGTGAGCTAACATATATCCTAAGTGTTTTGTCCTGCATGTTACAACTTCCATTGTTACAACCTATGGAAGATAAAATCAGCATGTAGCAAACTGAATGATGCCCTTCATTTGTAAGATCTGGATCATTCTGCAGAGGTGCTCTGCGTGCTAAGGAAATTGTTATTTAAGCAGCATAGATGGAACCTCCCAAATTCCATTATTTATGTTTTGCAAGAAAAAAACCCAATATCTGGTGGGAAAGAACTAGCTTCTTAAGAGAAAGCTTTTAACTGGCACTCTGTATTAGTGAGGATTTCCTCAGTAGTGGGAAGTTTCTGTTAAGCCAAGCCGGAAAGCATAACTGCCCTACCATGGTTTTGTGAAAGTTTCTTCTAGCTAAAAATGTCTTTTCCCTGTGATAGCAAAGATTCTAGCAAATCTAAAGAGAGTTGCGGTGGGGAACCAGGTGCTAAATAGCTTTACTGCTTCTCTGTGATGGGACTTTTCCTAATCCCATCAGAACAGCAACATACTGGTTGCTTGGCTTTTTTCCCTATTTGACAGATATCTATAAGACGAGCAGAAAATCCTCTACTTTCCTCATTTAAAATGACTAGCTTTTGCTAGTGCACCATCTTCCTAGATAGAGTAAAATGTTCTATGGTACCAAAACCCATACAGCAAATCTTCAGAGCCTCTGCGCTGGCAGCGTGCTGTTTCCAGTGCAGAAAGGCTTTCTCCTTTCAGACGCAAATCTCACAGGTCCGTTCTGCTTTTAATTCTTGCTGAATAATTGTCTCCAGATGCTGCTACAGATTCAACTCCGATCTGAACACTGCCCTCAGAATAAATGTAGCAGTTACTGCCTCAGAGTCTGCAGAAAGTAAAATGATTCTGCTGTTATCCTTACAGTTGGGATTTATTAAGACTGCTGCTTTTATGCCTAATAATTAAAAAACCTGCAGTGTCATGGGATATTGCCATGGGTCTAAAATAAATTAATTCAAGCTGACATCAAGACTTAAATGAGCTTTGTTTTTTCCTATGACAGGGAGCTGTACCATCCTGCTTTTTTTTAAAACAAATTGCTAAGTTAGTCTGTATGGGTTTGCAACAGAAAAATATTTTTTTCCAAGAGATAATAAGCTCCTCCCATGAGGTAGAGTTGCCTAGCTTTCTACTATTACAACATTATCACAACTTTTGGTTATTTTCCTCCACTTACTCCTGTTCTCATAAGTTTACATTGAAAGATCACAAAATACTTAGGGCCTTTTGACTGTTTTAGACAAAGCCTCTGCAAGAAGTCGTATCAGGTTCTGTGTTTCATTTGATGCCAAGAATTTAGTTGTGTGTGAAAGCACCATGTCTAAATGGCTTTTCTGTGTATTTACAACCTGTTTGGCCTCGTTACAAGAAGGACACGAGAAATACTAATTTGGAATATTTAGAAATCTACAGTGGTGCTGTCAGAGGGAGGAAAAACCACCCCTGAAACCAAATCTGCCTTTCAGAGTCAGCATGCATATGTCTAATGGGATCATGTGGTCCTGGTTTAGTTTATATAAATAAATATTCACTAACATCATCTGTGAAATGTTACTTGATGTTATTATGCCAGTACTGTTTGTGCTTCCATAATTGAAGTTCAAATGAATTTAATATTTGAAGCAGAGCTTCACAAGAGGGATAGTTCATATTACTGCTAGGATTAACAAATATATTTAGGGGATTGAAGTAAATATTCTGAAAATTTTATAAGTATCTTGATTAATTTGAATTTAATCTAATTTCAAAATAATTTCTGTCCATAATACAGTGTAATGACAGAACAGGGCAGGCTGTTCAGACTTTCCATTTCACTAAATCACTGAAACCTTTTGGTATATTTGGAGAATTTGCTCTTAGGTCATGATTTTTCTGCCATTCTCTATAATTGAAAGTTTCTTTCTCGGCAGGGAATTAAAACATAATGTTTCACTGTCACAAACTCTTAAAATCCCTTTGCTGTCTCAAAATGACTTCCCCATACTCTTACATTCAGCAGGACAGTCTTCTTTTAAAATATGCGTTACTCACTGATCTCTTAAAGGGGCTAAATCTAAGCCCTTTCTGGAGAAGACAGTGACTTTAAACTATCCCTGCTGTGTTCAGTATCGGCGTATTCATGCTGCATTCCCAAATGAACCACAGCTTTTGCTGTGTCATGGTACAGTATGAGTGGGAATGAAAAATGTTATTTAAAAATCTTTAAAATCTAACCTGGGATTGCAAACCTTGTAGAATTACAGGCTATGATTGTTACCATTTTTAGTTGTTTGAGTAATTCTGCTTTACAGTTACATACCTTAATGTAGCTGCATCTGTTTGAGATGTAACTTGACCTTTTAGTTTGCTGGGTTTGGGATAGCTGGCACAAATTTACAGATTTTTTTTATTTTTTTTTTTTTACATAAGTTTACTGCTACAGGCTCTTGACTGCAATGCTAGATTGAAATAGGCTTAAAAGTTAAAACCAAGGGTCGAAATTATAACAGGGGTAAAAAATCCTACATTTTTTGAGACAATTTTGGCAGTTCATTTCCCAGTAAAAATACTAGGAATTCCAGCTTGCAAATAGTAGTCCAGGTACTGAGAAAACTAAAGGCAAATGAACAGGCAAGTAACTATGCAAATTAAAATGTTACATGTACTCTCCAGAGTGATTGCTTTCTTTATGCTTTTGTGCTTACACTGGATACCTGCTATTTACAACTTGAGCCATTTTCCTAGAGACCTTCCATTTGTCTTTGGTGTCAAACATTTCCATGGTAACATTTCACTTTTCTGTTTTCCCTTTTGCTAGTTTTACCTTGAAATGTAAGAGTTGGTGGTTATTGAGAAAAGATACAGTTCAAGTCGATCAGAGTGGTCTTGGATATTTTTACTGACATTATGTTTTATCAGCTAAGGCAGTAGATTTATTCTTTGCATTAATAGTGATCAAGTTGTCTTTTTTGCTTTTCAGTTTCTTAAAAATATTTTTAACATTCTGTAGAAGCTCGAGGGCTACAAAAAGAAACTCACTGGGATTGGTTAAAGACGATCTAATGTTCTAAGTATCTCAGTGACACACAAAGATATTTGAAGAGCATTTAAGCTGCAATGGTGAGCACATGAAAGGTGTGTGTTGCAATGATTAAGACGACTGTGAAGGGATAACTCGGACGTGCATTATAAATTTTTTTCAGTCTGCTATTTCTTACTGGTTTGTCCACAGCATATCTGCCTTATTGTAGTCCCACTGCAGGAGTGAAGAAAGGACTATCTAGAGGCTGAAGCACTTGCTTCATTTGTTTGAGAAGCTGGGAGTAATGTGGTCAATAAGCCAAAAATTGCCCTGGAGGCACAGCTTACATTTCTGCACAGGAGTCACAGCTTCTGTATTCCTTCTGCAAAGAAAAAAACAAACCAAAACCAGTCTTCCCTATGTGCTACTAGACTGAGACCTACGTGCATCTTTAGCAAGGTCAGCATGTTTCAGGAAACCTTGCAGGTCTTTGGCACTTGAGGCAAGAGGAGTAGCAGGTGGTTACCCTTTGGGAGGCAGCGTGAGACGAAAACAGGATGGTTTGTTAGTTTGTTTCTGAGAGATCTGTCAACAGCAGATGACTCAGGCTCTGCTCCTGCATTTGCAAGAGTGTGTGCTTTAGTGAGCATTTAGTGAGCGGATTTTTTTGATATAGAGTGTGTTAGCAAAGTCACACCGCTCTGCTAAGTCTCTGTAAACTTCACTGTGGTTTCTCAAAATCACATACTTTTGACAAATTTTGTGTTTTTTCATGGAGATGCACAAACTTTCTGTTCAGAAACTTGTCTGTTTCAGAAGTTGTCCTCCACCGCATTCAAGAGCGAAACATCTCAAAGATCACGAGAGAAATGTTTTCAAATATGTGAAAAGCATGTTGTTCTTTAGCCTCATCCTTAGAGACTGCGGAACAACTTTGATTCCCCCCCCCCCCCCCCCCCCCCCCCCCCCCCAAATGTTTAATGTAAGGCAAATCCCCAGCACAACATGCTTAATTCAAAGGAGTTCAAGTTTATCAAAGTAATGAACAACAGATGGAGATGCGTCAGGTAATCTTAAGAGTAACAGTAAATTGTAAGCCAGTTTACAGTATACTTCAGACCTTACCTGCCCACCTCCTGACAAGCATGTAATTAGCTAACTTAATAGGAAGACACTTCCTACCACTGATTAGTATTTTCATTTCTTACTGTGTATTTTCATAGGTGATGCTAGTAAGTCTTTTTCTGATCATTGTACCCCTTTTATGCTTAGAAGCTAATTGCGTTACAGGGTATGTTTGTCTTTCCTTACTCTTAAGCAGCTGGTTTCAGCAAGGGAGCCACCATATTATAGTGTCATACTGCCTTGAAGCCATAGTACTTTCTATTGTAATTCTGTCAGTTTTTGCAATACAGTTTCATTTGCTGAAAAAGCATTAAGACAGCAGCAGGTGCTGGGAAACAGCAGGAAGCAAGAGCCTTGTTTCAGTTATGAGCACTTTCTTTCCTCATTTCCATTCACATAGTGGGGATCAGGGATTTATTCAGGGTTGTAAGATGTGCTCTATGAAAACATCAGTGTTTCTCATCTGTAAAGGAATGGGTCAAAATACTTTTTTTTTTTTTTTTATGCTGGTATGAAGGTTTTCTTTCCCACTGGAGGTGAGTTTATATACAGGTATAAAATATAATGTCCTATCTACAGCACTGGTCTGTGAGGGAGGAAGACCTGGTGCTGCTTGTTTGGCCGCAGCCTACTTGAAAGCTTGAAGTGCAGTGCTGCAGTGGAGCCATCCACGTGCTCTGGTTAGGAACAACCATCAAGGCTTTGGTAGATCAGCAAATTTAATTTTTGTCTCATAGATTGTTCCCCATGTTGCCAGACTGAAGGCTTTTCTGTGCAGGGGGTATCTCCTTGGATGTGTTTTTTTGTTGTCAGGCATGGTAGGGCCTTAATATTGACAGACTTGATGCAGAAGTACTGTGTGATATGCAATAGCAAATTCTAGTGCTGGTTTCCTTCAGGTCTGGAGGGTGGCTTGCTTCCTTCCTCCCAGCTCCCTGTGGAAGTTTCCTTTAGAGCCTGAAAATCAAGTTATAACCTTAATTAACACAGAGCTGGGAGTTGTTCCAGCATGGATTATTTGACAATGTGAGCGTGGCTTCTCTTGTCATTGCAAGCCAGGCTGAACTCAGGATCCTTTTACTGCTCCTGATGATCAATTAAGTGTTAACCATGAAAGGGAAAATTTAGTAGTGGGAGAGATTGCCTTTTCTGACTTTAAAGGTGACATTGCAAACAGTGGACCGTATTGAAGTTTTAATTAAAAGTATTGCCAACTTCTCTTTAAATTTTACGGTCTAGGTTATCAGTTGTAATCATCTTTTTCTAAGGCAGTTTAATCAAAGAGCACAAGATCGATACTACCCTAATATGAAAATATATTAACAGGATTTTTTTTTCATGTTTATAGTACCATTATGTAATAATTTAAAGTAATAATTATTTGTGTATATATATATTTTATATATATGAAATGTAGTTTTTAAAAAAATGGTTGCATACATATTCCAAAACCCTTTTCATAAATTATGGGAGCTAACATGGAAGCTTCATGTCAGTATTACTTAATGAAACATGTCCTGCATAAATGCATATTTATACTATTTCCAGGCCCAAGGGAGTGATTTTGATGCAATATATGTACAACATATGAGCATTTTAAATAATGATCAGGCATGATGTCTGAGCTGTACTTCTTCAACTTGCAGGCATGTTTGTTGATTATTTTGGAGCCACTGGATTTAATAATTTAATTGCAAAGGAGGCCTGCAATGTTAGAGATGTATAAAGAAAAACCTTTAATTCAGTTTCTCAAAGGCCTTTTTAAGTATTGCACCTAGAAGAACAAGTGATTTTTCTTAAGCGCCTTACATTGTTCTACCAGAACAAACACAGTTGGGAACCACAACATTGTTAAAATCTGTTTTAAGTTGTTGTACCATTCCTTTACATCCGATACTTCTCTTGGGAGTAGAAACCTCAGTTAACATATTATTTTTAAATACCAGTTGCTAAAATCTGCAGGTTATTAGGGGAAAGAAAAACTTAATTTGAATAATCTGTAAACCATGGGCATTTATCCACCATATTTCTGTCCTTCACTGTCTTTCCCTTTGGTTGCTCTGATTCTAACGGCAAGTTAGAAAGTTGCCTTTCTGTGCTGAGTTTACAAGCGAGATGGTTCTTTATCTTACTTAGGACAAGTTATCTTATGTTTGCATGAGCAAGTTTCCTATCTGTGGTTCTTATTTCCTATGAAAGGTTTTACAGTCTGCTGTCCTCAAGGGTGTTGCACTTAATTTTATTGGAAGCATACAACAGAACGGCTCTGGGTAGTTCTTACACAAGACTTTATGTAGAACAAAGTATGAAAATTTACAGCTTCATGCATGTGTTCTCTTCTTCTAGTAGAAGAATATACAGTTGTGGTCATCTTTTTAATACTTTCCTATGATACTGGGCAAAACAGTCCACCTACAGATAGAACAGAGTATACTTAGCTATGTTAAAAACCTGTTGGAATTAGTACTGTGAAATCTTAATCCAAATTTCTCCTATCTTGCTAGCAGATTGGGTTTGTGCCTAGAGTAACTGCGTTTTTGTTTTGCTGGAAACTACTATTCCAACAGTGCTGCATATCCGGAGATCCTAAAGAAGTTTATTTTCATGTAAGCAAGTGTGCCCATTCCTGTGCTAACTCTTCTAATAAACTAGCCACAGTAGTCTGCTTTGTAGCATAAGAGAACCAAAATTTTGTTTTGTTTCGTTTTGGTTTTTTGTGGTAAGTCTCTTACTTGCTTTCTTTGGTTACACAACAGTATTGACCTGAAAGTGGCAAATTTTCAGGATTTGAACTATACTAAACTAAAATCCATGTGCAGCTTAAGTATGTGGCAGACTTTAAAGCATACAGAAGGGAAACCACAACTTCAGTTTTCTTACTTTACTACTGATCTGTGGTATGAACTTAAGCTGTTTTGGAAATCCTCATTTTTTAAACTTTACCACCTTAGTAGGGTTTTTTAACTTTTTGATCCAGGGAATTACACTACATAAATTTCCCAAGCTTGCTTTTTTTAACTCTAGTTTGACAATGTTGTGTTCTGAAATATCACTGTGCTGTGAGGAAGCCAGCGTTGCCATAGTCACAGGTTTTAGTGTCTGACTGTTGAATCTTAAGACCAGTTCCTATACCAACACTATCATCATAGTAAAGAAGTCAATATTTTAGCTTGTAATATACATTATTTATAAATATAGTCAGATTCTTTGGGGGGGGAACCCTTCATGTGGGGAGGTCTTTCTGTCAAAGTTCAGGTATGAATCTTGGGGATTTGCTTGTAGATGTTGGTCTTAAATAGATAATGTCCAAACGAGAAATGAGAACTCATAACTGTTTGGGTTGCTGCGGTAATCGGAAGTCCCACATCCCTTCTCCAGTCTCCCCATCCTAATTCTCAAACCCCAGAAATTGCTCTTTCAGAACTGTATTTCAGAAGAACAGGGGTTCTAAGTAATTTTGTAAGTACTGCTTTTAAGTTAGTACAACTAATTTCTCTAAAACCTTATCAAGTCCTTTGTATACGTTTAGGAATTTTAATGTCTTTAATTTTAAAAAGTACAGTCAAGCATAGCTGCAGAACTTGTATTCAAAAATATTGAGTATGCAATGGGTAGCTACACACAGAGGAAATTTATTTTTTCCAATAAAGTGCATCTTTTTAATCCATTTGCTGATTTAAATGAGAAGAGGATTCTCATGGAAGAAGTTGCAACTGGGGATACTTATTCTGTTATTATTTTCTGATAGCACCCATGAACTAATATATTACCCAAATATGTGGAAAGATGCAGTTCTTCCTCAAAATAAAGAACAGCCTATGCATACAATTCTGTAAAATCTTTATCTGTAGCTCATTTCATTTAAGAAATTATAGCCAATTGTATGCGTAATTGTTTTCTATAATTGAACTTCTGACATTATTCTGCGTCTTCCTGTATTATTGAAAAGGACTCCATTCCCAGATAGTATTGGAAATGTGGATATGTGGAATTATGAAACTGCTTCTGCCATCTACCTTCAAGTATGTTTTGTATTTGGATATCCTAGAAGTAGATAGAAATCCATATTACAGACGTCTAGAATTACTAGTGTCTTGATCAAGTCAGTCTAGGACTAGTGAAACTTTTACTACTTCAGAAAAATAGTTTTCTTACCCTTTTTTCCCAAGAGAGGAGCAAGTACTAAATATCTTCATTTACTAATGTGTTGAAATCTGCCAGCTTATTGCCTAAGAAAGTTACAATGCTTTTAACATTGGTAAACAAAGTATTTAAGATATTTTCCTTCCTTCACTTAAAGTATAGTATTCTGACGCATTTTGGTGTCTGAATGTGAGTCTCTATCTTTCCTGTATTAATAGTAGATTGCAATATATATCTTTATAAATTGCATTGTTTCACTCTCGTTTCACAAATTTCACTGGCTTTTGTGCCAGACATGATTACATCTGTTGAAGTAGTATCCTCTGCTTTCTACAATGAAGTCACAGTTACATACTTGCCTTCAATTTGAGTCAATTTCTGCATTTTGACTTTTAGTCAGAATGAGGTGAATGAGTGCAGTTCACATGCCAAAAGGTTAGAAGTAGTGGAATATGCACAGCAGCTGTCAAAAGGACACAAGATAGAAAGGTGAATTAGCACTGCTTACTAAGGAATTAATTACTTGTCACATGTAAGTCTTAAGACTAGCATTAAATTCTTTAATTTGATGCGATCTGCTGGTGGCAGAAGGAGAGAAAGCACACCGAGAAACCATGGTGAGATATTTGCATACACCTGCACTGATTGTAGTTTGGTCATTGCAAGCTAACTGCGCTGTTTGTGTAGTGAAGCACCAGCAAATCACAGAATCGTTGAGATTGGAAGCAACCTGTTGTGATCATCTTGTCCAGCCCCATTGCTCAATCAGAGTCAGCTAGAGCAGGTTTTCCAGGAACATATCCAGTCAAGTTGTTAATATCTCCAAGGATGGACACTCCATAATCTCCCTGGGCAACCTGTTCTACTGTTTCACCACCCTCAAAGTGGAAAAAAAAAAGTGTTTTCCTGTGATTAGATAGAATTTTGTGTGTTTTCACTTGCGTCCATTGTCTCTTGTCCCGTCACTGGGCATTACTGAGAGGAGTCTGGTTCCCTCTTTTTCATTCCCTCCCATCAAATGTTTATACACTTTAATAAGATCCCCCCACAAGTCTCTTCTCCAGTATAAAGAGTCCCAGCTCTCCCAGCCTCTCCTCATCTCCTCATCTTCCATGGATGCTCCAGTCCCTTAATCATCTTTGTGGCCTTGCCCTGGACTTGCTCCAGTAAGTCCATATCTTTCTTGTACTGGGGAGCCCAGAACTGGACACAGCAGTCCAGATGCATCCGCATCAGTGCTGAGTAGAGAGGAAGGATCATCTTCCTCGACCTGCTGGTAATGCTCTTCCTAATGCAGCCCAGGATGCTGTTTGACATTTTTTTGCTGCAAGAGTGTGTTGCAGGCTCATGGTCAGCTTCTTTTCCACCAGGATCCCCAAGGTCCTTCCCAACAAAGCTGCTTTCCAGCCAGTCAACTGTCAGACTGTACTGGTGATTTGGGTTATTTCTGCCCAGGTGCGGGACTTTGCATTTCACCTTGTTGAACTTCATGAGGTTCTTCTCTGCACAGTTCTCCAGCCTGTTGAAGACCCTCTGAATGGCAGCACATCAATCTGGTGTATCAGCCACTCCTCCCAGTTTTGCATCATCTGCAAATTTACTGAGGGTGCACTCCATCCCATTGTTCAGGTCATCAATGAGACGTTGAACAGTAATGTCCCTAATATCGACCCCTGGGGTACACCACTAGTGACTTGCCTGCAACTAGACTTTGTGCCACTGATCACATCCCTTCGGGCCCAGCCATTCAGCCAGTTTTTAATCTACCTCACTGTCCACTTAACTAACCCGTGCTTTGTCAGCTTGACTATGATGGTCTTATGGGAGACAGCATCAAAACTTTACTGAAGTTAAGGTAAACAACATCTACAGGTCTCCACTTGTCCACCCAGCCAGTCATCTCATTGTAGGAGGCAATGAGGTTGGTCAAGCATGATTTTTTAACTCCATGCTGACTACTCCCAATAACCTTTTTATCTTTCATGTGTTTGGACATGCTTTCCAGGAGGATTTTCTCCATCACCTTCCCAGGGATTGAGGTGAGGCTGACCAGCCTGTAGTTCCCTGAATCTGCATTCTTGCCCTTCTTGAAGATCAGAGCAACATTTGCTCTCTTCCAGTTTGGGGGACCAAGGCTGTGTATATAGTACCAAGGAGCTGTGTTTAAAAACATAACTGAAAGGATTCGATGTGGTTTTGTTCTGAAATGAATAGAATAAAATATCAATGCATTTGGAATAAGTTGTCCTTGTGTCGGAACGCAGGTAATTGAATTCCTCCTCCTGTTCCATGAGGACAGCATGTGTGGCTGTTCCTCCTGCAGAGGCCTCCAAGCACTATGTCATATGCTCATTAGGGTTTTCTAAAAAACTGCTTCAGGTACACACTGGTGGAAGTCTTGTTTTGCATTTGTGATGCCTGAAGTTAACACTGATGCAGCCTTTATAGACATAGATACAGGTCTTTTGGAAAACTTTACCGCATTTTAAAGTGACATTTAATGGGTATGAAAACCTGTGCTTTAAAAGGACAAGTGCCCTGCAGCTTGGAGTGGTGTATAGAGAAGCCAGAGTCTTGATCAGTCATCAGCAATAGTCCACGTTTGGCAGCGCCAAGTTCTGCACAGGAGAATTTACCCTGCCAGATTGAGAGCTACTGCAGACATCCTTACAATCATAAATCCTCTTGTGCTATTAACCCTTCTGCAGGGCCAGATCCTTTCTCGATTCCTAATGGCGTCTGCCCTTAGCTGCATTCTTCAGCTGCACTTCTTGTCCAGGGTTTGCTCTGATAACGGCATTGATGCTGAGAGGCTTCAAAACTGCAGTAACCCTTGTCTTTAATGGCAGAGGAGTAGCTGGTAACCAGGATGTGCTCTCCAGACGCTGTGTCCAGCGGCCTTGCTTTCTTCTCTTAGCAAATTTCTCCATGGTGTTGTTTCTAAAAGTGCTTGCGTGGCCTCGATTACAGCAACTCAGTACAGAGACATTGCTGTCATGCTTTATTTTTAAAAATGACAGCAGCGAAACAGAAATACCAATTTAATGTCACATCCACCATGGGAGATTCAGTCTAGTGAAGAGAACAATGGGCTGACAATCAAGGGGGTCAGCCTCTATTTTTGGTTTGCTCGCCGACTGGCTGTGTGGCCTTGGGCAAATTGCTTTCATCTCTCCGTGCTTCTGCTGCCCCTCCAACTCCCTGCCTGTCTTCTTCATTTAGATGATTAGCTCCCCTAGGCAAGGAATGCCTCTTGTTTGTACAGTCCCCTGGGTTTCGTTGGAGGCCTTGGGGTCTCCAGCCCTGTAACAATAGTGATTCACATCAGTTTTACCACTTATCTCTGATATACAGATCGGAGGAGCCTAATCTTCACAAAGGGATGGACGTTCCTGGCCCTTGTGTTAATAATGTACAACAGGGAGTACAATGGATCAGACGCATTACATCTCCAGGGCTTAGATCAGGACTCATATAAGTGTTGTTCCTGCTCTGTGACACTGGTGTCACACACACAGGAGTGTGGCATGACCTGTGCTCGTGTGGGTGGCCAAGGAGCGAGACATGCTCAGCCAGCACATGGTCTGTCAACCAGCCGGCCCTGTGTATCTGCCAGGTAAGCTCATGCTTAGGCCTGCAGCCATGTAGCAGGTTTTGAAGTAGTTGAGTCCCTGTGTCCCTGGCTGGTCTGTCTGCATTGCCATTTGGAGTCTGGAATAGCCAAAGACCTTGCACTTTGTTGGAGATCCAGATCTACGTGAGGTAAGAGAGAGAATAGTCAGTATTGTCCTCACTCAGGTCTGGCTGGAGCCATGTAGTGGGTTTGCATGTAAAAGCAAACTGGGATACCTACCCACTGTTAACTAGCTGTTGGAAAGGTAAGCGGCATATAAATGCCATGAGCTCATGATTTTCACAGTCCTGACTTGTTAGAGGTCAGTGCATTCAGCCTTGAGAGAGTGCTCTTCTTTTGAAAATTTTTCAGCGATTGCATTTGCCTTTTTGATACAGCTCTCACCAGAGCAGGCACTGTCAGTGCAATACGTATGGCACTGACTGTGGGGCTGACATTTGTGTCTCACAAGCATGAGCCCGTTCCCCTTTCCCATCCAGAAGTGTCCCAGCTGGGCTTTGTCATACACTAACATGGCACTCATGGTCTAGCTTGCATTACTTGCTGTTCCTTCTTTGTAAGTTGTCAGCAGTTTGTGTTTAGTGACAGCATGATGTTGTTAAGGGGTTTCTTCTTCACATGCTATGTGATATTGCTGGCAGTCATGATTTTATTATGGATCTTGTGATTTCCCGTAAAGCTTCAGTTTCCACAGTGATGGAAAGCTCAGGCTTTCCTTTTAAAAATAGTTGTGATGCTTGGCTCTTTTAGAACAGAAAATATGAATCTTAAAGGCTAGAATATTGAAGCAATAAATAAAAATACATCAGTTTGTTCTATTTCTTAAACTTTGAGTTTTTAAAAGGCCGGGATTGACAGTACTGATTACATAATGTAGGAAAGAAATGATAACCTGCTGCCACCCACTGTCCATGCCATTTTAGTGATAGTGAACACCCACCTCCCAGCGTGGAGGATACACTCCCATGATGGATCGGTATCTCATCTCTTGTCGTAGCAACAATACAGGCTGGGACGTGTTCTTCTTCCAAAGCATAATATGAGTGCGATGATTTCACCAAATACATGAACAAAATGGGCAAGTACTATAATAGGATGTGTCAGTGGGTTCTTAATTTGCATAGGAATTAGCATATATAAACCACGTGGGGATGAAAATTCTCCCCAAGAGAAACTTCTCTGAGCTATTACTAGATTACAAAGTGTAGTCATTACTATATCGTTGTGAATACTATTAACAGAACAATGCTTTTTTGAAACAACTAATTGTAAATAATAATGTTGTTTTGAAATGGTGGGTGAGGGTTCATATCACTTAGAGCTGGTAATCAAAGTCAGCAAGGACAAGAGGCTGTAGTAATTTAAGAGTTACAGTTCCCTTAAAAAATCTGCCATCTGTTAGCAATATATTTATGAGAGCAAACATTTCAGCTCCTGTTGTTTAATGCAAAAGGTGCCATTCGCAGTCACATGCTGGGGCTAACTGTGAGATTACATGCGGGGGATGCCTAGGATCCAGCCCCAGGGAGGTGGCACGCAGGGCCGGAGGGAAGTGCCAGCGCTGCACACTGAACGGCAGCTCAGCCGCTGGAGCTAACGGGGAGCTGCCGGAGGGGATGCCAGATGAATAGCCCTTGTGCACAGTGTGAGGCTCAGCAGGTCTTTTACACTCCAGTTACATGATGGCTAGATGAGCCTTGCACACATCTGAAAAAAGTCTGATTTTCTCTTTATTTCTAGCACGTGTGCTGTGTAGATTTGCTGGCGGTTTGTACATGCAAAATAGTTTTTCATCTGTATGGTCACTTAAGTTACAATCCAGCAATGGGCTGTAAACAGAGCTGTGTAAGCACCTGCAAGGGTTAATGTCTTAGTTGTTTGTTCACCATCAGAGGAGAGAAAATATTAAAGAATACAGTGGGGAAAATGGTATCTGTAAAATCGAACGAAATTTAAAAGGTGGCAAATGGCTCTTGAGGAGGGGTAGTAGAGCAAGACTGATTTTGCAGCTAGATTTTCGGCCAAAGATGTTATCTCACACAATATTGCTGTTTGTCTCACAATGTACCTTACGTTACAGGAGCTACAACAGGGAGGTGTTGATGTTGCTATTGGAAACTTAATTTTTTGCATTCCCTAACCTTGGTTATTTTAGCCAACTGTCTGTGTTAGATCTCACGTAGTATCTCAGAGCCTTAAAACCTTTGGTGTGCCTATCCTCACAAGACCCCAGTGAAAGAGGGACATACAGCATGCCTTAGCTGAAGAGAGAAGCAGCTTCCTGAGCATTTTCTTTCCTTGCTTTCCCTCACACCCCCTCCTTCGCTTACACTAGCACTTGAGAAATTCTCTTGTTATTCTACTGCAGGCTGTTCCACCGTGAGTGAGCTGCATTTGCTGGGGAGAGAAGCGCTGCTGAGAGGAGCTGCATACACTGCGCCTTCCCTTCAGCAGAATCCTTCTGTCCACCTGCATCATAGGAGTTCAGTTGCGAGAGCTGGGAATGGGGGGATTTCTGTTCCCCCCATCCTCTGCCTTCCATCTGAAAACCTTACAGTTCTTCACTTAATAATGAAGAACACACATGTTGTGAATAAAATATTAGTAAAAAGTGGGAAATATACTTTAGGGGTATTTATCCTGAAAGGAGTATGAAACAGATCAGGAATAGAACACAGTAACCGCTCCAGGTAAATCTGCTTATTGTTTTATTTCTTATCATTTGTAATGATGATACCCATATCTTTGTCATGCATGATACTACAATGAGATGGCTTCATTCCTTGTGTTGTGCATCACTGTCCTTGCAGTGCGGTTCTTTCAGTTCATAACATTGGTGTGTGATTTAATCATAGGATTGGGAATACCTTTCAATATTGGATGGTGAGATGCAGCAGACATGACAAAAATTTTAAGTTTCAGTTTTTTGAACTTGTGACAAATTTATCTCTGCACAATATTTATCTGGATTAGCTAGGGGGAGCTTTGTTTTTCCTAAAGATGTTTTGATTTATCTTTACATTTATGATGACTTTAAAAGGTGTTTTGAAATAGCTTAGTCCCAAAATGCAGACTTAAAAAAAGAAATTTGGCAACGGAGAGGCTTACATGAATAAAATAGTTTTACTTCTTAAATTTGTGAGTAAATACAAATGTTTAGTTGATGTTTACTGGCACTGCTGAAATCCCAAGCAATGCAGTGCTGTGTGGCTGCATAAGGAAGTGGGCACAACCATAGCAGTAGTTGCCTTGGACAGCTGAGAGCTCACTGATGCAAAGTAAACTACTGATTGATTTAACGATCTGCTTTGATGATCCATAGTGTTCTCTAACCGAGGTAGGATACATTTCCTTCAGCATTGCATATATTTTTTTGTCTTGACAGTGTTTTGGCAAAGATTCTGTAGTGCTCCTAGAGATGTTCTCTCTTAATGCCTTTTAACTGTATTCCAGGAAAGCAGCATTAACATTAAACACTGTTTTCTACTGCTGCAGTCATAACATGGGGTTTACAAGCGTCAACGTGAAGTCTTACCAGATGCATCACAGCATCTGTGTTGTGACGATAGAGCAGTGATATGTTATCCCACTGATGTAGGGGGAATCACAACTTCTGAAGTGAGCAGAAGCGGAAACGTTATTACATTGCATACACTTAAGCGTGAGTAATGGGAGGATAAGTCTCTCTTCTGTGTTCTGTCTTGCCAGCCGCAGCAGCTTCAAAATCTTGGATGTTTATTTTTGTTGTAGGATGGACAGCAAAAAAAGAAGTTAGGCATATTCAAGCAACCAACTGTTTTGGGTCACTGTGAAACATATTCCTGCTCTTCTATAAACACAGCTTTAAAGGATGTAATGTCTCTTTCGCAAGTATAATCAATTAAAACTGATAAAGGGCATGCCATTAGAGACTGTACCTTGAGCTCGTTGTTGCTGCTGAGTTGTTCCCATCTCTGCTGCCTGTGCTATGGAGATGATCTACTGTCTGTGCCCATCAGTCTCTCTCTGTACTGTTCATAGAAAATAGGGCTGTGTGAATAACTGGTAGTTATTTGTAATTCTGGAGGCAACAGACAGCGTAGCTCTGGCTGTCAATAGAAAAAGTAGCTGCAAAGATCTCTTGGTATTAAAGAGACCCTAGCCCTGGGATCCTAGTTTTTATAATAATAAAAATTTCTGTGGAGTTTCCTCCCTTGATATCCAGTTTGGGAAAATAATTCTGACCTCACTCCCTCCTTTGCCAGGAGGCTAATGAGAAATTTCTCCCACCCCTGCTAACACTTCTGCAATTAGAAGGGAAGGCCCTTGTAATGGAAAAGTACACGAGCTGCTACTGAGTGCGCAGCAAGAGGGGAAGGCTGAGGGGGGAGACCAAGAAACCAGCCATATCTTTGTATGCCCAGGCTAGCAGTGGAGGGACTTCTTGAAGGGATGTGAGGTCCGCTTGTTTGTCCATATGGATTTTTGGCTGCTGGGTAGGAGCCACAGGCAAGGTATGGGAGTTTGGAACAACCTGCCAGCCAGGGACTCCTGCCTCACGCCTCACCCTCCTCCCCAAATTTTTAGTAAAATAATACTTAGCACGCCCACTAGAGTATTGCTCTGACTTTTGTGGCTCCACACAATATGTGGTTGGGTATTCAGTCTCTCTCTCAAACGAGACTAAATACAAGGATGTAGCAGCAGGTACAACTAAAAATGCTATCTTTGTTGCACTTTTACAAGCAGCTCTGCAGGTGCAGGGTAACATATGCACCAGATTTCAGATGTTTTAATTGCATGCATTGACATACTTTCTCAATGTCTGAGTTGTCAGGGGAATGTTAGATGCAGTAAAGAACAAAAGGGGTTGCACAGTGTTATGGGGAGGAGGCAAAGATAAAGCAGTGTAATATGGAAAACAACGGGGCCAGATTCAATTGCTGGTAAGTTGTGAGCACGGATTTACCCTGGAAATGCCTTGGAGGTTCCCGGTGGCACAGGGTGTGGGCAGAGGTCTTTGGGGCTCAGCTCTGACATGCGCTGTGCACTTCTTTCCACCTGCTCCTTTCTTCCCCTCTCATTGAGTGACTTTAAGGAGCCTGTCCTTCGCATTCAGTTGCATGGAACGCGTAACAGCCCCGTGGGCCGTAGCCAGGTCAGTCAGGTCTCTGTTGCTGTGCCATTCCCCACTGTCTTCTGAGGGGTGGCTGGACCTGGCCTCTGCTTCCTGCATAAAGCTTTCTTTGCTGAGCCTTCACTCTTGGGGAGCCTTAAAGAACATGGCAGGCTTCTGGGTATAATTTCTGAAGAAGGCCAGAGAGGAGAGGGAAAGACTACAGGGTCTTCAGTTCCAAGTGCTGACATTTCCCCGTGGAGGAGAACTGGACTTCTGGCCCTGCTCCTGCCCTGGCTTCAATAGGAGGAAGGTGAAGTCTGTAATTACGTAACCTGTTGCTCTCAAAAGTTACTCGTTATGATATGTTACCCCAGTAACAACCTCTGTTATCCAGGGATCATCATAATATTATCAGGGAATTACAAAAACTAAAGGTGGGTTTGTGGCTTACACATTAATTTAGGAAAAATTCATTTGACTCTAAAGAAAGAAGATCTGTTTGGGAGTCTTAAAATTTACACAAAGTTACCCCATCCTGGAACTGTATTTCAAAGACAGATACTGATATACTTAATCTTTGAATACTGGTAAAATAGCAAATTACAGAGGTGCTTTTTTAAAGACACTGAATTGAAAGTGACGTTTGAACATATTGCTGTTATCTGGAAAAAAATATCAGAAATATTTTGGGGTTTTCTTATGCTCTCCCATTCAGGAAAGCACTGAACAACCAAAAGCCTTGATAGGTAAAATCATAGAGGGCCATATCCCATTGCATACCTTTGTAAACTGGTGATTTCTTGTCAAGGACAAAACGTTTATATGATGGCAGACTTAAAGCGCATTTTCTATTCTACTTTCACTGGGGTTCTCCAATACGTCTCCAACTAATAAAAGTCTTTTCACTATATACAAACAAGTTGAAAAATACAAGAATGATTTTTTATATGTATTAGAAGATGCTCATTGTCCATTCATACAAACAGCAGACTATTTTGTGTGTGTTCATACAGCAAAATACAATTCATGCCTACTTTTACCTCTTTACATATTGTGCTGGTTTTGGCTAGGATAGAGGTAATTTTCTTCATAGTAGCTAGTATGAGGCTGTGTTTTGGATTTGTGCTGAAAACAGTGTTGATAACACAGGGATGTTTTCGTTACCGCTGAGCGGTGCTTACACAGAGTCAAGGCCTTTTCTGCTTCTCACCCCTCCCCACCAGCGAGGAGGCTGGGGGTGCGCAAGAAGCTGGGAGGGGACACAGCTGGGACGGCTGACCCCAGCTGACCAAGGCACTAGTCCATACCATATGACGTCACGCTCAGCAATAAAAAGCTGGAGGAAGAAGGAGGAAGGGGGGACGTTCGGAGTGACGGCATTTGTCTTCCCAAGTAACCGTTACACGTGAGGGAGCCCTGCTTTCCTGGAGAAGGCTGAACACCTGCCTGCCCCTGGGAAGTAGTGAATTAATTCCTTGTTTTGCTTGGCTTACGTGTACGGCTTTTGCTTTACTTAAACTGTCTTTATCTCAACCTACAAGTTTTCTCACTTTTACTCCTGATTGTCTCCCCCATCCCACCAGGGGGGAGTGAGTGAGTGGCAGTGTGGTGCTTAGTTGCTGGCTGGGGTTAAACCATGACACACACATATATATATATTAAAAAAAAAAAAAAGAATGAGAAAAAGACACGGAAGAGCAGTTATTCTGATGGTGTGAAATGTAGGAGAACAACCCATCCAGCTGGCTAGATATGAAATCTTATTTCAAGCATTATAGCCATTTCCCAATAGTTGACAAGATGAAAACCTGTTAGTTAATTTCATTTATAAGAGCTGGATAATGAAATTGAAGAAATGGAGACTAAGCACTTTCCCAGCACTCACTGAAGAATGATGCCAAGAATACAGTTAGCTTTGTTGCATTGCTTCAGTTTATGAATGATACAGAACATGAAGGTCCCTCCTGCACAGAGCTTAGGTGCGATATAACTTACTGATTAGTCACAAACCCATTTCGATAGTGCCTTTATGTATTGCAATAGACTGTTTCACAATGTAAGAAGAGTTAATCATAAATGAACAGTCAAAAGCATTTCAGTCATTTTGTTAGTTACCGTTAGGATGAGGTTGATGACAGCCAGAAATGCGCCATTGTATCTGACGTTCCTATTAATGGCCTTATTTTATGCCATTACTGTCCATGGCAAAACTCCCACCACATTCAGAAGTGCAAGTGTTTACCATTTGCACCATAAAGTGCCTGTTAAGGGCTGTATTCCAGCTGCAACATGTGGCTAGGTAGATGAAAAGGTAAAAATACATAGAAGAATGACATGAAAATGGATTTTCATTTTGCAGTCTCAATGACCCTGCTGACATTTCCTTCACTTTGGCAGAATAACTAGGCTGAATATTTTTAGGCACTATGTTTCTAGTTACTCCGACCCCTCTAAAGAGCTTTCCTTTGGTACATTGAGGGATTTTGATTTTGTTTGTTCATTTTTTCCAGGCAGTTTTGGGGTAAGCAGGAAATAACAATGAGCTGCTAATTTCCTTTGGACACTGAAAAAATGAATTCTGTAAGAATTAATGATTTTTATCACAAGCAAAGCTCAGACGTCTTTGTTGCTATACAAGGCTCCTGAGCAGGAAACAAGTGCCATATAATTGCATGTCCTCAGTGTCCGAGCATTAAGAAAAATAAGGATCCCTTACAACAAAAATGTAAAATTCATTCAATCACCAAGGCAGAGTAAAAAAATCTGGGCAAAATATGGTACTAATTATCATTAGTCTTGAATTTTTCTGGTATCCTCTGACCATGAAACGTGTGTAAAGCAGTAGCAGTTCTGTTCAAGAAAAAATTCTCTCTCTTTCCAATTATAGAGATTTGTGGATATTCAGTTTTAGTTTTTTAATTAAAGGACCCAGCTAGATTAAAATCACAGTTAAAATAAAACATGAAAAGTATTAGGAAGCAACTTGATTGAGCTGATAACAGGCTGCTAAACAGGGTCTGTTAATTTTGCGACTGTCAAATCTTGCTTGCATCCACTTTAGCCCTGTGTCCTGATTTTCCCTTTTGTAAAAGTGGGTAACAGTATTCCCCACCATTGCAATGTAAGTTGGGCTTCCCTGGAAGAAATCATTGTTCAGAATTAGAGATAATGCTGCCTTTTCATGCCTGATGCTGCCTGCATGTAATTCAGGCTACTTTCCTGACACAAGCTTCATCAAACTTATTAAATTGACCCTAGCTTATTCCTGCTGAGGTTCTGGTTGGTAATATCCAAAGTGTCAAATATTACTGCTTCATCCTACTTTAAATGTAGCCTATGTTTTCCTGCCCGTTCCCCCAACCCCCAGTTTATCAACACAGGAATTTTGCCTTTAAATTTGTATGAATTGTTTTAACGAGAACAAAAAAAATGTTGACTGCATTTTATTAGATTTATTCTTTTAATAGAAGCAGCTACATATGTCTGATTACAATTATTGAATTGTCCAACCTCTGCTTTGGCCTACAAAATATTAAATACTCTAATGATAAATGGTTATTCTCTCAGAAGAGAATAAATAACATTGAAGTCTGTCATTTGTTAATCGTCTACAACTTAACTAAGTGAAAAGTTTCCCCTTGAGACATGGATAGCTGAAATTATTACAGTGCTCAGATTTGGTCAATGTGCCAACTCTGCAGAAAACTACCAAAAAAAAATTTTAAAATACTTTTTTTTTTTTTTTTTTTTTTTTTTAAAAGCAGACTAAATCCTGCAGCTGCCTCTCGGCTGTTTTGTTCAGGTCCTACCCTGCCCTCGGGCTGGCACACACTGTTGGGAACAAACTAACCTCTGCAGTGGATCAGCTTTTTTATGC
The DNA here is from genome assembly GCF_018139145.2 of Gymnogyps californianus. Lineage (NCBI taxonomy): Eukaryota > Metazoa > Chordata > Aves > Accipitriformes > Cathartidae > Gymnogyps > Gymnogyps californianus. Next base: position 118,783,114 of record NC_059472.1, on the reverse strand, counting down.
TTTTTAGCCTAATCTAAAAATCTCCCATTCCCTTGCTACGCTTGAGATGTAAAAGGCAGCAGGTCATGTCTTGGCAAGTGGCTGTTGTCTTTTGACATGGCATCTTGCTCCTTCCTCACCGGCATTCAGTGCTGCCCTGGGGAGCTCGCTGCCCCCGGCCGGGCTTCCCCAGGGTCCCCTTCTCTCCAGGAGACCAGGACCAAGCACCACCGCATCAACAAACTCAACCTATGGCACTGTTGCCAGTTAATGGTCTTCAGGTTGTGAAACACTACAGTTTCTAGACTATGGGCTTGTTGAAGTCCAAATATCTCATGCACGCGTGGTTCTTCTTATTACCTGTGCAGCTCTTTTTATGAACTTCTGGCTGCAGCTCATGCTTTGTGGCCAAAAAATCCTTCCACATGCTAATTGTGTTTTTCATCAAAAACCTTCAGTCCGACACGTGTTTTTACCATTGTGTTTCACAGATAATCTCAGTGGATTTATCTGTAGCTTTTTCAGAGGATAAAGTTTGCCCATTCGACTGCCTCTGTACCATGTATAGCTCTACTTTTTAGTAATTCTCATTATCCCTCAGTGCAAGGTAAGAGCTGGTCCACTTCTCACTATCTCTTTCTATAGGCCTGTTGCAACTTGGATTGCTTTAGACACTCAGATAAGATCTCTTCAGTTTCTAAATATGTTTCTGATCTATATCAACTGTATGTATGAAGGTATTATTTGTGCGTGTGTATATGCACATTTTATTCATTTATTACATTCATATAAACATATCTAGATCTTTTCATAACATTGGCAATGCATATTTATCTATTCTGATTCCTTTCTGCAGAACTATGAAAACAGAACAATGTGTTTTAAATGAAGGCATACCAGCTATACGCGGGACTAATTTTATATTTCCATTTGTTCTCTCTAACTTTTTTGTAATTCTATTCCCATTGACCTGAGGTTTTTTGTAGAATATTGAATGTGATGCTTTTTGGGGGGGTTGTTTTTGTTTGGGTTTTTTGTTTGGGGTTTTTTTTTTGGTTGGTTGTTTTTTTAATTTGGACACATTTAATTCAGGGCTTGGTGATCTGTATGAGCAATTTAAAATTATTTCTTTCGGTGTGTCATCTTTCCCTTTGCAGCCATAAAGCTCAGCTCCCATCACACTGCCCCATTTTTTCATTTCTGATCAGTGACCCTGAAGAATACGGTCTGCTCTGGCCAACACTTGAATGGAGCTGCTCAGATACGACGTTGTACAATAAGACAAGAGGCTCGTGTTTCTCAGTGCTGGCTGTCACTGAGTTACCCTGCAGATGACTGAAAGTCTCCAGTTGCCTCCTGAATGGTTAATCCACGAGTTGCTGCTGCTGTCCATCATTAGGGTCCCATCTAGTTCCTATTAAGGACACTTAGTTAAAGTGATCCTAATCATGTTTGTGCAGACTATTGGGGTATTTGAAAAATGGTCTGATCTCTTAATGGAAGCAAAATGCACTAGAAGGACAATTGACTGTGTGAAACAATTGAGTCCTCCTAAAGTTGTATTTTTAGCTTCTGTGCTGGGTAATGCAAACTCACCCAAACTCCATCCAGAGACTAGAAGAAAGTGTGTGATTCTGCTGGGTCCTGAAAAGAGATTAAAAATAATAAGTCTGAAATAGTCAGGGATTACAAGTAGGGTTTGAATTTCAAAGGGAAGGCTACAGCAACTAACGTCCATTAGTCTCCTAGGAAGCCAGTCTGGAGCAAATGATGGGAAGTGTGTCTGACAGCCAAATGCTACAAGTCTCTGAACAGTCAGGGACTACTGGAACGGCCTTTGTTTCCCTGAAAAAACACAAGGAATTTGTTGTGACACTATATGATGATGGCTTATTACCTACCTTCTGCTCAAAGGTTTTTTTTTCAAAAAAAAAAAAAAAAGAGAAAAAAGTTTGGAAAGGTTAAATGCAGATCTTCAACTGCAAAGTTAAAAGAAACCTGAGAGACTATAATAGGAAATGATGTTGTTACTTCACCTACCTCCAAAACACATTTGTGAAAACAACTGAACAGTATATGCCTTTTATGAAGAAGAAATCACAGTTGTGCTTTTAAAGTGAAAACCTAACTGCAGAAAACTGGACGACAAAGAGAACCTTCAGAATGCAAGGAGATTTGGAAAGGCATTTGCCCTTCGTGAACCATTTTATTTTAAATCTTCACTTCCTCACTTTTCTCATAGCATAGGAGTAACATGGTAAAAATAGAGCATCAGAAGAAATGGTAGAAGAGGAAAGGTTCAGTAAGAAAAAACTGAACAGAGAAACCCCAAAGCACTTGACAGTAATGACAAATTATTCTTTTTCAATTCCTGAAAAATATTTTTTGCATTTTAAAAAGTATTACCTAAAAAAACCTGTCCTAATTGAATTGAAATACAAGATGACCATTTCAGAAGTCTGGGAATGAAATAAGTTAATAATTTCAAATAAAAAGTAGAATTTGTCCAAAGGAAAGCTTATTTAAAGGTTGCTTCTACATTTCCTATGTCAGTATATAATTTTCTATAGATTTTCTATAGAAATGTTAATGTTAATTAACATTCTATAGAAATGTTAATGTTAATGCCTATAGGCATTTCAACTCAGAATATGAGCTCATCATACTGACAAAGATGAGCAAGTGGGATCTGATGCATTGCTCTGAAAGGCTCTGCGGTGTGGTTTGTGGATTCACGATCTTTTTTCTTGAGCTTGAGAAGAACCAATATCCCAGTGTTGATAAGGGAAATAGTCTATTACATGTGTTGATATTCTTCTGTAATCTTCTGTAGTATTGTGTCAGTGTGGTGTGATTTCAGTGCTTTTCCTTGGTGATAGCTCAGGAGAAAGTTGGGGCTTGCTTAGGTGTTTTGGTAGGGATTTTTTTTGGTAACACTTTGCTAGAGGAAGTGATTGCGAGAATTGCTTTAGCAACAGCTTCCAATTTTCCTGGAGGCTTGCAGAGGCCAGTGAACCCTATAGCATAATTCAGAGAAGGAAGAGTTGGTAACTGACAAAAGTGATTTTTGTTCTGTGAAACAATTTACGAGCACATTTGCTTTCTGGAAGCATAGGTTAATACCCTTTAAATATGCCTGACAATAAATCTTTCTAAAGAGACACAGAAGTGATTAAACATGAGGAATGAAGGAAACGTGAAGTAAACAGAGCTTAAAGCTAGTCCTGCACTTTTGTATCAGGAACCTTGCTTCAAATGCACTCAAGTTGCATGAAGTTTTGAAGTGCTCTTGAACAGATCTTTGTGGTGTTTTGCAGTGCTGTTATAAGGTGTGCAGGTAATTCAGCAGAAATCCTGACCTGCTATGTAGTGCTTGTGAGTTCAGGAGACCCATTTGTAACTCCCAAACAGATCCAGCATGGAAAACCTATAACATGTTGATTGACTTTAAAACATGCATAGGAACTGGTGAGGTATTTCCTGCCCAGTTTCCAAGGTTTAGCATTCTTCAGAAATTGCAGAGCTAGTGATCCTACTTGATCCACAGAGTTATGGTAGCTTAGTAACTCAACCAGACTGGAAGCGTTATGGGAGCAGTAAGACAGAGCTCAGGCGAATTCTGTAGCAAACGTGGTTTTAGGGAGAAAGCTGAGGCTGAGATTTTCAGGCTACTAATCATATTAGCTAGAAAAGCAAATCACAGTAAGAAGATTTAAAGAGAAGTGGGAATGAATACAGATTCTGTTTCAGATATTTGTGTGGCCTCTGTATCACAGTATTTCATAACCTTCTATGTAATTAATGTAAGAAGAAAGTGGTGGTGGTGGTGGTGTTTTAATTAGCCCCAGTTAAAAGAGAGGGCAGGGTCCAGAAACTCCATCTGCTGAGTCAGTCTGTAAGCCTGTGGGTGTTTTTTGGGAGGGAGGAGTGTTGCTGTTTTTAATGTCACGGCATGGACACTAAGATTTGCAGTTTATAAGCAAATGTGATTCTGTCATTAGGCCAGAGAAAGAGTTATTTTTAACTTTCTTATGATAATGCTTCTAATGAGCTTGGCATACTTGCTGCCTTTTCAGTATCATTCAAGCTGCTGCTATAGCTTTTGCCCTACTTTGGCTGTCATCATTTCTTAATGAAAAGAAAAGCAGCATCTCTTTTGGGGAAGAGTGGCTTAGAAAACTGATATGTCCTCTGTTTAGACTCATGAAATAACAAATTAATCACAAACATTTTATTAAAAAGAATATTTATCAAAATGTATGAAGCCAGATGAGAAGAACATTTTGGTAAATATTATATTGGATCTTAGGTTTCCTTTCTGTTATCTGGAGTACGATGAAGAGATTAAGAATGCCTAAGTTGCAGGAGGTGTTTAGCTAAACAAAATGAAGTTAATTAAGTAGGCTTTTAGCAATGACTAAGAGATCCCTAATGGCTAAAAGTGCTTGTGAACTTTATAAAAAAAAATTACCTTTTTGGGGAAAGGTTAAGACATTCATTTAGTATTGTCTCATACTACAAAATACTAAATCTACCAGTATTTTACTAGGGTAACACATAGTTCATTGGAATTCTTGCATTCAAAGCATAATTCTTCCTGGGGTTGTCCCACGGAGGAGTTCGTGCAAAGTAAGCTGGGAGAATGTGCGCGCTTAAAACCTTCCCTTCCTTCCTGACTTCTGATGGAGAATCGAGGTCAGTGAAAGTAGCACCATCCATTCCTGAAGAGGTTTCTATCCAGAGGCAAAGTAGGTGCCACAGGTTTTATATATGCCAGTGATGCACGATGCTGCTGCTTCATAGGGCTTGTTTGGTTCCATGTTGGAAGATGGTAACCTTGCCCCTCTGTTCACCTGGGTCATCTTTTAATCTGAACTATTTATCATTTGTTCCCTATTTCTTGTCACTCAATGTGTTTATCACTTGACTATAAATGATTTTGAGTTTGAAGGAACTTGGTTTTGTCAGACATGAGAAATGCAAGGCAAGTGGACCGACAGCTGACGTGTATTGAAGTCCTGAGGGTTTGTGGTGACTTTACTCCTTTGATGTGACCAGTGAGTGACCATTTCACTTGTGTGCCCCATGCACAAGAGATTTGAACTACCACTGAAACACTCCTCTCTGCTTAACACTCTTTTATCCCATCTGTAAAATGGAGGTAAGATTTGGACACTTGCACAGCAAGCTTCCGGATCTGCAGATCAAAAAGTGCTGCAAAATCCTTGGGCATTGTCAGTATTAGTGTTCTCCTGGCATAGAGACTGAGTGATGTTCTGGGATGTCAAACAGCCCCTAAGTCCTGGTGACAGAGCCTAGGACTTCATCCCATTTAGCTGTTGGACTATTAGGAGGAATAGTAGTAATTCAGGCTTGTGTAGTTACCTTGGGGTCTGTGCAAAGCACTGGCCTGGGTTTCAGTTGATGTTCGTGCCAGCCCATGTCTGGCCGGTGGAGAAAGATGCTCCATAGTGTCAGGTGATGCATGTGTGGCTTTGAGGAGCTATGCTTCCAGACAGTCTTAGTCATGCAGAAAACTTCTCTGCTTCTCCAGGGGAATAAGCAGTACCGCTAGAAGAATGAGCCCCATTTGATAAGCCTTTAGCAATCAGTTTGTTTCCATTTCTCTGGGGGAAAAAAGTGCAAAAAAAAAAATCAACTTAGTCTGTTTCTCTTTCTTTCCCAGCTGTCTCATGTCACTTTTTATCTCTGGCTCAGCCTATCTCTGAAAGCATCCTCTAAATTGTATTGCAGGCAGCAAGATAGGAATTGTACATTGTCAATAGTCCTCAGTTCATTTGCTTCTTGCGTCAGTGGGGAACACAAGTCATATGAATGGCCTCACGCAACAGTGTCTGTACTTTCATAATCCCTGTTATTCACTTGTTATTCTGAGTCATTTGATAAAGACTGTCTGACTCATTTTTAGTGGATTTGCTTGTCTGCCCCTTTCTTCCCCTGTTATGCCAGCAGTAATACAGAGCTGGTGAATGACTTGGCCAGGTTCCCGCAGAGGTGACACGATGTTTGCGAGCCAGAGGGTCACATGTGGGTACAAGCTCCTCTGCTTCTTCCCTCTGTTAGCACCTGCTGGGGCACTTTTTTTGGCAAATGCCTGATGACTGGGTAATAGATGAAGGAAGGGGTAATAGATGGAAGGAACGTGGGTTTCCTTCTCCCTGTGTAATAATGACCTGCGGTGCCGCTGTGGTTGGTGATGTGTGTCCTGTTTGGCACAGATGTGTGGATGTGAGCGATGTCTCCGTACCCCTTTCAGCTTCATGACCACACACTTATAAATCTATTACATCAGCAGCGTTAGAACGAATGGACTTGTGCATGTCAATGCACAAGTCAAGAAACTGAGATGAGATTAGCCCTCCCGGGGTGGGTTCCCCACCTGTGCTGATGTTACTAATCTCATAGAAAACCCTTTTCCACTTGGTCAATAGAGTTACAGAAGAGCTGGGATCCAGTTCCCCCAAATTTGGCCCTTTTTGTACATCATTGTTTGAGGATACTGATGAATTTAAACCCAAATAATTTTTACCTTTTAACATCTCTGTCCTTTAAGTATTTCTGCAGGATTTAAGTGTGGGTCCTAAATGACACTGGCCATTTGGGACTGAGTGTGTTGATGTTGCTGAAGGACTCTGTCTTGGAGGCTGAAAAAAGCATGCACTTGATTTATCTGATGCTTTACCTAGAAATGAGGCAGTGTACCTGTGCTGTACTCCACAGTGCTCAGGGCAGCAGCATTTGTAAGCCAGAATCTCTCCTCTCTCATGACTTTATGGGAACTCTGGCTCCTGGAGAATTCAGCTTCTACCTGATGTCCTGTAGTGCAAAATTTACCTCTATGCTCTGTGTGTGAATGCATTCGTATTTTTTGTTTCTGTAGGAACAGTCCTCCACAAACAACAATACCGATGTTTAAGTACTACAGCTGAAAGCTTGCTGGCCAAGCTGAGACACCAGATTTTATATCTGAAATAACACACTCTTAAGTTATGCCCTCTCGATGGACAGCATGAGCAAAGTAAAAAGGAAGAACCTGTTGTTAGTGTCATCTCTGCATGGTACTCCAGGTCTGGAGAGTGTTTGTTAAGGAGCAGAAAATAGCTGCTGGAGCACTTCTGCTTTTTCCTGGTGGAATTTGCAGACCTGCTAACATTTTGCCCTGGTTTGGGATGGCTGGTCCATCAGCAGCACTGAGGGTCCCTGAGCATCAGTGATCCTGGGCTTCCAGGGCCGGTGCGTCAACTGTGCCTAGTGGGTGTTTTCCTGAAGTCAGAGATGCCACTGCTGCTGCAGGCCCTGGGCTAGTTTGCTTCTCGTACTGAGGAATCCAGGTACTCAGGTGGCAGCTCTTTTTGTATTGGGCTGGCCAGTAACTGCGGTCCTCGGGAACTCAGGTCTAGTGGTTGTAAAAACAAAAGGGAGCAAAAGAGAAGAATAGGCAAGCCTGAGGCTAAAAGGGAGGGGAAGTGGTGCACCTGAGACCAAGGGAGAACAAGCATCATCACTTTGGTACAAAGGCAACCTCATTTGAAACACAAAAGTCATCTTCAAACACCAATGTTCGTGTCACCTATCTTGTTCCTAAGTTGAAAAATAGTGTTACTGTTAGTGAAGACTTTGTAAATTGATGTTTCTTATAGTAAAAAGAAGGTGCTGTGCTAAATGATAAATAATTCATTAGATCTTGTTGTACTGAAAGCTAAGGATAGCCATCACCCTTATTTCTGGGTTACTGATATTGTTATAGAGAGTAATAATAGCCATGTACCTCCATTGCAGGTCTAAGTGCTTTTCTGAGTAGTTGCTGCCACCCAACATAGATTTCAATATGTTTTCTGGAGAAAGTCCCTCTCTGGGACTTGCATTACTGGCAGCCTTTGGAATTTGTGATTTGGTGGTCACTTTTCCCTTCCTACGCAACAGCTTTTTGTGTGTTATTACTCATCAAAGACTCCAGTAAAAGTCTTAAATGAATTTTACACCTACGGCAGCGTCTTCTCACAGCTGCTGAGGCAGGGAAATATCATGCAGTTCCGGGAATCCAGTTCTGATCATAATAACACCAAGATAAATTTGAAGTAGTGTCAGTGCTAGCAAAGATGTTAATGTAGAATAAAGAGGATAAACCTATATGTAACCTATTTTTTTTATTGGAGCATTTCTTCATCCTGACATTCTATAGTACTTTCTAGTGAAGAAAAGTACTTGCTCATTTTGGACATAAATCCTAAGGATTCTAGGAACCAACTATAACCAAAAATAAAACTGACCCATCTACTTCAACTAGCCAAGCTTTGTGAATAGCAAGACATGAACAAATTTGATATTAGAAATATCTTTTAATCAAAAGACTTTAAAGACATCATTTTTCTTCTATAGAAATCTTGTAGGTTCATTTCCAAATGCCTCGTCTCTTATACAGCAGAGATTTATACCTGTTGTAAAAAGCATCTTCAGAACAAATGCTTTGAAAATTTTCTTCAGTAGTGCAGTCATCCTACTTCAAATTCAATATTTCATTTTTACCTATATGTAACTTCTATAACTGGCAAACTCTTCAATTCTGATTGCAATGAAAATGTAAGTGGAGTAGAGAAAGACCACTTAATGTTGTCTATTATACTCCTCTCACAAAATTTTGGTTAATCCTTCAGTTTTCCCTATATCTCATACCAAATTAGTCTGAAAAAGCATTCTAGGGCTAACTCAAATATGCGAGATGTAATTGCGTGCAATCTTGTGGTCATGTTTCTTAATCCTAAGGTACATGTTAAGGATAAACCCCTGTAATATTATCTGTTATATGTATTTGCAGTCTTTTGGTGTCTGGGACAGAGAGCTATCTGTAACACAGAACATTTCTAGTTTTACATAGTGTATATTTATGACTCATTAACCTTCCTTGGGCCTGCATATAAACAAGAATCCCAGTTTGTATCTTGAAAGTCCAGCCACTGTACCTTTGGTTTATCTATTAATGATTATTGAAACCACAAGTGCCTGACAAATTATACATGGGAGTCAGCTGAGAATTCAGAAATTAATTTCAGAAGCCACTGCTACAAACCACTTCCTATCAAGTATCATGAAATAATAATGATCCTAATGCTATTCTGAACTGCCTGGCTGAACTTTGACATAAAGCATGAAAATGACATTTAACAAACTGAGGCAGTCATTAACCTATCTGTCTCTGTGATACTCCTCTCTGACCTCTCGTTTAACTGAATAGATAATGCACATTGTTTCCCATGATAGTTCTCTTCCTGGAAGTATTCATAGGGAATGTGTACGTAAAGAGCTTCTCAAAAACACTAATTCTATTTCTTCTGAAATACTTTAATCCACATAAATCTGCAGGTTGTATAATGTTTCAAACATGTTATAGTTGGCAGATTCAGTGCTGTACCAAGTGCAATCAATCCACCTTTCTCTCAAAAGAATGAGGAAGACATTTTCGGTGGCTTTTTACCCTTTCAGCTTTCCTGACCATTTTAACTTGGCACACTGTTGGACTACACTTACATAAAATCTATTTTGTTCTTTGCTACCTGCACTAGATTTTTTTTTTTTCCCCCTGCATTTCTCAAGATCACTACCAACATACTGGCAGCGGGGGGCATTCTGTTCCAGCAGGCGTCTTAGGCAGTCTGATGTGGGCAGTGGGTGGCTGGTTTCCTTGGCCACTCGCAGTTAACTCTCATGCCAGCATGCCAAGTGTTAACAGCAAGCTGCTGATGATTGTCCGAGACCTTAAGTCTTAGGTGGAAATATTTAAGTGGGTCCTTAAGTGGAGAAAACTTTTTGCAAACAGGTAATCTTTGCATTTTTTACTTTGCATTGAAATTTGATAGGTAAGGAGAGTATCAGTAAATGCAAAGTGAGAGCCAGGCAGACACAGAAGAATCAGCTCTTGAAGCCAAGGAGGGAGGCGGCATTTAATTATACTAGGGTTTGCTAGGCTTGGGGTGTTGGTGGGCTAAAGTGATGATGTGAATTTAGCATAGTGGGTGTAATGCACAGAAATCAGACTTCAAACAGGCATTTTGTTTTGAGGGAGGATTTGGGATTTTTGGACACCCCTTTCTGAGCTGGACTGCAAAAGGATTAGACAAGGATGGTGAGGGGATGGAGGAAGAAGTGGAGCACAGGCGAACCCAAACCACTTTTCTCACCTCTCTGACACTTTGTCTCCAGAAGCTGTATTACACTTTTACCACAACACCTGCCCATCAGTGAGAGCGTGTTAGTCTCACTGTCAGGACTGGAACTAGGTTCAGGTGGAAGCATCAACATGAGTCAGGCCTTTAAGGAAATCCCAAGAGGTGCAGAAAATAATGCAGATCTCTCAAAGTGGGTTTCTTCACCCCTCAAGTCAAACTTTTAGATCTTGTTTCTTGTTTGCACAGTGAACCCATTTTCTTGGGTTTTTACATAGTATCAGAGCTTTTAGAACAGGCATATAGAGACATGCAAAATTTCCCAAGACTTATGTGATTGTTAGTGACACTCGCTGTGTTTTCTCCCTAGGGGAGGGGACGTTTGTTATATTCCCATCTTTTGCAATAGCTCTAATACATCGCAGTAGCTTGTGGTGACACTAATAGTAAAAATGTACAGCTTGGTTTGCCCTAAATCTTTTAGAGCAGGGAGGCACAATAAGCAAAAGCAAGCCAGTTTGGCTTGCATCTATCACTCTTCCCTGTGTTTATACCTCCAATACTGCCTTGTGCCCCCTATCTTCTACCCACCACAAGACCACAGCTCTTGCTGTGTTCATAACCTGTTTGGCTGGCAGGCTCAGTGAGAGCTGTTGTGCATATTGGACTCAAGTCCAGACTTGATGGCCAAAATGGGCAGCCTACCTGTTTAGACAGACCATCTGATCACTGCCTAGTTGCTGTACACCAGCCAGCCACTGCCAATCAGGTGCTGGGCATGCCAGAAATCTGTGAGCTGACCCAAGGGGTGCAGCTGCAGTGGCCAGTGGATGTGCTAGCCTGTGCCTGGCTGAAGTGCTACCACTGCCAGTGGGGCTATTGCCCTAACAGACTTATGAGGAGAGGGCGAATGGAAAATTTGGGAGAAAAGAGAGAAACTCTGCACACAGTAATTGTATAGCCTCTTTAATTGCTCAAGATTTGTGAGTGTTCTGTATCTAATCCTACTGGGATCATGTAAATTTAAATGTTTTGATATAAATATCATGCCCCTTGGGAACTCTTTCTTCTTGAAAGAGATACAAATTACTTAGCAGCCAAATATTCATGGCTAACTGTCCTGAGTTAGTGTTTCCAAATCAAATCTCGTCTCTCACTAGGAATGTAAAATACTTTCAAAATGCAGATTTGAAATGTTACTATAAAGAGTATAATTAAACTTCTTATTACTTGTGCATTCTCTGTGGTTTTTAACATACTCATCAGTGCCGTGTGAGCACTCTCGCGGCTGTTTGTGGCATTTTAATGGCAATTCTCACCAAAACCATTGCAAGATTTTGGCTTACTCTCCTTTTCTGTTAAAGGCAGCTGTTTAAGATATACTTGCTTTTGTTGAGAAAGAAATGATGAAAAATTGCTCCAGCACGGATGGGTGTCTTATACCCACCGAAGTGCTCTGTACTCAGCCAGCAACAAAAGCTGTGATAGCAGCTCTCTTTACCGAAAACAAAACCCATGAGTTTTCAGAAAAGAGGAAAGGCAGTGGTGGAAGCAGGGAGAGTTGTTTTATTTATATTTTTGCATATGTCAGAGTAGCGTGGCATTAGACAGTGAAGACAGCAAGGCGGAAGGGTTGAAGGACTCTGGGGAAAGTGTAGATGACAGTATTGACCATGGTGAAGTTGATCAGAAACTCTTTCAGGATGGATGTTCATACCAAAGTGCTTCATCCATCTCTTTTAGGTGCATTGATTCATGCTTCGGTGATTGCCACCCCACACCCCTATTGTCTGTAAAGGGAGCAGAGATTGCAAAATGCCCTTCAAAAAACATCTGAAAGAAGACTAAGAAGAATTCCTTTTGCATTATCTTGTATGAGGCACATGCTACCTGTGATATATACAGGAGAGGGGAGGCTGCTTTTCCTTGATACCACGGCTCTGTAGCCATAGCTCACAAAGGGAAGTGGTACCCAGATCTTGCACCTGAAGACTCAGAGAGAGGCAGGAGCATCCATGGAGCTGTGAGAGATCATGGAGCTGGCTGCTGCTCCCACAGTGAAATGCTGCCTGAGCCCAGGCAGGCAGGGCTTGGGGAAAGCCTTAGGGGAGAGTCATAGCCGCAAGCCTAAAGTGCATTTCATTGAAGTAAAGGCCAGCTGAGGACCCTACATGGCTTCGGCTGCTTGTTCCCTTTCAGCCAAAACAGGCCGTTTGCAGGCAGTGCGAGTCCCTCCATCCAGCTATACGGCTGAAGAGAGGTGATGAACTATCAGTTTTCTGGCTGTGAGAAAAATTAATTTCTCCAAGTAGGAGAAATTTGGCATAAGGGCCCAAAAGATCTGTTTGTGAAGGAAAGGCTTATGAATAGTGTATAGCAAACCCCAGAAAAGATTACATCTACTGCTGGGACTTTGTGTCTAAAGATCCCTGAAAGAGGCCTGGGTATGATGGAAAAAAATAGATAGATACGTTTCTTGTCTTTTCTTTGCTTAATCATCACATCTCTTTTGCTTTTTATTTTCTTACCTTAAAAAAATAATCTGTCAAAACCCGTGGGATCCTAGGGATATTTGATATATATGCTTTGGTGGTTCATGTCAGAGAATGTAGTAACATAAATGTGGTGGTTCATGTGAGAGAGTATAATGGCTGTGTAAGTATCTTTTATGGTTATTTAGGGTGTTGACACCACCAGTTTGTTTCATTTGTTACTAGAAAAAAAGGTGAAAATCCTAGAACATGCGGGTTTTTAGAGGAGCAAACTGAATATCCTGAAACTTGCTGAACTTGGATTTGATCTGTGTTTTAAGGCACGTTGAATAGCTGGCTTGTGCATGGTAGTGTTCTCCCAGTGCTTTTTGGAGCTGAATAGGAGAGGCCCAGGTTGTTGCTATTAAGTTGAAACAAAGTATAAGAGATAGTAAGAAAAATAATAATAAAAAAAAAAGGTGTTCCTTGACACCCGCTTTCACCTGCTGGGCTGCATATTGGAGTCCACCCAGGAAATCACAAGTGACATTTACACAGAAAAAAGACCAAGTATTTACCCAACCAGAGTCAAATATAATATGGAGCTACTCACAGCCATGGCTTGTTTTGAAGAAACAGCTGGATGCAGCCTATGTTCAGCTACATTAAAAAAAATAATAATGAAGGAGTGTGTGTCCCGCTATAGTAACTGGCACTGGCACTCAATTTTTTATTTCTCTTTTCTTCTTACTCTATTCCCAAATTGCTTATTAGAGTCAACAAATTGGCTGTAGAATACAACAAGACATCATGCAGTCTGCCAAAAGGAGTGGCTGGCATCCGTACAAATTGGGTTATGATGTGTTTGAAGACTTAATGTTGAAAAAAGCTTTCAATATTCTCTTCATCCTCCCTGTCCTCCTACTGAAGTGACTCAATTCCAAAGGCAGCAACATATTGCTCCCTTGCTATCAGAGATTCGGTTAACAGAAATGAGGTTCCCCATGAAGAAACGTGGTCCTCTGCCAATTAAGTTTCATCCTTGTGCTAAGTAACCAGTAAGTGCAGACCCTGAGTGATGGGTAATGTGGACATAATGCAGCTGAAGTGTTGTGATAATGGTTGCAATAGTTTGGCTTGGCAAGCAGAGGAGTCTTGAATGCGAGACTTCTGTAGCTCCAAAGCAGCATATGTAGACCTACTACAATCCTATGGAACTGCACAACATATGCACGTGTGGCTGTATGCTCCGTCCCTATGCCTTGTAGCATACATATGGGCGTCTGAAAAAGACTGTTTAGAGTGGAGGTGGATATTCCAATCCCTTTCTGTACTGTATGACCCGATATGACGGTGTCTGTGCCATCACTTGCTTTTTCTTGGTGGCCTTGCATGGCCTCATATCCCCATGTGTTAACCAATGGCTTACAGTGGCTGATTTGTTTTCAATTTGCATGTTAATATGAAGGTTAAATCAGAGCCCTGATGTTAATTTTCCAAGTATGTTTTTACTGGCACAGTGGCGGATGCATTTGGCTGTCAAGGATATACAGCAATTTGTGTATGTATTATTTTATAATAGAATCAAAGACTGTTATGAAACCTTTTACCCAAAATAACATGCTACAGGTGGATTCAGAGGTGACGCTGGATCTGAGGCTGATATCAGGGGAGGAAGCAATTCCCTTTTCTTCTGCAATCTCCTACTTTACAGAGCGTTCAATTAGCCTAGGTTTCAATAGCTTTCAATAAGCCCAAACTTGGAGTGATGATCTTGTTTATAAAACACAGGGTATATAACTAAAAGCATTCAGCTAGGCTGACCTGACTCCTGCTACTGTGATGTCTCAGTAAATGTGGAGCATTTTTGATCATACTGGCCAAAAATATTTCTAAAAGATGTTGCCCTGTTGATAATTGCACTCTTGAGCAATGATGGTCTTTTCTGAATGAGGCAGCATAAGAAACTGTGAAGAAGCCCGTAGGTGTGGGCATGTAGGTTTCTGTGTCATCCCAAATCCTCTGAGAATAAAGCCAGTGTTTGGGCCACAGGGAGTGCAGGCTTGCACAAAGGGATTTGTATGGCAGGAGTTGGCTGAGGTATATGATATGTGTTTGTGGCTCATTGGCTGTAAAATGTGAATGCCTCATTTCTCTGATACATTTCTGAGCAAAGCAGTGTAGCTGTTTTAGTAGAAGCAGTGCTAAATAGGCTTAATGCAGATGATCACGTTTCAAGATATGCATCTGTCATCATGTATTCAGCCATTTATAATTCTTGCCGTATATCTTAACAAAACAATCTGCAAAATCCTTGGCTACAGGCTGTTTCCAAGTTCAGATATGCTGCTTGTCTAGTGGATTTGGAAGAGGATTGCATGCATTGTCACATTGCCTTATTTGACCCTTTGATCTCGCTCACAGTTCTTCATGCGTAAAAATTTTGAGAGTGTTGGTTTCCTTTTCTCTTTGACACACGTATTTAATCTAAAATATTTAATTTGAACAAATTGCAGATGTGAAAGCAGAGCTTTAAGACAAATATTTAATGCCTCAGAAGGGGAGAGGGGTCAACTTGAGTCAAAAACACAGGCTTTAGAGTCAACGTATCTGAATTCCTTTCTCAACATTGCTAGATTTCCAAAGTAACTGGAAGTAAGTCTTTTGGTGCCTCCGTTTTTCGCCTGTAAAATGGATTTAAAGGATATTTGGCCATTTCTTTTATTTACTCATTGAGATTTTAGTCGGCTTCCTTTCAAAGGTCTTAATTGCTTTAGGATAATGGCATTATTGTCAATGAGCTAGTAAGTTTTAAACAACTGTGATATATGGTATGTACTTACTGATTGTAAAGAGTAGTAAAAATCCATATAAAAAAGAAGCATGAAATAGGATATGTGTAAAATACTTTTATTAGCTGTTTCACCTACTATAAAATTATAGCACTTTGTCCCTTAAAGAGTTAATCTGTAAAAAAATTAGGAGTTGGATAATAGATTGTATCACAGGATTTGGTAGTCGGCTCTGATGTGAAAAATACTTGTTACTATTTATTAAAGAAGTTCTTGTTTTTAACTCTGTTTCTAGACGTTTTCTGGAAAATCTCTTTTCACTACCTGTGATTTTATTTTAGGTATATTCAATAAATAATCCCATTGTTGCAGCTTGCGGAGTATTTAATATTATCATCTCAGGTTGTCTTATTTAACTAATATTGTAGATGGATTAGATGTATAAAACCCAAATATTTTAAAGCAGCAGTACTAACCTGTCATTATTCAGGGTATGATTCATCCTAGGAGTCAAATGTCCATGAATGTAGATCCTTTTATTATTTTCCTTAATATGCTGAAAGTAAGTAGATACTCTTGATCCTTTATATGGGTACAACCTCTTACTTTTGGGGACTGGAAGAGAAGAACGATTTTTTTTTTCCCCCCATCTTGAAACTCAAGTCAGTTTTGGGGTTGTTTTCTGATTTTTGTTTGGTTTCCCTCCTTCCCTGGTGTTTCTACCCCTGGGGTCTCTACTTCTTTTCAAAAATTAACTTCTGAAGAAAATGAGAAAGAGTATTTTTTTAATGAAAGTTCATCATAACTAAAAGAAAAGTTGACGTTAAACACCCTTGAGTAGTCAGTATACATTTTTTTGTTTCATATCTAGAAGAGATAATTGTTTTTATCATTCCACTTTCCATTACAGAATTACCAGATTTAATGTATCTGTCTGACTCCATATAGACTAGTCTAACTTCTTGGAGACTAATCTGTTCTGTGTCTCAGTTACGAGATGCTTTTAATGTTTTTCTGGGTCCTAAATAATTTTTAACTTATTTTGGTTGAAAATATGTTTGCACTATCCATAACACCATCATTAAAAAATGATCATTAAATTATTTTCCATGGGTGTGTATGTAATGGAAATGACTTTAGCACCTGCACTGTCTTTGTAACAGGGCAAATGCAGAATTGCACAGGCTATGTGACAATAATTTAGCATTATATGTAATAGGCTTTTTCTTATCCCTGGATCTGCTGGACAAAGACTGGTGATTTGTTGTAGTCTGACCTCCTAAAAGAAGATCAGTACATTAATGGAGCAGCACATACACTGAAGACATTCTTAATGCACTTCCTTCTGCCTGCCTGCCCCAGTACTCTCCAAATTTGTCTTCAGCAATGCAAGCGAATCATTTATCCCACCGTCATGTTTTCCTAAGGAAAACAAAGAACGGAGAAAAAGGGGCAGGGGCAGCACAAGAGTTACCTACAGCCCTCTGACAAAAGTACTGTGTATGTGCAGAGAGAAAGAACATTTTAATTTGTTCTTTAAGGCGTCCACCTTAGATGCATAGAAGGATAGACAGACACACACCCCCCTCTCCGTCTGCAATCCACTCAGGCTCAGCAGCCATTTGGTAGCCTGCACCACGAGCCATATTAGCAGCCAGCAGTTCACAGTACAACCAGCCTGCTCAGCTGGAAATCCTAGCAGCTAGGATTGCTTCCCCAAAATGCCGTCAAGTTTCTCTTCTTTATGGGAGTTCTGCTTGAGAAGAGATCTACATTCCTTCCCCTTTGGTGAGAGGTGAGAGTAAGTGATGTCTCAGAAATGACAAATAGCTTCTCTTGGCCTCATCTCTCCCTGTGGTCACCACACACAGGAAGGATGCCTGAGTAAAGATGCCTCCCATTATTGCAATGGCACCTTCTCTGCCACTGTCAGGTGAAACTACAAGTGTTTGTGTGCACCAGGTCTGCATTAAATCCCTTTATTCATTTAGGGCCTAAGCAGCACACTTGGAAAAATGTTAGATAGAACTTGATTTCCTTATTCTTAAGAAATTGCCTCTGTGGGTTTGCCTTAACCAAACATGAAAAGCTGTGGTAGTAATAACCTCATGCAGTTAAAGCAGGAAGAGACATCTTGGTCAAGTAAAATACATCCTTTGGCTACCGTATTTTCATCCCAGTTTAATGGGAACTCGAAAATCCTCAGCATGCGTTTCTTCTGCGAGTGAAGTAGGGGCTCTTCTCAAATGAGTGTTGTGGACGTAGCTGAGAGGGGCTGTGATGTTTGCACTCCACTCACTGCCAGTTGAAAGCCAGCACTGAGGGACTGAAAGCCCCGTTACACAATATCCTGTCTGTGTGCATGACCAGGTAGCTTTGCAGCTCTTCCTGTTTTCACCCCTCCTGTTCATACACTGTTTCTTCTAGTTCCTTCCATTTTTCTTGATTGCTCTTGATCGAACTTGCTGGTATCACGCATGCATCTTATCACAACTGAGTGGCCTTATGAGGATACCCCCTGCCTTGTGCAGATGAGAATAAGCTTGCCCTGGAAAAGACAGGAGGATTGTGTGGCTTTGAAGCTTTCTGTTTGTTAGAGAAGTGAATCCTCCTCTGGACAGCAGATCAGTTTTACCCAAGAGCTCTGAGCAGGACTGGTTTTGAGAAACAGCTGTATTTCTCTGACAGTCTGGCTAATCTGTGCTTGCAGGACTGTTTGGTTTTTATTATTGTGATACAAGTATTTACCAAAATAGAGGTGGTTTTTTTTCTCTATTTTTCATTATTCAAATAGCTGAAAATCCATATGAAAAGTACATTTGTATGTGTGCCCAGATGTAGAGCCCCCGTTAGGGAGGCCAGCAGGGATTAAAGTCTCATTTGTATAATTTGTAAAGGCTTTGGAATTTTTCCTACGGTTTTCAGCCATAAGCTGGAATTTAGCTTTTGTCAAACTGCTGGACAGCTTGCACAATAAAGCTTCCAACTAAAAATATTTCCTGTGCAACAGGGAAAACCCCACCATTTTAAATGCAGTGACTATGAAGTTGGTTTGAAAAAACAAATTATTAAAAAAAAAAGAACAAAAACCCAAAGCATGCCCTTTGTGTTTTAAAGGCTTAATCAAAGAGAGCTCCACTCGTAAGTGGCACAACATACAGAAGTCTCATTTGCTGCAAAAGCAGAAATAGAATGGTAAGGAACTTGGGAGGCATACACAGTTCGCTCAGGATGCTCACTTGCACACAGCAGTAGAGAGTACTGTTGCACAGCATCAGATACCCTCGCTCAGTCCTTATTTGCCCTTGGTCCATGCTGGGAAGAGCTGCTGAGGTGCAGTGGTTGACTGAGCTGACCTTCTGGGGCTGGCCAGCTATTCCCCATCTAGCCCATTTTCCACTGTAATTCAAGGAAATCTCCTTGTTTAAACTGGTGGATAAACATCTGAACCACGTCTGGGTCATTTGCATCTGGGGAGTGCAGCATCACTCTGTCTCACTCCTCCTCGTACCACGACGGGTAGCTGGGTGGCAAGGAAATACGTTCCTTACACCTCCCAGCTGGGGACCTGCATGGGACTTGGATTTGGAGGTGTCGTGCTCCTGCTGGATAACACGGCAGTACCTCCAGCTGAACAGTGTGTTTCTTAAGCTGTTCCGTGGCTTCTGGAGTTGCAAAGCTACAAATACAAGTCATCTCAGAAAGGGGTGGTGGAGTCACTGTGTGCACAGCTCCCAGAAGAAAACAGTGCAGCCTACTTCAGCAGAAGTTGGGCTTGCAGGGTGAGATAACCGGTATGAAAGATAGGAACTGAAATCGCAACTCTTCGCTCCCCAGCAAAGTTTTAAGGTTTTTGGCTTTTTTGAATTATTTTTCTTTTTTTTCCCACCCTTTCTTTTTTAAATAATCTTGAAATGAGCCCAGCTTTCTCTCTGATTGTACGTAGTGATGAATCTTCTCATCTTTGCTGGCATTTCACAGCTGTTTGTTCACAGCTTTCTCCCAATATAAGAACAGAAACAGACCTTAAAGCAGAGGATTGTTGTCTTTTTAGTATTCTTGAGCTTTATATTAAAAGCCCTGCGTATTTTTCTAATCAGGATTACAGAATTAATTTGCATGGTTTATCCTCTGGTATTTTTTTCTGATGGAGCAGAGTTTGTATCTCTTTTGTGAAAATTTTTATGCTTCATCGACCTTACTTTTTTTGTTGTTCAGCTGTTTTTCAAGAATCTGTGGATTAAAAATGAAGTTTGCAGAAAGAAAAGCATTCACTTAGGTAATTTGAATAGCTAATCAAAGTGGCTTTATGTTCTGTTGTTTCATTTGGTATCTGCTGTGGTAACAGAAAACCTTTCTCATGTGGGTGAACAGTGCATTTATTCGTAGCCATTTATATTCAGTTGTATTTTGACTGTAAATACTTTTGTTTCATTAACATGAATGCAAAGTTCAATGACCAAATGTTCCTGAGAGTGTTTTGATGTTGCTGTCTGCATACTGAAGTTTATTTACATGAGGTTTCTGTATGAATTTTCCTTCACTTCAGTGGGTAGGTGCAAAGGATAAATTTGTAGGAATAGCACAGCAGGAAATGAATGCCTCTCCAATTGAGAATTTATGAATATCTTTTGCTGTTGTTGTTTCTTAAGAAAAGCAGCGGGATGTATTCATTTTGAGGTACTGTCAGTGTGGATTTTTGTTCTTTTTGCCTGTCTTCTTTCAGAAATCTGAAATAAAAATTACATTGATGTATTGTAGCAAATAGAAACAAATATGACAGTAAAAGACAATATATCCGTGTTCAGTGTAGCTATAATAACTTGCTTTGATTCATGTTTATTTGGATTTTGCTTCAGCATATTGTGTGCATGTGAGTGTCATAAATTTACTAATGATGCAGTATCGATTAATTCTTATGATTTGCCTGAAAAACTATCTAGTACCAGATGACCAGGATATGGAATTTCTTTCTTTTGAAAAATACTGAGATTTTACTGCAAATTAAGATAGAAAAAAAACCCGCAAATTTTACACCAAATGAAATTTCAGGAGAAGAAGGGATTCACATAAAGTGAAATATTTGTTTTTACTTAAGGGGGAAAGATTTGTTTCAGTGGTAATATTTTTATTTGTATATTTATGATTTTTATGTCATAAAATAAATCCTATAGATCATATACAAATGTCATTAATGTATCCTGTAATTTAAGATATCCTCATAAAAAGCACTTTGAAGTGAACATGTGGAATATTCCATTTCAGCAATATCAGAGTGTTCCAGCTTTTACACAGGCATTTGGATTTGGACTTGTTTCAATTTGGTTTCAAATATCCAATGGCTGCTTATTTAATTTTCATCTGGATTGACAGGTAGTATTAATCAGCTGTGTAAAGATATGCATTTTAATGAAAGGCTTAAGAGGAAAATACTTGGCAGTGTGGTGGGGAAGTGATTTCTAGGCATTGAATGAAACACCTAGAGGGGTGAGAAAAGAAGGGGACAAGTTCTTGGGCTCCATTTACACCACTGGTGAGGAGGACTACACACTGGTTTTGGCCACTGAATGATCCACAGTGGCTGCAATACACCTAGAAATGAAAGTGGGAGTAAAATGAAGAGAGATGGGCTTTTTGTGCAGGTGGGGTGGAAGTGGTACGGATATGACCATAAGGCTTCTTGTGAATGACGGGGTTCATGGTTTTCTTATCCGGGAGAGTTATTTGCTGGTTGATAAGAAGGTGTAACAGCTGAGTGCCTGGATTTCTCCCACGAGTGACATTTTAGCCCATTGGTATATCTGCCAGCTAGTGAGGAGGTACATTTCAAACCTCATTTCTGAAAGTGGCATCCATGTAATTGTCAGTTTAAAGAAAAGGTGGAGTGAAAATACCCTTGACTTTAGTTCGACAGGATCTTTCTTTTTAAAGAGTTGGCAGTTCCTACACTGCAAGTCTCAGCTAAGACTTTGATGGATGTGTGACTCACAGCATTGCGTAGCCCAGATTCAATATCAGTATGGCATATGTGGTCCTCTCAGTGGGATCTCATCCATAGGGTCTGCGCTGTGCTAAGTTGTATCCTGACAGTTACATTTGGCTTTCTTGAAAGAGTACTGGTAAGGCCTCAAATTACCAGTTCTGGGATCTGTATTTAAACAACAGTATAGACCACTTGGGTCTTTTTTCCCTTGTCCCAGGAAAAAAACAGTGGGAACGATCAGACGGCTAGGAAACATGATCTGGGATGAAACAGGATTCTTTAGCCTTTAAAAAAAAAAAAAAAGGAAAAGAGCAAACATCTTAAACTGTCTTGTTTAAATAGAAACAAGGAATATTTGGCTTAAATGTTAAGAAACCTTTCAACATTAGGATAGGAAAACACCAGGGTGGATGGCTGGGGGAGCTCTGCAGCATTGGCAGTCATTAAGAACAGGCTAGCTGTGTATCTATCTGCTGGGAGTGATCTAGGTATTGCTCATCACATGTGGGGGCAAGGGGAACACCTATGTGATCCCATTTCTTTAATGGCCTAAGGCTCTGCCAAAGTGGCTTGAAAGCAGCAGTAACTTGTACTGCAAGCTCTCTGCAAGCTCCCCTGCAAGGCAGCCTTTTGAACTTTTAGGTTCAGAAGTCAGCTCTGAATAAATAAGCGTCAGTCAACTGATGCTCACTTTACAAAGCAAAAATGGAGGAAGAATGTTCACTAATGTCTGTAAGACATGGCAAACATCCTTATAAACATGTTGTTATGGCAAAAGCTTATTAGCTCTGACTGAGATACTGTCAGGAGCTGTATTGGATATGGCTTCTCACATCTTTTACTGCTGATAGATGCCTGAAGAGAGGTCCTGCCCCTTCTTAGGTCATTGCTTTAACTGCCGTTAACTCTCCATGGTCGTGATTTCACCCCTGGTGTTTATAGTCAGCTAAATTACAGTGGAGCACTGGGTTTGAAAACCCTCTTCTTTTTAAAAATTGACTTTTATAACTGCTGCAAAATCCGTATTTTCACTTGAGTTACCCTAAAACACAACATGCTTCCTGGGGGCAGCAGGTCAGGTTAATATGCCAAATAAGCATTCATTCGTGAGCCAGGGGTTCCTGACATACAGCCTCACAGGGAAAATACAGGGCAAAATAGCTCAGTTAAATGCTAACATGTTCTACTCTTATGTGTGTTTTCCTACTGGAGGATCAAACCGTAACTCCAGTTATACCCGGTATTGTTTCAGTGTTTTCCTCACCTGCTGCAGGACATTTATCCTCTGGGGGGAACAGACCTGAAAATGGTCCTCACCAAACTCGCACTCACAGCCTTCACTCACAAACCAGAATGATGGCTTTGTGCCCAAGTTAAGTCAGAAGACTTTTTTAGGCTGACCATTTTCATACGAGGAGATTAACTCGGGATGATTTGCAAAAACCACTGAACCTGACCTACGTTCAGCCACCGTTTGTTCAAATCTTATCCTTTGCAGAAATCTTAAAAAGGAAGTGTGTTGTTGCAGTAAACCTCTGTGAAAGGAACCTCTTTAATTCTGGGGAAATGTAATTGGAAGATTGTAAAATTCAGAGAAGACCCAAATAGCTTCATAGAAAAAGTAAGTTAAGTATGCAGATGACTGCCGAAAAGGAAGGAGGATATGGTGATGCAGGAGTGCGCACATGGTGCTGGGTAAGTGAAAATCTATTGTTAGATGGCAGCATGGGTGGGTATAAATGGCAAAAGGGTGTAAATCTGAACTGAAGGTGGTATGTCAGGTCTAGCATTTCTCAGGGAGAGTTTGAGGATGTAAATCCTCTGACTGGTTTATGGGAACCATCAGAGGTACATAGCCAAGTTTACAGGTGTGTTCACCTGAGGTCTACACATCTTGTATCTCATGGGCTTGACTTTGGCTGAACTCATCAGTTCTGGAAGATCA
Organism: Gymnogyps californianus; assembly: GCF_018139145.2. Lineage (NCBI taxonomy): Eukaryota > Metazoa > Chordata > Aves > Accipitriformes > Cathartidae > Gymnogyps > Gymnogyps californianus. The sequence continues at coordinate 118,759,763 of NC_059472.1, read as the reverse complement.
CAGTATACCCGAGCAAACCCGATCCACACCTACCAAGTTTTTTGTCACTGCATATGACCAATGTTTAATCATTGCATGTAATGTCTGTCAGCAAATGTATGCAAACATTTATCTGCAAACTACACGTGATCTCCAAGGAATGTTGCTTTGCTAGTATAGGGATTACAAATTGCAACTAATCTTTTTTTTTCTTTTTTATTAATAAAGCATGGGCTAAGTCTGTTATCTTCTTAAGAGAGGGGCACCTGTACCTTCTCCATTCTTGTTTTCAAAAAGGCTCTTAGAGGCAGATGTTTTACTCCTGATTTTTACATACTGATTACTGCCCAATAATTGAATTACATGTTTAAAGATCAGCAATCTCGTAGATTATTTTAATGTAGATTAGCTGATCAAGCTACCACTGCGAGTATGGGTCACAAACCTATGGCACAGAGAAATGTCTGTGAATTGGAGAAAGGGTTTTTAGTGGGTTCTGCATACCACATATTTAAGATATTTTTTGTTTGTTAGCAGGCTTTGAAATGTTGCCCAGTAGAGGGAAATGTGATTCTACCTGAACTTTAACTTCATTTTGAAACCAGCACTTTACCTGCTGGTTTTCTTCAGCTGTTCTACAATGCCTGTATTTTCACTAAAGCTTTTTTCCAGTTTTGCATGCCAGTGTTACATAGCTTTATTGCAGCATCCCACGTCAGGGCACGCACAGGGCATCCAGAGAAATAGGAGGTAGACGTCAAAGTGAAGAAAGGTGATGCATCTCTGTGTGGCATGTAGCTGCGGACTCTATCGTCAGAGACCTTTGAGGAGGCCAAAAGTATGCCTAGATTTAGGTAAGGTATAGCCAGATTTATGGAAGATGAGTCCATCAATGAATGTCTTTTGACGGTGGTCTTTTGTACCATCAAACACAAAGTCCTGAGCTGACAAGTGCAGAGCGTGCCAAAGGCAGGGTCACTCCACACTTGCATCTTTCCTGTCATCTCTTCCCTAGCATCTACCGATGGCCAGAGACACCGTAAGAGGCTAGGTGAACCTTTTATTTGAACTAGTACGGCTCATGATCTTATTTTTATGAGCCAGCAATCACTTACTGTGGCCTGCTGCATAACGCAGCAAGTGATTCCTGTGCTTTGGCACACAGCTGCAGTTAGCAATCCTTGGCATTTCCCTTTGGAAAGTCACTGAGGCTTGGTTTAAAGGGCCCAGGTGGTAGACGCTTTAGTACTTCCCTCAATAATCAGGATTAGGTGAATTTGTTACAAGTTTTGATCTTTCTTCCATTCCGAAAGTATATCTAGGTTTCCTGTATAAAACCTGCTCTGTCTCCCTCCCACATCTGACTTCTTGGCTGCTGATTTCAAAGGTAAAGGAGACAGAGTAAGCAAATTTGAGGGTTGCACATACAGCTGTCTTTTGTAAACAAAAAAAGATAAAATCTTTTTTTCTTCTGTGCTAACCTTAATTTATTATTTCTTGTATGTTTCTTCATGTTGGAATTTAAAAGACCAAAATGGGGCAGTGAACTTCTCAGTGAATGGTTGGGAGTATGCGTATTTTTAGGAAATGCATTATATAGTACAATACTGTTGGTTGAGCTCTCTGAATAATTAACATACTGTAGACTGCAGTGCAATTACTGGGCCAGGTTCATTTCTACTGGCACCGGGAAGTCATGATTTCACTGTGAGGGACATGGGCAGTTGTTTTGTTCCACTTGTGGGAAAGACGGGTGATGTTTTCACTGGGTTGGACAGTTTTCATTCCGGGGTAGATGCTTTGACTTGAGACGGTCTCTCCTCTGCTGTTACTTGGATTTTGCTGACTGCTGAGTGTAGCATTCATCGTGCACGGCTGTAGTCTTTGCTGTGACGCACCTGCACAGGTCAGTGTCCTGTGCTTTCACATGTCGCAGTGTAATCTGGGTGCAGCCCTCTGCTGTGGATAATTGGAGGAAGAAATTTTCTGGAGCAGCACTTCTTAAGTGATGGGTGATCTGCAGAATGCCATTAAGAAAAAAATAAATAGGATTTCAACTTAAAGCTTGGGAAGGAAGTGTCACAAAGAGTTAACAGTGGCCTGCTGGGCTAAATGATTAGGAGCTGTTGTTCTTGAGGTGTGAACAAGTGCCTTTCACAGGCAGGGGATATATGCAAGACAATCAGGGAAATATAAGTCCCCTCTTGGGCTAACATGAGCTTGACCAAAGTTCCTGTTCAGGGCTTCAGGGGGCTGAACTTTCTCTCTCTCTCTATATTTTTTTTTAAGTCTGATTTTTAGGGAACTGAGAGTTGGCAGGATATTCATGTGTGCGGTGTTTGTGTGCTGTAGTAATGATTCATCCTGAAGGGAATGAAGGTGAAGTTGCATTCTTGAACCTGGAAGTACGTTTGATTTCACTGAAACTGAAAGGAACTGAAATACTTTAATTCAACAATTTATAACTAACAGTACATTACAAGCTCTAAAACATCAGCCCAAGGGAAAAAGCAAATATTGCTATTGGCAGAGAAAGAATATTTCAGGATGCTGAGTTTGAAGCAATTTTATTCTAAAACTAGTAAATAAGAAGTGACAGGCTAAATCTTAATTGTTTCTTTGGGCACCAGGCTGAGACCACTCAGTGCCTGGGAAATGGAAACAAGAGCCTTGAGCTTTGTATTCTGTGTGAGGCCAGTACGGGGAGAGAGCCTGTGTCAGGGGCCCTCTGACAGCCGGTGTGCCTGAGACAGCATAATCTGGATTAGCTGGAGTTTCCCAACCACTGATGTGTAACATGGCACCAGTGCAGCCAGAGGGTGATGGACGTGCAGCTTCCCAGGAGGGGCAGGGCTTCAAGGATGTCGGTCCTACAGCACCGGTCACCTGCCTGTGGGGGAACATCATGGTTAAAGATAAGAATATTTAACTGCAGCATGCCTCTGCCTGTGGCCCAGCAGCGTGGCTAAGCAGGTCTGCTTTGGAGGGGTCCTGTCCACCAGTGTCCCAGTTCTGGCATAGCTCAGCAGGCAGTCTTCTCCTGGCTCCCAGCCCCTCCGTCTCTTCACTCATGGCTGAGCCTCCAGGCAGTTCAAGGAGCCTTGGGAGTGCTTTGAAAGAGTGAAAACTAAACATTGATATTGCTTTTCCACTTAAAATTTACACTTCTAATATTTCTTCAGTTTAACGTAGTTGCGTTGCGTTTTGGAGTCTCCCACAGAGCAGCAGTTCTGATCTGTGGATAGTCCTGTATTTCAGAGGTGGGCTTATTTGGCTTTTTAAATTTTCATTACTTAATTTAAAAAAATTGTCACATCCACAAAAGTAAGAAGGTCCAAGAATTGTAAAGCAGCTCCCTTCCTGAGTGAATCTGGCCAATTGCCGAATGCAGATCTCGAGTGACCTGAGGTTGGATGTTACATTAGGGCATGGGCACAGCAGGAGGAGCACAGAGTAACAATTTTTAAAGCCTTTTTTTTTTCTTCTTTTTTTCCCCAGATAAAAGTTATTTTCAGCAACTGTTTTATTTGATTTCTAGTGAGCTTGATTGGTTGTTAGCTGATCATCAGTTGTCTGAGAAATTGCTGCTGAATGTCTGTTTCAGGGCTGAGTAGTGCTGATGTCCATTCAAGAATATTAAGCAGGTGTTTAATGAAGACCTTTTTTATGGTGGACGTTACTTTAGTGGGTCTGCTACTAGATCCTTTTTATTATTTCCTGTTTTACAAAGTAAGAACCATGGGGAACATCTCACAACTAAGTTATAAAACCCTGAAAATGGAGTTTATTATGAAAATTGCAACCAACCCGTAAGTCTGCTACTAGTAAATGCAGTAGTAATGCTGGAATAATTGGAGGGGGATGGTAATGAGTTTAACACATTTAAAAAGAATGAACGAGTATTTGAAGGACCACTTTTTCCTGTCAAAAGGAAGTATAAAAATTATATTTAAAGATATTACTCTGTGATTATTACACTGTCATTATATTCCTAAGGGTCATAAAGTCAGATTTCCAGTATCTTAACACGTTGTGGACCATTGACAGGATCAGTGGGGCTGCAGGGAGGCGATGGATAGTGTCATTTAGCCTACAGTGTGATTCCCATTGTTCCAGTAGAAAAATGGCAAAGGTTACGGATGAGGGGAGAGGAATCGGCTTCAAGAGGCTCAGCTGGCAGCTAGGGCTCCAGGGGACGCTTCCACCTCAAGTGAACATAAGAGGCTCTAGCAGGGTGGCATGAAACTCTTGTCTAACATTTCACAATACATATATGGAGGTGAGCTCAGAAATACTAATTGTTTGGCATAACCATTTGTACGAACAGTTGTTGATGTGCAGGTGAAGTTTGTGGCTCTGATTTTGGAGTCAGATTGAGGGGCTAGAAGAGTTTACTGGTCTGGCTGTTGGCACAAAGCTATGGAAGATGCAGTAAGATAGGAGTGGAAAGCTGAAAAGGAGTCTTCAGTTTCCAGTGCAAATCAACAGCAGGGAAACTCCAAGTGATTATTTATTCACTCTGACATTTAAATAATGTAAGTTCAGATTTCTAGAAGCACCTCCTGACTTACAGAAACGAGACTGCAGCTCAGTAAGTGACAAGTTCTTGTGGGAGAAAATTTCTCACAGAGTTCATGGAAAAATGGAAAAATGTTGTTATAAAATGCTTCCTTGTAGTTCAGCTTGCATTATGAGTAGAGATTAAAGTAATGAACATTAAGTTGGTACTACATTTTAGAGAAAATTTATTGCAGAAACTTCATATTGCCTTTAGACCAAGTAAAACCTCACAACTTTTTAGAAGAAAAAAAATTAAAGTGGTAAATCAATCACTAAACAACCTCCTCTGTATTGAGTGGTGAATACTTGTCATCATGCATGAGTGGCATCTTTCATGTGATCTTCTTGTGATCATCACTAATAATGAGAGAGATGGTTCACGTCCCCACTCCCCAGCACAGCTAGTGTACTTTTTTTCTCAGGAGAAGGCTAAAAATTGAGTATTTGGGTGCTGCAGGTGAGAAGTGTACTGAAAACCACCTGTAAAGATTTTAATGGGCTTATCCGTTGCTCTTATGGTGCTGCTTGATTAAGGCAAACACATTGCTGCACTAAAAAAAAGACAGGAGCTTTATAATACTTGTTCAAGTTTTAATGTTATTAAACCAAAAGTGTCTGCCTAGCTTTCGCACTTTCTAGTAAGGCAGAATTTTAAAATCACAGTATTCCCCTGTGCCAAAAGCACATCAAAAAGCAACTCAACTCCATGACGATATTATATAACATAAATTATGTCCTTAGCGTTTAAGGCTGTTTAGCAATAAAGACATAGCAGTCTTTATGGCATAGAAAGAGAGAGAAATGGCTTCAACCATTCCTGCTTCTTTAAAATGCATACAACTAATATCCTTTAAGTATGAACTTTCATTTCATGGAGAGAACTTGCACACTTTCTATTAGAGGTAATAAGGGAAGTGTTTCATTTTAACAATTTAATGCTAGCGCTGTCATAGTCTTTCATTATTCTGGACTCATGGACCGCTTTTGCAAAATACAGCTTTAAAATACAGGTCAACATTAAAGGATTTTGAAATAAGGCAAAAACGCTCTTACTCCTCTTTTGAGTAGGTCCTTTATTTTAGTATCTATAAGAGAACTACTCTCTTCTCCAAATCCTTTCCCCCCAGGAGGAATCAGCAGGGACATTGTGACTTATTTGAAGGTTAAGAGGCTGAAAAGCTTTAGAGGAGGCATTGTAATCTGCTATAAAATGTGTGCAGGACAGAGGCATAGATTTGGAGTTGTTGGTAGCTCTCCAACACATAGGAGAGAGGCATGAGATGATTAGATTACTCACAAAGTGTTAATCCTGCAGCAATGAGGGAATTTAAAAAAAAAAAATCCCAATCCTTGTGTTTACACCAGATCAACTAGTACAGAGAGGCAAGCATCTCTTCTTTCATTGTTGCTTTGAGATGTATAATCTCCTATCCTTTTGACTCTTCCAAAGCTCACATGCGGAAAATGTTATCATTGCAAATACAAAGCCTGTCTCTAAAATTGTGTTAGTTGCAAAGCACTCTCACCTCATTAAGAAATCAGTGCTGTTAGCTTTCTGTTTTTACAGAAGCAGTATTGATCAGACCCAGAAAAACATGGTAACATGGGGAAAAAGATGGGGAAGCAGGCTTGCAATGGGTCTCATCTCTTGTTTTTCCCAAGTTGCCAGGTCAGCATTCATAACTGACTATCTTAACTCATACAGTGTGTACAATGAGATAGGTAACTTTCTGCTTTTGGTACCTTGTCACTCAGTCTGAATATTAAGAACTGGGTCTACTTGGCTTCCAAGAAGATGACAAGTTTAGTGTTTTGAGCTAGTGGAGCTGAGGTTGCTTGGTAAATGTGCTAAGGTAGGTAGTAGGGATCTTGAAAGCCCTAAAGCAATGTATTTGAGGACTCACAGTGCTGCGAGTCCACCAGCGGTAATAGTGCTGTGATACTATTTTGTGGACAGCGTGGAGAGCACTGTGTTCACTGGGCAGAAGAGTATCCTTCCTGGCCAATACCTCCTGCTAAGCCGTTTCCAACCCAGTTGTGCAGACTTAGCTTTATCCATCATAATGATTGTGACTTCATGCTATTGACTGAAATCTTACACTCCCAGCACCTGTAGAAACTCAGTGGACAAAACTGAATTAAATTCAGCAAGCAGAAGACATACTGTTTGTTCCTTTCTGACGGTTTCCATGAGAGCAAATGGTTCCTGCCCACAAAGAAGGTGGGTTCTCAGAATGCCAAAGAATTGTAGGTTTGGGAGCGAAATTTGCCTCCATTCACAGATTCATCACTCTGCCAGCAGCCGAGCCCTCGTCAGTGGGTCAGGACTTGGACAGGCATCATAAAAGATGTCTTGGTGGCAGCATTATAGGAATTCAGAAATCCTGTACTTCACAGACCGACCTTGGCATGATTCCCATTGCTTGTGCTCTATCACCAGCCACTTGTGCTTCATTGTATGTCAGTCATCTGTGCACCAGGTGTAAGGACATTTTCCAGAAAAAAAAGGATTTTTGCCCTTGTCACATGTTAGTGGTATTTGTAGAATGGTGAATATTGGAACTAATCAGCCTCCTGGGAACCATAGTTAGGCTTGGGATATTACTGTGCAAATAGATAGTAAAGGGCTAATATTCTTATATTATCTGTAAACATCTCTCCTGCATCTACTTGCTGACACAGCATATAGAAAAAGTATGCTTCTGTTCCATTATGTGCTTTTTCTTCAGTTGTCTTCAGTAGAGCAACTAATGTAACTTTAAGAGTTCACGGTTTGAATACGATAGGCTTCATTGATTTTTATTTTTAATTTCCCACTGCTGGTGTTTGCTACTGAAGACTTGCCAGTGGTGACAGAGAAGTGGACTATATCGTGATGTTCTGCTTTACATGAAGTGGATATTCCTTTTTAGCAGTATACTGAAACTCAAAAAATCCAGAGCCAGACTGGAAGCATTTAGCTGAAATCCCAGGCTCAGTGTATTTGTTTGTTATCAAGTATCTCCCGAGGTTCAGTGCCGAGTAAGAACTACATTGCTAGTCTCTCAATAGGTGAGATTTTATTTGCTTATGAAATGGTGTGTATTAAACAAAAATTGTGGATTGTCACTTGCTTTGCACTTTATAAAGAAAAGTCCAGAGTCCCTGAAGGAAAATCTAAAGATTACAGTGGGGCTTTCGTTTTATTTTGTTTTTCACCCATGACCCCAGGTTTAAAAAACAGAATTAAATCATCTGAATGTGTTCAAGTCTGGAAGTGCAGAAGGTACAGCAGTCCTGGTAGTAACATAATTTCTTTAGAGGTTCATATATTGACACCGGACACTAACCTTAGCCTTTTGTTCTCTAAAATCTTGGTGTTAAGAATCATCTCTTTGCTTAGTTATGTAAAAAGCTCCATAGGGCTTCTAGTTCCAAGACCCTGATCTTTGTAATTATTACAAAAGGGAAATTACCTTTGCAACCTATACTAAATACTGTTTTGTATGAAATGTTTTCATGTACTATAAAAATATCTTGGTTCCTGCAATGTAAGTGCAGTAAATTAATTAAAAATAAACTACTGTGGCAATGTGCAGAGGAACAAATGGGCTTAAACAGGGAAGCAAACACTCAGAATCAGTTCATGTTCACCGGCTCAGACTTAATGCTCCTTTTTGGAGGCTTTTGGGTAAGTCAGCTTTAATTTATGGGTGGAACCCTAGGATCCCCCTCTCCAGTGACACCCTCGGTAGGAAATGTACAGGTCTGCTGTGGGTTACCCTGCAGTAACCTGTGTTGCCTGGGAATATGGCACAGGTTCTCTCCACCCACTACTGAAGTAACAGGTGAAGCAAGAGCCCATTGCCACGTGGAAAAGAATACAAAGCTTGACAGTATCTCATGGCTTTATAAAAGCATATGAGCTCTGGGGACAAATCCATTAGGATGAATTATTGACGTCAGTGATGCTTACTGTTGAAAGAAACCAAAATGCAGTTGTTAGTCTTCCCCCCCGAAAAGGTTGTCTGCCTACCGTTCTTTGCTCATTCTGCTTTGAGGTCCTCTAATTAGGCTTTGTCTACTCTATTGCTTTCCCCAAATAAAAGCAGTGATATATTTTTATGAAAATGGTTTTTTTTGCAGTGCGTTAATGGGCTAATGTTCTTAGATTATCTGTAAAACTGTGTAAATAAAGGCTATTTTTAAAACCTTCCTGTGCTGTTCCAAGGCTTGTTTATATTTTTCAAAAGGCTGTAGTGTTGGCATTATAATGTAAAAGGGGAGAACACCTCTTCTGATAGTAGCAAAACCAAATAAAACCTTGAGTAATGTGAAGCAGATATTTGCTCATGAGTTAGCTTTTTTTTTTTTTTTTTGCCTCAGTATACTGGACACTTGCAACATACAAACAGTAAAGAAGTATTCAGAAATTAGTATGTTTATGCTCTGAGGCCTAAAAGATCCTTTTTTACATAAAAGGTTGGTAAACTGTTTATTTGTTGTAGAATCATTCCAAATATGTAGTTTATTTTTCTGTTTTAGGCTCCTAAGGACCCAGTCTCTGGATTGGTACTATAATAATGTCAAAAGCCGCTTTAAGTGTTTTGGAAGTGCCAAAGTCCTGAAGAACTTATACAAGAAGCATAGACTGGAGAGTGGAGTTTGTCCTGATGTAATAGGTAAGAACAGCTTTGTTGATTTCTTTAGCTTATCAACTTTAACACACAAGCTGAGACAATGGAAATTCTGAGATTATTTCAAAAGAGATTTTTTTAAGGCTATTTTTTTTCATAAAAGAAATACCTCAGTGGAGAGAAAAAAGAGGTGAAGTGTCTAGAGAGCTGTTTAAGAATTCAAAGAATGTTTAATCTTAATTATGCCACTGATACAGAAGAACTGTTATCTTCAGTCTGTAAATTGCAGTTTGTATTCTAGCCCACGTTCCAAAATTTATCACAGTTCTGAGTAGTCAATGAATGAGAAAATAATTTTGCATTCAATATTTGGCCTTAGAGCACATTTCCGAGGTATTTGAAGCAAAATTTGGTTAACATGAGATACATTCAGTATCCAAGTTGACCAAAACTTAGATTGTCCTCACTTAGAGTTTTGCATGCTTAAGGATCTGAAACTGGCCACACCTTATTTTTGACTGATGTTTGTAAATCGTTAAAAGATGCCAATTAAGTATTGGCGTCACCCTTTTAAATGAAGAGACACAATTCTCCCTTAACTGTGGTGTTACAATACATCACCCCATAAGAAAAGTAATTGGAGGTATAAAATGGGTTAGAAGAAGTGGTGTTTGGTGTCATACTGGTAACTTCAGCAAATTACTCAAAACACAGCTAGCTGAATGTTTGAAATTTCATGGGATTTGTTGGACCAGATACTTTCCTAATGTATTTATTTTGAAATTTGTACAGAGACTGTAATTTTTCTATAGTCTTTACTTTGTCTTTTTCTGAAATTATATAGGATGGTAAGTGGACTCTTTAGTCCTGAGTGAAAATTTTAGGTGTTTCTTATGAAAATTGGCATAAAAGCTTCTAGGGAGAAGCGACCTATGCATTAAATTCTGATTTATTAGTCTTTTTGCTTTCTTTGTATCAAATTCATTTTTCTTGAGTTGATTCCTTAACAGTTGAAAACAAATATGTATGAAGACAAGAAAATCTGTGTCAGTGAGGGCAGAAGTAGGACAATGGAATTAAAAACTGTGGGGATGGATCCTTCAGAACTTTAATATGATGTGTTGCCTTTACTTAAGCCATAGTCTCACTGAATTTGTCCTTGAATGGAAGCGTGAACAATGCAATGATGAGTTGCAGTGGCATGTGCACTGTCTGTGAGACCTTTCTAAGGAAGGCCTTTGAGTCTAAATGTCATTGCTAACTTTCTTCTACTCTACGTGTGACTATTAGGTAAACCTTTTGTTCCCTTTGAAGATAAATACTAGTATACCTGTCTGGGTTTTGGCTTATTTATACAGCATTGCCCTTTAAAATGTAGAATCTATTTCAACCCCAAATGTCATATTAAAGGGAAATTCCCTGTACTTAAATTCTACCATGTAAGTTTTATACCTAGGAGCTTCTTTCTCTCTCTCTCTTTTACTGTACCAATAGTTTTCTTCATCCAAAATGAGAGGTCTTTTGTATAAAAGCAGTCATGTTTTGTACAAAAGCTGCTGCAGTCATGATTTATACAAAAGGTAGGAGGAATTTTCCAGTTATCCCTCTTTGTGCGCGGTGCCACCATATCTTGAGTGAATTTTCTAAGCTAATAATGCCTCTGCTGTTAATGGGCACTTCTTATACTAACACACAGTACTGTCTTTTTTGAGCAGAAGGAGGTTTTTTTGAAGGAAGCTTTGAAAATGAAGGAAGCATTTGTGGTAGTGACTCTACATTCTACCGACAGACAGAAGGTATGCTGCTAAAAACTTGTTTGATTAAAACACAGTCCTTACACTTTGAATTACTGGACAAATAGCCTAGAGTGCTGGTAATTCTTGTTCACAGATCCAACAATTTTTCAGCTGAAACATTTAGCGAGATACTAAAAATCTTTGTGTACCATGCTGGGATATCTTGCTTCAGTATTACAGCTAATACACGCTTATTCTAGTATGATTTTCTTAATGTTCAGTTTTTGTTACTTCTCCCCATTTCCTTTCCTATACTCACACGTTTTTTTCATTCTCTTATATTCTGTTGGTGTTTATAGGAAGTTTACAAATTTTCTTCCTGTGATTTCCTCCTAACTATTTTGGTGGATTCTAAAATAAGCAACATAAAAATACTGTGTTTTATTGTATTTAATATTTACATTTAAGAAGTAACATAGAGATTGAGACAAATTTCTCTGTCTTAAGGTGTTTATTTTACTGTGCATAATTATGGATTGAGGAAATGAACTTTGTAATGAACAACCTAAGATTTGAATGTATGTCCAGAATATGAGTCTGAATTTTGGAGCTCCTTATGCAAAATGTACGTATATAAAGAACATGGTGATTTTATCTTATTCTTCACCTAGGACACAGCATGATGGATACCCTTGCTGTGGCCTTACGTGTTGCAGAGGAAGCAGTGGAAGAAGCTATTTCTAAGGCAGAGACCTACAGTGACAGCCTGGTAACATTTTCCAAAAAAAAAAAAAGTATTTTAAATAGAACAATTATGTTTCTTTTCATTTGAGTAGTGGTACAAAACCAAGTAGATACAAAAGAAAACATAAAGAAGTAGTGACTATCTCACACCATACCTAAAGAGTTGGGTATGGGTTTTATGAACTTGTATCCAAGATGCATGTTGCATTTCAGGAGGTGACATGCAATGTTAAGTACCTGTAATTTCTTCCCACAGTGCCAACAGGGCATATTATGCATTTCCTGATCTATACCATTTCTGTGAAAAGGCTGTTTTTATGTGATTTTACCAACTACAGATATCCATTTTCATGCAGGACAAGCAGAACGAGGCTTGTTACTTGCAGGAACACAAGGAGGACCTCATAGAAGAGCTGGCCACAACCATCGTGCAGAAGGTATGGCATGCATTTTTTCCCTGGCTTGTTTAATTGCCAAAACACAATCCTTCAGTCTAGTGAGCTTCGACTCTGCTAACAGCAAAAAGGATGACACCAATGTAGAAAATAAATGACAAGTTGCAACTTCAACTATCACCGTATAGGCTTAATCAGCTATGTCTGACAGAGAGATCAGTTTATAAATAAGCTTAATCCACTGCCTAAACTGATGACCTACACCCTCAGAGCTGAGAGGTACTACTCCCTCAGGTCTGCGATATCCTTGCTTGGAAGAGGAGGCCCCTGCTTGATGGAATTTTACATCTGTACTTCACTTCCCAAAAGGCACAAAGTTTTCCAATGTAAAGAAGGGTGGTTCTTGACCATACCAACTCTACTGAACCCTGCATCTGCAACACATACAAAGAAAACATCGATCATTAAAATAGAATTCTGTTAATGATGCTGTGAGAGGGACACCCAAAAAATCACAGAACCCTCTGTGTGTCTGATTTATGTGACTTTTTCTGGAAAGCTTGTTCTTCTCCCTGCAAAGCTCGCAGTTAGCACTGATGCAGCACAGAAACGGAGGGCTAGTGGGAACAAGTACCCCTTGAGTTTGTCTGGACAGTCTGGAGCAAGGCAAGACAAGCGTGAACAGAGTGCTGCTGAGCTCCCGTGATCAGTAAGGTAACCACTCTGCTAAGTTAGTCTCCCTCCATGTGAATTAAGGTAATTGCCACATCTGTGTATGGGATGTGGCATTTAACAATGTATGGATCACGTGCCGGAAGAGGAACATGTTGTTTCTAAGGCTATCAAGAAAAGCCAGAAGAGCAGCAGCTAATGGAAAATAATCTGCCTTCTTTTTTAATAGGGATGTTAGAAGATTAATTCCGCTTATCAGGTCTTTGATAGTCCAGAGCCTATCTCAGCCAAGCTTGAATTGCTACCACTTTTGTCAAAAGCTGCCTAACAAGATTTTTTACACCATAGAATAATATTCTGTAGATATTTTAAATTGGAGTCCAAAAAGTTGTGGAAATGAAGTGCAGCAGGATATAATCTGTCAGTGTAGGGAGACAGGTAGTCTATATGATCTCTCTCTCTCTTAAGACAGTGTAGATTTTCAAAAACAAAAATAGTGCCTAGACACCTAAGACCTCTTTGTTTTCAGTAGAAATGTGTCTAGATGTCATGGGAGCCTTTGAAATTCCCCTCATATCTAGTATTTTATGTTTCTTTGCAAAAATTCTTGTCTGAGAAAATACTTGACACTTAGATGCTGCTAATGTTTAAAGCGTTACTGTAGGAACAGGTTTCCATGTTTAATTCACCTCTGATGTTCCTACAGGCATTGATTATGATTTATTGTATCAATGCTTATGTGCTTGCAAGCAATATGACTTCAGATGAGAAGAAATGCATGCAAGTTGTCAGAATCATCCTTGCATGAACTGGAGCAAAAGCAAAGGGAAACTCAAGTGTTCTTCCTAGGCAGTTTGCCTTGAGACAGGGTTAATGTAGTTTTTCTCCGTACGGCTCAGACAGTATTTTCCAAGCACCTTTTTTTTCTCTCCTCCCACCCCCTGTTCCCCTACCTTACAGATTATAAAGAAGCAGAAAAGCAAAACTGAGCAGGCCGAGGCTGACTTTGAATGGCCACCATCCAGGAGCAGTGGCCTGGCATCTGTTGCTGTCTCAGATCAGAGTATGCTGACTTTTCCAGGGAGCCGCAGGGGGTCCTACACGTTATGGGTGAGTGGCTTAGCACAACTATTGATGTTTTCTGCTGCACAGAACTGTAAGATTGAAAACATGGATAAGTATACTTACTGCCTGGAATGGTACATAGAGACTTGCAGAGAACAAGTATTAAACCTGTATCTCGACAAACCGTCGCTCAGTTGCATGCTTTCCTAGCACATCATGGGCCATGGAAGTATATCACAGACGTTGTGTTGTATTGGTGAGTGTGTTGCAGAGGACTAGGTTTGTGATACGAGCAATCTCGCTGTTTGATTTGAATGCTAACAGGACTCAATGCCTTGGTGTTCATTCCTTAAAACAGTTTTTACGCTCACTTAGCTTTTATTTGGATTTTTGCTGAATGTTATATTTTCTTTTGTACAATGTTAGATTTCTGTAATGTTTTTTTTTCTCCTTAGCCATCTTAAAGAAAACAGCCACCACCACCAACAAACAGTAAATGCAACTGTAGAGCACCATTTATGTCTTACACTAAAGAGTATTTCCTCCTTCTTTCACTTATTTCTCAGCACAATGCCTTTAGCTCCTGCTATAAAGCTGAAGAAAATCTGACAAGCTGCATTAGTAACATTTTAAGAAGAGCAGCAAGGGAAAAGAAGTGAAAATAAGCTATAGGCTTGGATAGGCTGTTTCACAGTCGGAGAGGGAGGACAGTGACAGACGGGTTCCAGTGCGTTTTGATACAGTGGTTTAAGCTACTGCTCCTAAGTGTCCTGCTACTGTGCCAGTAACCCCCTCTCCTCCACTGAGCGGAACTACCAGAACTGAACATGTGCTGTAACTTCGTTCCCAGCTAAGTTTGCTAGCTTACACTGCCAGTGAAAATAGATTCATGCCAGAATATAAGACTGTGGGCCAGAATTGCTGAGATACAAACTCACATTCTCATCCCCCACCTATTTCCAAATTGAAGGAGTAATGCCTTTAAGCTGCTGCTGTTAACCAGGTGATCACAAGTCAGTGTGAGCGTGTTTGTTTAAGCACTTTGCTCTGTAGCTCCTGGGCAACTTGCTTGTGGAACATAAGAGCCAGGAGAGGGAGAGTTAATTTTGTGTCTGACTCCACTGAGTTTTCTTTCTGGAGTTTAAGGACAGGACCTAGGGGAACATGCTGTTCAAATCCTCAGTTATTACACCAGAAGCCTGTTGTTCTTCTGCATCTGGAGAGTTAAGCTTGAACTCAACACATTTTGAAATTCTGTTCTGAAATAACAAGTTTGAGTCCCAGTTTTTTTCGCCAGAGGGAGGCTCATTGGTTTGAGAAATAGTAGACTTTGTGGAAAATACTGGAGTAGCAGAAATGTCACGCTAAGGTGAGAAAAGCCGCAACAAACAGCTTAAAAATTTCTGCAGCCATCAGTCAGTACTAGTGATCCAGATGTGTACAGTGCTTTATAAGGACTTCTACCTCTTTACAGGGTCTTTGACCACATTTGTCACCATTTGGTCCAATTATCTTCCCACAGTGCATTAAGGAACACGAATGAATTTGGCCATCTGGTCTGGATTCTCTCACCCCTCCCATAAATTCAGTTTCTGCCTTTTGCTTTGCTAGGGTTGTTTTATTGTTTTCTTTTGTCCTTTAAAGTGCGCATGTGTTTATTTTTGCTTTGCTTTGAAGAGAGAATTTTCTTAGTATAACCAGACACCCTTGGAAAGGTAGCATGGCTCCAGTTGCTCCCATAGCTAATATAGTTGCAGTTATGTTAGCCTATTAGGCTAGTAGATATAAAGTCATAGAAGCTCTAACAAAGGGTCTACTGGAAAGCATACTGAAAGGCAATTTGTGCAGAACAAATGTAGAGCAGTTACAGCCTGCTTGGTTCTCATCAACAGTGATGGAACAACCCAAATTCCTTTTCCTGAGCTTGCTTTCCATTCAACTTTGCTTTTGTTCAGCTATGAATGGTGAGCGTGGGTCTGTCAGTGGATTTGCAGGACTAAACTGCCTCAGTTTCTCCTCTGTATATCATTTGAGAAAGTTACCTTTTCTGCCAAAAGAGTTGCAATATTTTTTTTCTTTCCAAAACAAAACCTAGCTTCTATGGAAGCTGGCAGAGATGCCCTATGGCTGTATGCCCTTTCCAGGCAAAGCTCCTTACTGCCTCCCAGGTGGATTTTGGAACTCTTGAGTCCAAGCCTGTAACAGCAAATCTTCATGGGCTCCACTGCAATAAGTGAAGTTTTCTTATTTCCTAACTAATGACATTATGTTGACCAAAAAACCCCAAACTCTTGGTTTGTGTACACATCCTACCATTGAGCTTTGTGTGTTGGCTTAGTTTGAGCAGAGATCTGCCTGTAACGATAAAAACCCTTACATGCCACAGCTAACAACGGGGCTCTTGCAACGTATTTATTAGGGCAGGTGTTCCTAGTGTAACCAAGGTTTTTGTAGACAGACTATGTGGCCGCAACAACCCTAAGGGAAGCAAAAATAAAGTGTGCATTTTTTTCTATCAAAGCTACCCAAGTTGACTATTACTGTGTTAGAGTTATGTATGTGAAGCTGTTTCCCAATAAGGATTATTTAAGTAGAGCTTCCTCTGTTTAAGACATTCTTTGTTTTGTTATCTGGCAAACAAATTAGTACTTGAAGCAAGCAGAAGCAGGATAGATTAAATAAAAGGGAAGAAGAAACATGATTAACAGAAAGACAGACATGCAGAGGAAAGGGAGGTACGGATAGCAAATCTTAAGGCAGTTAGGATTTCATAATTTAAAACTGGAAATCCATCTTAGAGCAAATATTTTTATTTGTCTTCTGTGTAGAAGATAATACATGTGGTTTCACTAGCACAATAAAGCTAGTAACATACAGTTACTTAGGGCAGTTGCATACTATAACACTGGCCTTTAGAAACCCATGTTTATTATCGCATTGCATTTTATTACCAAAGTCACTTGTTTACAGTGTAGGGGGAGCTGTAATAATCCCAGATATAACTGTGTGGTTATACCTGCCAAGCAATTTTTCTTTTAATGGCAGCTATTTGTGTGCAGCTCATCCATATCAGCCAGAAACTTCCAGTGGGCTCTGGAAGCCCTGCATTTCCTCCCTGCTCATCCAAAATCACTTGCTTTGAAATCATCATTAAATATGCCTCTTTGTAGTGTGAAGTAAATGCTGTATGCAGAGTGCAGAGAACTTGAGCTGTGTAAGCTGGGGACAGCAAAGTACCAAGAGACCAACTGCATGAGACCTGCTTGACTGGAGCAAAATCTATTGATCTTCATAAGGAACACACACGCACACAGACACACCCCCCATATCTCCCTGAAAGTATATTATTGATTGTTTAACTGCAGTCCTATGGTATGGTAGTAGCTATAGATATTGTTTTTTCCTTTTTTTCCTCTTAGATTTCTTTGAGATCCCTTGCCCATGCTAAAAATAGTGATACAAGGCTGAATATTTTATTTCCCCATCTCATAAAAAGAGATGGATGGCACCATCTGTTTCTCATTACCAATAAGCAAAGGCTCTATAATGTTTGGATAGGAGGAGCTTAGAGCAGTGGGTGGATGCTTCTCTGCTCTCTCAGTCCATTCCCCCCCATACATCACTGCCAGTGAGAGCAAACGACCAGTTGGCATATTGTATCCCATTTAAACATTGACGGAGTGCAGGCATCCTGGTGTGTTCTAAGTGCTGTATTAGTGGTCTTTATTTTACAGCTAAAAGATCGCATATATAAACAGAAGCTCATCCATAATTTATCGTATATAAAACAGCTAGGGATATAGGGAAAAGGAGGATTTCATTAAATACACATTATGATGCACCTCAGGGGAAGCAGAAATTTACTGGTTAAGCTAATTGTAAGGTCCACAGTGTACCGTCAGTTGTTTATTTTTTCTTTTTTTTTTTTTCCTTTGATTTGTTTTAAAGAGAGGGAAGGTTCCACAAGCCTGAGGCTGAACGCTGCTTTGGAAATCCCTGGAGGTTTTGCAGGTGCTCTATACCTTTGTAGGTTTGTCTCAAACAAGTATTTGAAGAAAACCTTTTTGAGGAGGAACCTTTCTGAGGGAGGCATAACACTGTAGGAAGTTTATACCAGCTGACATAAGTTCCTACCTGTCAATGACTCTGTATCAGAAACATCGTATTTATGTCTAATTAAAAAATGTGTCGTGTCATAGGGAAGATGGAGCTTTTAGCTTTTATACGTGAGCTGGGATCAGAAGGTTGCACGGAGTGTATTGCTGGGACCTACTTCCAGTGAGGCAGGCATGCATTTATCCAGAAGCCCATCAGCTGAATCCTGATGGGTTATTTACTGGCTTGTTTCCTTCCAGAAGAAGCCAACTGCAGCACCATCTTCTCTGCACAGAATGGGAAAGAACAGCACATTTTGAGATGGAAAAGCGCTTGGTACTTTAGAAAATAATGAGTCTTTTTTTTTAATATTTATTATGAGAAGATCCAACTTTCTCTAAGTACTGTCCAGCTTACAAATCTTACTGTGATCTGCTGACTTTGCAGGTGTAGCATTGTAGTCTCACTGCAAAAGTGATCTGGATTTCAGATCAAGATGGCCCTGTCCATAGTAATCTGGCTGATTTCCCTCCTTCCACTGCAGCAGAAGGATAGGATACAACTGCTTTGCAATTCTGACTCAGCAATTAGTACCGCTTTTTAAGGCTTCAGGTGGCTAAATAATCAGTGCAAGGCTAAACGTGACAGCATTGTCCTTTTAAAGTTGTTTGTATAGTTTGAGTTTGAGATATATCTCTAGCAGAAGATTACTGATTCTTGATTTCATAGTACTATTCATGCACTTGACGATCATCCAAGAAGACAGTTTTGGATGCTAGGTATATGATCAAGCCCATGCAGGCCTAAATTCAGCTGAATTGCACTTACTGCCAGCAAACCAAGATAGGTTTTAAGGCATGAAAGGGAGTAGGAGAGAGGACAGAGAAGGGTGGTCATTCTATGATGTTATTTTCCAAATAATTTAGGTCACATGTTGTTCTTTCAGCTTTATTTTGTTTTGAAGATGCTATCCTAATACACTGCTGGGTATCACAAAGCTTTAAGGTCTAACTTAAAACCTGTGATACTCAGAGCTAGGCTGCCTGACAAATCTTACTTTATTTTTAGACGAAATCAGCGTGTATATTGTCACAGTGAGAAGCAAATAAACACAGAATGCTTAAGGCTTCCTCTGTCAAGTGGGTGTTCGAGTAGGAGATACAGTGATTCTCTCTGGGTGAGTGCTCTGCTGAGCACAACTTTGAAGATGAGGGTCAGAACAGGACATGAAAGGTTGCACAGGGCACTGAGCAACCTAGAAATTAATGAAAAAAGAATAATCGTGTTCAGTAAAGAGTATTCTCTTGAAAAAAAAGTGACTTTATGAGGCTGCAAGTAGACTTGCGATGAAAATGCCAGCTCACCTCCTTCCCCTGCCCTTTTATACGCATGCACTCTGCCAGTGGGGTATGCTAGTAGTGACTCAGAATCATACTGTCCTACACCAGAACCAGGGATCTGGCCTTTGCAGTTGCTCAGCTTTCTCGTCTGTAAGTAATATGGTAATACTGTCATCACAGAATACTAACTGAGCTCTCAGTATCTTCAAATGAAAGGTGTTACGCAACTGGGAAGTGTCTCCCCTGTTTGGTTTTTGGTTTTTTTTTTAAAGAGATGTAATAGAATATTCCAAGTTTGGGAGGAGGGAAAAAGAATGGGCCATGGGGGAACAAGTGAAAAACAGTAACAGCTAAATGAACAAGGGTACCTGTAAAGGCACTGCTTAGATTACAGTTGCATTGATACATCTACCCTCTATGCCTGTCAAAGCACCTAACAATTGATTTACCACAAAATTCTATAGACTTGTTCACACGAATCCATTACATTGCTTGAACTATGCTACTTTATGCTCCTAGCACTTTCCTAAATTGTTAGCCCCATAAGTACAATAAAAGGATGTTTATACTCATCTTCTGGAACCAATATTTAAATATCCCTTATTACTAGCTTACAAATCCCTTGCAACCAAAGCGATAGCATTTTCACATGTGGGGCCTGCTTATTATTTGTGAGGGGGAAGTCCCTCAAACACTATGGATTATACTTCTGTGTGGTGATGTGTAGAGCTACTTGCATGCTCGGCAGCAATGGGTTTGTTGGGGGATAACCTCCTGCCTCACTCCCTTGCAACCCATCTCTGGATCCTCAGGGTCAGAGGTTGATCAATCCAAACTGAACCAAAATAAATGCACACCCAAATGTGGCTCTACATATTATTACACAGCTGTGCAATTCATACTGCTGACGGACCCATTCCTGATTAACTATGCATTGTTTTTGTAGTCCTTTTAAAGAAACAGTGCTTTTAAGGGGATTGGCTGCCTGAGAGGCTGGTAGAAGGATGGCAAACCATCCAGTGCAGCCAGGCTATGTCTTTGTCACTAGTGAACAACAAGCCAATGTGGGCAGACCCTGGAAGGACAAATGCTCTAAGGCTTTTGTGGGAGAGGGAGCAGTCATCTTTGCTTTCTCCCAGCCTGCTATTCAAGGATTTGCCCTGATGACTGGGATATCCTAACCAGGGTTTAGGTCAGGGCATGAAGAAGGGAGTTTTCTTTCAATTGAGTGTGAAAATCTCCCATTCATCTGCCTGTTCTTGCCCTTTTTCAGAAGCCATAGGGTTGTTAACAGATCCTTTGCCACATACAAGATTAACTAAGGAACAGATGCTTGAAACCCTTGGTATTTCACTCGAACTGCTAAATGTCTGGACTGCATACATTTGAGCAGAGCAAAAATCACTTCCAGGGATAAATAGGCTGTGGCAGAGTGGCACCATCTGCAAGCTCATACTGTCTCCTTCCTGGTGTGGGATTTTACTTTCCAAAGGATGCATTAGCTGTTGATGCTTAGGGATTGCTACTGTATTTGATGGTTCTGTCTGTGCATTAATTGTATTCATAGAGCACAGTTGAGAAGTGGGCGAGGGTTTTTGCTGCACCGCTAGCAGGCATAGCCATAGAATTTGCGGGTGAGGAGAGGGGATGGATAAGGTTGCATTTAAGTCATCTGTTTGTGCTGTCAATTCTAGGCTGCTTCCCTGAATAAACAATGTAGAGCGCAAAGGCCAAATTAACAGCTGCCCCACAGGACAGAGCTTGCACAGCACAGGACTCTGCTGCCCAGATCCAGAGGTACCCTCCCTGCCCTCAGCCCTGGTGCTGAGGTCCCAGTGCCTGCAAGGGCTCCTACCATGGTGACCCTGCAGCTGCCTTACCCTCGCGGCACCCGGGGTTCTCAGTTCCTCCTGAAGCTGGGAGAGTCCTTGATCTATGCTAAATAAGTGCAGAATAAATTACAGTTTTACTAGTTAAACCAGACCGAAGATAGGGTGAAATAGGGAAGTGAGGAGAAAAACATGCGTGATCCATAATATCCTTTGTAGAGTTCAGTCAGTTGCTTTTGGGATCTACTTTGAATTGCCACTTTGGCTTCTCTTTAGAAGAAAGAGAAATTACCCATACTCTTTCATCTTTTGCGGAAGGATGTAGAGCAAAATCTTTGTATTGTCTCTCTAAACAATATGTATACATATAAGAGAGTTATTCAATGTAAAGAATCCGTAGATTATCAACATTAGACTCAATATTCACAAGCAAGTTTTATAAAGAGTTGTTCTTGCTTTTGGTTACTTGTTTGTTTTTATTTATTCAGTGTTCAGAAGCATGAACTTGGAAATTGTTATAGACAGAAGACGGAATATTTATATTTATTAAGTAATAGGAGACATTGTATGTGATTACTTTTTATTCACTCCTTCCTCCTTTAATCTTCTGAAACCACATTGTCTTTTTCTTTTTTTTTTTTGAAGGCCAGCAATGAAACAGGACTGTACATGCAAAAATGATTCCTTTTAGTGCTAGCCCAGTACAAGATGAAGGCTGAGTTCTCTCCATACAGACATTATAACTATGCAGCAGAAATCCCCTGAAGAGGGATTAAAAAAAGAGAATAATAATGTGTCTGGAATTTCTTTTTGAAACAAACATCTCACAGCAGATGCCAGTAGGCAGGATTTGGTGGGGAACTCATCTAACTAAAGTGTTTGGAAATGCCTGTAAATACTGTAACTACGTTTTGCAAGCTGTGCTGTACTGCACAGCAATCCGGTATGCAGCACATGCCTCCAAGGAGTGTGTGCAGGGAACATAGCAAATGACCTGTTGGGTTGCAATGCCATCTGCTGATATACTAATTTATTGCAGAAACTAACAGTTGCAGTACCTTAGTGTCTGACTGCAAACATACAGGGCAGCCTTGTAATTCATCACAAATAAATACACCTAAAATAGCACCTGGCTGACACGGGGTTTTTTGCTAAGGAACCAGAATTTCTATTTAGAAAAGGTGCTGGTAGCTTTAGCTGGGAAGGAAGGATCTTCTTGACCTCTCATGTCTATAAATCAGGACCAAAGCTCCTACATTCCTGCCTCCTTTTGAAAATCATATTTAGTCTGCTGTATTATTTGGATACTTTTGGAAAATAGACTGGATTGGTTCTTCTGCCCTGAGATCTTGTTGCTGTCCAAGTTTGTAGGCAATTGGTAAAGATTCAGCGCCATGACTCCTCCATTTGGTTGGTAAATATCCCTTGTTCCAATGTGAACAGATCCAAGAGCCTATCGGGGTAGCTGGCCTTACCTCCAGGACTTCCCTGTATCCATGCACAGGGAAACTACATGGAGCTCCAGCCCCCAAGTAGGCTTCTCAATCCTGTTCCCTTACATTCAGTGTTTTGCTTCCTATGGAAACATCCACAAGGGAAAAATGTCCCCTGTGGATCTACAGATGGGCTGTTATCTCTGTGATGAAGGGGGGCACAAATGCAGCACAGGAACGTGTGCTTCTGCTGCCTGCCACCGGTTAAGCGTGGCAGTGAAGTCAGCAGC
This sequence comes from Gymnogyps californianus, assembly GCF_018139145.2. Classification (NCBI taxonomy): domain Eukaryota; kingdom Metazoa; phylum Chordata; class Aves; order Accipitriformes; family Cathartidae; genus Gymnogyps; species Gymnogyps californianus. The sequence goes on along the minus strand of NC_059472.1, from coordinate 118,737,009 downwards.
ATGGGCAAGCATGTAAGTAGGTTTGTAGCCCATGCTGAAGCCCATGCTATAGCTGTAGGGCTGTTAAGTTAGTGGTGCCAGCTGAGCTGAAGTTGATGCAAATGTGCTAACCAAGATTAGAGCTTTTGCTGTGTAACCTCACACCAAATAACTATCTAGTTTGCTGTTAGTTGCAAAAGCAACAAAAGGAGGTCTTGAGTCATTGCTTTTCAGATAGAGTCATCAGTCAGGCCGGTAATTGATTGGAGATAAACTTGTGGACAAACATTTGCTTTTGTGCTCTGAAAAAAATGGCCCGTTTATGCCAATGTAGACTGATTTGTTCTCATGCCAGGATATGCTTCTGTCCTATTCCTGCACCAGGCTTGGCTATTGACACTCCTTTTTTGTATCGTTATCGGTGTTACCAGTGATGTGAACTGCTATCAGGGATGAATATTTACACTTCCTTTCCACCCATACTTGTCTGAGTAAAACACAATTCTACTACCTGTCCTTCCATCCCTATCTAAAACTAACTTTCAGAACAAGAAATAACCTAATCCTCTGCTTTTATTTATTCTTTTTAATTGGAGTTTATTAGAACGATGTCATTTCTTGATCATTTAAATCTGTCCAGATACAAAAACTACAGAGAACTACAAAAGTAGTCGTGAAGAGTGCTAGTTCAACAGCCTCTTCCAGTAGCATCATTTCATCCTTTTTCAGGATCTGAATGCAGGGGTGCAGCCAAGCTATTTTAGCTTGGCATTACTTTTCTCTCCTCGAGCCTTCTGTGACATTGAACCGTCTTCAGTGAGAAGAGGTGGTACTTCTAGCAGAGCAGTCCAAGACAGATTTTATCAAAAATTCACATAAAATGTAGAAAAAGGATGAGGATGGCCTCAAGCCAAGCTTTGGAGGCACCAAAAGCTTTTTTCCTTGCTGCATTTAGAGGGATTTTCCTGGGAATTAGCAGTAGTTCCTGCATAATACCAATTTCCTGCTCTCCACAGAGAGTTGGCAGAAACTGTGGAGAGCAGTTTCCCTCTGACCTGACCCAAAAGTTTCAGCACACAATTTAAAAGAATCAGCTTGTTTTAGATAAGCTTGTTTGGATAAGCTTATTTGAGATCCTAGGCTGCTATACCACATGGAACTGTCTACTTTCTTTTCTGTGCTTCCTTGTTTTTCAGTGCTTTTCAGTCCATAAGGCCCTTCATGCTCGTCTTCTCCTTTTTAAATCCTTCAAGCTGTTGTGTATCTTCTAGTCCTTTTGAAAGATATATCCGCCCTGTACTGTAGACGCACCTGAGCTAGCTTCAGATTGCTCAAGCAGTGCTGGTAGCAGCGTTGCTGCAGAAGCATAGGTCTGAGGGCAGGATTGCTGAGCTCCTTCAGCAGGTTTCGCAGACTCTGCCAAGTTCTGCGTTGTCAGGGCTAAGCTGCTGGTGGGTCTCAGGTTAGTTGAGAGCTAAATGCAGACACTGCCATCACTGCGATGCAGCCTTTACTGTGATGTTTATGAAACAGTGAGTAGGCAGGCGAGAAGCTGCCATTTAAACAAAACACCAGAAAAGTTGTCAAACCTACAGATTTTACATAATAAGAAAAAACATGTTACTTTCATTGTCTGAGCCCAGGTTATCATTAAACAGACTACTTAAGTTTTTCCTGATTTTTTTCTTCTCCTTCTTACAATTCAGTTCTTTAAATAATAAGGGAAAACAGATACTAGTCATTAAACTGTAGGATATTCCTTCTTCTGGGTTCTTCAGCATCTCTCATCTCTCTGTGTTTGGCATATATGTGGAAAAAGAATGTGCCCTGAAGGAATAGTCTTGGTACTGTGAAAATAGTGACAGCCGCAACAACTTGCTGCTTTCAGTACGTAACAAGTTTAACACAAAGATATGGGAGGATATGGCAGATGTGAACTGGACCTAATTTATTGTAAGAATGGGAAGTTCGGTAATTCTTGCTTTGCAATGAAGTGAAGTGAGCCACAGCACAGTTAAAACTTGTCATAGTTCAGGCTGCAAATTTGTGGCAGAATTGTTTATACTGTCCATGTATCCTGGCAGGATGAAATGAAAGTTAATGAGCAAATTCCTATAGCAAAACAATTTATGTACCTGTCTGTATTGTGTTAAATTATTAACCCTTTTACAGCGTTAAGGAGGATTCAGATGATCTTGATCAGTTGAAGATATAATTTGAGGTTTGAAACAGCCTAAATATACACTTGAATATAGCTGGTTTGTGAAAGTGGCTCATCTGAAAGATTCCCTATAATAAAATTATACAGTACTATGAGCTTATTGTTAGTAGTTCATGTCACTGAATTTGAAAGGAAACACTCCAATGCATCACGTTAGGACCTATGTCTTTGCATGGACAGGATTAACCAAGTTATGCGGTCATAGCAGTTACAGAAAATATTTGATTCTAGGGCAATAATTCTGACTTTTTATCCAGAGTTCAGAAGCCAAACTAAACCCTGGTGCTTAGTTGTGTTTCTTTTTACTGAATCTGTTATGAAATCACACTGCTGAGCCAAGGATACAGGAAGATTTGCAGTTAATTAAATCTTCTGGCATGGTACATGGGGCCCACACAGGAGCATTTCAGATGGGAGGAGGTGCAGCCAGAAAAGTGGTGTAAGTGTTGCTTTCAAGCCAGCAGGACTCCCAGCAATACTTATGCTGTCCTGGGAATTGAAGGGACTTGAAAATAGCTGAAAGTCAAGTTATCCTTTTCCTCAACTGCACCAGTGCAAAGCAGAGCTCTGATGCAGGCAAAGACTGGCCCTTTTGAGATTAACAGTTTTAGTTAACTATTTGTAATTTGAACATCAGTAAAACTGTACAAAGATTTGAGTGCCAGCTTGGCCTGCATAAAGAAGCTGAGCCACTTGAAAGCATATTTCTTAATGAAACCTTGGTGTATACAGGCAGTCTTTTACCGACTCTGTTATGAAGGCCAAGACAGAGGTTTTGAGTGGTAAAAAGTTATCGGGAAAAAGCTAATTGTCGTTTCAAAAAGTGATCTCTCTTGCCATTCGAGCTGCCTAAGCACATGTTGTCATCAAAAGCAAAGTTATTAATTAAAAAAAAAAAAAATTGTGCTGCAGCAAAATAGTGACAGCCAGATGTTAAAACTTGACTCAAGCTGTAGCCTTGTTTCTAGAATTACATATGTGATTTGATATGTAAGAGTGACTTCTCCTGAAATCAGCAGGACACTGCCAGCTTTCACAGTTTTTTAAAACTGGCCAAGTTTAAATATGACTTATGTAGCTGACCCCAGTGCCTAAGTCAAAACTAAAATGTGTGATCTATTTATGTAGATCCAAAGGAAAGCGCCTTCCCCTCAGCAGTAGTCAGGCTTCATTAACAATCACAACAGTATTTTACCTCATTTTGACTTGAAATGTGACCCTCCTATAAACAAATAGATGTGCAATTGTAGGCTATGTTGACTTCATTAGCAAGACTGCATAAAACTGCCCAGCATATTGTGTGATATGTATGTCCTAGCAAACAAAAGAACTCTGCATTAAAATCAGTTGAGTTGCACATCTATTTCTGGGGAACAGGCTGTTTGTTTGCTTTTTTTTAATTTTTAACTTCTGCAAATTGTTACACCAGATGGCCCGTTGAGCCAACAATAGATCATCATGTCTCACCACAATGGGATCTCTTTCTGGCTAGCTTGAGTTGAAGCAGTTAGATATCAGTCCTCACCAAGCACATTCCTAACAACTTCACCTTAATTATTTCTTTCCATCTGGTCCATGGTAGTATAAACAATCTCCTGCCTCCTTGCATAGCATCAGAAATGCACATAAATAAGCAATCTAGTGCTGAAACAATTCTTTTGAACACATTAAATTCCATTTCTGGATGCTAGCAGATCCCACACTTCCATGGGTAACTGAATACTCATACTAATTACTGTAAAGAGTTTGATAATTAAGTATTTCTATTTTTAAATTATGCTTTTTCATTTTTATTCTCACAGAGGTCTCAGTCTGCATTCTCCCTGGCTAGTGAAGATATGCCCAGTAAAGGACTAGACCCTGCATCATCTGTGACTGAGGCTCTTTGGAGGCAGCAAAAAGGACAATTCAGGAAACAGAAGGAACGCAAGCTCTCTGCATTACCCAGCTGGAAAAGTGTGGACAGGCTAAATGAAACAAGTAAATATTTCTAGTACAAATATGATTCTTTTTTTGGTTCTCACTCACATGTGGAATAAACACGACTTACAGCAAAGACCTTCTCCAGGAAATTTCTGCTGACCTCTGTGCTTGCAGGGGTCACCTGTAAAAATGTCTATTTGGTGATGCTGAGTGTCATGATTTCACTGGGCTGTGTCATTGCTTATCTTACCTTTTTTTTTTTCCCCAAGAAAAGATTCAAAATTTGGGCCTTTGGGGAGTTGATTTTGGCCTGTTAGGAAACATTAGGCATCTAATTTGGATACATTTCAGATCTTCTAAGACACAAGAGCCCAGGGGCCCTGCTTTGTCACCTGGTTCTCTGTCCTCCAGTTGAAGTTTTTGCAGCTGTTTTGCAGTTGAGTTTGCAGCTGCCCACACTATCCCTTCTGTTGCACAAGTTAACTGTTCGTGAGGTTACATGGTGTCGTGGTTTGTCCCCAGCCAGCAACTAAGCACCACACAGCCACCACATCCCAGCCGAAACCAGGACACATGGTGAACCAAACAGTGAAATAATTTACATTTAGGATTCCTCCTTGCACCTTTATTTTCAACCCCGATGAATTCACCAATGCAGTGTTCTGTGCAGCCCTACTAACTACTGCTTCCACACAAGTTTGAGGAAGCTGTATGAGTAGGAACTTCACAGACCAGCAGTTTCCCTAGATCTGTCCTCTGTCTCCGTGCATTAGGTGTGGCTGTGAATATGGATGATGGACAGTGAGCAGCTTCCTAAGTCAGGCCATTCCTGAATCAGCACCCTGGGATAGAATACAATTCCCTGCTTACTTCAGGATGACATAAGTACAGGCTGTCATTGAAGAAGGTGGTTCCTGCTCTTGGGCGGGTCCCATTTCCACTGCCTCTCTTGTTCTGGCTGTAGTGTTCATGAGGCCACAAGAGTGTAGCACCAGGCAACTGCTGCACGGAAGAGTTGGTTTGTTTTCACGCCCACAGCTGCACAAGGGGAAGGGCTGAACTGCTCACTGCAGCAGCAGCCCCTGGCTCCAGGTAACGGGGAACAGCAAAGCTAACACTATCTGCTGCTGTTGTCCTCCCATGACAGAGTCTGCTTGTTCCTGCTTCTTCTCTTGTAACAGCTGTAGAGCCCATCTGACTCCTGTAGCAAATTGGTTCATGAAGCTAAACAAGCAGAAAACTTCTCTTTTGTAGGGTGAGTTTACTGGTGCTGTAACTCCCACAGCTGGCTCACTAGGTGCGCGCACAGCCAAAATATGTGTTTGGGTGTAGTGGGGACCAGGGATGGAGGCTGCCCATCAATTCATTTATCTGTAATGCCAGTTGATAACCTGGGAGACTGAAAATTAGACAGTGTCAATACCCGTCCTCCCCCGCAAAAGAAAGTGATAGTAAAGTAGTACTAAAATGTGACTTAACTAAGTGTGCATTACTTTGTGAACTGCTCATTCAGTCCCCTGTTAGAAGTGTTGTTCTCCTGGGCATTTTAGTGGAAGGCCTATTTTCAGTAAAGCAGTTAATTGGGTGCTTAAATTTAAGAACCCACTTCAATCCCATTGAATTCAACTGTTGAGCCATTTAGTACTTAACAATTGCTTAACCATAACAGAATGACAAATTGACCCAGTTTCCTTTTAGGTGCTCTGCTCAGAGGATTTGTTCTGCTGCTTTCATCTAAGAACCACATTTGTGATGAAATTGTGGTGCCTATTGAGCTTATAGTAAATAGCTGATTGTGCTAATATGTGTAAATATGATCTCACCTATGCAGTAGTAAGCAGCTCTGTATTAGGATACAGAAAACGAAAGAAATCTCAACCAAGAGTTCAAAGTAGTGACATCAGTGGGCTTTTTAGTCATGTAGCCAAAAAGCAGTTCACAATTCATTTTGATTACAGTTTGCACTGGTTTAAATGATGACTCGAGCCAAATCATGAATTTGTGCTTTTTTCCCCTTTACCAGTAGTTTCACAATGAGACTTCTTAAATCTGTTTTCATTTTCACATGGATAAATTATAGCGTATACCCAAAGAATTGTGTGCAAAATCCATTCTTTCAAGTAAGTGACTTTGTTTTGGAAAATCAGGAAGGGAGCATTTGACATTACTTGAAGCTGGGATAAAAGTGAGTCAGCCTTCTGAATATAAAGTTCTCGGTGGCCTTCCTTTTCACCCTGCTTACCCTCTAAGATGTAATCAACTACTATCTTGTCCTTTCTTCAGTTAACTCAGGATGTTTGACTGATTCTCATGTGTTGTTGCTAAACAAAATAAGGGGATATGGTTTGGGAGAGAAAAAAGTATGTAGCACTCCACTGCTTTACGTTTGTGTAATGTGGTGCAGCTGAATTCAATTCCTGTTGGAGATTTATATCTTGCAGAGTTGTTTGCTTTGTTTGAAGGAACAATGTTTTTAAAGAAAGGTCTTCTTTCTCTTGAGAGAATCCTATACTTAGATTAGTGAGCACAGCTGGAAAAAGTGAACAAGCAGAAGTTCCTTATGCTTAACAGCTTGTATTCTTTTTTCCTCCAAAATCAGCTGTTACAATAAAGAGTTATTAGTTCTCCTTATAAACCTGACTTCAGTTATATCCTCAGCTGGTCATTGCTACAGGAAAACTATTACTATTTTGATTTCTTTTTAAGCAGGAGTAAGAATGACTTCAGTGATGTATTTTCTCAAGTTCTCTGAATTGGCATGAAATTTAGGAAGTGAAAACAAGCCAAAAGGACTCAAATGAGTAACAAATACAAAACCTGTTCTAAATCTTGCATAGCTCCTAAGTTTAATTACCATTTAATTATTGTTTCATTTTTGTGGGGGTGTTTTGTTGGTGGTAGTGCACCACAGACTTTTTTTTTGTTTAAAAACTAAGCACACCTTCTTACTGCATACTTGCATTCTTTATGAACAATTCCAGGGAAAAAGTCGTTATCTTGAAGCTCCAAGTATTTGTAATCATGTAATGCAAGATGCTTGAGTATCATCTACAACACAATCCAGATTTTACTTTGTCCATTTTTAAATAGTGATGTTCTGTTTACAGTTTTAGAAAACTAATAGTTCATAATAAGTATTTCTACAGTTTTCTGGAAATGGCAAATTTGAACCCATGGAAGGAATCCATAAGGCTGAAAAGTTCATTCAATAGGCTGAGATTATGGTGTAAATCCATGGCATTATATATTTATTCAACTGCTGTGGGCAGTAGAGTCATCACACATTCACATTTCCCATGAAGGGACTTTTCAAGTTTGATTGGAAATGGAATCTAAATTTAGAAGAAATGCAATTCTGTGAGTTATACAGCACTTTTTGACCATATTTGTGGCAATTTTTTTTTCTGTCGGAATTGTAAAACATACTCTGAAAAAGTGTAAGAATACAAGAGCAGCAGCGCTTGGGTCAGACAAAAAGCTCATTTAGTCTAGGATACAGCAACAGCAGCAACAGTAGCCATAAGCAAGAGCCTAGGAAAGATTAGGAGAAAGCAAGTATTTTTCATGCTGCCTCTGAGTAGGCTCTGAACCTCCAGAACTTTCAGCTTAATGACTATCTCAGCTAGAAGTGTTTTTCTGTATTTAGTAAACCTCAGTGGATTTCTCTTCCATGTCCATAGCCATCTCTGTTTTATCCCAGATTAATTTCTAGTATCCATAACACCGTTAAGGAAGGAGCTCCATAGGTCTGGTATCCATTGCATCCCACTTCTTTTGTTTCTTTTGAACCTTGATTTCTCTAGTTTCACTTGATGTCCTCTAGTAGTTAGGTTGTAAGAGATTCCCCCATCTCTTTTAGCAGGTATCCTCTCAGTCTTCTCTCCTCCAGATGGCAGAGCTCTGGCTTACTTAGTCATTCCTTGAATGGAAGCCGTTTCAGAACCTGGTGCAACCTTTGTTGCTCTTCTCTGATCCTTTTTCTATCTTTTGTTTTCAAGATGGGGGACCAGAACTGCACACGGAATCGAAGACATTTGCAAAACACGGGATTTATACATGTTTGTGTACTGATGTTCCCTCAGCCTTTCCTAATAATTTGTTTAGAAAAAAGCTTTGGTCCTAGTACTCTCACATTTTAAATAGTCATCACCATGACCTTAAGTGGTGGCTTCGATTAAAAGGAGTACGGCAGCATGGCTTGCAACATGAGAGAGTTCATGTAGCAGCAGCACTTGCATTTGTTCATTAGTTTTGTTGAACCCTCCAATTTGTGGCCAGTTGATCGCAAACTGGCAGGTAAAATGAGCCTTGCACACTGTGATCACAACTGTTCTTGTTTCGTTTTCATAGATCCATCTTCTGTTTTTCAAAGCACTGATGGAAACTGGGTAGCTTTGCAGAATGTCGCTTTGCCTCGTCCTCGAATGCTCGCCAAACCAAAGAGTCAAGTATTCGAAGCTTTGGAGAATGAATCCAGCATTGTGTCTGCCTATGACGAGATGGGCTCAGACAGCGAGGACGACTATGACTGGAATGTGGCCTTGAACAAGCTGCGTCGGAGGCCTCGGCAATTGCCAGACGATTTCTATTACACCAATTCCCAGTATGGTACTGAATGGGTTTATGGCAATGATCAGTACCGGGCAGTGACCTCTCCTTCCTCTGGGTTGTACACCAATACTGAGACACTGTTCTCCGATTCAGAAACATCTTCAGTAAACTCTTCCCAGGAAGTTAAAGGACCTAGCAAACTTCTCTGGTTACAAAGCAGAACTCAAAGTGATATGCCCAGAATGGAAAAAACCCACTTCCATGGAGAACTGGATGTAAATTTCAATCCACAGGCAACCAGCTTGGAGTATTCGGACAGCAGTGAGACTGAAGAAGTCCATTATGATTTAGAAAAGAGATCAAGAAGGTGGAGAAAGAACAAAGCGATCTCTGAAGAATTATGTGAAGAAAAAAATCACACAAAAGCCAACAAGATGAATTTAAGTCAGGTAATTGTGTTTGAGCTTACCAACAGCATTCTCAAAAAGAGCTGGGCAAAACTAATTAAGCTATGCTGGCAATAACATGTGAATCATGAGTGGGAGGTGGAGTGTTCTTGCAAGATTTATCTTCCTCATGCCTCCTAACTGAGAAGAAGCAAAGGTAAAGTGTTATATATACCATGAACAGGCTTTGCCTTTTTCTCAAATATGCCACTTCCATCTGATCAATGACATTGTTAATGCTGTAAAATACAGCGCTCTTTAAAAAAAAAAAAGTCAGGATTTGCCAACAGCTAACAAATGTTGACTAATCACTTGTTTTGTTGCATTGGGGATTTTTTTAACTCCCTTGTTCTTGGAATAAGAAATAACTTGTATGCCTGGGAATCTTCTGTGTGCTGTTTGCAAACATCCTGGTAAGGCATAAAGCTAATGAGCAGCAGAAATTCAGAAACGGCTATTTTTGAAATATGGTCCAAGTGATGTCCTCTTTTAATTGGTCACTTGATTGTGAGTTCTGATGTGTTAGGGTGAGTGTTCGCAAACGACTTCATTTAAATAATTTGTCAATTGATAAAAAAAAAACAAACCACAAACAGAATATAACAGCTCAAACTTGGAAAAACTGATCATACAACTTGAAGATAGCAAAGTACTCCTCAAACGTTTCTTTTAAACAAGAAGTGTGGGATAACCAGAAAACCAAGAAGTCTTCTCTGTTTGGAGGTTGTCCAGGTCTGGGACTGATATTATGTAAGGGATCTGATTGTCCCGCAAAACGTTTTTAGCAGTACAAGCACACTTCTAACTCTAATTACCCAGCTGGATGAGGAGAATATTGACCCCTTGTCCAGTTCCATTTCCCACATCCTACCCCTCTTAAATCCTGGAGCTGCACCGTTGCTGCAGCAGAGTAATGGTAAGCCTGAAGCAAGGCGCTAAGTGCTGTCTTCTCCCTATGCCTCTGACTACAAGCAACCCAATCCAGTCTTTAAAGCCATCTGAGCAATTTTAGGATGCCTGGAATTGTTTTTCTTTGCTTATGCTACTAGTCTGTATTTCCCATAGAAAGACATCAGTATAGCTGATCGTAACTCAACATTAGGATTCTAGGATTTCAGCAGGTTTTTAATGCTGGATAAACTATTGTTATTTCTGTACCTATTCCATCTGCTTTTAGGAGACAGGTGTGGGTGTTTTGGGTGTTTTGTACTGATTCATTTATACTCATGTCCTCATACATTTATAATCTACAGTTGTTGAAGGGGAGTTACGTATGATGATGTGCTCTAACAACACATCAGTGACCACTAATGACTTCTTAGAACATCAGGCAGAATTACAGGACTTTCCAGGGACTACACAAAGACCGTATTTTGTACACAGACTTCTGCATTTCCCTTTCTGGCTTTGCATATTTGTGCACGTTCTGTGTGTGTCTCTAGTCGTATTGTAGCTTTATAGTTACTACTGCTCTGCAGAGTGTAGAAGATTAGACCTCACAGGGAAGGTCCTGGGGACATTGTAGAATCATAGGATCATTTAGGTTGGAAAAGACCTTTAAGATCATCGAGTCCAACCACAAACCTAACACTGCCAAGTCCACCACTAAACCATGTCCCTAAGCACCACATCTACAAGTCTTTTAAATACCTCCAGGGATGGTGACTCAGCCACTTCCCTGGGAAGCCTGTTCCAATGCTTGATAACCCTTTCAGTGAAGAAATTTCTCCTAATATCCAATCTAGACCCCCCCTATGTTCGTCCAGTGGAGGTCAGAAAGGCAGGGTGCTTCCAGACATACGTGATGGCATTCTTCAGCAGCTTAGTGTGTGCTTCAAAGTGCAAGTTGGTGCAGAAAATGATTGTTCTTTCCAACTGTCTTGTGAGTTGCTTTGTCTCTTAAGTACTGCTTATACCTCTCTGTTGTGCTCAAAATGCAAGGTTTGGGATTCTGACCCACTCTCCCCTTCATTTTACGCTTCAGGCTAAAAGAGACTGTTCCTGCTCTCCTGCTCCTTCAGCCACAGTGGGGCAGGCAGAGGCACACTGCCTCCAGATCACGCTACTGTTTTCAAAGCAATGAAATTCTCACTAGGAAGTTTATGTATGGGTGGGTGTGCATACATTTCGTTTGTGTTTGGACACACCCCCACCCCACCCCCGGGTGGCTGATTTGACAGCTGGTGCCCACGTTTGGGGAACTATTACTCCAGCCTCCCGTACACAAGCACTGCTGGGAGCAGGAATGGACTGGCTGCTACAATTTATAGCAAGGATGTTGCATGGTTGAACAATTATAGGAAGCAATTAAAATGATCATAAGCATAAGGATTATGATTTGAGGTATGAAAATAAATTAGCCACACATCATTTATATTGCTTAGAAAAATGAGATTAAAGGGGTGTCAGAGTTTCATATAATCCCCAAAGTAATGTGTTGATCTTGGTAAAATGATTGAGGCAGCAGTAGACAGCACCCTACATGTAAACAGTTTGTACAAAACGATAGCATAGGTGTGTGAAGAATTGCAAACAGCATAAACTTAAGGAAGCCTCCTTGTGGGATCTTAAACCAGGCATAGATTTTCACATGCTGAGATTATACAGAATTTGCAGAAACCATACAAAATGCTCTTCTAAACCATGTTGCATGTAGACATTAGACACCGAACAACTGATCATATGTAAATTGCGGTGAAGAAATATACTTTTTCCATACTTTATCGCATTGCAATAACAGCCTTACTTTACTTCATTTTAATAATAAGATGATAATTTGTTAACCATTATGTTTTCATCAGCATTGTAGAACAAGATTTCAGTTTAGCAGTGTAAAAGTTGGGTTTTCTTTTTTAATTTTCAAATAGTGAAGGTTGCTTTCTTGTTTGCTGCTCTCTGAGACTCAGTGAAATGAAAATGGGCCCTTTCGTCTCTTCCTGCTGCAAGTGTAGAGAATTGTAAGCAGTTACATTCTGGAACAACTGCGGTCATTTCGTAACTCACAACTGAATTTCTATTTAAAATTAGGTATTTTTTAATCAAGATCCAGTACCTAGATTAGGATAATGCTGTGGCATTTTTTTGTTAAATGTATTTTAGACTCAACACTGGAATGCTGTCTTTGTGACTGAGAGAGAATTCATTGTCTAAAGTCTGGAGCGACTTAAAAAGGGAAACCTGAGAATGGATATCAAGATGTACTGTATTTGGGGAGAGTTTTTTGCCACTTGATAGGTAAAAGAACAACCTGCTTTACTGGGTTGCCTGTAGAGATGCTGTAAACACAGTCATGAAGCAAGTACATGAAGCAAGACATGAAAATTGTCCTGATAAAACTAAGGTCCTACTGTAATAAATTTCTGATAACCTGTTTGCCTATGTACCACAGAAGACTTATATTCCTGTGGGAACTGAACTGGGAAGTGCAACCTTGGTTTTAATTATAACTATTTTTCAAATTGTAACTTTTTACAAGAAACTGCCACTCAAACCACCAATCTCTGTCTGCTTTCATTATTATTAATAATATTAATAATTGGTATTATTAGTAAGAATAATATTGATATATTGCCTTTCATTATCTTTTTGAGAGGAGATGTTGCCTAGTGTAGCTGCAATTCTTATATTTCTGATAGAAAGTGGACTGGCTTAATTGCTTCAAGTGAAGGAAGTGACCTCATTATGAGTTTGCTTCTTTGATCAGGAGACCCCACCTGTTAATTACAGCCCTCCTGCCCTGCAGCCAGGTAAGGAGTGAGCGCTGTTGGACTGCCGGTCCCCACGGGATGGCGCTTGGGATGTATTTATTGAAAATAGCTGCCCTGAAATTACATTGGCGCTCTCTGAGAAACTGTCTGCAAACCTCACAATTTGTGTCTTCTCCTAAAAATTATAGTTTCTGATTTTTGGTTTCCTATAAGAATGGAGCTTTCTCTCAAGAATTTATAGTCTAACATGGATTTGGTTCTGGAGCCTCCAAGGCAGTACTTTGCTTGCTTGCTTTATTTTGGGGCTTTTTTTTGTTCGTTAGGATTACATTGAGTTATCAGCCATTTGCATGCAAGGATTTGGACAGTGTGTATGAGGAAAGGTGTATTTCCTAGTTCATTGTCTGCTAAAGAACTTATGCTTGCATAGAAACGCTTGATTTTCTTATAGTGAGACTGGGTTTGTGGCTGTGTTAGTCTGCCCTCACTGAAGCTCTGTTTTCAGATAAAGCGGTAGCCCTTTATTCTTCTTTGGAGATGTTAGTATTATATGTTGCTGATAGATGCAAATGGGAATTTACACAATGATTTATACGAACACAAAGATGTCATTAAACTTACCAGATAGAGCCAAAGTGTGAATAGTAAAGAAAAATGAAGTTTAAGATAGCATCTATTAAATTAATAATAGTACCTTTCAGTGTATTTATTATTTTTTATTGTTGTCATGGCTTCTAATACATTTTTTAATTTGTTAATCCATGAAAGTGGTATCATCTCCTCACAAATAGTTCACTGCCACCATCTGAAAAGCTCAACACACGAGACAAACAGCCTACCAGTAACAGAAACCACAAAGTGTAGCATTATAGGATATCATTATCTCTGCATGTAAGCAGGAACTAGCAAGTCTTGGAAATGTAAATACTCCACCTGCTCATTGTAAGGAGGCTGGAAAGCAGAAGGGTGGATAGCAGACATACCTGAATCCAGCTGTAATAATATCAATACCCTCAAGGTGAGTCCTCTCCCAAGAAACCACGTGTATTCATAACACAAGTTTAGCTAATGTGGAATAAAACCCTAGGGATACCAAGGCAGCTCATGACTTTCATCTGTGCTGGCAAATGTAGCAAAAAAGCTCTTTAAGTTTCCCAGCCAATGAGTTGGGAAAATTCTTTTATATGTGTTAAAGCATAAGCTAGAATTGGGATCGTTTCGGTAATGGTGTGGCATGTGGCTAAGGTAACATCGCAACTTGCTGCTGCCAAAAGAGGAACACCTCCTTCCTATCTGCCTTCCTGCCTTCCCTCTACCTGCCTCCAGCATGGTCCAGTATCTCTCCCCTGTCAGCTCTAGCACACATTTGGACCCCTTTGCCAAGCCTACACAACTCATTACAACTGAGTAAAGGACAGGAAGGTGCAGGATGACTCTCTTTCAGCAGCACTAGGTTGTTACATTAGCTCACCGTGTTTCATAAAACTACATCCTTTTTTATCCTGCTGAAGGTGGCCAACTTAGCAATATTGTCCTGCCATGCTGTCCTCCAAAATACATGGGAAGTCAGCTGCAGGGCTCTACAGGATTTCACTGAGATTTGGATAGAGGCAGTAGAGATCAACCTAAAAGATGCTGCTGTGTGTGATCCTAGGAAGACTGGTATTTTTTCAGGATTAAGAGGAGTTGTGATTCTGCTGTTGTCAATATGGATTCTTTAAATTAACTGGTGGTGCTTTCCATGGGGGTATGTGTGTATTGCTACTCCGATATAGCTGCTAAGCAGTTAAAGCTAAGCAGGTCTATGTAAGAAGCCCCCAGAGGAATCATGCATGTCTTGCTGCATGATGAAGTCTGGCAGTACTTCATGGTACAGCAGTGAGGTGGAAACATGGGAAAACCTGCCCCTCTGGACTGCCAGCCTCCCTCACTGTGCCACTAGATTTTATACACATATTTGTCAGCTTATTTAAACAAGAATAGCAAACTTTTGTCTTTACAAGCTTGATCTACTCAAATGTCTGCACAGAATGGGATTTTCTTCTCTTCCTTGCAGATTTGACCCTGAGATAAACTGTACTCTTCCTGCCCAGACACTGCTAGAGGAAGCCCACACCCCTGGTGCAGAGCTGTCAGAGCTCACTAGCAAATCTTGTAATCCTAAACCACATGTTTTGGTAGACGAGAGTAGGTTTTTGGAGGTACCTATTAAATAAATGGAGGTAACTCAAGTAAAAAGGGATTCTAGTAATTAGCTTAAACTAGATACCTAACTGCAAATAGCTCAGGTTTAATGAGATGTATCTCCAGTAAACTGTATTCTCCTAAAATACAAGTGCACAGTTTAGCTGCGCTTTCTATCCTGCAAATCCCATAAATTATGATTGTTTCTCTCCTGGGTACAAATTGATGAACTGATTGATTCAGCAAAAACTTTCAGATTTTTTTATAGTAGTTTAATGACATGTGAGTATTTTTCATTAGCAGATTGTTGGGTGGGGGTTGTAATGAGTTTTTGAATGACATGCAAGATATATCTGAAGAAAAATCTCTTCTTACAATTTAAGGAAGCACCATTATGATAAATACAGATTTTTAATTAAAAAGGTGAAATGACACCAGTCTTCTACATGTATAGAAAAGCATATCATAACATTATAAAACTAAAGTGGAAACACACTGATTTGAAATCTTGTTCTCGATCTTACTTAGAACAGCTTCAAAGTTCATTTGGCAGAAAAGGCTTTTTATTCTGCAAAAGCTGATTGTTTGGGAAAAGAATAAATTTCAGCCTAAGCCCGTGGTTCCCCTTCTATTGTAGCTAGTCAGGCACTTTCAAATCCTGATTTTCTAAATAGACCTTCTGCATCCTGAAGGTGAGCTATAAAGCAATAATTTAGTTGTGTAATTGATTCACAGATAACTGCAGACAAAAATTGTCCAGAAAGCTGTGAAAGTGCTAGACACTACAGTACAGTTTACTGTATGAGAGATGAGAACTGACATTACGAACACGATTTATCAATCCATTAAGAGCAGTTTGGCGGGTAGGGTTTGTGAAGGAGTTGTCAGAGTTAACGTTTCCTGTGAGAACTGGAGGTAATTGGGCCATCCATAAATACTGCTTCTGTGGCTGCAGAGAGAGTAGCTGTGCAAAGCAAATCTCCTGTTTATGTATTTCCAAATGAATGCTAGAGAGAACACAGCTTTTAGTCTCTCCAGCAGTGTCTGGTCCTGTCACGGTAGGAGAGCATAAGGCAAATAGGAATAATTTCCTATCTGAGAATTGCTCCAAATCATCCTCTTAGACCCGCTGAGATGTGCCTACCACTGCTGGTCCCAGGCTGCATTCTTCATAGCCTCCTTCTGGGTGGTTTTGTCACGATTATGCTCCGTTTCAAAGAATTCATCACTCTTAAAACCACCTAATTCCACCTTACTTTGTGAACTTGACTGAAGCACTAAACGAAATGTCTAATGATTCAAAACTTTCTCTTAGCAGTCAGCAGGGAGAGAAGAACGTTTCCAGAAGGCAGTTAATGCTATAGGTGGAGCAGGTTGCTCTGGGACATGCCTGTCTCTCTCCATGGACTGTAGTGGAAATCAGGGGAAATTGGGTCCTAATCATATAGCACAGATCCAGAAAATGAATTGGTATGTATCTGGACATTAGTTTTTGGAACAACCCTGAGATATTTTCAAATTTCCTGCAAGGATTGACAAAAGTATCCCCTTTTCCACATTATTAAATGTTGGGCAGGCACCCTGCTAAACAGACTTGCAAAAAGATTTTGCTTTTCTTCTGTTGAGCCTCCAAAGTAAGGGACTTGTGGTCGAGTCTGTAACACCCACTGTACTTAACTGACCCTCTGAGTACTTCCCACCTTTAAGGATCTAAGAGTAAGAAAAGAAGATGCTCCTAAAGATTGAACTTGTTCCAAAGAGCTTGGCATTTGGAAAATAATCGTTGCTGTAGAGGATCCACCAATGTAAATAATCCCTGGGAAAGCTGAAAATCTTATGCACCATCATGTACTAAAAGAGATTTTTCAAAACTTGTTCCTAGTAGTCTTTAAAAAAACCACAGATAAGGATAAAGACCAAGCAGTCACGGAACTCGAGCGCAGTTTCAACTGAAAGCTGAACACAACTGCCGGGTCACAAGTTATTTCATTCCCACACTTCACTTTCTTTATCTGCACCATGCCTGAGAGTGATGGCAGTGCAGCGCTGGGAATGGGAAATGCCATTTAGGCATATTTTATTATTTGCACACAGATACATAATGATTTTGATAGTTCCTTTTTACATAATATAAAAGTAAGCAGGAATGATAAATATAATCCAACAAGTGTGGGTTTACTGGCATTCCTCTGTAAAGACATGGTATTTTTTTGTCGGCACACTTAGTATGCTTTATTTCTAGTTTCCCTGCAGAGTGATCATACCTATACTTTTCTAGGAAGCTGTTTGTTTTTCTTTCTGTGCCTATACAGTAATTATACCGTTCTTCTAATTTCTTTGTAGGATTTTGATGATTTGTCAGAAACAGATATAAGCAGTGAGGATCAGCATCATAATATCAAGTCTGACCTTATGGAGGAGGAGCTTAAATCCAGGTTATTTCAGCTTGCTGCTAAAATGAGTGACAAGGAAACATCTTCTGGTGAAGAACAAGAGTCAGAACATAGAACAGACCCTGAAAACCAGAAGGAGAGTTTGTCCTCAGAGGAAAATGGCAGAAGTATTCAGGAAGAGTTAAAGAAGGTAAGTGGTTGTTGTAGAGGAATGAGGAGAGTATTGTAAAAGAATCCAGAAAGAGAAACTTGTGGTTAGCAAATTAAACATAGTTGCTTAAAACAAGCCAAGGTCCTTTACACTGGGTCTGAGCCTGCAACCCTTGTGCAGGTAAAACTTCAGTTAAGGTGTGTGTTCCTCCCTCTGAACCTACAGCATCAATTCAAAGCAGTGAACTTAGCTTGTGTAATAAACCTGTTACGTGACTGATATTAATGGAATTATATCAGTTTATACTGACTGAGAATGTCCTTATACATTTTTATTTAAAAACATATCCAGTTCTCCTTTTTTCCTCCTTGTTAACCAGCTGGTTTAAGTGGTTTTTTCAGTCCTTTTATTTGCTCCTCTCTTTTTAGTGTCATGTAGTTCATTCTGATGTCATAGATTCTTCTTTTGCCTCTCTATTGGAATATTTTGTGCTTTAAAGCTTTCCAACCCTGTTACTCTGTCAGCTAATAGGCCTCTGTGAGTAGTAACACATTCTAGTGAAACTGAAATCCAGTGTCAGTTCTGATAATGTATGAGATCCTCCGTTTGTGCCATTTCACCCTTACAATGAGATATCTGATTTCAGTGTCACTCCACAGCACATACCACCTACTCTCTTCCCTTTCTACCTCTGAATTTCTTTTCAGATCATGTGGTGTGCTTGAATTTGGTGCTGTAAAAGCCCAGCGCTGCCCCTTGCCAGTCAAGCACTCTTATCCCTGAGATCCACTTAGGCTCATTCTTGTCTGTTGTGTGTCTTGCCTCACCTCTTGGGGTCTTGTCTGCACAGCAGCTCTGCTTTGACAGGGGGTGTGGACAACTCTCTAAAGGAAATCTATTCCTCATCGTTTGAAAGGTGTTTTTTTCAAATTATATAGAGAACTAATACACCGGGAGGTGGAAGCAGGATCAAGCGACGCAGGTGGACAATAGAGATGCTGTCCAAGTGTGCAGGAATGGTGTCAGGAAAGCCAGTGCCCACCTGGAGTTGAATCTGGCAAGGGACACGAAGGGAAATAAGAAAGGCTTCTACAGATATATCAGCAGCAAAAGGCAGATGAGGGAGAGTGGGGCTCACTACTGCAGTGACCTGGTGACACAGAACATGGAAGAGGCTAAGTTATACGACATTGTTTTCATCTCAGTTTACGGGTAAGGTTTGCCCTCAAGAATCCAAGGCCCCTGAGACGTATGGGAAAGTCGGGCGCAGTGAAGACTTACCCTTGGTAGAGGAGGATCAGGTTAGCAAATATTTCAACAAATGGGACATACATATGTGCATGGCACCCGACGGGGATGCGCTCACAAGAGCTGAGGGAAGGGGCCCATGTCATTGTGAGGCCACTGTTCATCTTTGAAAGATCATGGTAATCTGAGGCATTCAGAGCACTGAATATTGTTTATTTTGACTTTAACAAGGCTTTCAACACTGTCTCACATAAAGTCCTCACAGACAAATTGAGCAAGTAAGGACTGGATAAGTAGACAGTGAGGTGGACTGAAAATTGCCTGAATTGCTGGGCCAAAAGTGTTGCGATCAGAGGCTCAAAATCCAGCTGGAGGCCAGTCACTAGTGGTGTACCCCAGTGGTCGATACTGGGACCGGTACTGTTTAACATCTTCACTATTGATAGAGACAATGAGACAGAGTGTACCCTAAATTTGGAGGAGCGGTTGATACACGAGATGGTTCTGTTATTCAGAGAATCTTGACAGGCTGGAGAAAGGGGCCGACAGAACCTCATGAAGTTCAACAAAGGGAAATGCAAAGTCCTGCACCTGGGAAGCAATTATCCCATGCACCCATACTATCTGGAGGCCATCTGGTTGGGAAACAGCTTGGCAGAAAAGGGGACATGGGGTCCTCGTAGACACCAAGTGGAATATAAGCCAGCAATGTGGACTTGCAGAAAAGAAAGTCACCAGCATCCAGCAGAGTGAGAGAGGTGATTATTCCCCTCTGTTCAATACTGGTGAGCCACTTCTGGAGTGCTGTGTCCTGTTCTGGGCTCCCCAGTACAAGGGACACATGGACATACTGAAGTGAGTCCAGTGAAGGGCCACAGAGATGATTAAAAGATTGGAGCATCTATCATATGAGGAGAGGCTGAGAGAGCTGGAATTGTCTAGCCTAGAGAAGAGAAGGCTCGGGGAGGATCTCTTCAATGTGTATAAATACCTGATGGGGGACGTGGGGGGTGTTTGAGGTGGGAAATAAAGAAGTGGGAATCAGACTCTTCTCACCCATGCCCAGTGACAGGACAGGAAGCAGTGGGCACAATCTGAAATGCAAGAAATTCCATCTAAACATAAAAAGCTTTTTCACTGTGAAGGTGGTCAAATGCTGGAATAGGTTTTCCAAAGAGATTGTAGAGTCTACATCCTTGGAGATAATCAAAATTTGACTGGACACAGCCCTGGGCAACCTGATCTAGTTGACCCTGCTTTGAGCAGAAGGGTTGGACTAGGCAATCTCCAGAGGTCCTTTCCAAACTTAAGTATTCTGTGACTCTCTGATTCTGAGTTATTTAGCCATGGACTGCACAGCAGTGTAAGTACCTTCGTCATCATGTATGCAAATACCTCCATGATGTACACACAACCTTTCTAAGGAAATTAAATAAAAGCTTTATCACCAGTGCTCGTTGACAGCATTCAGTTTAGCTTGTCTTTGGTTTACAAAGACAAACCAACAATATCAAATTATTCAACAGGGTATATAGGCTAGCTAGGCTATAACGATGCAATTAAAGTCCACAATTAAAGGCTGTGAATAGGACTTTCTGAAATGCTCCTGTATGGTGAACTGAGCACAGAAAATGGCAAATGTATGTTTTGTGGTGTACTTACTCATCTGCATGCATCTACAAAGTAATATTAGTTGTTTTTTCCTCCTCTAATTTTATTATTTCTTTAACATTTGTATGTCAGTTGTTTAAAATAAAGTAAAGATTAATTTTTTTTCCCTCAGTAAAATTTCCTTAAGTTTAAAATAATAAGAGACATACCATGTTCAGCAAAAAGAGAATGCTTGGAGTTCCTAATTCTTTATTGGTTTTGGATGAAAAAAAAGTCTTATTCATTCATGGTCGCAGTATATATTCTTTCTGTCTGTAATAAAGAAACCAAAATATCCCAGTACTATTCATGGTCATGACTTCAGCAGAATTGATAGTGGAACTTGCTCCAGCTGTAGAGAAACAAACAGGCTACTTTCATTCTTACTCTTGACAGTTGTCCTTAAAGGTGATTTAAAATCTCCTGAGATGTGCCTTCTCTTTGGAAAGGTGGCTGACCAACATCTTACAATGAAATACTGAAGATGACAGTGTATGATACCAGTTGTGGCTATGGTAACCTAAAATACAAAGACATAGCTAAACTCGTAAGACATGCAATAACTTTAAGATGAGTAGATGGCATGTCTCAAAGGAGACAAGCATAGAAAACGTATTGTCAGGGAACCAGTAATTTTAGATGCCTTAAAAGCCAGATGTCCCAATATGCTGTCTCTTTAAGAAGCCTGATTTTTGGAGAATGCATATGTAGGGAATTACAGATCTTTCAGACTGGCATTTAACATTCTTGGCCAGAGACCCAGACTTCTGACCTGGGCATCAAGTTTCAAATTAGGTATACAGAAGCACTAATTCTGGGCCATTAAAATGAGAGCTCGAGTGCCTACAATCTGCTTTGAGCTCCTAAACACAAATTAAATACTGCCATCTTGCTTATATTTTCACCATGCTGCTTGTCTTCATTAGCCTGTAGTCTTCTATTCTCACAAGCTTATTCTGGAACACATTAGCAACCTTAAATCACAGGGAATTTCTAGTTATAGTACATCTGACTGTAAAATAAGATTTCAAAAAACATGTATTGTTTATTGAATCACTGGAAATTAAGTACCTGGTGCTCATGAAAATCCGACTTTCACGTCTGCACCTTTAAAAACCTGGACTTCTGTTTTTAATGGAAGCTGGGAATCTCATATAATCACGTGTTGAGCTGATGCTTTAAAAAGGGTATTTAATATATTAAGATCTGAAGCAACGGCAAGAATTGGCACGTCTTGAGTGGGGAGTTAGCTGAAGTTGGGCGTTTATGGCTTCTCAGTTCTCACTTCAAACTGAGCTTTTGAGTTGTATGTCTGCCTTTAAGATACAAGTTTGAAAATGCTGACCTTTGAGTTAATTATTTGATTCATGTGGGATACTTGAGGATTTAGGTGGGTATTAATTAACACAAGTTAATTTTATGCCTTAGACTTAAATCTGCTTAAACCTCCAGCACAATCATTTTCAACATTTCTAAGTTTGTGATTACCTAAAATGGTCTTGTGGAGATTCACAGCTCTCTAAAACAAACATAATCTTACAGCAGACTTCTTTTTATAGATAACATTTTGTGCTTATTAAGCTATAGAAGTAGTTCATGGTCTTTCAGGGGTATGCAGACCCCTGAAAAGCCTGCTCATCTCAGTTGTGCAATGAAAGGCCATGGAGTCTTCTATGCTCAGGGTAGAGTTAGCCTTCAGCCCCTCTAGACTTCAGGTGTGAACAAACCAAAAATCACATTGTGCAACTGTTGTGTTAGTGAAGCATCTTGTACTATAGCACAGTGATTTGCACAGTTCTTTCTGCCTTGTTTTTTTTTGGTTTTTGTTGGGGTTTTTTGCGTCACCCCCCCAAACCCTAACCAAATACCTAAAGAAAAAAGCAAAATGTAAATCCCCTTGGAAGTATCTTAATGACGCTGATCCTGAGAGTGGCAAGCATGATAAATGGGATGTATTTAGTTCTTGCTCTACTCTGTCTTCTCTCCTTCTCTTTTAATGCTTTCATGAAGATGAATAGGCCAGGTCTGTATTTCATGGTACACCCCAGAATTACATTCTAGAAGGCAATTTCAGCAGTGCCTAATGCAGACTGCATTTTGAATGCTGTCTATCACTGTGACCGCTTTATCAGAAACTATAGAGATACTGTTTAAAAAACAAAATAGCCCCTGCCATTTTTGCAAATTGCCCCACATAGCATAAAAACTGAAATAGTTGTTAAAACCTTACTTGTGTTTCTCTTTTTGTCTCCTTCTACTTTGTACTCCTCCTTGGTTAAGATACGCAAATGAGCAAGTGAGTTAAACTTCAGTAGTAACGTTGAGTTTCTCTCCTCTTTGCATTAGCTTGATGCACCGTGCTGTGTGCTTGAGCAGTTTCTTTTAATCCCTTTATGCATTTACTTCTGCTCAGAGGATCTTACAACCAAGGCTTAGTAACTTTATTTAAATCCTGCTGTTTTCTGTTGACATTATTGCATTACTAGGCACAAAATAGCTCTTTTCTGAATGACAACCTGTAAGTTTGTTAAGTAGCACAGTGGGATCCTGTTCCCTAAGTGAAACCTGCCAAGTTCCTTGACAGTATGAATAACAGCATAAATATTCTTTCCATAAAATATTTATGCCTTCATTCTCTGGAAACATTTTATTCATCTTAGATTTTTTAAAGCTTTATTTTGGGGAAAGTATGTACTACAAGCATCATCTTCATGTGTATTTGTGCCAGAGGCCTATATTCTTTGTTTCAAGAGAGTACATCTTACATTTTTCACCAGGTAAATTAGCGCTTTTCAACTAGTGGTATAATGAGATTGACACTTGTTAGAAAATCTGCCTGGCACCTCTCTTTAGTGAGAGGAATAGCCAAGTAGCTGTGCATGTGGGTGCATGTTACCGCAGCAGAAGAGACAGCCAGCTCCCGGGTGTGGTGTATGCTGGCGGCTATGCCTGGGACTGCTCTTGAAGAGGGTGGCCAGGGCTCAGTAAGGGAGGTCAGGCGAGGGAGGGCTCATGGGACTTGGTCACTGGAGAGCAATATGCTCACGGCCTTGATGGAGCTGGAGAATGGCACTGGATGTGCACATGGCAGTGAATCCCTCCTGTGTATCACAGACCTGTTGAAGCATCACGGTAGGGATGGCTGCGATGTCATAACAGCAGTGCTATAATAACAAGAGAGAGCCTGTGTCTCCTGGTGGCTGGGCTTCTGTTAATCATTTGTGCTGGTGCATGCACCATCCTCACAGAAGATGATGTAGTTGGTTCTGTGATCACTATCTGGCAACTCCCTGAACTCCTGGGTATTTTGGTTGGTGTGCTGGTCCAGGCAGGGGTTAATAGGAAACTGCCATCCAGCTTCATATGCCTGAAAGCTTTAGAAATGACTGAGTAAAATTCCTAAAGGAGACAGAAGCCCATGGCTCACTTAAGCAAGAAAACATAATAGCGTAAGTATAGTAGCTTTACTACATTGCTACTACTATGCTAATAAAGCTGAACAGTGTAATACAATGACATCTTCCTGGGTTAACAACTCAGAAGATATTTGTGTGTCTGTTGTTTCACATTTTTGTATGCACGATGCTTGGAATAATTCTTGTGCTTTGGTGGATCATGGCTTTTATTATGATGTTAATTATCTGGGCAGTCTTCCAAAGTCCAGGATTGAAAACTGAATGTGGGCAGCATTGTAAAAAGTGATCTTTAAGGTTTATGAACTGCAGATAATCTATGCACAGGATTTTGAATGACAGCAGAGAAAAAAGATTTTGGTTAAGGGAGGTGAAACAGTGGCTTTTTCTTCTAACAGAGGTAAGAGACTTTAATCTTCACATTGGGCTAATGGATCCAAAGTTTTAAGTTCTCAATTCAACAAAGCAGTCAAGTATGTGTTCAGTTTTAAACCGAGGATTAAGTAGTTTGCTGGACAAAAATCTCATTCAAGGGATTTCTCCCATGTATTTACTATTATTTATTGGTCTTTAGTATGGAAAATTAAGTTGATCCTAAGTTTATTTTGTCAGAATCTGAGTCTTTGGTTTCAAGCAAAATAGTTGTTTTGAGACCATAAACATTTATTTTTAAAAAGTTTTCAAAAGTGGGCAGCAATGTTTGTATTCCTCCAGTTCTGACACTTTCCGGGCTCAATACAGTTGCATAAGTATGGATATAGATAGTCAATCTGAGATGTCCTAGGGTATCCCACAGGGCTTTAAGCCGCTAGTCCGGAGGAAACATGCATCTCCCGGGTCTGTGTTATATCTGACAGCGTTGTTTGAAAATCCTCAGATACTTCACGCTGTTTCAAATTGCACCTTGTCTGCCTGTGTTTAAGTAACTGAATCAAAGCCCTGTTGAATCTACCTGGAGAAGTGCAGAATAGGTGAGATTTCAGCTGGCTTCACATGGGGAATGCAGTGTCTTTGTAAACAAGATTCTCATAGTCTCAGATTTGAGACTTACGTGCATGCACGCCCAAGCCAGCTCTGTCCAGCGTGCATGCAATGGGAATCTCCTTCGGTTTTCTGATCACCATTTATTTACTTAGGAAGAAAACGTAAAAGCCATTTTACAGATACATTACAGAAGATCAGTGAAGATTAGTGTAAGCTGCTGTAACAAAATGGGGGGAAAACAGACTGTAACAAAAAAGTTACTATTTTCTTGTCTTCTTTTGTAAACAGCCCAGAGATTTGGCAGTGACAGATGAGCTCTTTCAGAGCTAGCTGGAAGAGTTTCAAGAAAATGCTGCTCCTCAGCTGGATGATACTTCTGTCACAGCACAGCCAACAGGGTAGCTGTGGTTGTGTCATTACTTCAAGGCAAAACCAGTCCATTTAGTTTAAATAGACCTAAGTAAATTAGGGGCATTAAGGTAAGCCTACTGACTTGACACTGGAGAGTGGTAGTATGAATGGTTTTATTTGTTCATTTCGGGACACTGAAGTCCAGGAGAGGGACTGCAGCAAACAGTAGGAAGCGATTTGGCACAAGACATCTTACTTAACTCAGCCCAAGTGTTTTTGATGTGAGCATCTGACTGTGGCATAAGTGAGGTACAGACCCTTTTGTAACTAGAAACATGCACGGTGTCCAAATTGCAGTCATGTAGACCCAAAAATTGAAGATAGCTGGCTTTTCTTTTTCTTAACACTACTGCAAAAGTCTTTTTCTATTGCTAGTGCTGCTTTGTTTTGTGATAGTGGAAATCAGCATTTCCCATCTGTTTCATTTCATAAAAAGTGATGTGTCATTTGCAGTATCTGTCTTAATGAGATCTGCTATTCTAAATCCCACAAACAAAAATAATTAGGCATTGCTTTATTTTAAGTATTTTAGCAATAAATCTAAAACCTAAATTTTATGGTGTTTTATATTTGCTAGTTTCTTTATCCTTGCTGTTCATCCTAAAGTTCTCTGTAAGTCTGAACCTATATATATGTTAACCTCTGTAGCTGTTAATATAACTTTTCTGCCTTTTTATTTAACTGCTGTCCCACTATCTATGAAAAACAAAAGACTTTTGATCTTCATTTAAAGCTGCAGTTTTTATCCACTGTATTGCAGCAGGTGAGAATGCTTTGTTTTGTCTGTGTCTTCTTACATCTCTTACTACGTAAGAGATGCTATAAAGTGATATTGAGGGTTTCCACATTTCCCAAGCAAAATTCTCAAAGTCAGAATGTTTTCCTGGAAATATCAGGCCTGAAAAATCATACCTTTTGGCCACAATCAATAATCATTGCAGAAAATTATTTTATAATCACAGCTAGCCCTGTGTTATGATGGGAGTGATGAGCATGAAGTAGATATGTGGAGCAGACTGGCTCTCTTATTTGGCTTTGTGATGAGAAATTGGTTTTATCAGTAAAGAAGAACAGAAGACCAGGATAAGGTGTATGATCTTCCTATTCTCATGTACTCACCTATATTAAGAAATTTGGAAGGAAAAAAATTAAAATTTTATTTCAGCAATAAGATTATTAGCAGTTTCTGACCATAGTGGTCTTCAAAAATCTTTCTAAGCTCCCAATTTAAAAAATAAACAAAACCCTTAATTCATTGTAGAGGCTGTACACAGTGAGTAGGCCCTTTCTCACTTTGCTGCTAGTGTCTATTGCTTATCATTCATCTAGGTGGGAAGAGGTTTCATATTCTGTGCTATTTGAGTCTCAGCTTATGAGAATCAGGTATTAAAACAGATTTTCATTTTATTCCCTGAGCAAATATATGCTTATCTTATATTTTAAAATACATGCTATTTTTAGTATGTCATGTATAGTGGTAAGCAAATTAATTCTGTAGCATTCTCTCAATCATAAAATAAGAATCACTTTTTTGTGTCAAAAGTTGATGCTTGATTCAGCAAAACACTCCTCCTCTCAACTTTTTCTTTTTTCCTTACTGTCAGAGTTAAATTTTGTACTATGAATTTTAATCACTTTTTAATCATCTTGGTTTTCTTTAGTAAAAATATCAAGGATGATTTTAAAGAAAAAATATTTTTCCATTTGTGCAAGATCATCAGCCTGTGTCCATCATAGATACTCTTACAGAATCCTGTGCGGATTTTAAGATTTAAATATTTCCATTTCCAACTTGGACCATAATATTTCACCTCTTGGAAAATAACTTCCTTTCTCATTATTATAGGCAACTTGTCTCTAGAAATGAGACATTACAAATTATTAGGAATAACATCTGTAATGACATTAGGACAGTGGATTGAATTCATTAGTAAAAATCTAATATTCAGAATTACCTAGCACAATCAAAAAGGGAGACTGTATTTCTCTGTGTCATACTTTGGAGAACGTCAGTAGAATAATAGCTCACTCTGTAAGATAATTTAGCTTTCTTTTTCTAAACGAGTGCCCATAAATGAAGGTATTGATGTTAAGATCAAGGCAGGAAGTCTTAAATTTGCACAGAAGAGTAATCCCTTAATACCATAGTTTATCATAGTGTACGTGTCTTCCATCAAATATCAAGGCAAATTTTAGCTTTCTTTCCCAGTCTTTGTGGTAATGAGTGGTTAGGGTTCACTTTTAGGCCAAAGATCTTTTGAAGGTCAGGGTTGACGACTGCCATTGATAGTTGGGCATTGATGGCTCTGTTCCTCCCACACGGTGACTTGGCCAGTGTCCCAGATCTTGCTTGCCTGTGAAGGAGATGAACTTTTGGTGGGCTTTTCAGGGCCTTCTCAAAGCTGTACAATGAACTCCCACAGGGTGGGGAGATGAGGGAGGCAGGTTTGGGTTTTGGTTTTGTTTTTGTCAAGTTTGAATTCAGTCAAGTTACTCTGAAAAGATGAATCAACCAGTGGCAAAGCAAAACTCATCTTCTCCCCAGCCCCGCTCAACTCCGTAGAAAAAAATGAAGGATATCGACTGCGAAATGGGCACACGACTCGGAGTGTGATAGAACGGCTGAGACTGGAGCTAAAAATGATTGCACTACACGTCATCAAGGATGTGGTCAATACTGCCAGGGCTGCTAATGATGAAAAGTTTTTCTTGCTCTACTATCAACTGTTGATGTCAACTGTTCTCTATTGAATTGCCAGTCACTGCCTCCCATGCCAGTTTAATAGAGCCTAATGCTGGCATAACATGATAGTAGCAAAAAAGAGAAAATGCTAATGGCTGAGTACAATGTGGAGAAAAAATCAGTGCACATGATAGAGAACTTAACTACTTTAAGAGCATTAAAAATAAAAGCAATAATGTTCATGCAAAGGAAACTTGATGTGGAAATGTCATAGGCTGCTGAGATGCATACAAGGACTTAATGCTCACCTACTCTCAGCATTTTGGACACACGTTTCTTCAGTTTTATCATCCTGCTTTCCTTCTGTTACTCATCATCCGTTGTGCAAGGATGCAAATACTGTTTTATAAAGCACCTACCAGTGTAGCATCCTGAATTAAAACAACAAAGGAAATAATGGCAGCATCAGCAGGGAAAGGAAAGAGAGACAGCAGAAGGGAAGGGAAATGGCTAACAGTCAGCAAGAGCCAGCTTAGACCACTGAAACATAATCTTCAGCAAAACAGGAGTCCTTTCCATCTGTCCAACCACACATAGAAATGACAGTGAAGAAGTTTTACAAGATGCTGTTTGTTATGTTCAATGCACACATATATGTATATGTGCTCGCATCACACACTTTTTTAGTATTTCATTGGTTTTAAAACTCTCCTATAAAGAACTCGAGGAAATTCAGCATCTCCTTTTGACTGTCTTTAACATATTTGAGAGTGTGGGCATTAATTATCATAAAAAGGATAAATGCATGTTTTCCTCATTCCATTAAACTTTTACTCTCAAATTCCGTAAAAAATGAGATTCTCATAACCAGTAGAAACATTCGAATTTGGATCAGCTGCATCGATTTAATTTGGGAGGGGTGGTGTTAATCCAGAAGTAGGGTAGCACAGTTGAAATCAGAATGCATCCCAGTGTTTCGAGAAGAATAGTTGCGCTTAGCTTTTCTGTGATAGATATTTGTAATAGAGATTGCTTTCTGCATCTATCACATCCATACTAGTTCTTTGACTTGCTTGACAAGACAGATGGGAGAGACTTCATCATGGCATGATAGCTGTCTCTTTGAATCACTTATAGGTGTTAACAATGACCTTTTCTGCAAGGGCAAGATAAATTAGACAGCCAAGAGGTCTCTATAGCAATTTGAAATGTCCACCTACCAGGATGATCTTGGTGTGCGTGTGTCTGTGAATTTTACGTGATTTTTATAGAACCTCGTAAATCCTAAGTTTGACGTGGGTGGTCAGGGAGGGGAGAGGGTTGTGAAGCACTGTAACTCCAGGACACTTCCCCCCCCCCCCCCTTATACATGTTAAATAATTATATCTAGAGTACCCCACTAGGTTTGCAAACTGGCCATTTTGGAACATGAGCTGTTTTAACAGCTTTTGGCAGTTGCTCAAAAAAGAGGTAAAAACATATGCAAAACCATTAATTGAGTATCCAGTTTTTCCAATTTGAGAACCCTTGAACTCCCCACATCTTGATTTTATGTCTCCCTCAGGCAGACATTAGTCTCTTCTTGCTTCTCTGTAAAATACAGCCCAGGGCAAAGCTGAGTTCTAAATATCCTTTAGCAGAAAACTTTCACAAAGTTTAGATTTAAATACATTGAAATATTGCTTGTGCTCTTAAGTTTTGGGAGATCTACTCTTCAGATATACTCCAAGGAAAATTACTTTTGCTTGCCATGTATTTCTTTATGGTGTTTAAACTCTAGTGCTGTATCCTTGTTATACTATAAAAGCAGATGTTTCACAAGCTTAAAGAAAAGCTTTAACGTTGTGACTCCTGTGTCTAGATACCTGCAGGCTAGGATCAAGATATGTTCAGTGATGCACACGCTTTAAGACCGTTCATCTAGCTGCCTTGTGCAACGTTTAATGGGAAACAAATCTTTGGTTTTAAAAGTCAAACAGCATCCGCCACTAAGAACTTACCTCAAAATTCTAGAAAAGCTAGAAATCACATTTCTGCACCAGAGGAGGTTTAGACTGGACATTAGGAAGCACTTCTTCACCGAGAGCTTAGTCAAACACTGGAACAGGCTTCCTAGAGAGGTGGTCGATGCCCCAAGCCTGTCAGTGTTTAAGAGGCATTTGGACAATGCCCTTAGTAACATCCTTTAAGTTTTGGTCAGCCCTGAATTGGTCAGGCAGTTGGACTAGATGATCGTTGTAGGTCCCTTCCAACTGAAATAGTCTATTCTGTTCTATTCCATTCCATTCTTTCTCGTTGAAGTTTTCTTCTCCTATCCATTACCTATTGAGAAGGTAGGGTATTTTACTCAAAATCATGATTTCATAAAGCTTCCTATCACAGAACACTTTACCAGGAAAACAAAAACCAGAGAACCTGTTTTGTAGTAATTGGTCTGTGATAAATGCCAATATGGATTCTCATGTTCTGGTATAAGAACACCTTTTTCTAATCAAGTTTAATCTTTTTGGAAATCCATCATTAACTACAAAGGATAATAAAAAAATTAAGAAATAATTAACACTAAAGTGAGGCTACAGTTCTTGAAATGGAGAACATACATCAGTGAAGATGATGAAGAAAATGCAGTGTCTGGCCTTTATCCTTTTTTGTTCACTACTCATAGAATAGAACAAGAATTAGGTACTTGTAAAAGCAAATAATAAAACAAAGTAAAATTGATTTCCTCTTCTGTCCTATGAAATTATTGATCTGTTTTTAACCTAATTGGCACTTGTGAAAATAAATGGAAAAAACAGTAGGCTATTTATGGGGTTCAAGTATTTGTTCTCAGTAAGAGAGTCCTAGCCTGCTTGTTCAGGGCTGTGTTGCCTGTCCTAACAAGCTAAAGATCTGAGTGCTGTAGCATACTGTATTTACTTTGTTCTCCTTCTCTTTAATCTCATATATTTAATTATTTCTTGTAATTTGGAGAAGTAACTGGTAAAGATGCCTTAATGTATTGATAGGCAACAATTGAGCACGCACCTCTAAAAAAGTAGTTTTTCAGTAAAAGTCTTATCTAACATAAAAATGAACAGCTGATTAAAGGAAAGAGATAGTAAAAGAGGTTTTCCAGTTAAACCCACTGGAGTTTGTGTGAAACAAAGGAATGTTATTTCTCCTATATCCTGCCTAGGAGGCCAGCCAACGTATTGATTAATACAATGTTTACATAACACAGAGACATTTTTGATCAGTTATACTTTTCTGTACTATAGAATTTACTATGTAGAATCCAAAGACTGTCCGTTTCCTCGGTTTTGATCCTCAGATATTTTGTTTGTGGGAAAATTTACAGATGGGTGGGCCCCTAATTCACATGCATAAGTATTTGCAGGTTTGAGGAATGAATTAAATTTAGGTCTAAACTTCCCACACTTTCTTTTAGGCAAAGCAACACTAAAGGTATTGCACATAAATTCAGTGACAGTATTTGTATTGGCTTCCACAAGCTTTGTCTCAATCTCCAAGCTGTATAGTTTGGATGTTGAGCTTGATGCTTGAAGGTGCATCAGGTGAAATTTTATTGCCGTCAGAGGAGTTGGCCTAAAGCCTAAAGCTCTGTGAGAATCATCAGAATCAGGATAGTTAAATACAAGTTACAAATCACAAATCAGGAACACTGATAAAAAGGCTTACAGTTGTTTAAAAAAAAAAACATGGATAAAACTGCATACTTTTCCTTGGTATTTGACATAATTTATTTCATAAATATTAAAAAAAAGGTAAATTGAAATTTTAAAAATGAGGATACAAGTGTTTACATGCTTATAGCTCAACCTTTGTTTTTTGGGGCTATCATATAATTCATAGCAAATATCTTTGTAAAATGCTGTCCTCGTAGGGCTGCTGAAGATTGCTCTCCCGTGTTTGCGGCTGCAATGCGATAGCTCCTGTGGATATGGAGACAGATGATTCCACATCTGTTTTCCAGTACCCAAAAAGGAAGACTGTGTTTTAAAGCCTGTTGAAAACACTATTGCAAAAATAGCCTTATCTAGCTCACTTGGATTTTAAGGCTGGGTATTTGTGTGCTCCTTTGGGATAATACTTGGACTATCCCTCCAGTAGAAATTGTGTTGTAGAAGAATTGCATGTGTATGTTATTTTGCATGCTGTAGCAGTGTGCATATGTGAAAAAGGGAGGGAGAAAAAGAGAAGCAGATTCCAATTTCATTACACAGTTCTTGTGTCTGTTCACAGCAGTTAGCCAGGTATATTGTTTTAGCACGGCGAAAGCTGCAGCTATTAGCAAGGTGATTTTACATATTACCCCTCTGTGCTAATTTAATGCTGTTGTTTTCTCTGTCTGCTCTTGTAACAAAACAGAAGTACTCTGCTGTCTCTCTCTGCAACATATCTACAGAAGTCCTGAAAGTCATCAATGCCACTGAAGAACTGATAGCAGAATCCACTGATCCCTGCGATTTCCCAGCTGACGTTCAGGACAGAGGAAGAGGGACCTTCCCACTGGGGACGGACCCCGTCAGACTTGATGAGCAGCTCACCACACTGGAAGAAAATGTAAGAACATGAATCAGTATGTGAAAGTGTCACATGCATGAGTGAGTGTACCTATGTATGTGTGCCAACTGGAAAGCGAAAGCACGTAAGCAGCATCAGTGGATGTTCAGAATTAATTTTGAGTTATACACAAATAGAACAAAAAATCCTATTTCAAAGGGGTGCTCAGCTGTGTTGTTGGGGAGAGGGAGAGTTGGATGTTTTGGGGTTTACAACTAATTTTAGAATATCTATCTCAAAAGTTAACTTAAGCCCTCCGAACCTCTGTGGCCGTGCAGCTGCACCGTGCCTGGCTGAAACCACATGTCTCCAAGTCCCAGCACAGCCTCATTACTGTAAGGACAGGTAGGGAAAGCATGTCCCCAGTCACCCAGAGAAGAAGTGGAGGAGCTCTTCCTCCACCCACGCATCCCCAGCATACTGCACTGAACACCCAGAGAGCCAGAACTGCCTGCTGCACTGTTAAAAAGAGCAGGTTGGAGAAGCCAAATTAAACAAACATTTGTTTGGCCACGTCCAAATCATCCGTCCTTTTTCATGAGTACCTGTCATCTGCAGGAAAAAGTGCAATGCCGAATCATAGAGGGAAGTCACGACTCATTGGAAATTTTTATGCATCCACTTAATGGAGTTGGTACACTTGTAACTTCGATTTTCTCTTCTTTCCACATTTAACTGATTACACTTCAGTGATTTTTCCCTTCATTAGGAGCTCTTAAAGATCTCATAGGAATCTGGGCTGTCCCATTATAACATCCTGATCAATTCAAGAAAATAGATCCTGGTTTTCTTTAGCCCCTGAAAATTTTCAGACAGAATCTCTTCTTGGGGGATAAAATCAGTTTCCTCCACAGAAACGCACTTCCACAACAGCCCCAGGCTAAGGACTGAGTGGGAGATAATCCATGGCAATAACAGCCAGTCCTGGCACTGGGTCTGTCCTACTCCAGAGCCCTCCCACCAGTCCCACAACTCCCCAGTCCCTCTCACCACACCTTTTCTGAGCTCAAATCTCCCAGGCCTGCTTCGGTTCGGAGGTTCCCGAACTAGGTCCTACCCCTCCTAACCTCGTCTGCTCCAAAACCTTTTCCATCTCAGACCTTTCCCGCTGCCCACACCAACAGCATGTCCTCCAACCCACCCCAGAGCACCTTCACTCCTCCCCAACCAGCTCCCGATCTCCAAACCTCTCCTTCCTACCTCTGCTCAGCCTTCCCAGGCATCCCACTGTGCCAGCTGAGGTGCTCCTGCTCCTCCTTGTTCCCATACACTGTCCTGGTTGCTGGCATCTCCTGCCCTCCATCATGGGGCACCACAGCCACCTGAACCTGCCCCACCACGGGGCCTTCCACACGGCAGCCGTGCTCCTGGCTCCTCTCTGGGAGGGGAATTCAAAACAAACAAGCAAGATAGGCTTGGGAGTCCTCCCCAGTGGGGCTGGGAGAGCAGGAGAGGAGAATGTGTCCAGGAGACGCTGGACATGGCAGCTCAGATATGGCCCTCTGCAGAGTGGTAAAGGCTTCCCATAGCAGTTGCTGCTCTAGTGCCTGGAGAAGGGTATAACTTGAGCTTGTGGTGAGCAAAGTGCTTCCTCATGCCACCTACCGTGATACCCGTTTCATTCTTACATGACAGATGCACCCCCACAACAACTTCTAGTTGAGTTTGGTTAATTTTTTTCAGAGTAATAGAAGTAGATAAGTAGATGGAGATTTTCTCCCCCGTGAAATACTAAAGCATCCTAGCTCCAAACACCACAGAATGCATCTGGCAGGAGAGTGAATACAGAACAAAAATCCAACTCCAGGCTGGACCACATCTTTAGAAAAATTCCGCAGGAGGACAGAGCAATTTGGGGAGAGTTGCTTCCACATTTTTTCTGTGGAGAGCTGCATTGTAAACTATCTGAGGTGCATTTTTTTTCCCCAGTTACACTCCAACAATCCCTCCTGTCCTTGTGGAGCTTTGGCATCTCTGGTGCCATGGCCTCTAGTCATTCATTCGGGCCAAGCATTTCTCACTGAGCAGAGACTGGGCACTGAGGCAGAGCATTTGTTGCTGTGGTGTTGCCCTCCTTGCAGCATATCTCTGGTTTAGCTTCTCTTAGTTCCCTGCATAATTCATAAGGTATCCAGCTCAGCCTTCCTGTGTCCCCACACTACATCTTTCTCTGCCCCGCACAGGATATGAAGTAGATGGCAAAACTTCATGGTTTCAAGATTTTACCACCACACTCCGTAGTAGAGTTAAAGAGCCTTTAGAAATCCAGGAATTCATAACTTTTCTCAGTGCAGCTGGGGGCATATCTGCGTGCAGCATATCCTCTTTGCGGCAAATTTTGGAAGAGGATCTGGGTGTATATAGACACTTTGTTCATTTTTGCTCTCTCTAGCATTTCAGGGACTGTGCATGCATCAGTGTGGAGAATGTAGGGCCACCTGTACCAGCACAAGGTCAGATGGGTTTTCGTGGAAGCTGTACATACCTAAATGATGTAGAATAAGTCTCCACAATCTGAATGTGAATGTATGCATAAGGGCATAATTTAGTGGAGACCTGCAAGTACACCATTGCTGTTTGGAAGCACAACAATTGTGCAGGTAAAGAGAATATTCTTTAGAAAAATCTTTCAATTAGATCTAGCTGGAAAATGTTCAATAAAATTAAAATTGAACAAACGTAGGGGCTGATTGAGGGTCCTGGGTTAGGCTGGAACAGAGTTAATTTTCTTCCTAGTAGCTGGTATAGTGCTGTGGTTTGCATTTAGGATGAGAATAACGTTGATAACACACTGATGTTTTAGTTGTTGCTAAGCAGTGTTTACAGTAAGTCAAGGACTTTTCAGCTTCTCACACCACCCCACCACCGAGTAGGCTGGGGGGTACAAGAAGCTGGGAGGAGATGCAGCCAGGACAGCTGACCCAAACTGGCCAAAGGGATATTCCATACCATATGACATCATGCCCAGTATATAAACTGAGGGGAAAGCTGGCTGGGGGCCGCTGCTCGGGAACTGACTGGGCATCAGTCGGTGGGTGGTGAGCAATTGCATTGTGCATCACTTGTTTTGTATATTCTTATTCTTATTCTTATTATTATTATTATTATTTTCCCTTCCTTTTCTGTCCTATTAAACTGTCTTCATCTCAACCCATGAATTTTACTTTTTTTTTCCAATTCTCTCCCCCATCCCACTGGAGAGGGGGACATAGAGCGAGTGGCTGTGTGGTGTTTAGCTGCCTGCTGGGTTAAACCACGACACTGAGTTACAAAAACATGATGACTTTCCCTTCCCACATTTTTCTATCAGTCCTATTTTCTTTAGGTTATTTTTTTTCCCCTCTTGAAAAGTACAACTTATTGTGCAGAGAATTTTGGCACAGCATTTACATGCATCTTTTCTTTAACTTTCTAAAGATGTTTCTGTTCATAACGTACCTTTTTCTTCTTTCTCTGCGCTTTTAGACATGATAGGGAAATTTAAAAATCACCTTGTAATCTGAAATGGCTGTGGTATGTCACACCACAAAGATGTATCATTTAAATGAATGGAAAGAATAATTAAAACCCACAAAAGCAGGAGCATTTCTATTTAAATCAGCATGTTAACTTTATGGCCCACCTGTGTCTCCAAGTACTTCAGCAAAGTTGTTAAATCAGATCACTTATTTGTTCTAGGTACATTTTTCAAAGATTTCATGCCTGCGGTTAGACTGCGATCTTACAAGATGCAGTTCATACAAGATGTAGTGAATTTGTTTCTTGGCAAAGTCACATACGTGAAAAAAATGTATCTACATTTATGCCTTGAAATAACTGATACAAAGGAAAAAAAAAACTATTGCAAGCAATTAAGAAACAATAATAAAATAAAAAATAATAAAGAGTAAACACTTACTTAAATCTTAATCTAGTCATTCTCCATCACTTTTGCTCCATGAAGTCACATCATGGCCAGAAATTCTTTGAATACCTGTTATGTCAAAGGACTGCATGATCTAGGAATTGTGGGCAGATATAACGAGTTGAGTGGAAAACATGTATGAAGTGACGGTATCTGCTCAAGGATCTGGTTCAGATCCTGTTTGCTTGCCCCTTGAACCATGAAGTCAGCCACAGAACATGTTTAATTCATGCTAGTTTTGTAGCACCACAGTCTTTACTGCTATTAGAGTGAATGAGGCTGCCAGTGGGGAAGATCAGAATATGTATTTCATTTCCACTGTTCTGTTACCAGCTTCATGGAAACAGTCTCTTGGATATCTAGTAAATAGGCAGAAGGTACAGTATTTTCACATGGGTCTGCACAATTTTAAGCACAGATGTCAAAAGCTAATGCTTGAAAATTACCCTTTTCTATAAACCAGAGACTTCCATCCAGCCGTGTACCTCAGATTTCTTTGTGAAATAAAAGAAACACATAAAACACAGTGTATCATGAATTATTGCTCCAAGGAGCTGAATGGGAAACGAAACCTTTACCTGCAGTTGTCCAAGGTATCGTCAGTGGGTCAAAATATTAAAAGTTGTTTGTTTTTAGGGAAGATCTCTAAATGATAAAGTCTGCTATTCTCTCTT
Source organism: Gymnogyps californianus (assembly GCF_018139145.2). Classification (NCBI taxonomy): domain Eukaryota; kingdom Metazoa; phylum Chordata; class Aves; order Accipitriformes; family Cathartidae; genus Gymnogyps; species Gymnogyps californianus. The sequence goes on along the minus strand of NC_059472.1, from coordinate 118,699,921 downwards.
ATGTGGCCCAGATAAGTCTATTGACCCTCCACAGATTCACTCCAAAGTGTCAGGAGGCAGGAAGGTTTTGGCTGCTGTGTATTTGGGTGAGAGTAGGATGGGATGGAAAACTGTGTTGTACACATAAGCACAGTTACTCTATAGGAAGTTAATAACCATATGCTGCTGAACAGTTATTCTTACAGAGTTTTGATTGCCAGAAGGCATTAGGCGTGTTTCAATAAACACAGCTTTATGTGAGGTGTGATCTGTTGACTTGCCCTTGTAGACTTAGGGTTTTTGTTATGCAGTTGAATATCAAAACTAAAAAGGCAAACTTTTCAGCTTTTTCTTTTTTTGCTGGTGAATCTGGAACAAACCTGTTTTGGAATACCATTGTAGCACCTATGAAATCTGGAGTGCAGCCACCTCATGCCTCCCTTTTCTTTGTGGATGTATGTTTTCAGATTATTCCCCCATGAGTTTCCTCTGCCAGGTAAGTCTCCCTGTAGTGGGTTAGCAAGGAGGAAAGCTCAAAGGTATCGTGGAAGATGCAGTCTGCTCAAACCTCCGTGCCCACAAAACAGAAATCACTGACACCTCTGCCTGCCTTGGCCCTGCAGGTGTACCTGACAGCCAGCACGGTGTACGGGCTGGAGGGGCAGCTGACCAACCTGGAAGACGCCGCACGCAAGATCAACAGTGTTACTGCAGAATCTGAGCTGGCCGATCTGGAGGATCAGGTGGCCACAGCAGCCGCCCAGGTTCATCACGCGGAGCTTCAGGTGAGGACAGCAGCTCCTCCCTATCTGCAGGTTTCACACTGCCTTGCCTAGCACTTACCTGTTGTCCACACACACTTACTTTTGATATTCTTTTGTACCGCAGTGGACTGATGATCCAAGGATGCTGACTGCATCACAGGAGCTGAGCAAAGCGTAACTGAGATGCGTAACTCAGCCCAGCCAGATGCACTGTATTTGTTTGTTTCTTCCCCCAGCTTGTTTTTGGACATGGGAGTGCAACAGCCTGTTACTACCATACTAATACTGAACCTGCTTCTTGCTGCCAGGCAGCTCACGTGGTGCACTCTGTGTCACACACGTGGCTGTGGTCACACTGTAAATACAGTCTTAGGCAGTTTATCTAATCAGCAGATTGTAAAGCACTTCTCAAAAGAAGCCAGTGTCTGTACCATTCTACCAAAAAGGGCCAACAGCAGCCAGCTGCTGAGCCAAGCACTTGCAAGCCTGCCTTGGGGTTTAGCCGCTAAACAGCACACATCCCAGCCAAAAGGCAATTGCTCTTGTGGGCTGCGATCTAGCATCTCTCTAGCGGGCTCCAGAAAGTCTGGGGCTCAGAAGAACACATCGTGATCTGGTGCTAAAAGCTGAACAACGTAATGCTGCCAGATCTCAAGGGGCTAACACTGCTAAGAACTCACCGCCAGTGATTTCACTGACCAGTCTGTACCAAGCAAGGCACTCTGACCTCAGGCTTTAATGGGAAGTACCTGGTTATTTTACTCAGCAGGAGCATGCTCAATTTAGGACTGAGCAAAGATCTAAGAGTCTGACATCCCTCTGATATCAGAAGTGCATTGCTGTGCTAGATGGCAAACTGGCAGTGACGTTCTGTTGGCTTCAGTCATCCTTTTACGGTAAATATGTTAATGGGAGTGAGAGGTGAGGAGGAGAGAGGCCTAAGCTATGCAAGGAGGATGACAGAGGCCAACAAAAGGTCTTCTGCAGAGTGAACAGCTTCAGGTGTCATCGTGAATCAGGAGTGGGTTATATGTCTGACTTCTCTGACACTTCTTTCCCTTTTGGCAACATTTGTTTCCGCTAGTCTCAGCATAAGCCTACTTTCCCCCCAGATGTTTGCTTTCTTGGACTTTTGTTTTTCCTAGCAATTTGTTTTCCATTGAGTGTTTTTGTATAGTGTGTACCTGCATTTATGCATGTTTGTGATTAACGTACATATACACTTAAATTATAAATATTTACGATGAAATGTTTAGATTTTGTGATGGAGCATGTACTTTGCGTGTGCATGAAATTAATTTTTAATTAGGAAATGTGTCCCACAGTCATTCTTTGAATGTAGCCTTTGAAATACACAGCTTGAATGAACTTGGGTTTATGCAGCTAAAGGTAATTGGGAGATGGCAGACGCAGGTTTTCTCTCCTCCTTTCTTTTTTTCCTCACAAGGAGTAAAGTGCCTCTTCCTTGGAGTCACAAGGTAGGTTAGATTGTTCTTTTACTCCATCTTTACTAACAAATTAAGCCGCTTTTAACATCAGGACTAAAGAATACAGGAAAGTGTCAGAATTGCTGAAGAAGTTAGCCATCTGTTTGTATTTTTTGATTAAAGAGGATTTGACTGCGGGAGGGATATATTTTAGTAGTGGCATCCACAGTAATTTTAAAACTTCTTTTTCCCCCTCCCCATCTGTCTGTCTCTCTCTTTTATTTTCTTTGAAGATTTCAGATATTGAGAGCAGAATATCAGCTCTCACTGTTGCAGGCTTGAACGTGGCTCCATGTGTTCGCCTGACAAGGAAACGGGATCAAAAGCAAACAAACCAGGTGCCAGAACATTATGTAGTATTCAAAAATACATGGGGGAAATCTTGCCTCTTTTTCTGTAATGGAGTTGAGTAATGCACATGTGTTGTTTACAGATGCATACAATAGACACATCAAGACAGCAGAGGAGAAAACTTCCAGCTCCACCAATAAAAGGTGCACTTAACTTGTTACATACATTATAGAGAGAAAGTCTCTGTTTATAAGGTTCAATATAATGTACAGTTCAGCAAAGCAGGGGAAAGATTAAGTTACCAAATGAACAGAGAAAGCCTAAATATGTCCACTCTCCTCATTTCCCATTGTACTTGCATTACATAAAATAGCCATTTGTCACATTAAAAAGCATCACCACTTTCTCTTCAGTGGAAGTTGTGACAGTGGCAAATTAACAGGAGCAGAAGCAGAAGGCTGGGCAAAGCAAATGAGGAATGCTGAATACTTGCCCTGCAACAGGGATGCCGCTGCTCCAGCGTGCCTGGCATTAGTTTGTGAGGCCCAAGCAGTCGCAGTGTTTAATTGCCAAAAGCCAGTTGCCACCTTCCACGACCCACTGTTGCTTTCTTAAAGCCTGTGTGTGCTGATTTCAGTCCATATGATGTGGCTTGGCAGTGTTCCTGGTATGTTAGGGTATGGCTGTGAATTGGCTTTGTAAAATAAAGTGCTTTTTTCTTTCATGTTTTCTCTTTTTTTTTTAACCCTGCAGTGCATTATCTCTGACAATTCTAGGGCCTGCTTCACCCTGCATTACTCTTGTTTTACTCTTGTGTAATTCCACTGATTGACATGGCCTCAAACTTTAATAAATTTGGAGTATCACAGCCTGCTGTTTTTCATTTAAATTAAATCCAGCTTTCCTCATATGTCTTAGGAGAAGTTTTATCTCTCTAGAAGCTGTGACTCTTCAGGAGTATTATTACATCTGCTTCAATCTGTTATGTGAAAAATCTCCCTTTTTGTATTTTTCCCAGGTGAAAAAATAGATGGTTCTCCAGTTACCACTGTCCGAACGTTTAACAGAAACTTCATGCTTCAAGGATCTCTAACACAAAGAACTAAAGAGAGGAAAAGCACTGCCAAGGACTTAATGGTAAACTCATAACAAATGTTTCTAAAACTGCTGTTAAAAGCAGTAAATAGAGAGATAGCAGTATCTGTGTAGGCAGCTGTATTTCAGCATCTTCACAAAACTTCTCTTAATAGTTTGAGGAAAAAGAATAGAGACTGCTGAGACAGCTCTGAACAAATACGACCAGTGTCCTGGAAGATGTCTGACTATATGTCATAGTATAGCAGCTCCTGAATGTCAGCCTGTGTGAATGTACCCTGGCTGCCAGGTCTCCAGGAACGTGCTACCCTTACTTTAAAATAAATACATAAATTAGCGGTCCCCTGCAATTCAGACTTCTGAACCAGACCCTCACAGAACCAGCTGCACACTGTAACTCAGCAGGTGAGAGTCACCTTGAATCTCACTAATTTTTGAGAAATGTTCAAAGGTTACCTAAGTGGAATTTAAGGGGTAGATAGGCCACGCATTGGCTCTGCAGGGTTTGAACAAATAGGTTTCACTGGACAGCTGTCAATCATTTCTTCTACAACAGCCCTAGAGGGATAAGGAAAAAAGCTGACTGTCCCAAAGCAGTCTGCCACTAGATATGTGGAAAATAGGTGAGGAGGTGAGAAGGGGAAGGACCTGGCTCCACAGAAGCTTCAGCAAGCTTGTTTTGTGTTTCACTCATGTTTTTTTCTTTCCTGTCCCTCTCTGTTCTAGGAACCTGCTATAGGATCTGCTGTGATGTACTAAACTTACACTTCCCTACTGCCAATAACACACTGCCTAAGGCTGTACACTAGAGTGCCTTTACTTAACAGCCATTGTGTATGTCCAGCTGAAAATGGACCCTCAAGAACCCACAATGCCTCAGTTATAGGGCTTCGTTTGGATACCTCACTGAGAAAGCTGTCCAAGTCTTCAGCATTGTGGTCTGCTAAAGGAAACTCTGCCTTAAAGTTCTCATGAGACTCTAGAAAGGATGCTGAGTTTCAAAAGCAAGGCTCCACATTTTAAGATGCACTTTTTCTCCCTATTGATTGTACTAAAGAATGTCATCTTTAAACTGCAGTATGTTTTTGTACACTCAGTCAATCATAATTATAGGCCAATATTTCGTACAAAAAGAAAGAACAAAGCAGACCTGTGATCCATATTTGCTGGCCCCTTACTGTTCACGTAGGCATCCGTCTTGTCGAGCAATAAGAACAACTCTGTGCAGTGTATGCTGCTTTTCAGCTGCGTGGTGGGAGTGGAGAATCAGTGTACCTAGCTCTGCTCCCAGGGAGTCAGTGGAAGTTTTGACAGGGTTTGTAGGAGGAGATGCGATGTGCAAAGACTTCTCTGTTCACTGGGGGTACATTTGGCAGAGTTAATGTTCTAGCTCCAGAGCTAAGTGTTTTGCTCTTGGCGGCAGGGGGAACATGGATGTCATGTTGAACCGTGAATTGGTGGCAGCACATGTGGACCAGATGTCTGTTGAGTTACAATCCTGGCGTCTGGAAACATCTGAACACTGTTGTGAAACCAACACCTTTGTATGTCTCATTCTTCTTGGTAGCATTGTCCGCTTGGTGGTGTCCAACCACGCTGTAGTTCAGAATAAATTCTGACCAAATCTTTAAGATTGCAAAAAGAAAGTAAAAGCATTGTGGATGAGATCTCTGCTGACTAGCTGGTGGTCGTAGGGTGGCTGCAGCCTGTAAGAGATTCCCTTCTGCCATTTCCTGGCTTTTCTGAGGAGGGGGCAAATGTAGCCCAGAATTCTCTTCCTTTACTAGTCTGTAGCCAATGTAGCTGCGGCCTGTCGCTGGGGCCATGTGCACCCCACTAACCATTGCACCACTCTGAATTGGATTGTGAATAGTAAGATTTCTTCTTTCATTTCTTGAGACCTTTGAGCCAAACTGGAAGGCCCTTGAGCAGATGCCCAAGAGGGAAGATGCTGGTTACAGGGTGTCCCTCACCCTTTTTGTGGAGGACCTTGCCAATTTGTGGTACTTCTTGCTCTGAAGAATACAAAGGAGGTAGGTAGAGGAGGTGATAAGCCAGTGAATCCCTTATCTTCCACACAAAGTGCAGAGCAGGTACCCAAATGCAAACTGGGTTGATGTGAAACATGCTATGAAGGAGGGCATGGGCTGGCAAGTTCCCCCTCAGCATTAAGGAGTGGTGAGCTCTCCCAAGAGCAGTGGGTACCAGGGAAGCAGGAGAGCTGCTCCTGTCCCCGGGCATCCAGCGAACACCCACTAGGAGAGTGCCACACGTTACCTGCCATGCGGCAGGAAAGCAGTCCCCTGGGACACCAGGCCATAAAGTGTCTATGGTTGGGCAAATATGAGCAAAACTGGGCAAATTTCCTGGCTAGGCTGGATTTAGGGGGGCAGGTGGGGAAGGTGAGGAATGGCTGGATGGGACGGTTGGAAAAACAGTGCCAGTTGCAAATCTGCCACCCACATTTGACATCTAGCTTGTCAGTACTCTGATGTCCAGCTGCATGTAAGGAGCCCTCGGAAAAAATACAACCATCTCCCCACGTAGAATACATAAGCGTCACTCCATCCCTTCAAGGAATTTCCATCTGCCCAAGATCTGACCCAATGTGTTCATTCTGGGTGAAATTATGCTTTCTTTTACTCTCACACAATTCTAGTTCTCTGAAATTGGTTTGCACAGATGTGAGGGCAGAATTTGGCCCACTCTGTTTAATATATAAATATATATATAAAACAACTAGATTTTATTTATATATGCAGTCCAGTAAAGGACATTAAACAGAGTAGGATGCCTAGTAATTTTTTTGTCATCCAGTCTCCTCCTCCTTCCTTGACTGTTCTCGTGTATGTATACAATACATTCCCAGGTTCTGGTTTATGCAGGTATGCGTGTTATGAAATGTCATTAATGGTGGTTGGTCTACATATTCGTCTAATAAATAATAACTAATATTGTGTATGTAATATCAATACAGAAATGACTAATTTTAATAGAATAACTCTTTGGCTTTTGTTCTGTTAGTGTGATTTAAACAAGCCAACAAAGTTTGGAATAGGTTGTTTTCCTTAAGAGGCATGAAAAGCAACTATTATCGTGTTACAATGTTAAAATATTCAGTCTTCTTTGACAAAAAAATGTGTACTGTGTAGGCATTGCAAAAAAAAAAAAGAAAAAAATTAAAAAAAAATTCCCACCTGCTATAAGGCATTTGAATTTTTACAAATGTTTATTGTGCCAAATATGTGCAAAGATATAATTTACTGTTTTAAAAAAAATCATAAAAGCATATGTTATAGCACACAAAGAATTATTTTGTCATCAAGTGATTTCAATCTTTAGTGTTAATATTTATATTTAGATTAATTTTTATAAATGAAAATATTTTAATGGGTAAAATGAAGACTATATTATCTATTTGATTAAGTCTGAGTGAATATTAAGCTTGCCTTGTTGTTGTTATCTGCATACTCACCAAGAATTATTGTCAAGAGAAATTATAAAAGAGTAAAAGCAATTTATGAAAAGAATGCCTTTTCAAGGACTTGATTCATAAAGAAAAACCAAAAGTTCTTCTCTGTTGTTTGGATTTATGTGCGCTTTGGCCAGGAAGCGTGCAGAACACGCTGCCGCACGCAGTGCTCAGGTACTGCCTGTCCACAAGTGACCCCGTTAAACCCAGGAGATGGGCAGCTCCGCAGAATTACCTTGGTTAGCTGAGGGGAGGAACACACGTTAACACACTCAGGTCAGATTTTTTCGGCTGCGGCTGGGGTGGGAGGAATCCTGTTAGGAACATTTGGTGGTTAGTCTTCTCCAGACTGTCGAGTCTGTTGGGCAAAATACCATCTCAAACAGAATTTCTGAGGCAGAATTTCTGTAACTCTCACCGGGGTTGCTACAAAATGACAAACTGAGCACGAACCCTGACGATAATCTTAGTCTAGCATTTCCAAAGTCCCATGCGATGAATGCTGATCAAAATATTTCTTTATCAGCGTATTTTCTCCATTGTGAGGGCGTTCATTTAAACTAGCATGTTTTAAGTAACACTTTGGGTCAGCAGATATGTTGTCTTATAAATAGTAGTAACTACCTTATAATAAAAATCTACTCCTTGCTGACAGACCATTTGCAAAGAGAAAAAAAGGGTTAAATTATCTGCAATGATTAAGTCAACCACTATTAAATTCTAGTAGTAATTCTAACAAAGCACAACTAGAAATGCAAGTTCATTCTAATTTGTCTTTTTCAGAATGATTCATGGCCTGGATTTAACCATCAGTCATTAGCTAAATTGTAAACTATTTTTTTTTTTATAAGCCATAGCTTAAACTACATTTGAGTATTATTGCCGGTAATAGTTATTAATCAAGATTAAACATATTGTAAATAACACTTCTTATTAATATAACAAAGTTAATTACCATGGCAAACATGAGTATTGAGCCACAACCCCAGGCTTATTGATGTGGTAGATGGTACATGGCTTGTGGTCCTCAAGGAGTGACTTTAGCTTGATCAGGTAATGTTCTTACAAACAACTACACTGTTTTAAAGGGAATTGGCTAGTTTAGGCCCTTACCCCTTTTGGATAATGGTGCACGATTACATGGCAGTAGGCACAAAACTACTCTGAAGAGTTTAATCAGCCAATTTTATTTTTTTTTTCTTCAGCAGGGAGAAAATACTTATCTTTGATAGGAGCTGCTTTTTGTTCATTAATATCTCTCTCCAGCAGTACAGGAAGAATCATGAAGGGCCAGTGGGCAGTTCAGGGCTACATTCCTACGAGTGGATGTTAACAATCTATATAAAAACTACACACAGCGCACCAGTATTTCATGTCATAATGCAGGTACATCAAAAATTAGTGAGAGCCTTTTTTCTTTCTTCCAACCATTGCTTTTTATTTTTACATATCAACAGCCACTGACTTTGAAATGTGACAGGAAGGTTTCATGATACACTTAACACTTCAGAGTTTAAATCCCAGCACAAAAGCTGTGTGGGTTTTGGATAAACCTAACGTTACAGTGAACAGCATCAGGACATTGGTGGGGATGTAAGATGAAGAAACATTTTTATAAGCTATGGTGGCACTCGGTGCTCATGTCCATGCATTGTCTTTTACCTGCACCCTGAACACGTTTCTTTTTGAAGGAACTTGCACAAGGAGCAGAAAGAAGAGCAGTGTGGGACTGCTAGGCAATAGCAGAACTGGAGGTCTGAGGTGCAGGGGAGCGCACAATTCAAAGAACAGAGGTTGGGTCACCACCGCGGGGAACAGGGATCACCAGTCATTGTCTTCTGTGTCCAACACTTTTTGCTCCCACAAAGCGTTCAAGATGAAATCCAGATGTCTGCTCACAGGCCTCAGGCTGCCACGGCTGCTTCTCAGCTGCCTCTTCCCAAACCGACCGATGGGGCGAACGCCACGGCCCACGTACCAAAAAGGATCGATCTCAGGACCTGGAATTCAAAGCAGTCAGTGAAGCGTCTACCACTGTACTTAAAGGCAGCATTTCCTGAACATCTTGAGGGTGTTAGATGGCTTATTTGTAGTCCAGGAAAAAAAACAAGGGGAAAGGCTGCAGCCAGACACATGACTTTCTGGTGCCTTTGAGGGTTGCTTTCCATGTGTAGAGGATTCAGATGCAAAATTAATTTTCATCCATCCGGGCTGCAGCCTGCAATTCTAACATAAGCCAAAGTACCCATCAAATTCAGGAGGGCACAGCATGTTTTAAAACTGATCTGAACCCTGGAAGAGGTTACAATGCAGCCTACATCCAGAAAGAGCATAGTAGCTCCCTGTACCGCCACTTTTAAACTGTCCTCTCTTAGCCGAAGTCCTGAAGGTCCTACTGTCCAGCCTCCTGTATGGAGTGTATCAGCTACGCTATCTCTACAGGCTAACAAATCCACTGAATTGCAGAGGGGGTTCCTATGTGAGAGGTAAACATAAAAAGCTAATTCTTGTTCACTGAGGAAGTTGTTTTCATGGATGACTTCTTTTCTTTTAAAGCATCTGAAGTACACTTACACTTGACTTATTTTTATAGTCTAGTCTAGTTTTAGAGCAGGTGTGGACAGGGGTATAGTTGTATTAAAAGACGAAGATATAGCAACAGGGAAAATCTACAAAGCGCTGGAGATGATGCCACCCCAAGGAAATGCCAAATCATTCCAAGGCCAGAGGACTGTCAGGAACAGGAATAAATATCAATTTAAGTGCATTATATATCATCCAAGTCATATGAAAGTCTCAGGCAAGGCAGCAGGATTTTCCCCTGTGCATTTTGGTGCTTGAACAGAGGAAATAAAAGATCGACTTTGGCTGTAAATTTCTCCATAAATACATCTTTTAAGTCTTTCCACACAGTGTTTAACACCCCTCCTGCCCACCAAAATCCAAGTAACTTTATTTTTTTCACCTGGGAACCTAAAACCTGAGGCTTCCAATATCTCTAGTCTTTAATGGGGAAGGTGTGCCACTGAGAGCCCACGCACCTTACTCCCCACATCTCCTCTCTCCCACTCCACATACAATTATCAGCCTTTGCTCCTTGGGGGAAGATGTGATTTCCTGATAAAAGATTTTCTCAAAAATCTTTTGGACTGTGTCTTAGCTTTTGCTTGGGATATATGGTATTGTCCCTCACCTGGCCAGCCTCAGTTCCTCACAGCATCTCTGAATGGAAACACTTCAACCACTTGTATTTTGACTTTCAGACAACTCGTGACTCCAGACAGAAATGAAGATGTCTGTAAAGCAAACTTAAGCTTCTGGCCCTTGCTTTCTTGTTACTCTATAGAAGTAGTTGTGAACTACCCCAGGTCTGCAGAACACAGCTGAAAATTTAATGCTTAAATATTTGATGCCTTACATTTTCTTCGTCAATCTTTTGTACATCAGTGTCTCCTCTGGTATTTATCAAAAATTACACTATTTCCCTTGGCTAATTAAGGGCTCTGAGAAGGACATTAGGTTCTGTATATGCACTTACAAGTCTAAATGGAAGCACAGGACCCCACACCACCATTTCGCCATAGAAACACCCACATGGATTTGCTGCTGAACTTTCCCTGACAGCCCGACCCTGATCCCTCGCTGCACCAGAGACCGCAGGGTCACCATATGGGAGTCCATGGCATTACATCAGGTGAGACTCATACTTACTTCTGTTGTCTATCTGATGTTTAAATGGCCTGCTCTGTCCTGAAGCAAAGCTGAGCGATATCAAGAGCACCAGCACGCAGACAGTGACCAGCTTTAAGTGCTTTGGTGACCACTGGGCACGTGGTGTCCACGAGATCGGATGCCACATGATGGAGCAGTGGCGGGAAGGCTGTAAGGAGAAAAGTGAACGTGGGGAACACATATGAGTTAAAGCTCTCAAGGTGAAGGAAGGTGTCAACTGTAATGGCGTGTTCCTATCCGTCAGAGCCATTTCATGACTCAGTTCCATGAAACACTGACGCTGGGGATGTCCTGGCTATTTCTGTTTGAAGGCAAAGGCTAGGCAGTGAGCCATCTACTGAGGTAAGTCTGCAACTGGAGGTTTTTTCTTACCATCAGTGAAAGCCCCTGTCATGGCTTCACAAGGCACTCAAGTCCTGGCCCTGAGCTCGCTGCTGACTTTCTGTGTGGCCCTCTATATGAGCATGCGCATTGGCCACCAAAGTGTGTTTTAGCCACTACCTCCATCGTCCTTTCCTCACTTGTAAAACGCGTCTAACATTTGCATTTTGCACACTCTTTTGACAACTAAATACATTTCAGTATGAAAGAGAATGCTCCTCCTGTGTCATCACTCCCTTTCACAGCCAGCATGCAAAACTGTGATTTCCAGTTATGGTTTCCACTGGTAGATGTCCCGATCCTGTAAATGCACCCAGATGCAAATGGATGAGAAATCCCCCCGAGAGAAGGGCTGTGCAGAACAGAAGGTGCTGAGTTGGGAAAATCGCATCCAGGAGGTGAAGGATCCCGGGCTCAGGTTACCACTGCACCCTGTCTCTGGCATTTTGTACCAGCTTCCTCGCAGCAGCTCTCCCAGCTGTCATGCTAAGACAGTCTGCCTTGTAACATGCAAGGTCGGCCTATATATTTGACAGCTTGGAGCCTCTGCCTACAGAAGTCAGCAGGAGCCCCGTTTGCTTAAGCATCACTTATGGTAGATATACAGGTATAGAGCTATAGGAAATCTGCTCGGCTATGCCTACACAGAGGCTTCTCCTTGTGTACAGGTGGGATTTTTCCCCTGTTGCTGCCAAATCTTAGCCTGCTTTCAGTACAGGCAGAGCATGAATTAAAATCTTTTGATGCAAGATGCTCCCAAGCACACCGCACAGGCAACACAACAAAAGCACGCAGAGAATCTGGTTGTGTCTTTCATTAAAATGCAAAGTCAAGAGCTCCTTAACCCCTAGGATTCAGTGAAGGTTTGTTGTTTTTTCCCCCCCCCACTGACAGTTACTTAGCAGGCAGCTTAGAGGAAAGTGATTTTAACCCATGATTTCAACAGAACTGTGAATTAACTTTTTCTAACTTGAATATCTCATGACAATCTCATGACAATCAGGACTAAATGATCTTAGCATGTAAAACCACGTGGGATGAATTCTGCCTTCAGTTTCAGCTGGTGTACATCTCTCGTTGCTCCGCGTTTAGCAAAGCCTTAAGTTCAGTGAGACAAAAAGATGTTTTGAGGAATCTCTCCAGTGTGCTTACAGGGCTGCTGACAGGCTTTCCAGATTACTTGCTGTCTGGGTTTGTGTCTTGTTTTTCTGGGAACTGAGTGACAGAAAGGAAGAGCTTGCCTTGAGCTCATTGTTGATGAAAGACAAAAATACAGGGAAAAGCTTTTAGCACGAGCTTTTTCCTAAGCAGTGCTGTGTCTCAGTCTCCACCGGCTGGTCCTGTGCCCACATCAGCCATTCTGGCCACCTTCTAGAGTGCCGTTATTTATTGAACTTTTTGCTCATACCCTTGGACCTGCCTGGGATTTCTGTGAAGCACATGGCTCCCACTGCTCGTCAGTAAGTAACATGCCACCCCTAAATAATCAGGGGGATCAGCACCTCCAATCCTCCCTAATTTTTCCTCCTCCTAATTGTCCCACCCCTGTTTGTATGGGGGGAAACTGAGGCAGAAATAATGCCACAAACTTGACCCTGCATGATGCTGAGCATTTCTGACTCCAGGATAAGCACAAAATCCTGGTTACCCACTCACGGTCCTTTCACATTGGCCCTGATGAATAATGGGGCTGGGAGATGGTCTGTCATCTCCTCAGGTCCAGACCTGCCTTAGCCCACAGCCCTGCAGCTTTCTTCCAAAGGGAAAATCAAAAAACCACACCTCATACAGTCACTCTGTATGTGCCCTCCATTTCCAACCATTAAATGATCACCAAAAATTTTAAAACCTTACTAGTTTCAACAAAATTTGACACAATTAAAAGTTTCAGGAATAATTTTGCTCCTGGAGCTCAGCAAAAGTCAGCACCACTGCCATTTGGTCAACTTGCCACTTCTCCTTGGTTCCTAAGCAGAAAGAGCCTTTAAATTTTGGCTGAGCAACATCTGTGACAGCGGTCTGGCAATTTCCATTGACATGAGAGGGGAAAGTTAAAGCCACTAGTCAAGTTACAGTGAAGCAGCGGTATCACAGCTTGCCGTGGGTCTGCCTCACACGAGCAATGGGAGACCAGCCTGGCTCTCCCTCCGGGCACACAGGGGCTCTCAGCACACCAAACTCAAGCTCTGCAGCAGATCCATCAGGTCTAAACCTACCATGGATGTCCTCAGAAGACAAGGTGCTATTAAGACTTTAAACCCTAAAAAAGCATCTTGCTCGAGATCAGCGGCTGTGTACACCCCCTCCAATGCAAAAGCGAATAGCTTTCATGTTTGAAAGCAGCATTGGAAATCCCCACAAGAGATTAAATCCCGGGTGAATCCAGGCCTGGGACCATGGCTCATTTCAGGGCTGAGTGGCACGAAAGGCGCACTGCTGTGCTGCAGGCTCCTGCATGTGCTCTCCCTGCAGGGGCACAAGACTGCCTGCGGGTTCAGCCGTGTTGCCTCAGCACGGTCTCCTTCACTGCAAAAACTGGGCAGAAGTTACTGAGCACAGAGCACAGCTGGTACATTAGTGTAGAAAAGCTAAAGCCCAAAAAGAAAAAAGGAAATCCAACACGAAAGAGCCAGGACAAGCACTGAAGCGGATAAGAGGGAGGCACTCACCTGTTTGCACCGAAGCTGCTCCTCAGATAGCCGCTGCTCCAAGCAGAAGCAGGGCAGCTGCTGGGGGCTTGTGCCTTTTATACTGGAGGGAAGTGGGCTTGAAGCAGGGGGGAGGGGGAGTCAAGAGGTGGACCAGGAGGACGTCAGCAGTATTAGTGAGCAAAATTTAAATTTACAAAAGGAGGGGTAGAGAACTGTGGCTCTATGAGAAAGCCGTTGATCAGGGCAGGGAGCAGGAGCTGAGGGCGGTGCCAGGGGATTGCAGGGGGGGCCTGGCAGGACACCTGGCTGAGGCCCCCCTGGTCCACCAGGAGGAGAGCGGAGGGGAGGGGGCCGCTGCCATGTCCCTGTGGATGGGGGGACACGGGCAGACTGGAGCACCGCTGGCTGCCATGCTCTCTGCACAAGAGAGCCAAGCTCTCTGCGCTGCCCGGCTGAGATGCTCTGTCTGAAGCGCATGTCTGCAGGGGGAAAACACTCATGGCTGGGGATGAGGTGTGGGGAGAAAGAGGAGACGGACAGTGGGAAGCTCTCAGGGCCAGCAAGCTGGAGCAGTCAGTCCATGTGCCCCTTCCCAGACCTTGTTCCTCTTGCTGTTGTCCCGACTCTGCTGTTTGCTTGGGATCTTACTTGATGGCAGCCCTTGTCCCATTAAGCCCCTCACCCACGGCTGGGGTCAACTCACCCACACCTAAGTTTTAGGCCATACTACAACACAGCAGCTGATGAAATCAGTTGTGATTCAGTGCTTAAGCAGGTGCTTACCGGTTTTGTGGCAGAGAAAATTTCATCTGCATGAGGCTAATATCTCAAGCAATATTGTATTTCTACAATAGGCATCTCTTCTGCGCAGTTATTTTTAACTCTGTCTCTTGACTAATGTGTCATTGCAGTCTTGCTGTTACAGATCTCGCTGCTTTAATAGCTAAGACCATGTTTACCGTGAAGGTTTGTAGAGGAGCAGCAGTTGAACTGGCAGGTGTTTCACTCCTTCAGCACCATCCTGCAGAGAGGCTGAGATGTGAAGTGTTACTTGGGCTGCCCAGGGACCACAGGCTCTCTTGCAGAGATCTTTGCAGACGCAGTGTTGTGCTCCGCTCCCAGTGAGACTGACTACCTGAAGAAACAATTTTTAAACCTGTGCTTAGAAGAGGGGGCTCTGAGGCATGACCTGGTCCATAAGCTGAGACTGGATAGGAAATGCTGCAATCCCATTAGGAAGAAGTGAAAGTTCAATAGCAAATCTGTTGTTTAGTTTTTCTATAAAGACGCTTCCCATTGGGAAAACCTCAAAGTACAAATGACGCTATTTCACTGCAGCCATCTCCCAAAAGAAATGAGATTATTTTTTTCCTAGGGGCAATTTGTGGGGTACTTCTACAAGGAAGCATGACTGAAATTTTGCCTGGCCCTGCCCTTACTCAGTATCCAGGCATCAAGCAGATGACCTCACCACCACCATTGGGGGGGTATGGTCACTAATTGTGGGGATTAAAATAGATTTCTCGTCTATGTGTAATAGTTTGCTCTGTGGGCATGTGTATGAACACAAATGGTAAAGAAGCCTGAGAAACACTCTGCCATTCTCCAATTTCCACCTAGTAACAGCTAAAAGAAGTGTCTTCCTCATCCAAGTTTTGAAGAGTTTACTCAGACTACTCAGGATTACAACTGCAAAATACAAAGAGCACTTCAAGTCCATGATCGCACAAAAGGTCTTTCTACAGCTAACACAATCAATAATGTATATACACCCTTTCTTCAGCAACCTCCTTTTAGCTTGTTCCCTTTGAACCTTGCAAACACTCCCTACGTAAAAATCAATCTGCATCCAAGAACCAGGCGGTGGCTCTGCTTCCGCTGTGCTAATTTTGTGTGCATGCATGGAGAGGGTATCATCTTCCTAGTAAGTAAAACCCTTCATGGTTTTGCATTGTACAACTTTTCCCTTACTGCTCTCCACATCATTGATTTTGACAAGAAAATGTGGGTATCCTTTCTTCATGTCTAGTGGGTAATTTCTGGAGGGAGGGAAGTTACCATGTAAAATAAAACTGTACAATGTCTTCATGTTAATATGGTTTGCTTATTGGTAAATGCTGTCTGCAAAATAATATGCCATACAAAGAAAAATCATAATTAGGAGAGCCAGCATTTAAAATGCTCTAGTATGTTCAGCTGCCTTCATTCTGGCCTGAGGTCCATCTACTGCGGTATCTTGATTTTGACGGTGGCCAGCAGAGAACACCTAGGGAAGAGTCTAAAAACAGGGGAGCATATTTTGACATTCCACCCTAGGCTATTCTCCCAGGCCCTCGGGAGAAGGTCTGGTGGTCCAGAGGCTTCCCAAGTCAAATGTTTCTTTATGGTAGGTAGCCCTTAAATGGACTACTTTTCTTTCACAGTTGCTTCTTGAACCCACATAAATTCTCAGCATCTACAAAATGGTGTGCCAAGGACTTCACAGCTCTCTCCCTGCTACAAGAAGGATCACGGCCATGCATCTGTTGTGGACACACCACTTGCCAGTTTCAAGCGCTTATTTTTTCATTTTTGCTTTCAGTCATTCTGCCTTCATGAAAGGCTACTATAAAATGTTCTAAGCAATGAAGACTAATAAACTATGTGACAGTCTGTTTAAATGAGCCTCATCAGGCATGTCTCTTTTACCAAAGTACTATTTTACTCCATCCTCATTGACTGTAAGTTATCATTTCTTTCCACCAGACCACAACTGAACTACCAGAGTGCTATGTATAGTAGTCAGAAGCTTCACAGAAATCATTCTGACTTCTCAGGGTCTTTTCAGGCAGTTGTGATTTTATTTTATTTTGTTATCCCATTCATAGCAGGTCTTATGCTCTGGCTGAGGAAAGCAGGTCAGCTCATGCAACCCAGAAATGTGAAAGCCACTCAGACTTGGGAGGAACTGGGAAAGAGCTGTCAGGGGAAAGGGGGTCATGAAAGAGTGAACCAGGAAGATCACTGAGAGGACAGCTTGGTCTGTAGTGAAGGGGCAGAGGTTTGCGTGTTAAAACCTCCATCCTTTTTCTGTGTTTGAGTGAGAGGCTGGGCACATGCTCTCTTCTTTATGGATGGCCCATGGGAAGGTCTCAGGCCTCCATCACTTCCCTGCCCCACACACATACATTTTATGCATGTAAAATTCCTGCATAGATTATGGGAACCAGGAGCAGGGCTGAGCCTGCCGTTAGCTGGAGTGTCTCAGTGTCTTGGTGGGATGGCTGAGCAGGGAGACACTGTGGGATGCAACTTCTTAGAAAGGCAGCAGATACACAGGTGTGAAGGGCTGTGGGAAGGCAAGCAACTTCCCAAGGCTAAAGAGAGGTCGGGCTCCTGAACAGGAAATGGTAAGGAGGATGAATGGTGGCAATGGGAAGGTATTGCCTGGAGGTTGGAGTGACCCAAGAGGATGAGGTCCAGGGAGCCTGCCACAGAGGAATATTCTTTGGGAAGACAGCACCAGGGGCCAACAGTGAACTACAGTTTTGATGCCAAACTCTACCATCTAGTCTGCTCAAAGAACTAATCCAAAACTTCTTTTTGCTGTACTTCTTTTGCTGGTAGGAGCCTTCCACAAACAGAAGGTGAAAACCACCAAAGCAAAGACATTTGATGCAGCTGAATGGAGAAACAAACATTTTTTTTCCAGCCCACCACCCTCATTGTTTCACATACCAGTACGTGAATAGTTTGCAAATGCCATGAACTACTGCCTGACCCATGAATCTGCCCAGCCTTCTGTACTGGGGTAGAGCATGACTTCTGTGTGTGAAACGAAATAAAACATTGCTGGTCTGATTTTGCTTAGCCTTGAATGAGGCGGGGGATAACACTGACACTTGTGCTGCCTGGAGCTGGAAATTCTTAACTGACATTAACTAGGAAGTATTTGATGATTGATAAGAGGCCCGGTTGCACTAATTGAGTTTGGAGGATACATGAAAAGTTGTATTCAAATCTATTCAGAAAACCATGTCAATTCAAGCAACTAGATAAGACTGTTAATTACGTGTAGCTTTACACTGAAGCCGTTCTCTACCAACATTCAGGTTCAGAGAAAAGCCAGGACTGGCTTTATTTCGGAGCTATCTTTTTCTTTGAGAAAGAGGACCACCTACTGGTTAACACAGAAATTATCATCTTGCTTTCAATCATTATTGAGCAAGGAATGAACCCCCACATGTTTCAAACACAAGCATGTGTATCTTGAAATCTGACCATGTACTGATGCTAAACCAAACTGCATATAACCCAGATTCTGATAAGTTAGACTGGATATCCAGGTGTTTACCACCAGCACAATTCCCAGTTTGCCCAGTTCTCCCAGTTAGGACATGCTTACTGGAACAACTCATTAGCAGCTGGGCAGCTCAAGCATGGGCTACAGCTCAGGACATCAGCCAGTATCCCCAAGCCCTTCCTCAGCACACTGTGGAGGCTTTGCACCAGAGTTTGAGCTCAGATGGAAAAATACAAGTCAGGCTTGGCATGGTTACAGCCACCTTCAAAGCTATTCTGCTGACAGTACAGACAGAGGGAGGATTTCTTCTGACACTTTCACTATTCTTCCTCCCTGCTAGAAAGCCACGGGACAGCCTTCTGCACAGCGGTTCGGGATGTGCAGTTTCCAAATGCAGCTGGATATTGTAGGTACAGTCATGTAGAAGGGGCAGGGAAGATTACACTTCAAGAAAAAAAAATCAACGATGGAAATATTTTCGCCTTTCTCTCAAATATCCAGCACTTTGACGTTATTTTCAGGATGCCAACATTAGGCCAGCAAAGGCATGCTTCTGGCATTGGAGTGGAGCAGAATTTGTGTATAGAGTAGTTGCACTGCTGACATACAGGATGGAAATTAGTGCTGCTACATGCCATTTGCACATTTCATGCACAATCACTTTGTCAGGCAACTTAAACTGCTCTTTGAACACTGCGTGCTTCAAGCAGTAATTGACTGGGTTTCCAGGCTGTTGCAGAGGACAGGTCAGCATGCGAGCCTGCCATTTTCTGGTAAGGCAGACTGCAGGACCAGGTACAGGGGATCTGCCTACAGGAGCAATCCTTAATTAAATTAAATTTTGGCTTTGTAAAAGCTCCTAAGGAATAAAACTTAAAATATTAGGGTGCTGCACATGAAAATAATAGTAGTATATATTAGAATGGTGTCTGTAGTAAATGAAAAACAATGTTGTTCATTCTGGTTATTACAGAGGGGACTGAAGGCAGCTGAAGGTAACGGCAGCCTTGCGCGTGCACGCATGCGAAGACAGATGTCATACAGAGTCCTAAATTAAAGCAGAGCTTTAGCCCCTACCATGTGGGTGACTTGTTTTTTTTCCTGATGCAAGGCTTTCTCATGGCATTCCCAGCCCATCTTTCCAACACAGCAATTTTCTGGAAGAACAAAGTTTCTCCCACTGGTCTGGGTTACTCGTTGCTCCTAAAAGGCAGCCAAAGTACTTCTGAGGGTACCCAGTGAAGGTGCAGTTCTGCACTAGGGTGACAATTTTTACAAAAGTGTACTGTATGGCTTCAGTATGTCATATTTTTCATCTGCATGCCAGTGAGTCCCTGGTTTTAATCCCTGCATCTTATCCAGTCATAAATAACTTCTAATTATTCTCATACAGCTTGACAGATGAACTGAAATACAGTAAAAGGCAAGCAAGGGGATCTCTAATTGCTATTCATAACCAGGTCTCAGAACTATTACACTTAAATAGCTTGAAGCCACGATCAAGATAATTAGAGATGATGTTGTTCTTTTCCAGCACAATAGTTGCCAGGTTATACATTAGTCATGGAAAGGCAAGAGTCTCATTCCCAATCCATTGCTTAAACCCTGATGTCTAATAGACGTTAGCAAATGAGATTAACTCCAGCCTCCGCTCTAGGACGATTACCCGTAATCTGAAACTTAACAGCCTAAGCAACCCACCTCTTGCTTTCCCTTAGGTTTTAAACCTATTTTAACTGCTTCTACCTTTTTTGTTTGCTGCTGTGCCATGTCTGCTTGGCCCACCTTTCTGCAGTCTGGTGCAGCTGGAAGCCCTCGCAACCAGGACTTTCACAGGTCTATTGCCATGAGTGGCTGCTAAAGAGCAACAGGAAGGACTCAGTCAGAACAAAGGACCTCAGGACAGCTGTCAAGGGGCAAGAGCAGGAGAAGCACATCTCCAGCAGGATGCCACCTGTCTCTGCCCACAGTGACCAAAGTTTGGTGCAAGGTGCTGGCACAGACTGTATATGTCTCAGACCTAAGTGACGGACGTGACACGGAGATGTGCAGCTCCCTCTGAGGAGGACAGCAGAGGGAGAGCTCTTTGCATTGACACAGCCCCACAGAGACCCCACACCAATGCACGTGGCCATTGCGGCAGGCTGCCAAGGGAACAATAAGCGTGCTGGCCACCGCCTTTGTTTTAATTGCTGCCCAGTGCATGCCAAGCTGTGCAATTAGGGTTTGTTTCCATTCCCTCTGTAGCTGTCAAGGTTTGCACTTAAGAACTGTTCATTGTGGTTTCGTTTTAAGGACCACAAAGTCACATCTTCTTGGCTTATGAAGGAGCTTTGTTGTTTCCCAGACACCAAATCTCATTTGTCTGTAAACTGTACAATGAACCCCACAGATGCCCAATGAGACCACAGGCCCAGGTTAACCCTGCAGTGAGAACTAGAAGTACAAAACTATTTTAAATGCATGAGGATTCCAAGTAAGCACAAGAACCGCCACAGTGAGCAGAGAACTTGCCTAAACCTGCAGACTCAGACTTGCGTTCTGTGTCTGAAGACCCGCTGTCCTCTCATCCATGGCCAGGCCTGTCTCCAGCCTCTGTCCTCTTCGGTTGTCCCAGCACAACTGTTGTAGGATTATGCAAGTGGAGTGGATCTGAGGTTTTAACCCTTGAGTTTATTTTTTAACTCAAATCAGTTTGCTGATCTGGCTCATCACAATGCCCCAGACAGCAGTACTGGCCCAGCCAAGGTAACAAAAAACAGTGGCTGGGGGAAAAAAGGGATGACAGGCCTGCTTTGCTGCTGGGAAAAAGTTTCATGGGATGATGATGGGAGAGCAAAAGATACAACAAAATCTTGCACAGAGATGTAGAGTTTGCAAAAATGCATCAGAGACAAAAATTCCCCACATTAGTAGTAATGTAAGTTCTCTAAGAGAGGTGCTGGAGACATCCCAGGGACATGTCCCTGAGGATGGGTGTCCTGAGCTTGCTCAACCTGCCCAGAAGGTCTCTCAGTGTCTAGCTCTGTGTCCTTAATCCACAGACATTGTCTGAATCGTGGCATGACTCTGTGACTGACACAGGCGCCTCAAGCTCTGTAATTAGCATCTCCCCAGCCTCCCATTACTGTCCCGATAGTGCCTTTTGCAGCTGCTTGGGAAAGAGTTAGACAACCCTTCTCTACAGCCCATACTGCAGTGAAAGGCTTCATCAGCGATGGTAGCAAAGGGTAAGCAGAGGTTTTGTACCATGGCAAATGGCCTTGCTTTCACCAAGGGAAAAAGAAAAGCTTCCTTGCAGAGTGCCAGGACCAGAAGCTTTCTTAGACCAACGCACGCTGACATTCATAAAACTACTGCGGTGCTGATCCAGGCCTTGGATCACAGAAGAGAAATATCCCTTTGATTTAAGAGGACTGAAGCTTAGTATAAAAGCCAAAAAAAAAAAAAAGGAGAAATATAGGTTCTGGCAGTTGTGCCCATGCAACTTAGGTTATTGAACATCTGCAAAGCCATTGAATACCTCCAGAGGACTGGCAAGCTTTGTAACGCAAGCGCACCTTTTTAAAGGCAACCCTTTACCATTGCAGGCCCAACACCACCGATGTCCTCCCCCCACATAAATGGTTAGCAGTCAGTCAGCGGGCAGCTGTCGAATGGGGAGTCCTGTGGGGCCACGTGGCCGGCCGGCCATGGCAGCACCCTGGGGCGTGGGGAACGCAGCGGCTCCGCCTCGCTGGCAGCACCCACCCGAAAGGGAGGGCGAGCGCGCAGAGCTGCGTGCAAAGGGGGGACACGGGCGGTTTGTGGGGTGCTAACTGGCTCCCTCAGCGTCTTCGTGCGTGTTAAGCAGCATTTTGTCCAGCGAGGTAGGCCTGACGGAGGCGTTTTTCCAACATGTTTGAGTGGGGAAGGGGGAAGCCCTCTCCCAATTTCAGATCAGCTTGAGAAGTTGTTACCAAAAGACTTAAGACAATTTGATGAAGAGCAGGCCCCTTTGTGTAAACTTTGTACAGGTAGAGCAAGCAGGCTTGCATACCAAAGGTGAGCAAGTCTGCGTACCAAGGACAAGTAGGCCTACAGACCAAAGATTAGCAAGTAACAATACGAGCTAAAAGGGCAAGATGCTCCTCAATATCAGTATTGTAACCCCTGGCTCTGCTGACTGAATTACAAAACAAACTGCACGATGAGCCAAACCCGGAGAAGTCCTTCGTAACGAGGGGAAAGGTGAAAGCGGCAGGGGGAAGCACGACCACCGACTCAATTCAAGACAGAAGAAACTTGGCCCCCCCCCCGTAAGGAGCATGCATGCTCATCTACATCGCAAGCGGAGTTAATTTAAATACGACTGACCAGTCATGAGTGAAATGTTTACCACTAGCCAATGAGTGTAAACTTAGGCGTGTTTTTACTAATTGTTACTAATTAGATAACTGGATATAAACTCTGTAATTTTTGTATGCGGGATGCACGTTAGGTGGCGCGATCCCCCGTGCATCCAACGCTGCAATGAAGAGAACGCCTGCTTCTTAACGCTACGTTGGTGTTAAGAGGTTTATTCCCGATGACGGTGACAAAGTCAGCCCAGCAGCTGACAGGAGCTAGACTGGAAACACGGAGGGAGACCAGGAAACGGCACCACCCCAGCCAAAGGCACGCGAGCGGGGAGGGGACCCCCACGGGCCCCGTCACCCCGCCGGGGCCTGCGCCGTCCCTGAGGGCGGGCAGCACCCGCCAGTGCTGCTTTCGGGGCCCCTCCGGTGGGGAAGTGGGCTGCTGAGCAGGCGATTTCCAGTCACCTGCGGCCCCGGCGGCGACGTGCCAACACGCAGCCCGACCCTGAAGCAGCGCCCAGGCCCCGCCACCTCCTCCCCCGGCCGCCTCGGCGCGGCTACCGCCCGGCGCGGCGCGGTGCACTCTGGGCACTGTAGTCCCTCGGCCCGGAGCGGCGCTCCGCGCTCCATGGCCGCGGGACGGGGAGGGGACTCTCGTTCCCGTGGGGCGGCACGGGGGCGGTGGTGGCCATCACGTGCCTGGCGCGGCCCGGGCGAACCGCCATTTTATGAGGAAAAACGGCGGCTGCTGGCCGTTAGCGGTAGTGTGGGACGGGGTGCCGTGGGTGAGGGGTGGGGGGCTCCCACCCCTTTTTATTTCCCTTTGCGCTTTCTCCTCCTTTCACTCCTTTCTCTCTCTCTCTCCCCCCCCCCCCCACCCCCTTCCCTCCCTCTCAGATTCGCCTCCCTCCCTCTGCTTTTGTTATCCCTCCCCTCGCTTCCTCCCCTCCCTCCCCGCTCCCTCCCCTCCCCGCTCCCCGCCCCCGCCGGCACTGCGGAGCCGGAGACGTGACCCGAGCGGACCCAGCCGCGGCCTTTTCCCCGCTGCTCCAGCCTCTCGCCGCAGAGTCGCATGTCATCTATCCAGAACCTCCAGTCCTTCGGTAAGAGCCGCCGGCACCCCGCCACCCCCTTGTGCCGCAGGGAGCCCCACAGTCACCCCCTCGGCAAACCCACCCCGGGGCTGTGGCCGCCCCCGCCATCCCGTCCTCGGCCCGCTGTCTGTGCTGCCGCCTCCGTCCCCCGGCGTCGTCCTGCCCCCGCTTTCCGGAGGGCCCCGGTGCGGTATGTGCGTCGGTGGCCGCCACTCCTCCGGGGTGACTTTGAAGCCGTTGCTGAGCGGGTGTTGCCATCCCCGGCGCTGCCCGCCTTGCTCTGTAAAGGCAGCTCTGACTGCTCGTCCTTGTCCTCCCGTGGCGCCGGCCTCGGGACGTGCACTCTGTGTGCAGCAGAGAGACATCGGGTAGGAGGCTCATCTCCCTCCCTCTCTGCTCCCTTTCCGCTCCCGGAGGAGATGCTGTTGTGTACTGTGCTCTGACAGCCCATACTGCGCTGTTTGCCTGAATGTCTGGTAGCACCCCAAACGGAGCTTCTCTGTCAACTCTGCAGTCCCAAAGTTGTAATCTTTGTGGGCAGAGGGAGCCTAGGGTTCGTATCCTCTGCTAAGGAAGGGAATCATCTCAGTTCCAATTGCTTGCTGATATGCTGCCTCATCTTATCCTTACCAATGTCCCAAAACCTGATATATGCTCTGCAAAGGGTATTGTTTCTATAGATTGAGCTGTACAGATGGTAGGTCATTTCTCTTGTATTAGCAGAGAAGTTTACAATGCTGGGCCACGGTTCTCCACCGTCCTCATCTATAGGCAACAGAAGTGAGCAAGTTAACACTTTATACAATAATGTTGTCAGGCTTTTGGTCTCGGTTTTGTCTCTAATCTTCTGCACATACAAGCCATATGAGGAGATTATGTTAATCACGATTTGGGAGCTGATCCTGTGCTTAGGAAGGGGCTGCCCAAAGGATTTGTTTGAAGTGATCCAGTGTTAACACCTACAGCGCTGGCTTACCTCCAACCTAGAATCCTAAACTCTGCCAAGTGATCTTCATGCCTGAGTCCCCTTTCTTCTTTCACCTTTTCTTTGACTGGAATTTTATATTAGTGTTTGCTACACAAGCTGTGGGGCACAGTGAAATTCAGCATGTTTTAACAAACGCCTTGGTAGAAATTAAGCCAGTCAAGCTTCCCCGTGCTATACTTCTTTCCTGTGGTGCTTGCATCCTCATGCTGCTTTCAGTGCCTTTAATGGTCTTGTCATTCTTGTTTCTACAAGGGTCAGTCTGTCTGGAGCTGAACTACTTCTATTCCTATTTCTGCTGAAGTTTTAGTGTTTTGCGGCATTTGTTTCGAGTGGATGGTGAAACTTGATCAGTGTTTTTAGGTTGCAGTTTTGAATGGAAGGTTGGGAAATTGTAGCTTGCATGGCTGTTGAACCTACACTTTCTGAAGATCGGACTCTTGAATATGATTCTGATTAGTATCAAAAAATTACTTGTGATTTGTCTTAAAAAAATAGTACTTAAAGTACTTCATGCTTCAAAATTTATTTGGAGCTACTGATTAGGAAACTTTTAGGGCTATCAAATTTCTTGATAGAGTGAGTGTTAAATATGTTTTTGTGGAGAACAGAAAATAAGAAGTATAACCCAGAAACCCTTCTTCTTCCTAAATGCCTTCCTGTTTCACCTGTACTAGATAAATTTAAGCTTGGAAGAATTTGAGAACTGACCTTTCTATAGTCAAAGCCTAAATTAATTTTGTTACAATTCTTGCCTGAAACTACTGACTGGCAGAGGGGTGCTGGTTTACAGACAGCCTCTGACATTTGTTAGTGTCTGTTGCTGTGTTTTGTTTACATTAGTAGCCAAGAATTACGTCCATGCCTTAAGATGCTGGTAGTGTGGTAGTTGTCACGGTATAAGACTTCTGTTCTGGACCTGTAAAGGAGTGTGTGTACAAGAGCTTTTTTATTTGTCTGTACTTATCAGTTGATCTGATAAAAGATATGACTTCTGTATTTCACTTAAAATGCATGTGGCTGTCTAAAACTTATGTGCACTTGATGTTCTCTCGGAACCATGTTTTCAGGTTCAGAGATTCAGGATTTACAGTTTGCAAGAAATGGTGAAGTAAATTGATACTGTAGCTGAAAATTGTATCTGGGAAGGCATTGAAGAAACTGGATGCATGATAGTTGAGAGCGCTACGCTGAATTAGTAGGCTGGTGAGACGTAATACAGCTGTAGAAAAAGGTACTCTGATTTTAACAGTGTATTTTTAAACAGGGAGAAAACAGCAAGATTATCCCCTAAATAAAGCTCTTCGTGAAGTGAGAAACTTACATCTTAGTTTTGAGCTTGGGTGTTTTCCTTTGTGGGAATTAAATGAATCTTTTTCCTCCTGCAGACCCCTTTGCTGATGCAACAAAGGGTGACGACTTACTCCCGGCGGGGACTGAGGATTACATTCATATAAGGATCCAGCAACGAAACGGAAGAAAGACACTAACAACTGTTCAGGGAATTGCAGATGATTATGACAAGAAGAAACTTGTGAAAGCTTTCAAAAAGGTGAAATTGCTGATTTGATTTGATAATAAAGATATTATATGAAGGAGTATGATAGCTTTTAATACTAACTAACAGAATATTTGTTTTATTTCATTCTTGCCAGTGCACATCACTTTCATATTCAGGTTGATCCCTTTCCCTGTCTTTCTCAAAACTCCTATCAGTGTCTAGTGACACTGATTCTTGCTAAAAAGTCAAATGTTTCTTTCCTATAAAGAAGTAAATAAAATATATTCTGAATGTTTCATTAAAATTTCACAGATACCTGGCTGTGTTGATGTGAAGAATAAAATCAGTCTAAAGTAGAACTGGTTTTGCATTCCTGCTTCTGTCATAGCTGCGTTGCTGTTGAAAATAGAGATCTTGAGTTTTGCCAGGATGAAAATATTTATTTTAAAATAGCGTGGAGTTGAAAGGCTGTATCTTATGACTTTTTTTTCCATTCTTGTAATGAGTGTTGGCCAGTTCCTTCTGCGCAGTAGCTAATCCTGTCTTTGCCTGAATTTACCATCAGCAGCTTAGTTTGTGTTTGTATGCATCAGCAGATATATTCCATTTGCTCTCAAAACCAGTGTAAAATAGATCTAGCCTTTGCCTTGCTTGGCATCAGAATTTAGTAAGCAGCTTCTGTGACAAAATTCTGCTGAAAAGACTTACTAAGCAAAATCATAATGTACATCACATGTCTTACAATGAGTGTTTCTCTCTAGAAATTTGCTTGTAATGGTACTGTGATTGAACATCCTGAATACGGTGAAGTTATCCAGCTTCAAGGTGACCAGAGGAAGAACATTTGCCAATTTCTCTTGGAGGTGAGAGACTGCAGATAAATATCTAAACCTCTCTGGAAGCAATAGTGTGACAGGTGGCACTGATGTTAATTAACCAGCTAAAGATGTCCACTCTAGTTCCTTTGTATTTTCAGCCAAAAAGTAAAATGACACTTGCAGAATGAGAGTAAACCTCTGGTAAGAATCAAAGCACTGTAGAATGCATTTACCCTGCTAGAACATACCACTTGTTTTCTGGCAGTGCAACTTGAGTTCTTCATTTGTAAAAAATCAAGTGTTGGATGCAAACCATAATTCTGAGACTGAAAACGGTATAGAGGAAAGAGGCTTACTGATACAAATCATGATGCAGAGATGTTACACTGTCAAAGAATAAGTGTTAGGACTACAGAACAAGTCAGATGTCTGATAAGACTTTCTTTTTTGTGTAGTCAATTCTTCTGCTTGGCCCAGAAACATTCTGGAAACTAGAAGACTGCTTTATTGAGTATATACGGTATTGCAGTTTCTTTAATCAAAGTGTGAGATTGTGGTAACTTGATATCACTGTAATATCCTAAGCATGTAAGCTTTACTGAAATATTTTGCTTTTCTCCTTTAGATTGGCATTGTCAAGGAAGAACAACTGAAAGTTCATGGCTTCTAAAATACCTGTACTCTCATGAAGAACCCTGCAGTGTTTGGTCTTACCTAGCCTGGCTCTTCTGTGAAAAATGAATCTTTGCAGTGAATGGACTTCCCTGTTACCTGAACATTTAAAATTTGATTCAGATTTGCATGACTGCACGAAACATGTGGTGTGTAGACTAGAAACACATAAGAAAACCTCAGTAAGGTGGTAATGAAGACACTTGTGAACTTTAACACATTTCCAATGGAAATGTTTTAGCCATGATTGTTCAGTTTAGTACTCTCCACCTGACTTAAATGTGTGGGTTGTATTAAAATAGTGTGTGTTGTTGCTTAAAAATAAAAGTTTATTCATATATTTTCTGGGATATCTGAAATGCTTTAGCTTAAGTTTTAAACTAGCACAGCAGCCTTACTAAAGAATGGCTAAACTGTTTTGTTGCAAGTGTAGCTCACTGCTGATTGAATAAATTGGAAAATCTACATGATGAAGTATTAGCTAATTAATCAGTAGATTAGCTTGATGTGATCTTATCCTGTAGCTGTAAGACTAGAGCTTTAAAGTCTTGTGTAGGTGTATCTTAGTAGCAGCATGATAAGACGTAAGTTGTTTGCTGAGTAACTGGATCTTTTCTAAAATTTACTGCAGTGACTATGAAGTATTAGTGTTAAGCATAGTAGGACTAAAATAAGCTGAACTCCTTAAGGCTGCTATTACTGAGAACATGCTAAACATGAGGTCTTACATAGTATTCCCAAAACATTTGAAGGAAATGCATGGGATTTTGTGTCTCTTCTGTCACTGAGTGAAGGGGAAAGACACTGAGTTGGCTTCTGCCATGACTGTGCATTTAATGTTGGCAAGCAGAGTACTTTAATTAGCTGGTAGTGTCAGCTGCAGAAGTAAGGAAGGGAACAGGCTCTACACTAACCCTTTATTTTTTACTGGTATGAAAAGTTTTGCTGTGATTAATGGTTAATATGGAAGGTTTTGTAGTGGGGTTTGGGTGTTACTACAGAAAGCTGATTTGGCCTACTTTTCTAGCAGGCAATTCATTCATTGTTGTCTGAAGTTATAATAGGTTTGTTCCACCATGCTTTTCATCTAGTTTTAGTTAGCTGTAGGCATTTGGTATTCTGCTTTTAAGACATGTCTCTTTACAGAATGAAATGACTTCATTTAGTGAAACATGCAGATCTTGCCTTCCTTGTGAGATAGACATGGAAGTTTTCTCTGAAACAATTCAAAACATGCTGAGCTGGGAAACCATAAGAATAGTGGGAAGTGTTAAAAAAAACTTCTTGTAATATCATGTTTTCTCTGGAAAGGAAGAAAGAGACATTTCTTCACCGCTAAGACATTAATAAAACTTATTCAGAAGAAAATAATTGATGACTACCGAAGTAAACATCAAGAATAGGCAAAACTGTACTATTTAATGTCACCTGTGCCTATACTTTGTTTCCTGTTCAGACCTACCTTTCTAAACAGAAATGCCCAATTTTAACTCATTTGAACCTTTTTTTTTTTAAGATTTCTGAATTCAGATATGAACCTTTATGGCACTAGCAACATTAGGGGAGCAGTATAGAGCATTCATATGACAATTTCTTTCTCTGTCTGGTCTAGACAATTCCACCTGTAAGAATCCAGTATCCAGTCTCTCAAGCTCCACAAATTCTGCCTGGTGTTACAGATCTTAACTGTTCCAGAGAAAGGATGTTCCAGAAGATTGTATACTGTTAAGGTATAATATTTTCAAGAGGAGGAGGAGGGAGTGCCTGCTGCAAAACATGAAATACCAGCACACAGAACGAAAATCCAAAGAATAAGTCTTATGCAAGTCTTACACATTAGCAGAATAAAATCATTGTACTGCAAGTTTACCTAGTCCTGATTCATAGATGCTAAAGTAATTAATCCTTTGGGGGTACACAGCACTTGGTGATTTTCATTTTATCAAATGCCAGAAAAACTGACATTCTCATTTAAAGCTTGTTCTCCTGTCCAAGAGGAAAAACAAGCAGTATCTTCTCCTATTTCACTGGTGCTACATGAGTACTTCTAGTGGGTTTTGAATTGGAGATTAACAAATGATTAGCAAGTCTCATGTGTTACTGAGTCAGTCTTCATTTCAGATGGCATTCCATTAACTTTTACTACCTAAGCTTGAGTCATTTCTCCATAGTCATTCTGCTTGGAATAAATAAGAAAAACCTTTGTTTTCTCCTCCTTGTTTAAAAGTCCTTTCTGATGGGAGGACCCCTGCAGTTGATAGGTGGCTTGGTTTTTATGCTCTAGCGGAGCTGCTTGTGTTTTGACCTTTGAAGGGCAAAATTAAAAGGAGAGGGAATAAGAAGTAACACATTTGAAGTTTAAATAGATGAGATTTGTTGTGGGAACAAACAATCTTTCTAGAAGAAAAGCAGAAATTTTTGTCCTTGAAGTGTTTTAAACTAGAACAGTGTCTCTGAGCTTGTCACTAGCCTTGTTACAAGCCCAAGCCTCTTTGCATGTTCTAGAGGAAAGGCTTCAACAATCTCATTTTTTATCATCTTACACTGAAACTTCTTTGTCAAAGCTCAGCCTATTTGGAATATCTGTCTGTCTTTCAAGAATGCTGAAAAACATGGAAGACTTTGGGAAAGAACTGTTTAAATTTCTGCCATGAAAACCTGTTTTCACAGTGAAGGCAGGTTTCAGTCTTTCCATCTATACTGAAATAGGTTAAAAAATGGTAAAGGATGTGGCCCATAATTGTTGAGGCAGTAAAAGGGAGCTAATAATAGAAAACACTTTTAAAACCCACTAGTAGGTGGGTTGAGACTGGACAAGCTCAGACTGCAAAGAGTCATGGCTTCTTTTTGTTGTAATGTTGTGAAGTCTGTGTCCTTCAGATCTCCAAATCAAGATTGCCGCCTTAGTGATACCTAGGCTTAACCACAAGCTGCAATTGGATGTAGGGACTGCTGTTGGAATTTCACAGCCTTGCTGTGCATAGTTATATTGGGCTGTTGTGGCTGACTTTTAGCTGATAACTGGAGTAAGGTGTTGCATAAATAAATTCATTGAATTGTCTGTTCAGAGCCTACATCTACTTAATGCAGCTATGAACAATGAAACTATTGCTTCCCAAATGGTGGTAGCAATCCTTGTTTGTACAAGATGAGATTTAGTAATTTAAGTCTGTAAGCTGCCTACTTCTTGTTGTGTG
Source organism: Gymnogyps californianus (assembly GCF_018139145.2). NCBI lineage: Eukaryota > Metazoa > Chordata > Aves > Accipitriformes > Cathartidae > Gymnogyps > Gymnogyps californianus. The sequence goes on along the minus strand of NC_059472.1, from coordinate 118,669,183 downwards.
AATTGTCAGGCCCTTGATCTTCACCTGTGGTCTGCTAAATCTGACCGTGTGTTTCAGAGATGAGTGTGAAGAGCACAACTATGGGCAGATGAGCAATAATTTTCTCAAGTGAAAGAACCTTTGAAAAGAATAGTGCCTAGGTTGTGTGTGCATACTATTCATTGGTTCAATGGCTTTGCTTAAACCTTCCTTCCTGCACTACATTCTTGCACAGCCTAAATGAAAAGCATTTTGTTCTGGAGAAGTTTTTTGTGGAGGGAGGAGGGATCCCCACAAAAAAAAAACCTTAGGAAATAAGTTTATATCTTAAGTCTGTTTTCATTAACTTAGATTCTCCTGGACTGCCAGAGCTCTATAACATTGTTATTTCTGTTTCTGTATCTGTAAAAATCCTAACTAAACTTCCTTGAGAGTTTGGCATTTAAGGTTCTAAATATGTCTAAAGCTGTTATAAAACTTAAAATTGTGAAGAGTTGTTGAAGCATTTTTATTTGAAAAAATAATAATTAAGCAGAGCTCTGCATTTTGTTCTACACTGCCATTCTGCTTATAATCAGTATGTAGTTACCCTGAAGATGCATACGTATTTACAGACTTCCCAGTAAGCAGATATCCCTGCTGTAGTGTAATATCCTGTTTGTAGTTTTTCTAAGATCTTATACAAGATTGGTATTTAGCCAGTTAAAGAATGGGGAGGTTTACTGTCACTTTTGGTGTGTTCAGTGTTTATTAGTGTCACTGAGTGTTCCTCTAATTAGTGTGCTGCTGCCACTAGGGAAATGGAAGTGGTCTTAGAGGGTCATGTGTATTTAAGTACAAAGAATCTGCCTTTCTCCTAAGACTCTCCATGCATCCGTTTATTTAGGAACATGTCCCCCATGCACAGCAACATGAGGGTTATTTTCCAGCTGCCAGATCAAAAGCTATTGAGATGAATAAGGGAAAAATGACATAGTTGTTTTGTTTGCTGTACAGTTGCTTCATGCCTACTGTTTCTAGTTTACATTAAAAAAAATAAAAGAGGATTTGTACTTGGCATGCCTTTTTAATGTTTGCTACATGCCTGTGATTGATCTCTTTATGAACAAGTCTTAACCTGTATTGGAGTATTGCTAGAGAGTTGAGACAACAAAATCTTTTGAAATAAAATGTACCAATGTTATTTTATGTATGCTTTTCTAAAACAAATGGAATTCCATGCTGTTATTAAGGAGGATTTTTTTTTTTTGGTGGAAGATAGCAGTAGTGTAATTTAATAGTGATTGATGTGATCCTCTTGTAATCAGCTTTGATTTCTTCAAGAAATGTTTTATTTCCTCTTTAAAATTTCTACCATAATCTAACCAACTAAAAAATATTGTGACTTGTCCTAGGATATCATAGCTCTAAAACAATATGATCATATTGGCTTGAGGTCTAAAATTTTGGGTAGAAGAGGATCATCTAATTTCTTGAATAAGCAAAATGCACAGTGTTTTAAGATGAAGCCAGTAACGTGTGCTCAAGTTTAGTCTCAGCTATTTTAGAATTTCTTGCATCTGTGAAATGTGACAGCACATTTCTGAAATTAATTTGGGGTCTGATTAAAAGTACTTGTGTATATAATAAATGCTTTTTTTTTTTCCATTTTAAGCCATCTTTGCTATGATTATGCAGCAAAAAACCCCCATGATCCAGGTCAGTTCTCCAAGTTATGAGTAGCTGAATTCAGTGGATGTGGTTGCAAGTAGAATGGTCATGCTCCTCAAAGACAGGATTTAGCTGTCAGCTGTGTTTGTGGTCCCTCTTACAATCGGACAGGGAAACAGTGCTGTTCCTACAGTACAGACAAACAAGCCTTGGGTATCATGATGGGACAGCTAACCCTGTGGAAGAGGTGGCGCTGCAGTTGTTTCAGTAGCTGTCCTGCAAATGAACTAGAAGGTTGCTCTTTTAGGTCGACCCAGCAAATGACATAAATGCATTGATGTGTAATCAGAGAATAGTTCTGGGGTAAGAAAGGTTAAAAATGGTCTATTCCCAAGAGTCCTGCTGGAAAAATCTACTGAAGGGCAGCCCCTGTGGTAGAGGAAGCAGCCTTTAGCTACTCTCCAACAGAGAAAGTTAGATACTCATGTGATGGGTGTACCTCCTGATGAGTGATGGGCTACACCTTGATAAACAGACATGGGTGGTATCAACACATCTGTACTCAGTAACACTGGTGAAAAAGATGGCCCTGCAAACTGATACTTGTCAGTATCTTTGAGTTACACCTGTAACTCAAAGCCCAGATCTGGATTAGGACTTGAAGATACAGAACAAAACCACTGTCCAGGTTCCTTTAGTAAATAGTAACCTGTAAATTAATCCATGCATTATTCAAGATCATTTATATGAGTGAGAATTCAGTATGAAAAAGGTCCTTATGGGGAATATTGAAAGAAGAGTATTTTCCTTCCTTGCCTACCTTTCCTTTAGGTAAGACTTTGCAGTGGCATGGAGAAACTTTCTGATTGTCCAGTAGTCGTTTTACTGCATAAAAAATACAGTGCTGTGTTTGAAAGTAGCTGGGCTGGGAGTCCTCACCCATCACTGCCTTGCATGCTGAGGTTTTTTTTAAAGGGCACCGAGCGGAGGGACATCTCTTGGGGTCATCAAATTGTTTCATTTCTCCTGGTAGTAGAAGTCAGTTTCAGTTCTGGCTTAAGTCACACTGAAATGAGATCACTCTTCAGTAACGCTATGGAAGATAAAAAGGGTTTCTGCAGAGCGTGAGAGGGAAGGAGGTGTCTGCATCTTGCTTCCAAGTAGAGCAATGCAGAGCCCTTCAGGTTGCCTCCACCTGAAGCCAGTCTGAACGCAGCAGCATCTGCTGCCTTGTGGTTTGCACTGCACAGAGGCAGCTGCGCCATTTCCAGGTCTTGGCTGGTTCTCACAGCACTTCAGACTGATACACGGCCGGGTCTCTGGCAATAAATTCAAAGTACCAGAGCACTCTGGTCATGGGATGTGATCTGACCACACAGAGATGGACATCTACTGTGGGTCTGTCCCTACAGTCCTTTATTAACTTTTTGTCTGTCTGATAAAAGTAGTATCCTAACAACTTCAGGGCGGTACCCTTTGAACAGGGAAAATTGACAGTTGTCTGCTGTGGAGATTTACAGGGGAAAAAACCCAAACAAACCTGTAATGTTTTAGAAATCATCAAAGCCAACATTCAGAAGACAGCAAACGAACATCTGAGGACACAATTTTATATACAAAAGCAGGAGTACTCTGTTGCTAGCAGCTGCATATTGCTGGATGAGGCTACAGGCAGTAGGAATGCAAAGGAAACTTGCTTAAAATGGTAATACCCCTTATATAGCTGTCTCGAGCCTCTACAGGCTGTTATGCAAAGAAGGTGGTGATGTGTTATTAGGGCATTAGGGATGCTTTAAAAGGAAAGCTTAGCTGAAACAATTTAATGTAAGGAGACAATGTAAGAATCTTCCAAGTGCATGATTTGGGCATTACATTTCTGCAAAGGAGCTATTAAAATTGAAGCCTATCTTGACGTTGCCTGAAGAGGCATTTCCTGCCCAGAAGAGTTCGTGCTGTATTTATTTCAGTGCCCCAAATCAGCCCTGAAGCAGTGCTGTCTCCCAGGTCCACATGGGGAAGGCACAGCACGGGTTACGTGAGCTTTCGGAAAGCCTGCTGCAAATGGTGCTGTGCTCGTGAGCGCCAGGAATGTGCAAGTTGCGTGTGACTGCCCCAGTATGGGCTGCCGGCTCTGGCTGCTGAGCAGCACTGCTGTGTGATGGGAACAGCAGAGGTGGCAAAAAACAGAAACAAAAGGTTTGGCTTGCAATTTCTACTTTCTGTAGTGGTTAAGTGATCTGGCAAAGTGGATGCTGGGAGCAAAGGGATGGACTTTTTTCCAGTTCCTTCGCAGATGCGTATCAAGAGAAATTGCCCTGAAGTTAATAGAAGTGGACAGACCATATTTTCAGGATCGCATCTTGTGGTGCTGATACTGGCGAAGCATCCACTGAAACTTATTTTTCAAAAGTTTACTTGACCTTTACTTTTGGTCAGAGTTTTTCCTGTTTGCTGCAATTTGGCCTTCAGCTGGCACAGCTCCATCTGATCGGACCAAAAGATCTTGAAAAACCACCAGCTTGCCTCTGTCCCCACCCTCTCCACACTGTTTTTCCATGTGAGCAGATTTAAATACTTTGGGTTTGGACATACAAGGCCCTGGCACATGTATAAGCACTTCTTGTGATGTCTTCTTCTGAGAATATGTTCCACGTTTCCTCCTGCCATCAGAGACACATATTTTTGCGGGTTCTCCAAAGGTCCAGGCATGAATTAGCGCAGGATTCTGTTGTTCTCATGGATCGTGAAGAATTAGGAAGTCTAACTTTACAGAGGGAAATCCAGAGCAGATGTAGATTGTACAATCGCACAAAATCTGTTTTAAAAGAGCTAGCCTATACGTTTCTGCATCTTTGATGTGATGTATTACACAGGCACATAGTGCATTTTTCTATCTAACCCTGCTTGCCTGTCCCTGGCTACGCTCTGGAGGAAGCCTGCCTGCTCCTCCAGTAAAGAAATGAAGGCACAGCGGGAAGACTTGCTGCTGCTTCGGCTTTGTTCCTACAGGAACAAGCTGTTCAACACCGCCGGCTCAAGTCTGACATCAAGCCCGGCTACAAAGCAGTCTGGATGGAGCCACCGTTCCCTCTGCTCTGCTGCCTCCCATCCATCGCTTGTGTCTTGCCCTGCAGGTAAGATCTCCAGGTCAGGGCCCATATCATTGTCCTATGTAGGTGAAACACCAAGCATGGTGACTCTCTGATTTGTGACCAGAGGACTGACGTATAAATGTAATGAGTAAATTAGTAGTAGTAGCAATGACTAAATAATAGATCCAGCTACATGAAGCAACTTGCTTGCTCTTTTGACCTCAAAGTGTTTCTGTCCTCCCGATGACTTTTTCCCTTTTCATGTGCTTTGTTTTTAGTACGGAAAAGTCTTCATCTTGCTTGCATTCTTTGTACCAGAGTGAAACATTATGTCAATCAGTGCCATGTCTCTGTTATCACTTTATGAAATTAATGCTAATGCACATGTGCTGAGGAATGGGCCTTGGGGAGTACTCTGCAAAACATGTGAGATGCTTCTCCCTTGGTCTTAATTGCAACTGTTCCTTCAGCCATTGGCTTATTTAAGATCTATAGGTTTGTGTCCATTGTAGTTTTACAAATAGTTACTAGGAGATTACAAGAAAAGATTTTTAAAAATACAAATTCTGCCATGAGAAAATTTTTTTTAAGTTTCTGGGGGGAGATAGGGGACTCCTGGCCTTTTTTTTTTTTTTTTTTAAAAAGAAGTTAAATAATCGGTCTCTATCGAACAAACCAGTTTTATCAGCTTGAAATATGTTTTAAACAATGCTTATGTAAATGGACAGCTTGCTATTTCCAGTCTCTATCCCTAGATGTCACTGGAAGACAGCACATGCTGAAAATAGTGACACCAAAGCCAGGAAAAATGACTAAAGCTTAGATGGGGGAATGCAGAGGGGAAAATTTGGTAAAATTCCCAGGTGGTTGCAGGCATAACCCGTGTGAAACTGTACCCCAAATTTCCTCTGCCTGAGAGGGAGAGGATCTGAAATCTGTCCTTAGATGTACCCCTTCCCTACAGCAGCTGCACATCATCAACGACTCATAGCTCAGTGCATGCTTACTGCAGAGCCCTGTGCAAGAGGTGTGAGGAAGAGTCTCAGTGCACCACTTCAGAGAGAAGAAAGAAATCTACTGGGAGAGGCAGGAGACGACAGCTATGGCTCCATAACAGATGAAAGTCAGCTCGTGGCAAGGTGCCACAGAAAGAGGCAGACCTGCCTTTGTGCATCTCTGCACTTGCCACCAGCTAGCGGTGCCCCTCCTCTGACAGCGAGCCAGTTCTGGGAGGTGAATCGGCAGGAAATTATTTGCTTTTGGGGGTTAAGGAGTCACTTCTTGTCCACTTAGTTCTCTGCAGGCTCAGAGAAGGGATGATGTTGGGTCTGCTGGAACGAGGTGGAGGAGAGGAGCTCAGTGCACGTGTGCATGGAGGCAATGGGAGTGACTGCACGCCAGACCCAGCTGCCTACAGGAAAGAGTTGTAAGGAACCAGCATTGAAAAAGCCATTCAGAAACATGGCAGAAGTCAGAGGAGGCACCTTTAGGGATCAGAAGTTTGTACAGATGATGGTCCTCTCCAGTGCCACCCCAGGCTGGCTGGGCCTGTAGGGGTATTTGAGTGGATCTGGGTATGGACAATGCCTGGGGACCTGTTCCTCTCCCAAGGCTGTAGAGTTGGAAGCAGCCCATTAGAGATGGGTTCCTCAAACACTTACAACACTTTGGATTTCAGTGGGTATTTTGTTCATGAAAGGAGGCTGAAACCAGTTTTTAACATCTATAGGATCAAAACTATAACTGGCTTTTATTAAAACTGTTATAGAAGAGAAAAATACTCTGATTTGGTGAGTAAGTGTTGGAAAGTACTCCTAGGACTTTTGCTAAGAAAGGATAAAAGTTGTCACTACATGATCTTTTAGGAAGCTAGTTCTTTCCTGAGCTGAAATTGTACAAAGCGCAATTTCTAATTCAGCACTCGATTCAAATGCTGTTATGAGTCAGTAACAGTCTTTCTCTTCAGCTTAGTGGGATTCAGGTGAATAAAGGGAGCTTTGTAAAACTGAAACCTTCCTTTTGTATATTAACCTTCCTTTTTTATTCAAGAGTGAAGCATCAGCTACAGTACAATGACTTATGAGATTACACGATTAGAAAGTACACTGTGTCCACGAGATCAGAGTTTCTGAAACTCTGGAGCCAGTTATGTACGATGGGTAGATGACTTGCATCAAGTGAGACCCTAGTGCATGGGCATGTGATTGCAATCAATGCCATGTTGTACCAAGATATGGCTCCAGAGAAATGTGTTGGTAATTTAAAACCTGTTTTCCTAAAATAATGTGTGTATGTCTGTCTGGTCGAAGCAGGGATGCTGACCCCTCCGCTTGGGAACTTTAGGTGCTTGTGGACTCTCTCAGCAGGCGTTGTTGGTGTCAGTGTTTGATGCTCTTAGGGCTGGTGGTGGGATGCACCGTGATTTTTGTAGCTCATTTCAACCAGCCTCACTGTTTAACAAAACCAAACAGATCCAGCTACAGTGACAACAGCGGGAGACCAGGTTTGGGAGTGTGGGGAGAAGTTAGCGCCTCTGGGCTGATGCAGAGACCCTGCCTGTATTTTGAGGTCCATGACATGCAGGAAGGGACTGGGCTGTTCACGCCTATTCCTCACTTGGGCAAGTAGCCACGGCTTTTGCTGCCGACTGTCGGACCAGCTCGATGTGAAGTTCATTGCACCTCTCTCTCTGACGCACCTTTTCTGACTTGACACCTGCTTTGGGCTGAGGCATTTCAAGTGAGACCCTGAAGAGGCACAGACATGTTTCCTCTCTTTGCTGAGGCTGGTATACAGGAGTGCAAGCCAGGCTCAGTGATGGAAGAGAACAAATTGGCCCTTCTCCAGCACCTGCTGGAGACACTTGGTTGGTTCAGCCTCCTGTAGACCTGAGAGTACGCTCCATGAGAATAATGTCCTACCCTACAGCTGTAAGGGCTCTTTCCTGCTGAAGGCCCTGACTGATCTCGCCATTGGTAAGATCTCAAACCACAGCCTGCAGGCATAAATAGCTTGGGTCTGGCGGCCTCCCTGCTGCCATCCATGCAGCTGTATTGCAGAACAAGCTCTAACCCAAAATGTAGCCTAATATCTTCAGCTCACATGTGGGGGGACTTCCTGATACCCTGTGGGGAATCTTTCAAATAAATAAATCAATAACATCTCCTGCAATGTAAGAAGGTACTGAATGATTCCCCCCGCCCCGGTATTGTGAGTATATTAATACCATTAAGGTTAACTATGTGGAAAGTTTCAGCTGCTGATGGAAATGTTAGCCCTGAAGAAAGGGGACTTACTCTTCTGGTTGAGATGTCTTATTGCCTCTTCCTTTTGGGGCTGGTGAGCTCGTGTAGTGGTTCAGGTCATTCTGGGTAATGTCACTCTCGGATGTGGCAATCGTAGCCTACTGCATGCTGTGACGCCGTGGACACCTCGTTCTGCGGAATAGTGATGGCTGCCTCATCGTAGCCAGCAGGCAGCAGCTAATTGTTCCTGGGGCAGGAGCACTGATCTCTCTGGCACAAGGTGCCAAAAATGGTAACTTAAAAAGAGGAAATAGGAGAGGAAAGCAACCAACAGCAGAAAACTGGCACTGAGCTCACATCGGTAACTCAGACACCGACCCTGGCTGCATTCAGGGTGGTCTTGAGAAATGGTGGTAATTTCAGGTGAGTCGCTTTATAGTAGGATCTAACCTTCATATACATTATTTGAAGTATGTCATGTTTAATAGAGATTTAAGAGTCAGATGGTCTTATGTGATCATTGACAGTCCAGTCCACGTACTTTCCTGTATAGGCATGGCAGGCTAACTTAGGCATGTAGATGTATCTAAGTGCTACAAAGTGATCTGCTGCTGAGGCTACTTTCGCTTGTGCAGTGCTTGGATGAAGCCTAAAGGGGTTTTCTAATTTCATGTAAGAAAACACATGAAGCAAAAGCTTCAGATTTAGCTGTTCCCCACAAATACGTACATGTGAGGAAGAGTCTGGTTGCACTAGCTCAGAAAGAAAAAAGGTGGTCTATTGATAATGCCAGGAAACTGAAGCTATGATTTTGTGACAGAAAAGATCTGCTAATGATATGGTGCCACTGAAATAAAACTATGAGTCACTTTTACTGAGGATGAACACACTAGTTACAATACTAGGAGTCACCCCACAGACCAGGCACCCACAACACTAGACACCATACAACATCACAGATAGTGCCTGCTCCTCTCCAAATAGCCTGAAAGTAGGCATTGGATGTGGGTTTAGGAACAGAATTTCAGAACCACCAGGTTTGATGGCATTGGCCTTAGATGGTCCCTGGCTGCCTCCAAATGTGAATTAAGAGGTGGCAAAGTGAGCACAGGCAAAATCCTGATTCAGGAGTCAGTCCCCTCCCACTGACTTCACTGGTGGCTGTGCACACCCAGAAATGGATGCAGCCCATATGGCCAGCCAGCTGCTGCTTGATCACCTTTTGGAAATTGCCAATATTACTTAAGAACCGGCTCCAGCGAGTCTCTTAGGTGCCTGAGTGCCTATTGATTGCTGTGGGACTGTAGGCACCTAAATATATTTCTCTATTTGACCTAAAGCTCTCCTAATCCTCTCCTTGCCTTCCCTTTCAGGAAATCAAATGACTGGAACTGGCTTGTTTGTTTGGGAAGCATAAAGGTTCCCTAGGAAGCAAGGACATGCAGACATGTCACTTAATTCTGGAATTTATTGATTGATACAGAATCCCAAGCCAAATAGTTTGTAGGTCAGATAGATTAGAGTGTAATCCTTACCAATTTCATTCCTGATCTAGATTAAAGCTGTAAACATAACTCGAGCATTGCACACGCCTGCAAGCAATGACTTCTCATAAGACTTAGGGACTGAGCCTATCAGTCTAGATATCAGTAAGAAAACCATTTGGAATTACATTTATGTAGGTTAGCTTGGGCCAGTTTAATGGAAGTACTGCCATTTTACATGTTGGGTGGGCTCAATTTCAGCTAATTTAGCAATCTAAACATTTTGTGTAAGCTCCCTCTCTCATTGCTGAAGACAGGTGGGTACTGTAATGCTTTCTATAACAGGTGAGCTTAGTCACTCATTGGAAGTGTGGATCTCTTACCTGCTGATTAGCTGGGTAAGATCTGGCTGGTTTCAACCTAGTTAATGGAGATTCCCACCAAAAAGACCAGCTGTAATTTGGGCTCTGCAGCTCTCCTGAGGTCAGGAGCTTACTGTTGCATGATGGAGCCCAGTCTGTGGCTGACTTTGAGACTAACAAACCTGGTGAACAGGTACCCTGAAAAGGAGCCTGTCCTTTAGGAAAAGCTATAATGCTGGAAAGCATAGAAACCAGGATCAATTGGTCTTTTGGAGTCTATCCATTGACTTCAGGAAGATGCCATCTATACATCATTTTACAATCATTCCTCTTGAATGCAGAATACAGAGTAAAGCTTTCAAAATTGGATCCACAGTCGGGAACACAAACCTAAATGAATGTCATTCCTTTCCCCAAAATGGCAGTCATACAACAATTTTGACGGCTGGGGAAAAAGTAGCTTACTAAAGCACTTCGCTCCCAACTGAAGAACTGGACCAATTTGTATTACATAATAGAAGGGTTATTCTGAGGACTGTGGCATTGCTTTTAAATAAGTGTGGATGATTGAGACCTAGCTGGAAATGAATGCCTTGATCAGCTGTTTTGTAAGTAAAGAAATTAGGTTTGCCAGTTGTTGGTTTGGATGAAAAACTGAGGTTTCATGACACTGATACCTGTTTGGAGGCATGAAGTGGAGTTCTGCTGGGGGTTGTATCCACGGGCTAGATCTGAAAGTCATAAACTGATCAGATTTTTGAGCAAATAATACCTTTTACAAGTAAAACCATATGCATTTAGTAACCCAGATTGGCAGGGCCTAAAATGATTTCAAAGGTAGCTTTGCATTTTATCAAATTTCTAAGATTCCTGTCCCTTCTTAACCAGCACCAGGCATCCCTCCCCAACTTGTTCCCAATGTCCTCTCCTCTTACCGGAAAAAGCAGCCTTGTTGGGGATTTCTCCTCCTTCCTTTAGAGGCAGGGTTGGAAAGGATCTGCTGAAATACAGTATTCATCTTGTCACCTTCTTCCTTGCTGCCTCCTTCAAACCTTCATCCTGTCCCTCCAGCCCCTCCCCAGCAGCAGAAGCAGAGTGCAGAAGTGACCTCCTGCTCGTGCCACAGTGCTGTGCCAGGGCCTGAAATTCAGACTTATGGCTTCAGGTAAAGGGATGGCCCCACGTGTCTGCAAGAGACCTCTGCTAAGGAACCATGGAGCTGGATGAAAAGGGGCAGGGTTGATGTTTTTATATTGCTGGAGGGAGAGAGTCAAGCAGGGTGATGGAACGGGTTGGAGAGAGGTTGGTTAGCTCTGCCCATCATACAAATTCTGGAAACATAAAATGAATGCTTGTTGGACCAAATAAATACGTCTCTTCAGCACTAACAAAATACTTCAGTGTAGACAAACCCAGTCTCTCTGTCCACCGCCACCAAAGAAACCAAATAATAACAGAAATTATCCTGCACAGCATGAGATTTCATTGGAATAAACAGTTTAATATCTATTCCTGCTCTTACTTACTTGTGAGCCACTTTTCTCAGAGGTGAGTAATTGAGGAAGAACTACTAGTAGTTTAGCAATAATGTTTAATGAACTGAAAAATGATCTGTTTGTAGGAGGATTAATAGCTCTCTGCACATTAACCTCATGTGGGTTGATTAGTGAAAAGAGAAAACATCTTAGGGCATGGACCTGCAGCTTTCAGTCTTCAGCTCTCGGGCTGAAGTCACTCCTGCCATAGCCTGGCTTTCAGAGGAATATCGCCTAGGTCTGGCAGGCTAATGACCATACCAGGTTTCTTCTCAGTGGTTTCTCTGTCTGAGCAATAAAGCATCACTCTTTTTTAGCTCTCCTGAGAAGGCCTAGCCGTGTAAGTCACTGCATACCTGGGATTTTAGCTTCATTGTTGAAAATGGTATGTTTCATCAATGGGAAGAAAAGTGCTTGTGAGGTACCCTGCCCTTAAAAAAAAAATCCTGGAGGAGACCAGAGGTGTACATTTTACCACGGGATAAACTCAGCAGTGGCTGAAGCTGATGAAGTTGCCATTATGGGGTTATTTCCAGGTAAAAGCTGTACGTGCCTTGTCACCGCTGCAGTGCCACAAGGAGAATAATGTCAGGCATTGGCGTGTGTAAAAGTTTACATCCCCACATAGGTTTGGATTTACTGGCCAAAATGGGGGAGATGGCAGAAAGGATGGACGTAAAAGGAGTATTCCCTGATGTTAACACTGCTGGTGCAGTCTGTGGTCCCTGTTATGTATGGAGAGAGGCTGATACAATTTTCAGCTCCCCCCCCCGCAAAAAGTAGCTTTTGGAAATGTGCGTGTGCAATTGCTTTAGTAAAGCGTACGCTCTATAGAGAGCATGGCATGACGACTGGGACCTCCAGGTATTTGCTCTCCAGCATTAAATAGAGCTTTTTCTCATGCTTTTACATGGGCTGAAGTGCTGGCAGCTTTCATTTCAATGCCCAAGGAATGTAAAAAGCCACCTCCACTGCAGGTTCATTAATACAAAAGAGAGAGAAGATTAAATATGGAAGGGGAACTGAATGACCTAGTTCTAGGGCTTGCACAATGAACACCTTTGATCTTTTATCTGCACGATGAGCCGACTTTTCTACAACACACTAAATAAAATAGTTGGTCTGGCAAGAGGGAAGAAATATGACAGTGGAAAAACGGGCATTAGAAGCATGGGCTTCAGCCCCACCAGTAAACCCAACAGTAAGTATCCAGTCAACGCATCTGAAAAAGCTGAGCCCACAATGACTGTCATCCAGCAATCTCAGCTTTTGTCCACTTAACTGAAATCCAAATTCTATTTTAGAGTGATGGATGCAGAAAAAACGCACATTAAAAAACTATTTTAGATTCCCTTAGTCCCTAAGTATTCATTTCTATAAATAGTGGTGGCTGTGATGGTGGTCTGTTGCCACATTTCTTCAGCCTAATTCTGGCCTAATATTAATGCCAGTGTTTAGTGCAGTTTCCTTTCGACGTGGTTTAATTTCTGTAGCTTTGTGTTCTATCAGTTATAGCTAAGTAAAATTAGACTGCAATTTAATTATAACACAATCAGCAGTTCTGGTCAATTAGAATGAGATTAAGTGCTGTGCAAATCTGTTATGGTAGAAAGCAATGCTGAAATAAGCACTTGGAGTCTCTAGCTAAAGGACACTGCTGTGCCTGTGCAGTCCCATCCAGGCAGTTTAAATTCAGCATATGCGAGAGATGATAGGCATATGCCTTCCCCGCCATTTGTCAGGATGTGGGGTACCTGAGCCCCTTTCTCCTTTTTTGCCAAAGCTGAGGGTTTTGTGGTCCACCGTCCTTGGTGGCTGTACCAGACAAAATTTTCTTCCGCCCCTCCAAATCTGGTTGGTGAGAGGAGGCTGGGGTCTCTCCCCGGTGTTGCCCCATGGATTGTGTAACCCGCAGCCCACTGGACAGCCCAGGCCAGGAAGGGGTGGGTGCCACACGGCCGTGGCGATACCCCTCAACCTTCTCCCACAGGATCTTCGGGCATGAGACCCCTCCAGGGGCTGGGACAGGGCAGCAGGGTTAGCGACGTGTGCTGCTACCAGCTGGACTCCCCAAAACAGCCCCTCACACGCTAGCCTAGAGCTGAGCCTCTCCCAGCCCCTCTCCTGGATTCTCCTTGGTGCCATGACAAACATCAGCTGCTGGATCCAGAAAGTACTAAAAATGACCCCCAGACTCCGGTGTCTGAGCAAACGCAGTTGGTGCATTTGCCCCAGCTGTGCTAGCCAGCTGTCACAGGGGACACTGGCACTTGTGGGACCCATGGGCTGCAGGGTGACGCTGCAAAGAGCTGAGAGGGATTTAGCTGGGAAGTTCCTGCGATGGGGCAGGCAACTTGCAATGAACCAGGTGTCCTGCTGCGGATTAAGTAGGTTCAGGAGAATCAATGATCTAATGGCATTAGTCTAATATGCTGTACCAGCAGGAGATTATGCAGTCTGGGTAGACATTAGATGGCAGTAAAAACTGCCCTTTTCAGGGGCTCATTCAGGTAGAAATGGGATTAAACCAGGTCACAGTGAGGGGACCTGTTTAGGGAGGAGGAGTTATCTCACAGACCTGCCACTGCCTGCAGGTCACCGTGAAGCACTCTGTACAACTGGAAATTGTAAGCACACCAAAGCAATTACCTAAGAAAGAGACCTTCACGGTCCAATTGCTCAACCAAGATCATTTTAATGAGGCGTCTCGTAAAACTATCTGGAGGAACTGTGAGGATATTTTAAAGTGGTCACTGACTACTGGTGGTAATTTGCTGCAGACGCAAGGTGTAGCTCATGAATGTCTTCAGACTTCACATGGCAGGGTTCCTGGTGCAGGCACCTCTGGAGCTGTAGGGGCTTTGAAATTTCCCTGTAGCACTGTATAAAAAAGATGCTTATTGAATTACTCTCATAGTTGTGAAGCATGATGATAGCTGGTCCAGAGACATTACTGTAGGGCCCACTGGTTGAAGCTTTACTGAGACTTTGAAAAACAGAAACACTCAAACAAGAGGAGAGCAAATGCATCACATGCTCTGCCTTGTAAATGGGGAAGGGCTTCTGAGCAGATAAAAAAAATCTTTTAATATCATATAAGCCATTTGTTCACTTAGCCACAGCAGAGCTAACAAAACCAAATGTTGTCAACTCACAGTTTAATTGCAGTGCTGGTAAGCCTTGTGGTGCCTCTTGGGGTTGGAGGTTTCTTTGGTTGGTTGGGTTTTTAAAGTCAAAACAGCTTGTAAAGGCAAATGAGTATAGGGGATTTTGATTCTTTTGTTTACCTGTTTTTGCTTTGAAATAAGTGTTTTAGTCCTTCTGCTTGAATGAATGAATTCTTGAATGAATTTAAATTCCTTGCCCAAGAGCCCGGCAGAGCCCATTTGAGAGGTCCAACTGGGCAAGGGTTTCCAGGTGGTGGTTGTGAGTGAGGAGGTTTTGCTCAGCCCAGACAATGTAATCTAGTTTCCCAAATGCCTGATGAGGATCTCAAGGCAGGCTAATTTAAGGTGTGTTGTAGGGGTTGGGAAATTTAGGGGCACCTTATATGACTGAACGCTTTTCAGTGCCAAAAACATCCCCTGGCAGAAGGGTTACACAGCTCTTTGTTTCCAAAGGGTTTGCATACAGGTTTTGTGTGTTCACTCAGCTCTGGCAGTTTGTTTTCTGTATACTTCAGCACGAATTTTAATCCGTCAGTCCATGTTTAGGACAGCATTTGCTGGTAAAGAGCACAAGCAGAAAGAGGCAGTGGAACACTAAGATGCTGCTGTTTTCTAGCAAAGCAAGCCCTGCAAGTTTGTTACCAATGCATTCATGATTTGTTCAGGGTTGAGAGAAGTCTTTAGCTGTCTGATCCTTAGTGAATTAGATGGTAATGAGAGAGCTCTCAAGTTTTGCAAATCAAGCCTTGAAGTCTTTCCAAATACTCTGAGCCTGGCTTTTCACAGGAGGCTGCTCAGACAATGCAGTCATGGAAACCCACTTTTAATCCCGCCGAGAAGTCCTGTAGTGGGCAGCCAGAACGATCAGATGTGATACGGTCGGCGCAATGTCCCTTGGGAAACACAGGTGGTTGACACACACCAGGGACTTGCAGGCTCCGCTGACCTGCGCCGTGGGGCCCTGGGGGCCTCTGTGGCAAGTCTCTGCTCGAACCCCATTTCAGTGTGGGACAGGATGAGGTTTGTGTGAGCCTGCAAATAAATGAGGCGCACAACTGTTGTCAGTAATCACTCTGCATTATATATACGGATGTTAAAAATTCAGTGTTGGCTCTCATGTTGGAGAGCTCCAAAATGAACATATGCATCTTCTACTTTTGTTCAGCCAAGTAGCTTTTTAACGCACGTGAAATCTCTTAGGAGAAATCCCTGAATTTAACATACTGTTTTCTATCACTGCGGTACTGGTTAATTTAGGGTGTTTGTGATGTTATTATGTGTCCCTCAAGTACCCATTTAAAACATCTTCAAGTGGAAATTAGTTTCCTATGTTATTACTCTGACTAGTTTCAAGCAGCAGTTTCAAGTACAAGTCTTCCTTTCTCAGCTAGACTCGTCTCTGTACAGCAGAAAGCTGTATCAATATCCTGATGTACTGCAGCAGGCCAGCTAGGATAAATAAGAGTGCATCTATGGGAATGAACTAACCATTAAATTTTAATGATGTTACCTGAAGATGTAAGAACAGCAGGAAGCAAAAGTAATGACCATTTGTCATCATAGCTGTCCTGGCATTGTTTTGCATAATTAGTATTACTGTTATCTATACTTCATGTGTTCCTTTTGTGCTAATGGGACTCTTTCTGATAACAACTGCGCATTATGGGCAACGTAAGCAAAGAATAAGAGCTAGTCCCTGCTCTGAAGGTCTTCCAGTATTATTGGATATAGGAAAAGAAGGGGTTGAGAGGAAGGCACACAACTTACAGGCAGAAGGTTGTGAAATGAACCACTAAAAATGGAACTACTTAAGATGAAGGACTCACACTCAGGTCTCTTTAGCTTGTTCCAGTGTTTTCCTTTTAAGTCCATATTATCATGGCAGGTGTTTAAAAATACATGCACTCAACAGAAAGACTGTACAGGCCTTCCATCGATGAGTCAGGTTGAGACAAATATGTCTTCTCTTGTTTAGATGTGTGCAATAGCTACTCAGTGCATTTTGATATAGGTAACTGTAAGTGGCTCTTTCCGAAAGGTTATAACAGAACATATATTTAGGAGGCCACATTGATTCATTACCAGCTTCCGGTGAGATAATGTATGAAGTGAACATGAAAATCAATAAGACAAGCAAAATGAAAGAGCTTGAGATAAGCAGGGGGAAAAGGAAGAAATCAATGCCATCCAGCTACTATGATGGTGAAACAGAGTTCATAAGAGATCATATTAAATTCATTAAGTCACCTATTTCAAATACCAGTCCGTAACATCACCTGTGACAACAACTGTAACAGGGATTGGCATCAGTATATTCACATATTCACATAATTGCAGTGAAATTCTTTAGACACCTAGTGAACTTTTCCTCCTATGAACTATCACAGTAAGTTCATGGCCGTGCCAGGATGTGTTTTCCAGAATAACCTTTATATGTTTAGTATAGGGAGATTTATTGATATAAGATCAAATATTAACTTGCCTTTCATAACCTGGAAAAAATAAGCCACATCACTAGGAATAAAGACATCGACTACTACCCTATTGCTGGCTGTGGGTGTGCACAGATACATAAATAAATAAATAGATAATACAGCAAGGTCCTCTGATCAAAACTGATTATTCATTTCACTCAGGCCAATTGCTCAGACTTTTTGGAAAGACTGTATAGTGTTGACAGGAAAGCTGCCTGAATGTTTTTTCTCCACTTTTGCATCTGTTTCTTACTTTTATTCTACTGTGGCAGTGGACAGCTTGGCACTGTGAGAGAGTGAAGGCTCTTATTTCTTTTCCCACTCAGGACTGTATCATACAGTACATATTATCAACATCTGATATTAAATGCATAATGTGGATTGTATTTTTCCCAGTATTTCCTCACTGACCATGGAGTCTCCCTCTCATTCAACCTCTTTTTGGGCCACGCCATTGAAATGCCTTTCAAGAGCATCCTTTCACTACTGTGGTATTAGAATTTATTAAATTCTATTGGCATTTTGAAACCTCTCTTTAAATACTCTTTGGACATCTGAGACATAATCAGACCATGGTTGAGCTGAGCTCAGAAATGTATGATGTGAAGGCAAAGGTGTTTGTGGTGGGTTGACCCTGGCTGGATGCCAGGTGCCCACCAAAGCCGCTCTATCACTCCCCCTCCTCAACTGGACAGGGGAGAGAAAATAAAACAAAAGGCTCCTAGGTCGAGATAAGGGCAGTTTAATAAAACAGAAGCAAAGGTCGCGCACGAAAGCAAAGGAAAACAAAAGATTTTATTCTCTACTTCCCATCAGCAGGCAATGTTCGGCCACTTCCTGGGAAGCAGAGCTTCAGTACGCGTAGCGGTTGCTCTGGAAGACAAACGTGAATAAATAAATGCCCCCCCTTCCTCCTCCTACCCCTAGCTTTTATTGCTGAGCAGATGTCATATGGTATGGAATATCCCTTTGGTCAGTTTGGGTCAGCTGTCCTGGCTATGTCCCTTCCCAAGATCTTGCCCACCGCCAGCCTACTGGTGAGGGGCGGCAATGCTGGAGAGACAGCCCTGATGATGTGCGAGCACTGCTCAGCAGTAGCCAAAACACTGGTGTCTTATTGATACCCTTCTAGCTACCAATACAGAGCACAGCACTATGAGGGCTGCTATGGGGAAAATTAACTCCATTTCAGCTAGACCCAATACAGTGTTGTATTACCATTATAAAAAAAAGGTATTTTTTCAGGAGGCAACAAAGGTCTGTTCCACAGCCCAGTGAAACAGCCTAGCTGCTAAAGCCAGAGCAACCCTCGCACCAGCTGCCCAGGACACCTGCAGCTGTAGGGCTGAGATGATTTACTAGCACTGTAAAGAAGTTGGAGACCTTTGCCTACTTGGACGTATTTGCTAGTGAAGAGGAAATCCTGAGGATATCATTGTTTTCTGTACAGGTCTGCCACTGAGTTTTTTTTTTTGTTAGCTTTTTATAATTTTTCAAAGAAGAGTTCAGCCCTCATTTCTTCTGACTTCTCGTTCTCATCAGTCCTTTGTAATCTTTGTCAACTACTCCAAGCTAGGGTTTAACAGCTGAAACTAGTGAAATGTCCTAAAAACCTAGGGGTTGTCTTCCTAGATCCTTGCAGCAGCAGAAAAAGTGAATTCCTCATGTGTAGTATTTTCTTCTCCTGAGGTCTGCAACCGCACAGTTTACACCTGATTTATTTCTAATATCACTTGCTGTTAGTGTTTTTCCCTCCCATTAGAATATAGCTGGCATTTTTCCCCCTGAAATGTATTAGCTTGTATTTTTCTACACTGAGCAATATTTTAGTGCCTAGACGTAACATTGCTATAACAGGCCCCTCTGTGTTGCCTTCACGCCAAGCATTGGAGAAAAAAGTGCTTGTTTACACTGAGGTTCCCATCCGGACATGCACCCAAGTCTTCTTTGAAGCTTGCCTTTTAAAACTTAGGAGAAGTCTAGCTAGGCTAATGACTCTATAGTAAAGGCTGAGGTGGCCTTTTGTTGAGTTTATAATGTGAAGTACTGGAAGATACAATCACTTGTCTTTGTGTCCATCTCTTGTGTTGCTCTATTCTTCATTTAATTACTGTTTACGTGCTTACCGCTCATTTAATTTCTAATGAAAAGAAAGACATCCTTGAAACTTTGTACTTGTTTTTTTCTGGGCCAGGTTTGTTAAGCTTCCCTGCATTCCCAGCTTATGTCTTGGGGGAGTCTAAGTGTAAGATTTAGTCTGGTGATGTGACCCGACTAAGAACACAAAAATAGAATTTGTGGCCTTAAATGTACAGCTACCAGGGATCATGTTTCCAAATGCAAAGTCTTAGTTTTCAGAAAAATACACAGAAATATATTCCAGCTGGATTTTGTTTTTCAATGAGGGGTCATAAATTTTGACAGAATACGCTTTATGAAAACTTTCCACTACATAATAGCCTTTGTGAATAATTGGATTGTACTTTAAACCAAACTTTTTCAATGAAAAATTTTCAAGGAGACCCAGTTTTCATTTGCAAGGCATCAGTGAGGGTATTTTTGAGGAATTCATTATCATTACATGTTTGACACCTTTTCCATTTGTGTCAGAATGCTCTTTCTCTGTGTCCAATACTGTCTAAAGTATTTCCAAATATCACCAGCAAATTGTCTTCCTGTAGTCATAGACAGATTAAAATTGCCTTTTTGGTATGTAGATGTAAAAATAATAATTTACCTAAGCACGAGAAAAGCATCAACCATTCCAAATAGCTCTTTTAAATTGCTTTTGCTTCCTCCATTGCCTGAATAATGCAGTTCCTCACGGTTTCATCGCTGTAAACCCAGCTGCGTCCCAATGTAACTTCATTTATTTCAGCTGCGTTACTTCGACGTGCTGCGACCCAATGATGGGACAGCATTTGCACTGTGAGACATGAGGAAAAAATTGGGAGCATTTCCACCAGCAAATGCACTCATTTGGCAGCAGAGCTGAGATGTGGCATTTACAGGAAAGTTACAGAGAGAAAAAGAGCTCTTCTTTGGAGAAGGTGTATCTTTGTATATGTGTCTTGACTAAACTCATCTCATGGCGACATTTGTAACTCTACTTATGCTAGATTTAGTATGAGAAGATCACGGGAAAGTCAGCTAATCTTGTCTTTCTTTCTCTGCCTTGGGGACTGTATGGTCTTGACGTATTTTAGGCAATTGTCTGAAAGTAAGAGGAATGAAAACTTTGCCTGTCTGTTCTATGCACCAGAAGCCAGCTATCTGTGATTTGCTATTTGCAGTCTCCCATTTCATGCTGGAAATTTTCAGGAAAAAAGCCAAGTCACAAACCAGCCCTTATTTCTATCACAGCAAAAGCAAGACATCACTTGCTTCCTTCTCCTACCTCACCTCTGCATCATGCACTGGAGACTGAGAGGATGGCAGGAGTGAGTCAGTGTTCCCAGCTCTGCAAAAATCATCCTGTCAGGAATAACTTTTGAGTGTGAATCTCCTCTCAGTTACTGTCAGAAAATAATGCATTGGCCTTAAAATAAGTAGTCTCTCAACCTACCCCCATGCACACATATGGTCTGCAGTCTTCTGCGTCTTGCTGGGGTTTACAATACTGCAAGGAGAGCTGTGACACAGCAGAGCCAAGACCTCCAGGGCTTTTAGGCCAACCAGCAGGACTAACTAGAGGTAGCAATGGAAGCAGCAGCATCCAAAGTCTAATGTGTCCCTGAAGGTCAGAAAAGCCTTTGTTAGTGGCTTTTTTGCTTGCCAGAAAGGACCTTGTTGTGAGTATCTGACTCTGGAGGGAGTTTCTCTAGTATTCTGACAAAATAATATTTTCCTGTCTGGAGTAAGGAGTAGCCTTAAGCCACAATCACCCAGAGACCAGGGTAGAACAGGAGCTCCTCTAAGTTCCACAGAGGCCAAATGACTGAAAGGTCATTTGCTTTCATTTTCTTTCCAGAGATGTAGTGTTTTCACTTATCAGAAACATTCATGAATTTAATTGCAAATGGTACAGAGAAGAGGTTTCTCTGGGGCTTCTTCTCAGCAGAGCAGAAGAGGCTCACTAGTCAAGATTAGGACTGTGAATCAGGTGGGGTTTTTTTTTGTTCTTTTGACTCAGGTGCAACATATTTTATGCCTTCAGGTCCTGGGGCCTGTACTGCTCTTTCTGTACTTGCAGGCTTTCCCTTGGTACAAACACCTTGTGCTGAGGGTGTGCAGCACTTCACGGCTACCATTAGTGCCGGGGAAGGAGGCGAGTGTCCCCTTACAAAAAATACTGGTTTCAGGCTAAAGGAAATTGCCTGCTGCAGTACAAATGGGCACCACTTTGTTAACTGTGATGGAGCCAAGTTGTTTTACACCAGTAAAGAAATTAGGAACCAAGGACAAAGCAGCCTTAGGAAAAGAGATGGGGGAGGTAATCAGTCCTGTTGTACCCATAACACAGTCAGGTTTAGAGCTTTGTTTACATGGGGGCACTCTGCTCTTACCAGCTTAACTGGAAACAAGAAGACTCCGCTTTATCAGCTTTACCATGTTTGCAGCTCCTTGGGGGCTCTTCATCACACAAAAGTCCTGCTGTCTTTTCAAGCACCTGTGTGCTTTCTGGCATGCCCTAGGCAATTACAAGGGTCCAGCACTTGAGTGTCCATAAGTTTCCCCATCTTTTCATTAAAGGTGTCTTCAGGCATTAATGTGCATTTCCTACAATTCTTTGTCCTTCTCTGTGCTTCATTTTATAGTAATAAGGTTTTCTAAATACTCTTTTGGAAGATTTTTGCCATTTTTTTATTTTTCCCAGAAGAGGGAAGGAAGGCTGGAAGCTCTAATGATAGGGAAAAAGGAAAGAAAATGAAGACAGAGATACACAGGAGTCATTTAGGAGGGAAGTTTGGCACAATTTTATTAGTAAAAATGGGGAGAAATAAGGAGGAAGATAGGAAAGGCATTGTTGAGACATATCTTGGAAGTGATGTCAAATCTGATGTAAATACTATTGTCTTGTCCCTTGGTGAAAGCAAGAGGATGTTTATCCTTCAGCTGACCCCCCAGCTTGTTCACCCCACTCACCATCCCGCAGTGGGGAGGCAAAAAGCTTGGCAACAAGTACACCAGCCCTGCAATTTGCCCCAAACCCTGCTGCTCACCAGTAGTTGATGCCCGTGTTGCTCCAGAGGAGAATTAAAGCAGCTCCCTCATGTGGCAATAATCCTGTGTCCCCCAGGCCCACATTCACATGGTGCTCAGCAGCTTCACCAATGGTGCATCTTTTGAGGGGCCACGCCGGTGCAGGTGGCCCATTATGCCAGCTGTACGGCCCTTTTGCATCAGCACAGCAATGCAGAACACATGGAGAACACTGCTGAAAGCAGGTTAGAAAACTTTTGGCACCTGACTCTTATGCCTAAAATGATTTCTGTTTCGAAAATAAAGTTCTGTATATACATTGTATGTACAATATATTAAGACATCTCTGATCAGGTATAATTTAGTTGCTACTACAATAGAGCTATGTGCAGGCTATCCCGCTCTTTCCATGAAACATCAGCCAGTGAGGAGGTGGAGCAGGGTAAAATTCCCTCCGCCCAGCCTAGTCGCAGTGGTACCCCTTGTGCATCAGGTCCACTTAGGCAAGCTTGAGCAATGCTGTGGTGCCTTTTCTGGCCTTTTGTGCTGCCTGGTGAGAGTCTGAAAATTGCATTCAGGCAAATCTCCTGTAAAGACAACACTCCATCCTAAGAAGCCCTGGAAAAGAAATGATGTTCTGAAAAGAAATAATGTATGTTATTTCAAAGATGCCATTGTTCTTGATTTTTCCTTCTCTTTGTGAAATAGTCTCTTATTTTCCAAAGGGGAAATATGGTCCTTAAATCAGATCTCACAGGGATGTTGGCTCCAGAATTGTGAAAATTAATACACAAGCAATTAAATTTGAAAACAAACAAACAAAAAGCCAATGGAGCAACAAAGAAGTCACCGACATTAAAACCAGAGTTATGCAAATTAGGTCATAAACTCTCAGCCAAATTTAGGAAATTTTTTGATCTTTAATTCACTTCACTCTGCCATCAGAATCCTTCTTGCCCATTTTCCCCTGGGATAAAAGTCCATCATTAAATAATGGATGCATAAAATCCTCTTTCTATTTCTTCCTCTAAATAAAACTCTTTATAGCAAATAATGAAAGGGAGCAAAAATTGAAGATGAAAAGAAACTACAGTGATGGTAAGTGACAAAGCAAGCCAGGGCTTGACAGATTAATTTCATTCTCTGAATTACACTGATCTTATTTGCAGGGTCATTCTATGCATCTTTGTTTTAGACTGAAGAGTCCTACACATAGAGAAAGAGGTAAAAAAAAGGAGTTTTCATTTGGTGTGAAGTACGTTGGGTTTTGATTTACTTGCTTTTTATAAACAGCTGGACTCTTGCAGTACTAGCCTGCAGAATCAGTAAAGCTATCGTTGTGCTATTAACAGACAAGCCCTCTGAAGCTACCCCATCCCCAGAAAAATAGAGTCACCAAGGAGTAGCAACACACAGTGGCCTTCAGGAAACACAGCAAAATATGTTGTATGAAATCAAGGGAGAATTGCAGCTCCTCAGGGTGGCTGGTGGGCTATGAAATTTTTACTTTGGGCATATTAATGTTGTGTACTTTTATTTATCTACCTAAAACAGTTCAAGTGATCAATATGCATGTGGCAACCTGAACTGTGCTGCTGAGGGAAGTAACGCTCAGCACTTGGATCGCCCTGCTCTGAGTAGACCTTCATGGCTCCCAGGCAAGGTGTTCCCTTCTCCCTGGGGCAGAGACTCAAACAGTGTCGTGACTGGTATTTTAAAAAGTCCTGGCCCATACAGATGTTCACAATTATCTAGAAAGTATATCTACAGCTGTTAGTGTAGCTAGCTAGTTAGAAATGTTGAAGGGCAAAGTCAAGTAGCTGTAAATTAGAAAAAGCCACACAAACTTCTGTTGTAATCTTCATTCAGTTTGTCAAGGATATGTGTTATGACATAACCAGATCTTTGGCATTATGTGTAATGGGCTCAGTACCTTTTTTTTTTTTACAGCCAGTTCATTCATAGAAAGGTGGTGGTGGAGAAAGGGAATTGCTGTCTCTTTGGCAATAGTGCACTATTCAGAGCAGAGCTATAGCTGTTCATTTTGTCCCCAGGAAGATCTCTATACATCTCAGCAGCTCAGCTGTAATTAAAAGTAGTAATTGATAGATGATTAAAGGCTGTATCATAAAAAATTACTTGACCCTACTACTATAGATTATTAGATTACCGAAGATAAGTAGGCACTTTCCAATAAGACTCTTCTCCTCTTCCAGATTATTCCTGACAGCTCCTGTAATGAAAATGTCAAGATATCTCTGTCAAATGCCTTTTTGAATTAAGAAGGCACATTATCGTGTTTGCAAATTGTTACCAAATTACACTCACCAAAGGGGTATTTTACTCCACTGATTGTTTCCCTCACAGTAATACATAACAAAAAGCCTAGAGATGGATGTCCTTGTGCAGCGGCATTTCTGTCATGTTGTCAAATTCCATTAATCTTCCTTTGGCTTATCTGTGCTTCTAAAATACCTGCAGTATTACTTGCATGTCTGTACTATTATATATTATACTTGTCTAACATATTAACTGTGCAAGCTGTAGACCTTGAAAGTGGCATTAGAATTACAGGCCCTTCGTAGGGGGGCTGAAGGCTCTATTGCCATTCATTATACAAGGGATTAATTAAAGTACTGCTGAAAGAAATGGTTTAAGAGCTTCTTCAAAATGATTGAATGTAGGGAGTCCTGCATTAACAACAGACTGATTCTGGTAGACCGGAACAATATCTGTTGGGGTTTTTTTTACATTTCTAAGCACAGCATAAATATCAAGCATTGCCAATTCATAACATTTTCACAGCCTGTCTTATGATATACATGGATAGATAGACAGATAGCTGCATAACAAAAAATATATATCTATATCATATGAGATATAGATTATATAAAAATTTCACAAAAATATGTGTAGATATAGCTATTAATTAGCACCCTACTTTGGTGTCCGAGAATTGTATGAACATTTCAGTTTTCTTATTAAAAATGTTCCTGGCCCCTGAGGTCAGGAAAAGAACACAAACACTCTGTCCACAAAAAATAAAGGGGAAACAGAATACAAATAAAAGAATAAAATTTCCTTCTTTTCCTTTTCATATCTCATAATCTGTAGATCAATCTCACATTTTTTTAAATCTTTGCACATACAAAACTCAGCATGCAAAACTGGCTCCAGCAGCAGAGATTCTGTTGTTTACAATGTGTAGTCTCTTCAGCTTTTAGCAAGGAACCCAGGAAAACCCAAATCAAAGTAAGCATTGTAATGCTGATAAGAGTAACAGTAAGGAAAAAGCACAACATGCTTTTTTTATCTATAGCAAAGTGGAAGGGGGAGCTGGGGCTCAGAGACACAGACTAGAACAGAAGAATATACTGTTTGAAGCAGCCTGCTAGGAAGCTTCATTTAAGAAACTAAAACTTTAGTTTTCCTAGTTAATCTGACCTTTGGAAGGAAGGTAAAGCTTTCTTCAGACTTGAAGTTGACATCAATAGGAGGTAGGAGGGTTGAGCTCCCTTCTGTCAGCTTTCTTTCCTGTGTGCAAGGTAGCTTTAGAGGCTTCTCTTAAGAAACTCAAGTTTTAAATTGCCTTCCTGTGCCAAATTTTGGACACAAGAAAGCAGATGCATCATTCGACAAGTATCACTTTTTTATTACTCCTTCTCAGATTAGCAAGCAAGGATATGGCTGGAGTCAAACTGGACACTGGTTTACAGAGCAGGATGTAAGCAGGGTCCTAGAGGAGCCTGAATGCTCCTACTAAATAGTTATCCAGCTGTATAATGGTGAGGCTCTGTATGTGAGGCCCTAATGATACAGCAAATGTGTGGGTACCCTTGCATGGACCTGGAAAAAAATGCAAAGAGGTACACGCACCGTAAGTTCATAAAAATAGTTTCTTCATTCATTCTTTCCAGCTTACCTTCTTATTCTGTAAGTGCTAGGCCTGGAGAAATGATATAGGTGCTGCAGTACTCCGAGATGTGCCTATCTGCCCTGTGAAATTTATGTTCCAGGTTGTGGGCTCAGATTTGCCATACCATGCCTGAGAAAAAAATTAAAGGGCGATTATCAGAGCCAGCATGTTAATCAGGGAGCAATTTTTTTCAGGCAAAAAGCAAGGACAGGGATTGTACTGTCTTCCCACATCTGGAATACATGTGCATTAATCTGCAAGGAGATACTTGACTACCTGGGTTTCACAGCTCTTGACACCTCCGTGGTGGCAGGAAACTAAAACCAGTTCTCATTCATAAAAGGCAACCAAACAGTAAGGAGAAGCTGCAGTGACCATTTTTTCTTTAGCAGCTCTGAGTTTCAAGCAAGACAGTTCAGCTAGGTTAGTGGGGAACCTGGGATCAGTTCGCCCCACAGTGCACATTGTGCCCCAATATATTCAGATAGCTACAGGTGCCTTCTCTTGCCCTAGGTTAAAGGTCTGCAGAGGTTTGGCACAGAGAAAAATGAGATTCAAGTGCCACTCTTTGCTGACAGTGTCAGAAATGGTAGGGGTTTTTCATAATATATCAATTCTAATGACTGCAAAATTTGAAATAAATAGAAATACAAAAATCACCATTTCAACTTGACATGTGGGGTCTCAGATAAGTCGTCTTTTGTGAAACCCTGCCATTCACTCCCAGACTAAATGCCATTTTACAGCATTTTCAATAGCCAGGTTTTATAAGCCATTTCTTATCATTGTCCCCTTATTTTTTCCCTGTATTTTAAAGCATCAGGGAAGCCACTTATTCTGTAGTACCTGCATCCATTCTGCCAGCACCCCAGCAGCACACAGCATGCATATGTATATAAACTGAGTGGAAAATTCCACTGAATGGGAGCTCTCACAGTACTCTTCCAGGCTTATATCAGCTTCTACAAGACAGGGGAGTAGAGATACTCACTTTTAATACAGCAGGTGTGTAGCTTGTGGAGTGCATTCATCATTCACTGATTCCTGCCCTCCTCCCATATTCTGTGGGAAAGCTGCATGTGAGGGCGGGCGGGGCTCCTATTTGATATATGTCCATGTTTATGAATTAAAAGCCCTGGTTTATTCCTTGACACATACTGTCCAAGGTCTGATTTAACTTCGTCTCCCAGTTACAACTGTAGCCAGTAAGAGATTACCCCCTGCCCTCCCTAGCCTGCTTATCCCTCCTTCCCTGCCAGTAACAATTCATATGATCACACCCTGACTCACGGGGGTCACCGTAAGCCACCAAACACTGACAGATAAAAATAAGCTGTTTGGCTGGAAAGGGAGCAGCTCAGACTCGGCAAATGCCCGAGGAAGGGATGCACTGTGGCAGTGATGGTGATGCGGAGCAGCTAGCGGCCAGGATGGATAGGCATCATGTCCTACTGGCCCAGCCACGGGGAGGCTGAGTGCTCTTGAGCACTCATGGATGCAGGTGTGTGCTTGCTGTCCCTACATAGCTGACATCATTGCTTTGGTCTTTGTTTTAAAGACTTGAGGAAGTTCCACAGCTGAGGAGAAAAAAGGCAACAAATGAATCCTGTGTTAGAGGAACATTAAGGTTGCTGAGACATACATGCAAACTACTAGAAATACTGACGTTATGTTAGTCTGCAGAAGTGTGACATGATCTTTCTGCGCACGTGCACAGCAATGTGAGTTTGAATGTTCTGATTGCTGGTGAACACTCTGCAGGATTCCTGCCCTACATAAGCCGCTGCTTTAATATTGAATCCAGGCTGAAGAATAACAGGAAGGGATTACAAGTCCATAAAATACACTATACAGTAAGCATAGCAGTGCCTATTAAAAGCTTCTTTATTCTCCTCCTTGCAGTACAGATCCAAGCAAAGTATGTGCCTGGTAAAACTAATTAATGGTAAAAGGAGCTACCAACAACATGAAAATAAGCTGCTTAAAACTCATACCGTAAAAGAGACACAAGCTGGCTGCTGCTCTGTGCTGTGATTACACACAAGTACGCAAGCTGATGCCTGACTTAGTTGATGGGCACCTGCAACTGAACATAAACCCTAAAGGAAATATAACTGTACTCAACCAATGCCATTCCGTGCCCCAGTCAATGCAGATGGTAGCGTAGTAATGCATGGGCACGAGGGGAATCTGTTATTGGAAGCCGCGCAGCTTAGAGAAGAGGAGCCAATTAGTAGTGTGTGGTGCCTTTGCCAAGCGTACCACCAGGAAACACAGGAGATCCAGGCCAACCCAGAGAAAACATCCCTGAAAAACAGCTTCTTCCACTCGCTCCACTGCTGTGATGAAGCCCAAAGCTGCCCAGCATTCCCAAGCCTCTTTGCATTTACCTGCACAATTTACTTGTTTAATCTACTTGGTCATTGCAAGAAAAATGCCAGAGGAAGAATCACAGCACTGACCATGAGGGGTAAGATGGCACCAGCTGAGTCTCACCTACTGTGCAAAACAAGACGTGGCCCGTCTTCTGGTCCTGAGGCACAGCAGGGCTCACATCCATGACGCCAGGCCCATCCCCACCCCAAAAGAGGGTGGCCTGCTCCAGGCAGGTCTCTGGGAACAGCCCCTCAAACACCTCATGCCCTGCCCGTTGCACTCCCGTTTTCTACGAGACCCTGCTTGGTACAGGCCAAAACTCACATCCAGGGCACGCAGCCTTGGCAACAGAGGTTACACTAACCTGGCTTGTGCTTGACTTCAACAGTGCTTCTAAGTACTGTATCAAATGGCAATCTCTTCAAAGAGCTGCTCTGCCAGTGTAGGACGCTTTGCAAACTTTTGTTTGCATGCCTTGGTACGAGTTTGCGAGAAGAATTACATCTTGGTCTGTTTATGCTCAGAGAATTACCCTGCGGACAGTAAATGGGAAGAGGTTTTATAAAAGAGCATATTGTAAAACAATTTTGAGGTTCCAACAGTTAGACAAAGTTCTGGGCCAATGCTACAGGTCCCAAATATAAAGGTGTTTTCACAGCAAATATGTGAGTTTTAAAACTGAAGTGTTTTGGTAACAGGGTTTCAGTCCCATCAATTTCTGGACAGAACAGTGCTGAAATGAACATTGTCATTTGGAGTTTGATTCTACCATTTTCTTCCTACCCATGGAAATGAGGAAATTCATGGAATTTATACATCAGAGAAATAAAATCTTGTTCGCTGTTTCACATATTCATTTAATTTCTTTCTCCCTCTTGAAATAGCAGCACACCCTCCTCACAGCCACCTGTGAAATGACACTAGCAAAACCTCCTCACTTCTCATGAGCACAGCAAGGAAGCGTGAGGCTATGATACCGGCAACAGAGAACGATCTGGAAGAATATGAAATCCAGGATTAAACTGATGTAGCAAAGAAACACAAACCAAAAACCCAAACACCAGTGAATCTGTAGCAAATGGGAATAAGGAAAGGGATGAAGCCGCCATTTTTATTTCTGAAGGTCATAATTATTTCTGCGTATTATTCTTAATTTCACTCCAAGGCTGTACTTCATGGCCAGCAGTTGAGTGTTTTTCTGTTTGCATGAAGACTGCATGATCTTCTGATAGAGCTGTGCACCAAATTCATGTCAGTCCTATGTATTGTGTTAACAGCCTGCAGCTCAGCATAGTTTTGGTGAAAATCACTTTTTTAATATAACAACGGACAAAAAGCCACTTGTCTTGCAGTCTGGCCTTCTCACTCTTATATAACCATGAGTTAAAGCAATGCTCTCTGACAAATTTCAGCTATGGTCTCACTATATATTCCTGGCTCAAAATAATTACTGCATGACCCATATCATCATCCCCATAGCTGCAATATTTCTAACTGTGATTGACACTCAGCTACAGAGCATTCCTTTCGCCCCATCCTTTTTCAATAATGCGAAAATGGAATTTGGATTAATCAAACCCTGCTGCTCACCACCTGCAGCACTTGCAATTTCCAGCTTTCAAGGCTACAATGGCAACAGGAAAGGCTCATCAGGGCATGGTAACAAGGCAATTGCTTCAAACCAAGGGTACGACTACTGGCCACATAAATATGGAAACATCATCACGGGAACAGGGAGGCTGCTCCATCTAAAATGAACTCAAGGCTAAATACCACCCCCTTGCAATTACTTATGAAATTATATAACTGGGAATGGATGTGGGACAGGTCAAGGCTAAATGCTCAGAGACATAGCTATCGCTCTGCTGGGTCCAGTTTATAGGAAAACATATGGAGAGCACATTTTAGCAGTGCCACCTGCTACTCAGAGGACCTGCCAATAGGCAGAGCTGGCGGGGTAAGCTAGGAGTGAAACCAGCCCAACAACTCTGAATTTTGCTGCTTTTCTTTAATGCTTAGGAGACACGTTGGTTGTATTTATAATGGCGCATTCTCCGTTTTCTCTAATCTACTGGAAGGGAAGATAGATGCATAGGAAGTATTAGGAGAGCTTTGTCAAGTCATAAATTTCCAATTGATGAGGCAAGCCCTGAGTTTCACTTGAACAGATGAGCTAATCATTACAGCAATAGAGGAAGAAGTAAGCCCATTCTACACAAGCTTCTAGGTGAACAAAAATGTTCCTGACACAAATCAGGTGAAACTTAATCTCCTAAAAGTTTTTAATGAACTTAAAACCCAAATAAAATGACAGGATAGGGCAACTGAAAAAATATTAATTTTGCAAGATTCAAGTTCTAGCCACTGTTTGAAGTACCCTACATTTCAAGTTGAAAATTTTTTGATTTGGAAAACCAGCAATTTTTACATTTTAACAATGATGCCATGAAATATTCAAGGGTGTTGAATCGCATTTGTTTTTGAAACTTTAATGGGAAATTTATTTCAGTTGATGCTTCCTTATAGTAGGTTTTAGTTACTACAGATTGGCCCTTCCAAATAAAATATCTTAAAACCTTTCTCAGCTCTACTTACAATCTTGAAACGGAATTCATCACAAGTGCCTAGTTTTATGAGGAAGCAACACAAAACACTGAGTTTTGTATAACTCTTCTAAAACATCTAAATTTGTTTAGATTTACCTGAAAATTGGACTTCAGGTAAGCGAGGGGAATACTCAACTTCAGTGAAGCAGACATGTGGTGCCTACCTCTGCGCCTTGTAACAAAAATCGACTTTCTCTGGTTTCTGAGTGACAGGTTTTTCAGTATGAGAAGGATCCTACCAAGCTTTACAGCTGATGGTGCGGCTGGAGACTGAGCTATGTTTCCACTCTGGCTAATCTGAAGGGAAGCTTCCAGAATGGCCCTCTCAGTTATCGGCTCCAGATGCTGTGCCTCTGCTCTTCTCAGCCAGTTACTGAAAGAGGATGGGCTCCCTCAACTATTTTTTTTATCAGGCAGTCAGTATTATGCAAGTATTTCCTTATTCCCCAAAATCTTGAACACTGGAGAAATTAATTTTTGCCTCTTAGGAAAAAAAATCCTCTCTCTTACTCTTCTCTCTCCCCCTCTCTTGCTCTTTCTCTTTTTATACCATGTAATGTAAGTTTTCCATCATTGCACCCACACACAAAAGAGCTGAGGATCTGTTGCACTGCATCTCCACAGATCTCAGAAGCTCTAAGCTAATTTATACTAGCTAAAATTCTAGCTCTGGTCGATGATAAAACTGCTCCTTAAATTTAACAACAAACACATCCTTAAGACATAAAAATGAAATTTTATTTAGCATTGAATAAGTATGTTTCCTCTGACAGTCTACTAACAGGAAACAGCAGGAGATCATGAGAGTTTCTCTGAGTCATACAAAAACTAAGAAAAAGTCTGAACTGACGTTTCCCTCCAGCATATGCACACAGACACACGCTTATGCTTACACACAGAGACTGGTACCCACTTTTCAAAACAGAAGGACTTCACATGAGACGTGCGTATGAAAGCTCTACAGACTTGCAGTTTCAGGGCAAACGTATTTCTACATGGATATGCCTCACAGCATTTTCAAAGATTTCATTAGTTTCAGCCAAGTACAAAAAGAATATTACACATTTGATATTTGTGATACACGGTGTCACCTGTTACAGTAAATGCATTTCAAGCTGCGATTACAAATGCAAGTCTCCTCCAGGGTTTAGTGTTCTTGTCTATACAGCATTAAAAAATTTATCAAAGTCCTATGCGTGTAATCTTTTATAAATAATTCTTGCCCTGCAGGTTATTTAACTCAGAACTGCCCTCTGCAATTAGTGGTCAAAGAAGACCGAGTAGGAAGTGACCTATTTAAGAGAGCAGCACTTGAAGTACATATACTCTCATGAGTAATTGATTCCCATAATTCTTTTGATTCAGTATCCATTATACTATTTGTAAACCAGGCAGACTGACAAAAGAGAACCTCCGATACACCCTTGGGTACGTCTGACCATGGAATGACACAGGGATAGTGATAATAATATATGCATACTTATGCATGTATAAATCACTGTTGTTTCACACCAACCAACTGAACTAAAGCAATTTACAGCAAATGAAGTTTTGTTAAATATTTGCAAGATTATGGTAACAGTAATGCTAAGGTCATATTTTAAAATTTAATAAGTAAACAATTCTCACAGCAACTGCATCACTGACTTTCACAGGCAGCTATTGCTGTTGTGGGCTTCAATACCTAATTGCCATTTCCTTCACGGTGTGCTTTGACTCTGCAGGAAACATCTCATTTGGATATAAGAGAGCAATTCCTTCCTGGATGCCAGGATATGAGCAAGGCATCATCAATTAAGATTCAAAAGGGTTCCTTTTTAACAGTTTGTGAAGGCTCCAAGACCAACAGAATAGTTTTACTTGAGATTTGTGGAGAGAGGTCTTGCATTCTCTGATTTCACGTGGGATAGCTTTTATTTGTTTTTAAACATCCTAGCTATTCCAAAGACTATTTTTTCAGGAATTGTTTAAAGCATATTTTCAAGCAAGGCCTGGTAGGGTTTGGACAGTTTTATTTGACAAGTTCAATTAGCTGGAGCTATTTTAGTGGTGATCCATCTGTCCTTTAAATTAGCGATTGAAAAGGCCTTGACAGATGGTTTGTGGTCTGCTCAGTAAGAGGAAACTCTTGGCAACATACTCCAAGTGCTGTAGGTCTCAGTCCCCACCAGGACCAGAAAGAAGGAAATCTTCCAAATTCTGCAACAAGAACCAGCAACGGCAACAGCACTGGGAAATTCAGAAGTTCAGGTGCAGCCGCTAGCCATTTCAGCTATATAAGCCAACTGGTAAAGTCACGATAATACAAGATGCAAACTTCAAACTACACAGCCAGAATTCCCCACTATTTCTGTAAGTTTACAAGCGACCATAAAGGGAGAATTTATAAGTATATATGACACAGAGGGACTTCAGCAACATTTTAGGGCAGAATCAAACAGCCCTGCCAGATGCAGGGTAAGGAAAGAAGGGAATGGCTGCACCTACTTCGACTGACCTGAGCAGTTGCCCATTGATATGACCCCGTTGCTAATATGTCTTCACGGCAATAATTATGGCTCCTACAGGCCACATGCTTTTAAGGAGGCCTTTCAAAACTTACTGCTGAAATCATAGCAATCACATGGGTTCTTCAAAGCAAATCTACAGCAGGTGAAGGTAGGCGGGAGCAGGAAAGCCCCGTTCAGACAGGCTTGGCTGACATATGAGGACGAACTGCTGTCACATTTGTGCTGGGAATCAGCCAGAGACACTAGGCACCAGCAAATGGCATCATGACTGCCACCAGCACAAACACAGTTCTGGTCATGTCGCCAGCAGCCTCCGCTCCCTGGGCCCCCTCCAGCCAGGCATTAGCTGCCATCTGCCTCCGAGCAAGAACCAGATGTTGCCACCTACTTTGCTATGGTTGGAAAGGAGGCTCTCCAGCAAGTGTTTTCCCCAAAAGCAGGGATATGACTTCAGAGAGGTAGGGAGGTGAAGGAAGGTGAATTTGTTCATAGGCAACACTGGCTCTGCTTTTCAGAGCTTAGAAAATAAGCCCACCATTCTTAGATAATAGAGTGCCTGCGTAAATCCACTCCTTGACAATGCAGCAACACGGCGGTACCGCAGATATTAACAGGTTGCAGCAGAAATGGACTTTGTCATAGAGACTCATGATTCTCTTTAGGTTGTATAGTCTTGACTAATGCAGACACTTTTGAAAGTGTGACAGCAGCATTCAGACACCAGTGCCACATGAAAATCAGAAATACTGATCCATGACACTATGTCTGTATCCCATGCTGTGCAGGCAATGCCATAAGTGCCTTTTTCATGGTAAGTTTTCCTGTACACGGGTGAATATATTTTTACTACATACTCATTCCAAAATTGTGAAAATAGCAGAGTATGTGAGGAAGCAGGAATTTACCTCAATGTCACTGCCAGTGAAAGGATGATGGATTTCTTGATTAACAGCCATCCTGACTGGCAAAACAAGTACAGACACAGCTCACTCTCTCCACAGTATGAGGTTATTATGGAAAGCCCAGGTCTCCTGGAGGACATTCACCATTCTGCTCCATATACCACCTTGGATGGCTCTGCTCTTTCTTATCCCCGACAGTGGGCTTCAGGATCCAGAAAACATATTTCCTGCTTTCTCTCTAGCAGTCAGTGTAGCAGATAATGACCATCTCCTTCTGTAACTCTTCCTTAGTCACCTCTTTGCCAATCGGAGATACTGAATGCAGGCCCAGTATCTTACATCATTGCTTTTTATGGTATGCAGTCACATCCATCTCACGAACCTTCAGGTTGATAAAGGCTCCAGAATGTGCTGTCAGGAAAAAAGCCGACCAAGAGTGTAGGGAGCAAGAAAGATAACTGAAGTGTGATAGAGGGAAAAAGAAGTAGCACAAAGGAAAGGTAAGGAGAAAGATATCCTGCAAAAAGGAGTTTCAAGAGGTTGTGTGCTTTTGGTAATGTAACAGGGGAAAAGAGCCGGGCAGTCCTAACAATAACATCTTTAGGATGAAAAACTGAGGCGCTGTAGAAAAGCCCGTCTTTCGTGACTAAGATGCATTCATCTTTGGATTCATCTTGGCTGTGAAGTACTTTTTACCAACACACTACACCAAAAAAAGAAATGAGGAAGGAATGAAACAGACGAAGAGAAAAATAAAATAATAGAAAGTGTGAAGACAATTAAATTGGCCTTTTATTACTGCTGTGGTTTTCCTCTCTGTAAATGATGCTTTGCTACAATGCATGGATCAGCAATGGCAAAGCCTATACTGTGCTGGCATTAGAAAAATATCCATACAATTTTAAAGTATTTGTAGCAGTGTCATGGTTTAACCCCAGCCGGCAGCTAAGCACCACACAGCCGCTCGCTCACTCCCCCGCACTGGGATGGGGGAGAGAATCGGAAGAGTAAAAGTGAGAAAATTCGTGGGTTGAGATAAAGACAGTTTAACAGGTAAAGCAAAAGCCATGCATGCAAGCAAAGCAAAACAAGGAATTCATTCACTACTTCCCATGGGCAAGCAGGCGTTCAGCCATCTCCACGAAAGCAGGGCTTCATCACACCTGTAATGGTTACTCGGGAAGACAAACACCATCACTCCAAACATCCCCCCCTTCCTCCTTCCTCCAGCTTTATATGCTGAGCATGACGTCATATGGTATGGAATATCTCTTTGGTCAGCTGGGGTCAGCTGTCCCGACTGTGTCCCCTCCCAGCTTCTTATGCACCCCCAGACTACTCACTGGTGGGGCAGCGTGAGGAGCAGAAAAGGCCTTCACTCTGTGTAAGCACTGCTCAGCAATAACGAAAACATCCCTGTGTTATCAAATCCAAAACATAGTCCCATACCAGCTACTATGAAGAAAATTAACTCTACCCCAGCCAAAACTAGCACAAGCAGTCAGATTCCTGAGGGAAAGGAAGGTGGGGAAGAGATCAAATGAGCAAGTGAAAATAATTTATATGACTGATTCACTCATCTTTTCTTGAACATAATCTTACAAAAACTAACCACACTTCACCCTGCAAACGAGTCACTAGCCAGTTGTCTATTTTGCAGTGGCTCTAAATGAGGAACAACTGAATGCAGAGTGAATGAGGCACATGTTTTTAATAGTATCCTGTCTTATTGTAACACGTACTGAATTTCTTTAGCTCTTTTTCTTATACGAACTTTCAGCCTGTGAAAATGTTTCCTATTGTCAGAGATGGGTATCACAATTCACTGTTTTTTGGAAGGATGCATATGCTTGGTAGTTATAAATTATCCTCCTTTCCCTTTGGGGATGTATTGGGTTTGCGTGGCAAGGTTTTGGTAGCGGGGGGAGCTACAGGGGTGGCTTCTGTGAGAAGCTGCTACAAGCTTCCCCTATGTCCAACAGAGCCAATGCCAGTCGGCTCCAAGATGGATCCGCCGCTGGCCAAGGCCGAGCCCATCAGCAACAGTGGTAGCGTCTCTGTGATAACATATTTAAGAAGTGGGGAAAAAGCACTGCGCAGCTGCAGCTGGAGAGCGGAGTGAGAAGATGGGAGAGGAACAACTCCGCAGACACCGAGGTCAGTGAAGAAGGAGGGGGAGGAGGTGCTCCAGGCGCCAGAGCAGAGAGATTCCCCTGCAGCCCGTGGTGAAGACCATGGTGAGGCAGGCTGTCCCCCTGCAGCCCATGGAGGTCCACGGTGGAGCAGATATCCACCTGCAGCCCACGGAGGACCCCACACCAGAGCAGGTGGATGCCCGAAGGAGGCTGTTACCCCGTGGGAAGCCCATGCTGGAGCAGCCTCCTGGCAGGACCTGCGGACCCGTGGAGAGAGGAGCCCACGCTGGAGCAGTCTGTTCCTGAAGGACTGCATCCCATGGAAGGGACCCACACTGCAGCAGTTCATGAAGACTTGCAGCCTGTGGGAAGGACTCATGTTGGAGAACTTCGTGGAGGACTGTCTCCTGTGGGAGGGACCCCACGCTGAAGCAGAGGAAGAGTGTGAGGAGTCCTCCCCCTGAGGAGGAAGGAGCGGCAGAAACAACATGTGATGAACTGACCCAAACCCCCATTCCCCGTCCCCCTGCGCCGCTTGGGGGGAGGAAGTAGAAAATTCAGGAGTAAAGTTAAGCCTGGGAAGAAGGGAGGGGTGGGGGGAAGGTGTGTTTTTAAGATTTGGTTTTATTTCTCATTATCCTACTCTGATTTGATTCGTAATAAATTAAACTAATTTCCCCAAGTCGAGTCTGTTTTGCCTGTGACGGTAATTGCTGAGTGATCTCCCTGTCCTTATCTCGACCCATGAGCCTTTTGTTTTATGTTTTCTCCCCTGTCCAGTTGAGGAGGGGGAGTGATAGAGCGGCTTTGGTGGGCACCTGGCATCTAGCCAGGGTCAACCCACCACAGGGGAATTAAACATTAGTACTGGGTTGCAATCATCTGCTTATCCCAGTTAAACAGTCAGGTTATTCATTAAGAAGGCCACTTTATTTTGTGAAATAGTGCCATGACTAGAAGAGCTCTTCTGAGCTTTAACAGGAAAAAAATGTGCTAGTTTGGGGAGGTGGGATTTTTTGGGTTTTTTTCACTCATATCAAGCAATTTTTGCCCCACAGCTCTGAGCTACAAGCAGGCCTGGTTCTAATCCAGCCGAACCTCCACAAACCATAGCATGGTCTCATCCAACAGTAACACTGCTGCTTTTCAAACAGCAAAAGATAGATAATTAAAATGAGTAGTTTTCCATGTTGGTAACCAATACCAGCAGCATGCTATTCTTCAGGAGGTGTTATTTTGCCATATACTGAACAGCAGAAAAAGGAACAGTAGATATTGAAGCAATAACACTTTCCCTCAGCTAATTTATGTTTGATGTTACAGAACCTGTAGCATCTGTGGGCAAGAGGGGCATGTCAGAGACAAGATGCATGGAGTCAGGCAAGTGTGCAGTCAGTTGCAATAAAAAGTCATGTCAGTGGTGTCTATATGCTGAAGCTCAGTGAAAGGAAGGCAGTGAACAGAGGGCTGCAAGTAGGAATTTTCATGGGAGATTGCTTGGGATTTTTTTTGATTGGTTTGGGGTTTTTTAGTTGGTTTGGTTTGGTTTGGCTTTCTGTAGCACAAAAGCAACAAAGAAAAGATGTGGCAGCTAAGCAGCAGAGATCCAAAGAAGAGAAGTGATAACAGAGATTGTGCAGAAGATGTGAGAGGTCATTAACCGCAAAGCAGCAGCTGAAAGTAGCTTGATAGTGGAAAGAAGAGATAGCAAAGGAGAGAAGGCTAAGCAGAAACAGGGATAAGCAAAAAAAAAAAAAAAAAAAAAAAGAAACAACTGTGACAGGGCATAGAAGGCAGAACAGACATGAGAAGATTCACACCAGCAAAGGAGGAACTCGCAGGTCAATTGCCGGAGAATGTGGCATCCAGAATATAGCACTGCCTGCCAGGAGAAGGGATGCAAAACATGACGGAGGAGGGAAGATAATGCTTGATAATCCCTCATCTGAGTGCAGAAACATGCTGCACTGGAATAATCAAAAGTGAAGTGGGGTGCTGAAGGGCTCAGAGGAAAAGCAGCAATGTTTGGGGATTTGGCAGGGAGTTGTGGTTGTGTTGGTTCTGGTTTTTTTTCAGAAGAAAACCAAAAACTTGAGATGAGGAAGGTACAGGTTCCTTTCAGACTGGTGCAGCACAGATTTTTAGGGAGTTCATTACGGCTGCACTTACTATAAGAGGGACTGTCGGGGGAAAGAAAAGTCTCAAAAGGAGGTTGGCTCAATTGAAAGTAAAATATAAATGGGACATACAAAGTGAGGAGCCACTCCATGCCAGGTTCTCATATGTTACACTGGAGCAAAACAGTAAACATGGCTGGAGCAATGAAATTCTACTAGAAGGGAGACACACTGGGGTCTGTTCCAGTTCCCTGATCTGTTTCTGTAAGAGACAGCCATAGGATACAACCCAAAAATAATCCAAGGACACCACTCCCCAGATCTCCTCCCATCCATTTGAGAGACACTGCCATGACACTGCCACGACACTGCCACCCCTTC
Source organism: Gymnogyps californianus (assembly GCF_018139145.2). Lineage (NCBI taxonomy): Eukaryota > Metazoa > Chordata > Aves > Accipitriformes > Cathartidae > Gymnogyps > Gymnogyps californianus. Next base: position 118,630,110 of record NC_059472.1, on the reverse strand, counting down.
TCCTTTGGCCCTGTTAGCCCAGTTGCAGCCCAGTACCCATAGCCAGGTAGGCTGGGCGCTTCCTTGGATAGAAGACTCTGCAGCCAAAACCTCTCTGACCAAGGCAGGATGGGAACCCATCTTCCTTCCTTCCTGGGAAAGTGCTCTAACCTGGGGTGGGGGTAATGTAAAAAGCAGGTGTCCCACGATATGACACATCTTCTCTTCATTATTTTCTGATTTGTGTGGCCACCCCAGCATATTTGTGCACCATGTCTTATAAAGAACATCCTGACACCTGCATCTTCCCCGGGCAGAGAACTTCAACACCTAGCTCAGCTTTGTAAATCCTGCCCCCTAACACTGACAACTGTTTCCTGGTTACTGCAATGCTGATCACTGTAACATCTTTAATGGTCAGGTCCCATATAGTTATTCTAAGCAAAAGACAGGGTAGGAAACAATTTCCGAAATGAGAAAAAAAACCTCGGTCTTGTTTTGTAATTAGCTCTGCATTATGGCATCCTTCCATGGGGCAGTCTTGGAACTGCACAGCGGCAAAGGGGGAGCCTTAAACATTGCAATTTAAATCTGACTTCTCATCCAAGTTTCTGTTGATGACATTAATGACAAGTCTGCATGTTACTATGCCTCTAAATAAAGGTGGCATAATCTTTTAAACCAGATTGCTTTTTCCTGCTCGGGATAGTTATATTATTATGTTATGTTATAGTTACATTACTCAGCAAATATGACTGCCCTGACAAGAAATACATATTGTAAATAGCTTTTCTGGATTTAATATATAAGCTCTATACTTCTAGTGTTCCTGAGAGAATAAATCTGATGAGTACTAGGAATACATATTGAATAAGTTATTTGATTAGGGCTATCAATATTGTGTAATCACAAATTAAGTTTATTAAATACAGGTCATTTCCCCTTGTTGCTTGACCTGCATTAGTCATTATGCAATTGTCTGGACACTACTCTGTTAAGCTTACCAGCACAATACCTCATTTCAAATATTTTGATATAACATTATTTTTTAATTTCTGATGCATTCTGAACTGAGATCTGATCTGAACTAACACCTCCACACAAGCCTCTGAGAACATCCCTCTTCTTTTCATGAGCTGCAAGTGAACCCAAGTGTAATGTGGATGATGCAGTCTATTGTCTAATGCAGCAGCCCGCTAACCTCATTGTGCTAATGACGCTGGTCATCAAATTGCTAATTCTAAAGTGGACAGAGGATCATTATTTAATTGAGTGGTGTATCTTGCTTACAGCTGAATAGGAAAAGATACCTCAAAATGCTTTAAAAAATATGTGTCATATAATTCTTGAAACCACTGCTGCAGAATGATGCATCACTCCGTCCTTTGGGAGATATTTCAGCCCTTGGTTTTTAAGGGTTGAAGCTTTCTTTTGATTTGTTCTGGCACAAACATGAAGAAGGCATAAAAGATGGCATAAAGACGAGGAAGGGGATCGATCCTGGGAGAGACATGCTGGGACTACTGTGTAGTGTGTTCACAAGCATATGTCTGGGTGCCTTGAGGACACTATCCTACACAAACATACAAATTGGTCCAAAAATGCAGGAAAAGTAAAAGACCTGAGAATATCAAGTTGTACAGAATGCTAGTTTTGTGTGCGAGCAAATGCACTGCCTTGCCTCATTGTGAGGTCCTGATACTCGTGTCACTTTTTAATGCCAACAATTAATAACAGAGACAATATCTTTTATAAAAAGATATGGCTACTGATACGACTAGGGAAAAAAGGAGACAAGCTTTAAGAAGTACAAGCCTTTCTTCAGATCTGAAGTAGAGTTTGCTGGGTTCAATGCTAAATAAGAGTGGAGAATGATTGTTCTGAGTTTGAGTATGTTAGACCAGTCGAGTGAGGTGGTGGTGTTAAGACGAAGGCGGTAGTAAGTTTATTATACTCTACGGAAGAGAGAGAGAGAGGGCAGAGACAGAAAAAAAAGAAAAAAATGAATGAATGATTACTTGTGAAATATGAAATTGTGCACAGACATTCATGGCATAGGGAAATGCAGTGTGACATAAAAAGAATAACACTACTAAGTCTAAGTGACTGACTTTATAAAAGGAATTATAAAATGAAACTTCAAGCATCCTGTCATAGTCTAAGGCTATGTCTTAGTATGAGGCTATGTCTTAGTGTAAGCCTTTATTTTTTAGGCTATGTCTTGGTGTGAACTCAAGCAAAGCCAGGACATAATGATAAACCTTCTCACTCTCCGCAAATAGATTAGAGCACAAGGATTGTCTCCGCTTTGAACAAGTCTATTCCCAGTGTAATCCCACTGGATCCAAAATTCAGAATTTTACTTCAAAACAATAGTTAACTTTATAACGCCATGAAAAGTTACCAGCATCAGTGTAAAATGATCAATATTGCAATAGGGTGTGCAGTCTTCACAGTTTAGAAAGGGTTTTGTGCAGGAAGTAAAACATTCACAGAGGCACTGAAAATCAAATGCAAATTTCAGTCTAAAGGTCAAGACCAGATAACATTAAATATAACCTTTCATATGCTATAAATGCACTGAATATATTTCCATTTATTTTCATATAGATAAAGGGACTTGCATTCACTCACATTTTTAAAATAGTTTTTTAAATGGTAACTCTGTATGTAATGCTATGGCTCTGCTAGGTCTTTTCTGTACAGTTTTGTGCACCAGACCTGGGATGTCAAGAGGATGGAATATTTCAGCTCTTCATATTAGCTTCAGGAGCACCAGAAAATTTATGTTTGTTGTTTTCTGCCATCTTTTTACACTAAAGCTTTAATTTTTTCTTAATGATTCCAATACTTTTATTTCCTAAACAAAGGATATAAATGTTGCTGAGCTATTTCTCACCATGCTCTGCTTCTGAGTCATTCTTCACTAAAGCTTCACTGGCATCATAACTTTCACAATCAGGATATTTGAAGGTGGGAACCTGGAGGAAGGAACCTTTACAAGTGAAATAAAAGTGATCCTTTAGCCCAACACCACCACAAAAAATATATGTTGTTGGATTGGATGGTTTCTTTCTCACAAGCTCCATTTATGACATTACATGGCATATGGTTTCTAAAAAATGAGGAAAGATTTGAAACATGCTGCTAGGAAAGCTGTGAACAAACAGATCTAAAACACTGCACATTTATCAATGAGAGACCATCAGAAGGTATGAGGTAAGGAAAGCAAAGGAGATAACGCATAAGACAGAGTCTAAGATGACGCACTGATTGTTTGCTTTAATCCCTATTTAAAAAATAGAAAGAAGAAAATGAATCTGCTAGCGTTATTCCTATCAGAACTTGGAGGAATTAGCTGTCTTTTTGCACTGTAGCATTTATATTAGAATAATTTCTATTGATTGATCCTGCTGTAAAAAGGGGAAAAGTCTTTCTTTTACAGTACAGTTGGGCTGATTTTTCATATATTCTGTACATAACTATTTTGAAATTTTATTTAACTATATTTGCATTTTCTGAATAAATGCAATCTAAATAATAAATGAATGTAGTGAAACTTTTCATAGAGATAAGTAGCAAATAGCAGAAGGGTTTTTTTCACCTTCCACTAGATGACATTTAACACTACAATATAACATAATCAATAGAGTAAACTTGACATTTTTGATATAAGATTATTTTCCTCCAGGGACCTGGGGGAAAAAAAAAATCAACATCAGGGTTTCATTTTTTTCTGTAGTTCTGTCTAAAAAAAAGTATTTTAAAATTGTCCAAAATTGCATTTGTTATGAAAATGAAAATATTTTCAAAAATAAGCAATTTTAAAAATCCATAAACTCTAAACCAATTTTTTTTCATTTGGGATTTCTCAGCCTGAGAGAGAAACTTAGTTCACGTCATCAAAAGATAATTGGGCATCAAACTTGGACAAACTGTATATATTATGGCATTTATCAGGCCTCTTTGCAGTTGCCTCACCAACAGTGCCCTGTGTACTGTGTACTCTGTGTCTGATGATGCTGAGGGAGTATTAGGCAGAGGAATGTGTCAAAATATTAATCCATTTTCCATTTTTTTTTCTTGAACTTAACATTTACACACACACAAAACATACAGGTAAGTAAAACTTTTAAACTGTCTACTGTCCTGTCACTTGTAAAATACAGCCCCAAAATCCTGCCTGAACATTAGCTTTAACTCAGTTCCGACAGCGTAGCTGAGATCCCCTCTCCCACCTTGTTGCTAGTCGAGCTACTCAAGTGCATGAGCTCCGCTGGGATTTCCTATCATGGGCAGCAACATGATCTGCTCCTGCCCAGGTGTGGAGACACCTTGGTTGTGTCAGACCTGAACACTCCCATACCTAGATCACTCAGAGGACGAAACTGGGTATTTTCCTGCCCAAATACCCTAATGGGGCAGATGGGGCAGAAAGCTTTGGAGCATGTCCAATGCACAGTTAGGCAGCATGTTCCTACAAGACATACCTCACCACTTCCTATTAAGATACTGGGGGTAGGGAGGACATGAAGAAGCATTCCCTTTTGGTAGAGCCTATAATCCCCCCTAGCTTGAAAGACATAAATTTAATTCCTTCTCCTGCCCGAGGGGATTCAAACCCACGTTTCAAGATAACAAGCTGGGCAGACAGCACAAGAGGAAGCGTCAATCTATACTCAAATATAGTAAAAGGAGTCCCTGCCTCCTTTTATAGCAAGAGCAGTTTTTTAACATGAAGAAGTTGCTAGGTAAAACAGGGAGGTAGTCTTAGGTCAAAAAAATTTTGTTGTTTTGTCTTCTGGTTGAGTAAATCTTTTAGGGTTTTTGCTTTTGTTTTCTTGGTTTTTCAGGGTTTTTTTTCTGGGATGGCACAGATGATACAGAAAGACCTGAACATGTGCCAAGGGTCACCTGGGCAAGGCAGACCCCTGATCATGAGAAATATGGTCTTGAATCGTAAGAAACACAGCTGAGTCCCCTCCTGCATGAGTACTGTACGTAGTGGGAGTCCCAGCTATAGCAGAGGGTTCAGAGACAGGTATCCAGGGTGGCTGAACAAGTCCCCCTTAAAGCCAGAACAGATGTTTAGAGGAGAGGAATAGGATGTTTATGCTTGGTTTTCCTCCTCATTTGCTCCTCAGCTGCCTGTTCAGGATCCCATTCTGAAGTCTGACACTGCCTGAAGTCCGACACTGCCTGAAGTCCTTACGCACCTCTCTCAGGTTTATTGATTCCATCAGGACCCTGGAATGGTGATTATTTTGCTCAGAAAGGTGAGCCTTAAGCCATACTCCTCTCACCAGTGGGTAGGTCAGATGGCACATTTAGCAGCTCAAGCAGACTACCCTTTTTTGTACCCAATCTTCCCTACATGAAATAGAAGCACTCAAGGGACTGACTTGGGTCTGTGGATTCCTGTAGGCAGCAGTCACCTAATACCTAAACACTGAGCATTGCAATACTTCCACCATTTCATAGGGCTAGCTGTTACTGAGGAAAATCTACCAACATAAAAAAAGGAAGGATGCAGAAACAAAAAGTGCTGTATGGACATGCATGGTCAAGATCAGAGCAACCTCCACATGGCAACTAGTAACTGCATCAAAGCTCTCCCAAAGTGAGAACTGGCAGGCAGGCACAGGAAAACATGACCAGAAGACATCACCACCAGCATTAGTCTCTTCAGTTTGTGTCTAGATCTGCTCACTGGAGATCCAGTTTAAATATCTTAGATTAAATAGAATCTATAGAAGTTAATTGAAACTTTCTGGGAGAAACAAGTTGGATTTCACCTGAAAAGACATGATGGGATTTTGTCAGAGGGACTTTCTGGTACTCTGTTGATTCCTTCGCTTCCTGATAAGGTCAGGATAAAGGACTAGGCTATGTTGACAGTAATATTCCATGGGCAGTGGCTGAAGTACCATGAACAGAGGTGTTTCTAAAGCTGATATTTGGAGGAACAAGACTTAGTGGTCTGGTGGAGTTTCCCAGCTCTCATTTCAATGGTGCTGTGAAGAGAAGCTCTGGGGAATTTACTCCTTCACAATACTGACAAAACAGCTAAAGCTGGGGCAGCTTATACAAGCACTAAGGCAGGCGCAAGAAATATAGGAACCTCTCTCGCTTGATGAATCCATGTGAGCAAAATAAAATATTTACCAGGAAAATATAAAAAAGAATCACCTCACCTGCTAAAATATTCTGTAGAGTTTCAGTGGGACTTTTAAAACATTAATTGGAAAGGTTTTTCCAGGTGAGAAAGAAAGATAGAATTGTCTGGCACTGTCTCCTAGGAAATGTATGTAACTTGTGCTTCATCTCCTTTTTCTGCCTTCAAGCCTTCAGCAACTTTTGGACTTGTCTGTCCATGACATCTCTGCTAGTTTTCTTGATTCCACTAGAGATAAAATAAACCATTTCAGTTCACAAAAGAACTGACCCCTGCCTTTAGCTATGCTATTCCTGGGATAAATCAATATATCTGGTTCACAGAATATCAGTTTCCTTTAGGTTACCTGGCTGCTATAGGTGTATGTATCTATAGATTTTTTAATAGGTATTCTGGCTACTTTCTGCCACAAAGGGAGCTTGTTTAATTATTTTTAATGGTTACTTCCATTCTTATTAGTGTAGGACACAGACAAAGCAGCAGGAAGAGGTACAGCCCTGTCCAGCCAGCCTTGAGTGCTTGCCCCAGCTCTCCCTCATCATCATACCCCAGGGCCACCAAGCCTTGGGCCAAGTAAAATATTTGCAGTGTTACCATAGCAACAGTGGACCTATAGCTCTTGACAAGACTCATGGAGGTGAAATTGGTCCTGCTTAGACCATCTGCACAAGAGACAGCATCAGCTCTTCTCCCTGAAGAGTGGAGGATAACAAACAACCCCGAAGAAGGCAGGGACTCTGTTCTTTCTGCTCCATATATCCATTCAGGTTTGGAACAGCATGTGCTCCACCTTTACAACAGGTTTAACATAGGAGACTTCTACACATAACCTTTCAGACAGCAGACAGCCTGCTCATCTTCATCATCACTCGTAATACATTATTAGCCATTTTCTCTTTAACATGGTGCTGTTTATTACAGCCATTATTTTGGCAGAAATATATAAGCATCTCTGTATATTTCTCACCACTTGAACAGAGCTATCCCTGAACTGAATCATGACAACCTACTAAAAGGGAACAGAAAAGAGAGGGACCAACAAAGAGGAATATATACAACTGAAACTAAGGAGGGCATTTGTCTAGGCAAATAACACATAAACAGACCAAGCTGGGTTTTACTTAGAGCACTGAGGATAATAGACCTCTTAAACACCCAATGTATGACTTCACTGGATGACCAAGAGTCATCCAGCTCTTGCCTTTACTCCATGTCTCTTGTTCAGTACTCAGAGAACATGCAAAACCTATATCTGAACTGCTGATCCCAAATACAAAATTGTCAGCCCAGTTCACTGTTGCCTTGTATCATATCTAGCCCTTTTTAACAATTCTGAATAATAGCCTTGTATAGTTCCTTTGCATTCTGGTCTTGCACAGTAAGGCTTGACATACTGACGAATCAGGTTCACTGTCTGATATGCTAAGAATAAGAAAAGAACAGTAAGAAGGACTTAGCAATATGGGGCTGCATGGGTGATAGTCGGCATATTTTAGAAAAGACTGTGCTTTTTCAAAAAGTAATGTTGAAAAACAAATTTTCTATAATACACTTTGCCTTTTGAAATGTTACCTGCCTTAAATCAATGGGAAGTGATGAATGATGCCCCTACCCCAGCAGCAGCAACAGCAACGCTTGCTAAGCTTCATGGTATGCTACCTGCCACAAACCTGAAGCATGATGGAAAAAGCTCTGAATTTTCCTCAGTTCCAGTGATGAAATACATCAGTTGTACATGTGGTCAGTGCTCTACACCATAAAGCACTGGACCGAAAGTCAGGAGTCCAGGTGCTAAAACAGCATAGAAGAAGAATAATGAACTGCTTCCTGATGAGTGCAATTTCTTTGTAACCACAGAATGTTCATTAAAAAAGCAGGCCCAGCCTGTTGAGGTGAGTGGGGGAAGAATCATGAAAAATATTCAGACCTCAAAGAAAAATACAATAGCAGTGATGTCAGAAGCAGGGCCATGAAGTTTGCTTTGGGATAAAGAAGTCTCTGGAAGAACAAATGAGCAAACCTGAAGAAATCTGGCTCGAGAGATCACCCACTCCTGAGAAAGCTTGCCCCTTTCAGACCTACAAATAGTTCTAGAAAATATCAAGCAAAATAACCAACTATTGAGTGAAACAATACATCCGTCAAGCAATTATTCAATAAAATATCACTAGGTAGATGTTCAATAAACTGTTGCACAGGCAGGCAATTACCCTAACAGCATTACAAAGCACAGACAGTTACTCAATACAGTCAAAGGGCAAATGATTGCTCAATGCTGTGCAGCAAGATATTGCACAGGGCATACAATAACTCTATAAATGACCAAAGGGTGCAGCTTTATGACAGCTTGATTTGTTTTCCTCCCTTCATTCTGTCTTACACTATTCTCACCAGTGAAGTGGTTGTGTGGATATACAGCTTTCGCCCAATGCAATCAGTCTTGTGGCTTTCCACATGCTATGACTGACAGCAGTCAGGGATTGCAAATGAGTTGTCCTGGTTTCCTGTTTGGTCATTTAGGCTCAATGTCTGCTGCCTTACCTTTAAACAGCGATTGGCATTGTGAGCAATCGCACAGATGCCTATGAGTTGAATTCAGGAGCTGATGTACCACAGACACAATAAAGGGAATGGACTCTGTCTTAGCAGTTGCATTTAAAACTAAGAGCTACCACGTTTCCAGGACTGATGTGGAATAATTTTAAGGATGGCAGCATAAGCTATATAATGAAAAGGGCCAGACCATTCACAAGATCTGTTTCTAGCTGGAATCGTTGATCTTTTAATTGAACAAAATCCCTTGTTACCTTTACCAAACAGAGCTGAGTAGATTTTACTCTAGCTCAGAGTTATTTAGCTTAATTACCTAGCAAAAGACCTCGAGGTAGATATGTAAAATGTAATTAGCATATTTTACTTGTAGCATCTGGGTTGTTCAAAGATACTAAGAATTAAAAATTGCAGTAAGGTCTTATGTGTACACACTAAGTAGGCACATGCAGTCTTCCTTTAAGCAATGTGCATCAGTTCTGTATGAGACTTTGAGAAAGGCATTCTTAAGAGTGCCTTAAGATAATCTTAAGAAAGAAGAGTTCTGCCTTTGCTGCCTTGCAGCCATAGGCCAGGACAATGAAGGAATGCTGTTTGCCTTCTCTGCGTACCCAGGAGACCAGAGGCCGCACAGCTACTCCTGCTTCCATGGGACAATGCAACTCCTCCATTTTTCATGGCAAGGCCAATTCTAAACTCTGAACTGTAAGGACCGGAAAAATAGTTTGAGTAAATTAATGTGCACCCTGAATTGCTCAGCAAGAGAAAATGGAACTGAGACAGAAATATCCTTCTTCTTTCAATGATGTCTCTATTGATACAAATCATGATATGTCTGCATTCAGTTCCCATTGATATCAGTTGGGGGTTAGCTATTACATGCCTTACGGGCCTGGACTCTTTCCCCCACCCCCTTTCTGGATTTTGAAGGAAAGGATTTGATTCAATGCCCACTGAGGTCCACAGGAAGTCTAAAATGGGAACAGGACGCAATCCCAAAGCTGGACTCCTCTGGTATGGAAAAAAGCTAGAAACATTGCAAGAGACAGTGCTATTGACAATGCAGTCATTAAAAAAAAAGATGTATCAGGCCTGAGACAAAATAGTGACATAACTGAAACCCAAACCAGCACATACTTGTTTATGCTGTTGTGAAGTTTATTTGCATTGTGCCCCTGAGCTTTCAAGATGTCCTTATGCCACCTGCATTTCTTTAGTTCTTCTCCACCACCCCAGAGCTTAGAGATCTTTAAAGCATTTTAAATGAATGCTGAATTAATTCTCAGTTAAGACAAAAGAAGAACTCTTGTGAGGCTTGTCGTAACATGTCAAGAAGTGTCAGCACTGGAACTTGGTCCCTAGTCACACCTCAGGTCCCACTTCTAAGACTACAGGAAGTTTGGACAAGACTTATATCAACTTTTATACTCAGGAGATTCCCAGATTCATCACTCCATGGAAAGCCATACCTGCTCTTTTCCCTGATTGAAACTGACGTTTTCCACCTGTTCAGAGAAAGTAGCTGCTCAGATCCAGTTAATTCAGTCTCAGTGGTTTAACAAACATATTTGATCAGCTGGGCCATCTTAAGCTAGTATTTACTAGTAGTATATTACCCATCTTTTTTCTGTCCAATCTGAAAAGAAATAAAATCAGAAAATGTCAAAATACTGCAATTGCATTAACTCAGCTCCAGACCACAGAAAACACAGAACTGTAGTTTAAGTAATTAGATTTAACAAGGCAGAGAAGCAAATGGAAAAAAAAAACCCAAAACCCAAATCATAAGCAGTAAAGCTGGAAGCTCAAAAGAAAAATTATGAATAAGGAAAAAAAACTGGTTACTAATGATATTTTAAATCTTTCCTTACATCTGCTACCAGAAATGACAGCTAGACTTTCATCTCCTGTGTAAAACAGTACTACTTAGGAAGATGTCAAGTGAAACTGATCACGGAGAAATCAAATGTTGATCAATTTGTAGTAAGGATAAGATAATTAATTCACAAAGATTGTATCCATGAGCTCCAAGAACTGACTTAATCCTACCTTAGTTATTTACAAACCACTGAAAATTCATCTGACTAAATCTGCCAATTCACATGCCATTTAGAGATCCATGTCCATCTTAGAGCAGAATAGTTATTGTACAGTGACTAATTTGCCTTGTTTACACCATGATTTCAACAGCACAGCAAAATTAGATCTTCCACAAGGTGAAAATAATTAAATACCAGGTGAAAATGATTAAATTCACCAGTGCCACATAGCATTCAATTGAATGGGTATGGACAGCTCATTTATTATAAAATATTTATATTTGTCAAGCCTGTCATGAGAGCATGCACCCTTGAGGAAAAATGGCTTTTCCTTTTGCTATACAATCTCAGACAGGATTTGTCATTTGATAGGCAGGTATTATTACCTTGGCCTTTTACACTGGCCAGGGACCTGTTTAACTTTAGCAACAAATCAGTCTGGTGAGGCTCCCATCTCATTGAAATGGACAGGAAATTCAACTTAAAAATAAGAAAAAAACTTTTTTACTGTGAGAGTCATCAAACCCTGTCACAGATTGCCCACAGAAGTTGTAGAGTCTCCATCCTTTGAGATATTCAAAACGTGACTGGCTATGGCTCTGAGCAACCTGCTCTAGCTGACCCTGGTTTGAGCAGGGGTGTTGGACTAGATGATTTCCAGAGGTCTTTGCCAACCTCAGCCATTCTGTGAGTCTGTGACCAGTATCCAGCTCATGTCTGGCACGATGTGGAGAAGGCCCTTTTCCCCCTGCCCCCACACATGTACTCAACCCAGTGCACAAGAGACCCTGATAAGAAGATTCAGCAGTACGCAACACCTGTGGTGCTTCCATGGCCAGACAGTACAGAAGGCCACCTACCAGCTATGATTATACAGTGAAGGAAACTTCCCTCTCTAGGGTACACCTCAGAACCTACAGGTTGAGCCTTGGGACTTTCTTTAATCTAAAACTTACAAGATTTTAGCCCTTTTTTCTCCAGAAAAAAACCCACAGGGGAATGCAGGGCAATTTCTGCCTTGGCTTCCAGCTTTGGGACCTCATATTAATCAGCAGTTCGTTACTGCCTTTGCAGTTTCTCTGAGATGCTTTCTACCACATCTTTTCTTTTCTCCGTGTTTCTCCTCCCATAGTTTTTCTTATCCTACATCTCTGGTGGCCTTCTGCATATGAGGACACAGTCCCACTCCTCCCTAGGTCTACTGTCTGGACTGCACTGTCTCCCTGGAGCCATTCCTGTTTTGTAGGCAATTGCAGCTTGGGAATGTAGAGCATACACCTGTGTATCTGTATGTGAACATATGTCCTACCGTAATGGAGGTCTCTTCTGGAGCAATAGTTTAATCTTGTTGAAATTAGCTTTTCAGAAAAGACAGCATCAAATTGCTAATTTTACCATTTTTAATCTCCCAGGTTAGGTCAAAATTTTCAAGAGAACTAGCACTCTGCTCTCTTTGAAGTCTGGAAATTTATCACCAATTGATCTCTTTCGAAATGATGACCTTAATGGAGATTAATAACAGCAATCAACTAGTGATGAAATCATCTTGCTGAGGGATTGCCCATACCTTCAGCAGACATTTTGGAAGAATAAAAACTCCCTCTGCATCCTGTCTTGTGTTTTTGGACTGTTGCCAGAAACAGTCCATGTGTTTGCTCTTCTGTCAAACAAACTGAATGAAGGTAAAACAAAGTTGGCAAGAATAGAGCCTACAACCCCAATAACTCTACAGCTTCAATCGCTAGCCTGTCATCTGGCAGGATAGACACCAACATTCTTCTGTAAGCCTGAATTTCTCAAGACAGAACTTCTGCTTCAACATGAGGGAATTTCAGAGGCCCTAGCAGTGAATGTTGCTTGATCTACACAATGGAGACCACAGGAAGGATTTAGAGTTCCCACTCAGGTGATGTAACCCATGCAGATGGGAGCAGATACCTGGTTTTGTTGCTGGTTGGAATAAATAGTGACAAAAGGAACTCTTCAAGGGAAGTGGGATATGATGGGAAAAGAGATGGTCCCTCAAATCTGAACCTGACAGTCTGGAAAAATATAAAAACAAGAACAGAAAAAGGGAGAAAAATAATCCATTGAGGAAAGCTCTACAATATGCCACATGGATACTTTTGCTCTGGAATTTTAGGTGATGTTGGGACTCAGCAGGCCTGTGGCAGCTCCTCTCCAGAATTCTTTAAGAAAGCATAGAAATGTTTATAAAGATGGTCTGACTCCAGCAAATTCTGTAGGTGTTAAGGTGTTAATTTCCATGCATTATCATCAAACATGCAACAGCCTTGTTTCAGTCGTTACTACAGCAGATTCCTTAAAGGCATGAATCTAAGTCCAGTGACAGGGAAGAGGCAGGATATCCTAAACCACAGTCTTTGACATGTGACTGTGTTCTTGCCATTCCTACAGGCTTTTATAAATTCTCATACCCTTGAAATTTCTGCTTTCCTTCTCTGACCTGAAGTCTCCTTTATACATGTACCACAGGTTCCAACCTCTGCTCACCCCTGCTCTTGGACATACTCTGTTTGCATCAATGGGACTGCTTGTACCAACAACGCACGTGGGACTAGGCCCACTTCAGTATCTGTGCAGAAAAGCAGAAACACCTCAGGAATTCTAACCATTTCTACTTTGGGTAGTTCGTTAGCAGCCTCTTGACAGGAAACAGACACTGCTGAAACACTGCAGGTTTCCGAACTTCCACCAAAAGAACCAGCTTGAGAAAAAAAACTGCTTTCAGGTGGCAGATCCTGTCCTGGCCCTGCAAACAAAGCTAAGAACTCCTTTCTTCTTCATTTATACCCATGTGCCTGGCAAGCAACACTCATGGCCAAGTCCAAATCCTTATGAAAGTGCAGACACAACCACACAGGTTGAGTGCCAGTCCCAGTATATGTGTATGTACCCTGGGTGCAGCTGCAGTTCAATTTCATTTCTTTGGAATCCACAGTCTGTTTAAATATTTTAAAAAACATAGGCATTTGGCAGAGGTATCACTCTCCCTAACTGCTGATAATACCACTGTTGAACAGATTGCTTTGGCTTTGGGGAAAGCTGCAAACATGATTCTTATTAGACTTACCCAGCAGAAATATCCACAGTGTTGCTAACATTACTTCTTTCTGCTCCTTTTTTGTTTTATTTTAAGCTGAACAAACAAAGCAGGTGGGAACACATAATAAAAATAAATGGGTTGGGAATATGTTTTGAAATAGAAGCAATTTCCAAACAAACTGTGACGAGATTTCTGCAAGGCCTGTGTACTTTTACTACAATCCATTTATTTTGCTACTGTTTTTGATTGTTCATTCCGATCTGTAAGCATCCTGAAAGCACGGCTGTGTACAGCTAGATTCATCTCATCTACAGAGGAGCATGTGACTGAGGCACCTGAGGCAACAGATGAGTAGAGTAACTTGATAGGCACTCCATGGTCAGTGAGCAAGATGGTCACCTCAGGAAGTGATCAAGCCCAGTGAAAACCTGAACGACCATGTGTAGGCAATAGTCTCCTGGGTTTTTCTAGGCAGGAACTCATGCTGTTGACAAAAAAACCACAGCATGGTGGGTAAAACTGCAGGGGTGAAATGATCCTGTGCTGCTTGCAGTTTCCCTGCTGATTCCCTGCTGGCACCTTCTCCTCATTCCCTGCGCCAGGCCACAGGGATGTTTTGTCAGCTGGAGGAAGACGATGCATTTTCCTTAGTGCCTTAACTAAGTGCCAAGTCAATCTCCAGTGCATGTTTAGTGGCTTATGGCTCAATTCAGATCTCATAGACTCTGCTGAGAACTACACAAGGGCTCCTGTGGGAGAAAACACAACTTCCTTATGCGTGTAGGTTGTAGTTCACACATTCCACGCAAAATAAGCCTCCGCACCACAGAAAATCTTGGCCTTGAGAAGGATCTTTTTGTAACTTATACAGACTTTAAAAATAAAGAGCTGTATAATAGCTGTGGAGTTGCCATACGACCTCTATTTATTGTACTGTCTGTACTGTGTTTTACCTCTTTCTCCACTATATCTACACTACTTGCTCATGATAAATCAGATCATACCACAGATTGGCAGGGTTTGCTGCAAATATTCCCTGGTGCTCCTTTCAGAAACCTCTTGTTATTTTGACTTGACCTCCAGGTGGTTTTCTACTGAAAGGGAATGAAATGGAAAATGCTTATCAGCATTCACACTTTGCTCTTCTACATTACTTCACCTCCAGTGACACCCCTCTGACACAAAGATAACCCTTAATTCCAGGAAATCGGGGTGGCAGAAATAGAAGGGATCTTATTCAGCAGAACATAAGAAGTCATAGGGTGCTGCGGCTTTGGGGCAATTTCCCTTTTGGGGGAAATTTCATTGTAACATTCATGCTTCACATTCCTTTCTTTTGCATTAAAATTATTGCTTACCTAGGTATTCTTTTCTCTCTTTGCACTTTGAATAATGACCCAATCAAAGAGGTAAAAATTATCCTAGCTTAAACTTTGAAAAAAGCAGTACTTTGTCCTAGTCTGAACTCTTCTCTTCTTGAGGGTATTTTACGCCATGACTGCCATGTTTCCATTTGGATTCCCACCAGAGACAATTGCTGTAACTTACAGGTGAAGTTTGGTGAGCCCACAGGCGGCAGGGCCTGCTGAAAGAAAGTGATGTATTGACTCTATCCTCAGGTACCTTAGGCACATTGTGGATGCCATCAATTATTCAGTCAGGACTGCAGCTTCTCCCTCCCTCATGAACAGAAGGAAAGGTTATGGTGCTAGTGCTTCCTCCCTTGGGAACATCCCGTAGCCTTTTGCCTGTTAGCAAATGCAGGTTCCATTCTTTAGCTGTTGCAAACTCTATCCAAACCAATGGAGCAAAATTTTAGGTCTTGGCTTTCAGTTACCTGTGTACATTTTAATATGTTACTCTTGTATTTATTTAAATTGTTTAACATGTCCCTAGAAGTTTTATACCATGTTGCATGGTTGAGGGCATTGTCTCCCCATTTCCATTGCCTTGAACTGTTTGTTTTAATTCTCTCAAATTGCCAATTACAAAAAAACCCACAAAACAAACAACAACAAGAACAAAAAATCCCAACCCTTGAAAAATTGCCTAATGTGCTGTCTATAAGAACAGGTACGCTAGATTGGGCCACAGATCTGGTGAGTTCCATATTCTTTCTCCGATCGTGGGTGGTAGCAGCCGCTTAGGAATAAGTACAAGTCTTTCACCTGTAACACTCTCCCAGTTTCCAGCAATCAGAAGTTCAGGAACTTATTGAGACAAATTTGCATCCTATATTCTTCAATAATCACCATAGTTTTGTGTTCTATGAGAATCTATTTGTATTTATAGCTTCTCTGACATTTTGGAACACCGAGTTACAGAGTGTAACTACTTGATATGTTAAAAACTTCTTCCTCTGAGTTGTTTAAATTTGCTGCTTTTATAATTCCACTGGATGAGCTCTAGCTCTTTTGAAGAAATGGTGAAAAACGTTAATCTTCTTAAAAACTCTCTTTGGTGTTCAAAAAGCAAGTAGAATATGAGAAGTTATTAGAAAGGAACCAAGAAGAAAACAGAAAACAGCATTACATATCACACTGTAAATCTGTGTTGTCCCCATATTTTAATACAATATTTAGTTTTGATTACCCCACTCCCCAAAAAAACTCAGTAGAAAAATAAAGAATTACAGATATGGTAGACAAAGATGACCAAAGGTAAGTCATGAAGAGAAAAGCAAACTCCCAGGTTTTCTAAAGTAAATTACACATAGGAAATGTAAAGAAACCCACACCACTTTTACAAAGTGTTTGGAGGACCATGAGTTACAAAGATTAAAAAGAACTGCTACAGAATTTAAGAAACTTTCTTCCTTGGGGATAGCTTGCTACTGTGTATGCTTTAGATTTCTCCAATACTTTTCTCTACTGAAAGAACTACAGTCCCTCTTTTTCACATTTTTCATTTTAAATATAATAATACTAGCCTGACTTCTACCCTTATTTATACCTACACGTGCTCATTAATTGAGTACAAATGTATGACATATCAGACAGGAGAACTTGGACCTTAGGCCTCAATTTTACAGTAAGCTCTGTATAACCATGCCATCTTGTGCACACTTGCACACCAACACACACACACAGACACACTCTAGCAAGGTCAGTGCCTAGATTTATAGCAAGCCTTTTCATCATTATGACAATACACATAAAGATCTGTTCTGCAGAGAAGTCTTTTTTTTCTGGCTTATCTCTAAACACCTTGATCTAAGATAGTCAGGACCAAATAGAAGACTAGAAAATCCATAGAAAATCCATAGAAAATCCAGTCCCCTTTTACACAGGTGGATTTGAAGATAAGAAAGCTAAAGGCTAATGCCAAAATAAAATGATTTAGTATGTAGATCTTAGCATCTGAAAAGGAAAGACAATATATGCCAGCATTTACTGCTTAATGGCTTTGGTCAGTTTGGCTCAATCCTCTTCAACTCCCCTGAATGACACTGTTTGTTTTTAGTGAGGTGTTTCAAGTTGAGTTTTTATCTTGTGAAGGGATCGTTGACATCAAGAGCCATGATGCTGTGTACATCTGTATTGGTGTGTTCTTTGAAAATGTGGGCGCTGGCTTTTTTTTTAAAGATGTCCTGATGAGATGTTTGTAAACACTAAGCAGTGCATGTTCTTGCCCTAATCTTCATTGATATTTGACCATTTGCTTTGGTGTCTTGCACAAGATGCATGTTGACATTAGGCTGCCATAAACAGTTGATGATAGTTTGTGAAATTAATGGGCCGGGAAGAGAAGGCCAGGTAGTAGATTTCTTCCTCATTCTGGATTACAGGTTGATCAATGGTACTGCATTGTAGCTGTCCCTATTGATACGGGAAGTTCAGGATTCAATTAAATACTTTTTTCAATATTGTCACTGGTACATTTTTTTTAAATAGGCTGGCACAGCTTTGTTTTCTCTATACTTTCTGATTGATTATATCCACTGCAGGATTAAGACATGCTATTTGAAACAATGTAGTGATTGAACTGGAAGGTTTCGATACAAAAGCATCTCTTTTTCAAAAGGGAAATGAAGAGGTGATGCGTCTTACAGTAAACTGTGCTGTATGTAGTAATGCCTTATAATCTTCCTATAGCCCTTTATAACATTAGAAAGAACTAGGGAGCCTTTATTGATTCCATTTAGTTTTTCACTGGTAACAGAGCTCAGGGTATTAGAGTCAAGTGACTATGGCATTTGTTTCCTGAAACTAGAGTCTCTCTTAGCTGCTACAGAATAAGGCCTCATTCTGTGTGAGACAGAAGGTACAGTGTCATGTGACTGCCCATACTGAAGCAGGTTTCAGTCTCTCAAACAATGGGCAATGATATCTGTACTATACCTATCATGAGCTGTATTACATAATTCCATTTTCTTTGAAGACATTACTAAAAATCAGTACTCCTAAGGCCTCCCCTCCGTAGTGCACCTCTAGTTGTTTCCTGAGAAAATAAATGTCAGGAAAGAGATTTTCATTGTGTCCGATGTTCTGTGAATGGATGCACTTGCAGGGGTGCAGGAGAGGCTTGAGAGGAAGCTCATTGGAGTGCAGTAGGCAGAATCATCACTTCTTAGAGGTCTAGAAGCTTTTAGGTGCTTCTGGCAAAAGGCTGTCCAGTGACTAGTGACGTCCTGTGTGCATTAGTCTTTGAACGATCTTTCTGGGAAGCAACTCTGCAGGTTCCTCTATTGTTGGGTTTTTTCCAAAGTTTAAAAACAAGGCCATATGTTTTCAAAAGTGATACATGATTTTGAAAGGTGGTGGCCTGTTTTAAATAATTTACCATGTCTTGCCTTCCAGAAGCAGGATGCTACTTGAAATGCATCAGTTCTCCAGGAATGTAGTAAAGCCTAAAGTGGCCCAGCCTGCAGCCTCTTTTCACCTCAAGATTATCATTCACTATAGACCAGAAGAAAATGTTCTGTTTTTCACAAAGCTTTATTTTCTCTTGAGGAAGGATTCTCTGGTGTCTTTTATGATCTGCTTCTCCATTACCATTTGTGGGAGGAATGATTTAGCAGTACTGACTTGCAAATATTGATTGTATCCCATGGAAAAGTAATTAGTTCTGATTGCATCACATTAGGAGGACAGTTTATTGCATGAAACAGATGAAGGGCTGTCATGAAAGCTCTATTGTTACATACATAAAATAGCACTAATGCATAGGGGAAAAAGGGTATTTACACCTATGCATGCTGTTTTTAAAGCAATGTAAAAACTTTAGGCTTTACAATAACAGGGGTGGGGTTTTTTTAAACATTTTATACAGATTTTTTCTGCTTATTAAGTTTGCTGTTGTTGAACTGAAACAGAGTAGAGAGGATTGGCTCTCCTTGGCGGCTGCTGTGTACAGCACACACTTTCTCAGGACCGGGCTCTCATTCGGCTGCCCCAGTTTTGCACTGGTTTTAGTGAAAGCTCTGCCAGTTCACACTGGTGCAAGTAAGAGCAGACACAAGCCCTCAGCTTTGAACAGTGTGTATCTGAGGGTAGAGCTAGACATCCTCTCGATCCAGCTGATGCCAGTAGTACCTCTGGCATGTGCTCAGCCCCACTCAGCATTCCCAGCTGAGTGTTTTCACTCCCATGGCTCAGCTGGTGGGATGGAACATGCAAAGCTTCCTTCCTCAGGTATAAGGGAATCTGGGAGGAAAGCAATGACTATGAGATGCTAGGCATCTGGAAGAGCACAGTAACACACTGCACCTTGCTTTGAACCTGCAGGTATAAACCCTAAACATGAAAATCTACCTTAACTTCCTCATCTCTGTATTAGATTTAGATTGCAGCTGTATTTTGGCCCAATGACAAATCAACTTTGAAGTTCTAGCCTGAAGTTTTGCTTTGGGTCCATTTTAGTAGTCAGGTTTGAGTGTTAGAGACTGGTAGTGACTCTCAAATATATTCATTTTCAGACTGTTCCTTGGTCTGAACAAACAGGAGCAGAGAAGACAGCAAAGGGGATATTTATATTCTCAGGCATTATCTGCATTTTTCCATCTCTGGGAATACAGACACAAAAAAGCATGATCCATTGAAACAGTGGATGAGCTGAGGGATCAATAAGGAGGCAGGGAAAAAGAAAAATGCACCGGAGACTTGTTAGAGTTTGCATGAAGGATTCCTAAATAGGCAGCTGAGAATAGCGTGTTATCTCTGCCAAAATAATGAAAAACAGATTGCAAAATAAATTAATAACAAAGGGCAGCATCTGGGCAACAGTGGCTGCATACACTTCTGATTTATTCCAAGGGGAAATACAAGAAGACTATAGAACTGAACCAGAATACATTACAATTTTAAGTTCCTCCTCTAATGCTAATCAGCCTGCCGAGCTCTTGTTGCTCTGTACACTGCTCAATAGTTGACAAGATAAACTGATGTGTGGATAAGATTAACCACACTTTGTTAACCATGAACCAGTTTAATTAACTGAAAGAGAAGGAGCCATTCACAGATGGACACCCATCTTGAAAAAGAGCTTGGTGTGTGATCTGGGAAACCAGTCTGACTTCCACATTAGGCAAGTTGATGGAAATGATAATAAAGAATCAGTTCAGTAGACACAGGGGCAATACACTGGGGAAAAGCAAAATCCTTTATGGAACATAGCTTTATATCAGAAATAACTAGAGTTCTGTGAAGGAGTCAGCATGCATCTAATGCCTTGAGAAGGTCCCTCACTGACTGCTCTTAAAGACACCATGTTTTCATGGGATAAGTAAGATAGTCCTCCTTAGAGTAAGAGTTTATTAAATGATAATCATAATCTTTGAGAAAGGATAGAAATATATGATCAATTGTAAAAATGGAGGATGTCATCAATGGCACCCATGCTTTCATCTGTGATGTTCAACATATTATTAAGCAGTCCTGGAGTAAATAGTGAGATAGGATCATTTACTACTGAGACAAAATTATCCAGGATAGTGAAACTGACTGCAGAAGAGTAGCTCATGATACTGAGTGGCTGGTGACCCCTCGGCAAATTAAATAATTTATAAAGAAACCTCAGTGATACATACACAATGATGGACTCTAAATTAGCTATATGGTCTCAGAAAAAGGTCTTGAAGTCAGTGTGGATTTGTCCACAATTTAAAGGAATAATAGTCACAATTTAGAACTTGTCCAGAAGCCTCCAGAGGCTACAGATCACAGATAGTAGCCATTGGTCAAGTAGCATATATTGAAAAATGGCATTAGCAGATGTCATGACACTACATAAGTTATTCAATTTACAGAAAAAAAAATTCAGTGCAGTCAATAGAGGTGAGGCTTGTTCAGAATGAATTCAGACTGTCCAAAGTATGCCCCCAGACTTACATGTGATGAAAAACACCTTACACTGTATACCTCATTAATAACATCCTTCACCTGCAGAAAACTATAAATTCCCCACCATTGATAATGTACTGATTTAGAAATCAGCCACTGCCCATAAATAAACTATGCCCGTGCTTATGTATAGAAACTATTACACAACTCACAAAGCTAGCAATGCAATATCTGTAAGCAAATATTAGATATTAACTGAATATAGTACAGAACATAGCACTGATTCCAGAGCAGATGGACATTACACAGAATGTTTGATACTCACTGTATGTCATCCTAAAAAATAAGAGCTTTGTTTTGGAAGGAATATTTAATGGAGAAAGATAATTAACACATTCTCAACTGGACAGAATACTTCCATTTACTTTTAAAGTAAAAAAATAAAAGTTGTTCTCAGGGGGAACAAAATAACAAAACAAAACAATACCTACTCAAAAACTGCTGCTGCCCCAACTTCCTTCATTATTTCTATTTACCCTGCAGAGGACTGAGCTTCTCCATTTCATTCTCAGGAAAGTTCCATAGAAAGCTTGTTTTACAAACAGCACAGCAAGATCATGCATGACAGGACAGCTTCAGTTTAGAGTACTAACAGGGATCTGGATTAAATGAGATTGCATGGATTAACATTGGAGAGAATAGTACTAAAATTCAGGGGCAGACCCTCAGCAAGAATAAAGTGGCACTGATCTCTGAGAGGCTGTGCTAATTTAAAGCAATTCAATCCATTCCCTGCCATCAGAGGAAGTGGATACTAAATCATAACTAACGTTACTAAATACAAATGCATATGTCAAAAATTGGAAATGAAATAA
This sequence comes from Gymnogyps californianus, assembly GCF_018139145.2. Classification (NCBI taxonomy): domain Eukaryota; kingdom Metazoa; phylum Chordata; class Aves; order Accipitriformes; family Cathartidae; genus Gymnogyps; species Gymnogyps californianus. The sequence continues at coordinate 118,608,145 of NC_059472.1, read as the reverse complement.
AATAAACTTGCCTGTGTTACATAGCTATTCCAATGCTCACTCCGAAGAAGTGCTGCCAAAGATTAATTACACAAAGATTAAGTACACAAAAAATAAACTGAACATTAGGGAGCTAGAGATTTTAGGATCATATTAAAGTAAGCAGTCGGCAGTGCTTTTAAAAAGGTTTCTCCCTTTCTCATCATTTGAAAAAACGAGTTTTAAGGGAGTTAGGCAGTTGTAGAAAACACCAGACTTGATAGTTATACTCAAAAAATAACCTTCATACACAGACATACAGACTGGCTAGTTGCAATGTGAACACTATTCACATGTTATTGTTCTCCTTTGCTGCAGACTTAAGGCTTTGAAGCATGAGATGGAATGTGCCTCTATGAAGCTGTCTGCAGATGTATGTGAATTTTTTTCTCAGACTACTATGTCTACGTCTACTTTTGTGGGAAGGTCTGGGTTCTGGTTTCCTTAAACTGATATGATGGCAATACTCATGCCTTAAAAAATGTTTTTCCAGGCTATTCTACAAAACAGCCTTCTACTAATGCCATTGCATTTAACTCAATAGCTTAACCTACCTTTGGAGTCAAAGGAATGCCGTAACACACCTCATATTCATAACTGTTTCCAGACGGAACACTAACACATTATGAATACTGAGCTATGGCATACTCCACAATGCCCCGTGGTCAAAAGAAGCTACCGTGACTCAAGTGCTGAGGAAAAATGTCTCTTAATCCTGCTGTCATCATATAAAAGTCAATCCTGAGTGCCAAACTTCTGCAAAACCCTTCCACTCAATTCCTCATGCACACAGAGACATACACCTGCCTTGACAATCTTATAAATGATCCAGACTTCCCACTGAGCTCCTAGAGGCTCTTTTTGACCTGCCAATCTCTAGCTTTACATCTATTCATAACTAGTTTTTCCCTACTTACCTATTGAAACTGGAACAAAACATGAAAAGGTTATCTGCTTTCAGAACTGTTTCTCCATGAAAGACCCAAAATATCTCTGTCAATGAACAATAGCATGCTGTTCCTTCTCATTATACTGGCATGTAAATTCCCTGAGGATAACTCAAGAAACAAGAGCTGCTTCCCTCATAAAGGTTCCTGTGTGCAAATCCTCTCTAAAGAACACACTGGAAAAATAACTGACTCTGTGTAACTAGTAAATAGGAAGAGAGTGAGTATTATATGATAAATTAATCAAAAAGGGCACTAGAACTAAATCCTTGAAGTGGCTAGGAACATTGATGAAATCACATAATGTTTTTTGCTCCTTCTTTGAAGAGACATGATAGTTTTTCAGGGCTTAACCTGACACTAAGCTCCTCAATTTCCTACTAAGTTGTTAATAGCACTAGAAAATCACTTTTACACTTTTGGCAGATAAGCTGTGTAATATGGACACAGAGGCAGTGTGCTTAAACACAAAAATGTTTGGGAAAATCCTGTGGTGGCTGGTTGTTGATTGGTTTCTCTTACCTAGCCTGGAAACACCATAAGTTTTCCACTTCAGTTAGATTTAGACCAAAATAATTCTCTTCTTAGCCTTTCTCTCAATGTCTGCTTTTCACAACCTGCCTCTCTTGGACATTAATGTCTTGCTTAACAGCAAGACATTTTAGGTACTCAAAAAGGCTTTTCAAAAAACAACCTCCTGCCCCAGTAAGTTCTAGAGATGAAGAGATACCTTCAGAAAGTTGCAACGTAGAAATCAGCACTCAGGTTACAAATGTGGCCTTCTCTATCATGAGCTTGAAAAAGAGAAGAGGCAATAACAGGATCAGGAAGCAGTAACTGACTTCCAGACAGTCCCCCTGTCAGCTACATTCAGTCAAGTCTGGATGCAGGAAAGAATTTGCTCCTTTCAATTTACTCTTGGAGCCTGAAAATTACAAAGTGCTGAAGAGTAAAATAATCTAAGTGTCAGCAACTCACAAGTTATCTGGTTTTCTGGACAGGAACTTGGAAATACAAGATGATGAGTGCACAGACAATCCCATTCATGAGGCTTGGTGAGGCTGTTATGCTTTTCCTTGCCCCAGCATCCATCTACAGCAAACCTAATGAAGTCAGGGCCACACAGATGTAAAATCAAGTCTTCCTGTTTTCATGGCATGAACCAGTAAAATCTGTTCAGAAAAGCAGCCGACTGGAACGTACGGAGCCTGCAGGCTTAAAAGAGGATAAATCTGTTGACATTGTGCTGATTTACCCCATCAAACTTTACAGTGCCAAGGTCTAAAATTTCTGAGGCTGGCTCTGAAAAACAAGGAAGAAGACACCTGACAGCTTCCCTGACAAACCTCCTGAGCAGAGTGCGCTTTCACAGTGCAAATTTAGAAGCATTAGGAACAGAGCATGCACACTCTCTTCGAATGCTCTTCAACTTGGTCAGCCTTACCTTTGTTCTCAGCTGCTGATCTAAAATAACTTGTAATAATCTATACAGTAAAGGGATTATTAACTACCACAGTCACACTGTTTCTGAAAAGCAAGGATCTCCTGCCCCTATCTCTTCTACAAGGATAACAACAGCACTCAAGCAAACAGAATGGCTTGAACAAGAGAGCATAATTTTAAACAAATTCTTGCTGCACTGTATTACTCTCTGCAACAGATGGATGAGAAATTATTTTACTGCACATAATTTATTTCACAGACTCAAGGGTATAAGCAATCCTCTTGTGCCTCTTCAGCTGTGAGGCTCGTCTCTCTCTGGATAACGATATATAGAGATATATTATTTTTGCAGGGCAGAGGCTTGATTAGAAATTAGAAAATGCATTCTTACCTGTGAATGGAACAGATACAGGATTCTGGCCCTTAAGGCAGTGGACCAAAATCCAAAATACAGCTTTTAAAGACTAGCAGTGCAGACACATTATAACACAGAATATTGGTCAGGTTAGATGTCACTTAAGTCTGGGCAGAAAGAAAGAACTGACAGGTACAGATCCCATTTTGCTGATCTCTTCTGCAGGCATTTGAGGAAGAAAATATTTTTGTTGTGGGATAGCGGGGTAAGTATTTCTGTTGTAAACCAAGGCTGAACCTGATAGACTTAAAGCTGTATGTCTTCTGGTATGTACAAAAAAGGGACTCTCATATTTTCAGTGTTAATGTTGCAACCTGTAAACTGACTACTTGGCAAATGGGATAGTCCTGAGGGAAAACAAGGATGACAATCACCTTATCCACTACTTTCCCTGTCTATGTAGGGCTGAAGACACCTTATCAAGAGGTCTTGACAAGAGGGGAGCTCTATGGTAAACTAAGATATGCCATTATTGCACAGAAAAGGTCCCCTGGCACAGGGGATGTCCTTGGACCTGTGGGAACTGGGTCCTACCATCTGTCTGGAAAGGGAGGGAGAATCCTAGCTAAACAGCTATTGTCTCTTTTATACTAAAATAGTGGTTTGCATAAAAAATGGAAATGGAAAATGGCTTCTCACTATAAAAGGAAAATGATGTCTGGATAAAAGGACTCTTAACTCAGGCTACTCTCTTAATGCAGAAAAACTGGTGATTGAAGTCACTAAGGTTTATTTATACTGTTCACGATGAAGATATTCAAGTTAGCTTTACATAAGTCCAGGTGACAAAAACAAATGTTTTCTGACTTACATTCTTGTTAAGAAACTCCATGCTGCCTTTTACATTTCTAACAAACCCCACATGAATGTGGATTTCTGTCCTGGGTCACTCTCTGGGGAAAGTTGAGTTAAATCATGTATTCCTCTCCCTCATGTGGCCTTGGAAACAGTCTCTCTCTGCTCCATTTTCCCATATTTAATACACAAATACTAGTACTAAGCTAACTTACAGAGAGATATCGGAGGAAAAAATGCGTTCATGACTGTGAGGGGTCAGATACTATACTAAGGAGGTAAATATACATTCAGGCTGGATTTTAGCTGATTAAAGAGTACACTTCATCTTGGAAGCAACAGTATTACTGAACTTTACAAGGGAGGCTTTGACGTGAAATCACCATTTGTTTCTCCACTGCTCTTTTAAACAGATCCCTTTTTTGCCTTGCCCTAGTGGATGTCAGCAGTGACTTGTCATTGCTGTGACTTCATCTCACACATGAATTAGTTTTTGCTTGGAGTATCATTAGCAGTGCAATAGCTGCAGCACAGAGCTCACAGACTGCTAAAGTCATCAGAGAAGATGAGTAAATACTCATGTGGTTAGGCTACGTGGAACTTCATGCTGTCACAACTCCACAGCTGCCTGTACCAAGCCAGCTACTTTTAAGCCATGCTGGGTGTATGCACACTAGCTATAGCCTGTGACAGAAGTTGAAGATTAGTAAAAGCCAAATTCCATATTGATTTACATCCTATGCAGTGCCATCAACAAGAAGAAATTGCCTTGTATTGTTTAATTTTAGTCTCTGAACATAAGTAGAGTGGACATGTTTGGGAATGAAAAGAAACATGTTTTGTTCCCCTGCCACTCTTTTAATTGGCAATTTGTGATACAAGTCACAAGAATAATGATGGATGTGATTCCTTCCCCACATTCAATTTTCTTAGCCAGTAACTAGGGAAATAATAAACCAAATTCTACTTCAAGCTACACTTGGTGCAATCTCATTAAGTTGAATTATATTAAAGAACAAGTTCCTGTAAAGCAGCCACTCTGCAAGCTAAGAATTAGGACTCAAGATTCTAAAGGCTCTACGGTTTTATTTTTTTTTTTCCTCCAAGTGTTGTATTTTGGAAATAATTACTGCAGCTCAGAAGTTTCTAGAACAAATTAACTATTCAATTCTGTTCTTACAATTTTTTTTCCTTTTTTCTATTTTCGTACATATAGCACAAAATCACCTTCCCTTTCCATTTGTTTTCTTTCTCCCTGTGCTCCCATTATGGCTTTTCATTTCTTTTCCCCATTCTGCCTCTCCTTCATCATTCCTGCCTTCACTGTTTCTCTCTTCAGATTCTGCTACCCAACCTGCTGTGTAATTATAGCTTGTGCGCTTTTGGATTCAGCTTCTCAAAGGTGAGAAGAGAGAAATTCTCAAGTGTGGGATTCATTTCACCCAACTTCAGGTATTGAAGAGCTGAGCCTGTAGCTGATGATACTTTTAGAAATCCATTTGTCATCTATAGAAGCGAAATGAGCACCTCTAATGAGTGATTTCTCCTATCATTAAAAAGACATCTAATGAATTGCCTTCTGCACAATGCTACTGCTACTACCTAATTTGTGGGTAAATATAGCTGAGACGAATTCTCAAGCTGCCCAAGTTTGACACTGAGAAGCTCTTCTTGTTTTGCATAGCTCTAAGGAAAAAAAGAGAGACTGAAGCAGTTCTTTTGCTGACAGCTGATTGATTGCTGAGCACCACACAGTAATAGCAGTAAAATGGAAGAAGACAGATGGGTCAGTTTAAAACTCCCCAAATTAAATACAACTGCAAAAGTTGTAAACTGCATTTCATTTCTATCTGTAATCAAGGGGTAAACACCTAAAAGGAAGAAAATCTGAATTTAGCCACATCTTTAGCAACAACTAGATCTGGGATATTCAGTTAACTCACCCAGTTAGTAATAACTATGAAAGATATTAGAAAGGTTCTGCATTTTAATCCTTCATACAGAACTGAAATTGGAGAAAAATTTGGAAAAAGAAGAAGAGTCAAAACTCAGAGACACTGAATCCCTTAGAAGAGACTGAACTGTTCATAACTGCAACAGTGTTCTCTTGTAGGCAACTGGACCCCAAAACAAGACCATTTGGCAAAGCAGTTCAAATTGGCGAAACAAAGGCATCAACCCCATTCCAGAATGACACTTGAGAAGAGTATATATGGTAAGCATAATAGAGCATCCGAATGCTACAAGAGCTGAGAGGACACAAAGTGCTTACCATCTGTCCCTGATACTATTGGGTAGCTGCTATCAGCTAGACACTTAGCACATGGTTGGATGGACACTTTTTGAAGGGCACTTTAAAATATTTACAAGGACAAAACCTTCAGGAGGTTATTTTTCTCCACCTTCCTTCCAAAGCTAAACAGATGGTGAATGTTTCTTAGCTAAATATTCTGCCAAACACTCTGGCAAAGTAGCCTGATACATCACAACTGATCTTTCCATTCTCCCCATGCATTCTTCCACCAGATCCTGAATGAAATACCAAAAGCAGCCTCTCTAGTTAACAGCCAGCTTGAGGACGGAGCTTCCTACACTACCTATAGTTGGATGTACATTTTTTATATCGCAAATAAATTCTGTCTTGGGGCAACAGAACAGATGCACATTAGAAGTTTATACTGCAAATGGAGAACACAAAACAAGGATTAACAGTATGCTCTACATTTAAGATTTTTGGGGTTTAGCACTCTGCTGTCTTGGCTAAGAGGGTGCACAAATTAGAATAACCCAGGTCCCAAAGCTAAAAACAGAACTACGTGCTGTTTACTAGTGTGAGAAGTTCAAGTGATGTCAAGGTGACTTTTGCATTGTGAACCTGCTATCACAATGAGGCCTGACAAGTATCTATTCAGGCACTGGACTTTGAGGCCCTGTGGATTTTTTTCTTTGTTTTTGCCTATGTATTGGGTGTAGGTGGCCAGGTGCTGGCAGCAGGGGGGCTGTAAGGGTGGCTTCTTTGAGAAGAGACCAGGGGCTGCCCTGTGCCAGACACAGCCATTTCCAGCTGTCGTGGTTTAACCCCAGCCGGCAGCTAAGCACCACGCAGCCGCTCGCTCACTGCCCCCCACCCCTGGGATGGGGGAGAGAATCAGGGAAAAACCCTCGTGAGCTGAGATAAAGACAGTTTAATAGGACAGAAAGGAATGAAAAACAATGATAATGATAATAATAATATGACAATAGTAATACTAAAAGAATTAAACTATACAAAGCAAGTGGTGCACAATGCAATTGCTCACCACTCGTTGACCGATGCCCAGTTAGTCCCGAGCTGCGATCCCCCCTCCCAGCCAACTCCCCCCAGTTTATATACTGGGCATGATGTCATATGGTATGGAATAGCTCTTTGGCCAGTTTGGGTCAGCTGTCCTGATGGTGTCCCCTCCCAGCTTCTTGTGCCCCTCCAGCCTTCTTGCTGGCTGGGCACGAGAAGCTGAGAAATCCTTGACTTAGTATAAACACTACTTAGCAACAACTAAAAACATCAGTGTGTTATCAACATTCTTTTCCTACTAAATCCAAAACACAGCACTATACCAGCTACTAGGAAGAAAATTAACTCTATCCCAGCTGAAACCAGGACACCAGCCAGCTCCAACAGACCCATCACAGGGCACAGCTGAACCCATCAGTGAAGCTGGTAGCACCTCTATGAAAACATATTTAAGGACAGGCAGAGGAGGAGTGGGAAAGGAGTGAGAAACAGCAGAGGGAACACCAACGTCAGAGGAGAAGAAGGTGCTCCATGGCAGAGCAGGTATTGCCATGCAGCCCATGGAGGACCTGTACCAGAGCAGGTGGATACTCCTGAAAGAACTGTGTCCCGTGGAGATCCCATGCTGGAGCAGAGGAAAAATGTGAGAAGAAGGAAACAGCAGAGAGAAACTGCTATGTACTGACTCTAACCAACACTCCAAGTTTCATGGCCCATGGCCTGGCTGAAGGAACTGAGCATAATCTGCAGCAGTGACAAGGAGGGAAGAGAGGAGCCTGGAGTGAAGTTGAGCCTGAGAAAGGAAAGAGGAAAGGTGTTTTCCCTATGTGTTTTAATGTTTGTCTTTTTGTTTCCTGCTACCTAAATCAGTAATCAAATATTTCTTTTAATCATCAATAAATTAAGTTAAATTGCCCAAGTTGAGTCTGTTTTGCCCACAACAGTAACGGGCAAGTGATCTCCCTGTCTTTATCTTGAGTGCATCTTGGTACTTGAATGCTGGAAGGCATCTCCTATAAGGAGCAGCGGAGGACTCTGGGTTTGTCTAGTTTGGAGAAAATGAGGCTGAGGGGTGACCTCATTGTTCTCTACAGCTTCCTGAGGAGGGGAAGTGGAGAGGGAGGTGCTGCTCTCTTCTCCTTGGTACTCAGTGACAGGATGCGTGGGAATGGCTCAAAGCTGCGTCAGGGCCGGTTCAGACTTGACATTAGGAAACATTTCTTTACAGAGAGTATGGTCAAACACTGTAACATGTCATTGATGCCCCAAGCCGGTCAGTGTTTAAGAGGCATTTGGACAATGCCCTTATAATATGCTTTAACTTTTGGTCAGCCCTGAAATGGTCAGGCAGTTGGACTAGATGATTGTTGTAGGTCCCATCCAGCTGAACTTGATTCTATTCTATTCTATTCTATTCTATTCTATTCTATTCTATTCTGTTCTCTCCCCCTTGTCCTGCTGGGGGTGGGGAGGAGTGAGTGAGTGGCTGGGTGGGAGTTTGGCTACCAGCCAGGACCAACCCACCACAGCCTTCAAATACTCTGAGATTACAAGGGGTTTGGTGTTTTTTGGTTGGTGGGTTGGTTGTTTTTTTCACAGCTGCTTATTCAGAACTTTTCTAGAGCTGTTCTTTGTTTTTTCATCTTTACTATCTTAGAATCATCCAGTTCAAGCATGCCAGTGGATGGTCTCTTCAGAACAAAGTAATGCAACTAGGAAGTATGTTAAGGGCTGGCTGATGGTCCTTTTCTGTTGGAAATGTCATAGGAAGGAACTTCTGCCAGGGAAGGATTTTCCCATCACAAACCATCACAAAAATCCTCACCGGGTCTGCATTTATGGCTAAAATGCTGGTACCACATGCTGTCTCTTACCTCCAGGAAGGTAGCGACAGCAGGAATATGCTAAGAGGACTCTCACATGGTAACTTTCCCTGATAATTGGGGCAGAGATCTCCAAGCAGTTGAATAGCGCATTTTTTATCAACTTTCTACCCTGAGCCTGTGTACTGTGTGTGGTGCCCACCCATACACTGAGAATAACACTGCCTCTTTTTTTTTTTTTTAATGTGAGATCACACAAACAACAGAAAATGTTCAAACCCATGGGCTCTCTGCCTAAGGAGAAAATAAAAACAGCATTCCCTATTCTTTCTAGCAAGTTCTCTAGATGCCACAGGCCTGCCTTTGCCACTCGCATTCATTCAAACAGGTTACAAGAAGGCTCAAGTGAGTGCAAATTCTCATGAAGCAGTTGAGCAAATGCACACTTGTTTTGGGCCACTGGCCCATCTGCTCTGCATTCTTTATACAACGGCATTGCAGCATATAAATCAGCAGTGCTTAAAAGTGGTTTAAAATCTGCTTGCACTCCCACTGTCTATATCTTAGGATCAGTTTCATTACTATCACAATTGTTATGATTATATTTTTTCCTGTGCGCTATAAGCCATAATACTAAATTCCCACCAATTAGATTTGGAAGTTATTGAGACAAAGAAGAGCTTATCCTTCCCAACAGCCATCATAACTCTTTTTCCAGCATTCTGAATAAAAGTTCAGCCTTTTGTTCTCTCTGAGCTACTACAACAGTAAAAAAGGGATGAAGATCTTCCTTCTGTTACCCACTTGTGGGCAAAATCCTGGCAGGAATATGCTGAGCCCCAGGGCTTCTATTTCAGCAGTCACCAGGTACAGTATGATTTTTAGGGCACCCCTGGCAACTAATGCATATGTTGGAGCATTCATGCATCAGTTACACCAGGGACAAAAAGACTGGTTGTCTTGTTACTGGGGGAGAGGCAAAGAGTTTCATCCTTCTGTCTTGCCCCTGCTGACTGTGCCACATGCTGAGAACACTCCTTGTGACACAAGGATGCAGTCCCCTAGGAGTATTCCAATTGCTCAAACTATATATCCTGCACCTTAATTTCTTCCATTTCAGTTCCAAAGAGAGTGTGAAAGAGTGTCTTAGAATAAATGTTCATATGGTACACTCACTGCTTGCACAGAGCAGCCAAGAAGGATCACAGACTTAAGAAGGCCATACAGAGAATTAGGAACCTAGCTCCCAGTGAACTCCAGTGAGACCTCTGCAGCTAGTTGTTGTTAATTAGGAACCTGCAAACTCTGCCAATTAATCCTTAAATCCACAAACATCATGGTGAGTTGGGCTAAAAACAAAATACATGAAGGAAATTAGATTAGGTAAATATCCTAATGGCACGAGGAGGTGGTATTATTATTATTACTACTATTATTATTTACTATGGCCATCTGGGATGGAGGCTCCATTACATTGGTCACCTGGAGAAAATACAGTCCTTTATCTGAAGGACCACCATCTACATAACAAACTGTATTCTCTAAGTATTCTACTCAGATAGAATCTGAGTAGACCAAACATAAGGATAAATTGACAAGTCTGAACAACGTCCGAAGGCCTGTTACACATGTTATACGGCAGCCGGTCCTCTTGAGCCTCTTGATTTTAAAAGACATGTCACCAAATGTTGAATAAATGTGTTTCTCAGAGTCCCAGTCTTTTCCCTAAGAGCATGTCCTTACAGAACAACAAAGCATTATGTGAGATATCTCTAAACCAGCTCCAAAGAAATCGGGATGTTGTGCCTTGTTGTGCAGAGATGACCCTTTGGGCACTGGAAACTGCAAAGCTACATCAGTACAGCTACAGTGCTTTCATTCCTATTATTTGGTCATTTGGAAGCATTTATGATGTCTCTGCACTATGTGGTGCAAACACAATCCAGTTCCTTACTCTTTTCAAAGCAAGTGAAAGTCCAGGACTCTGTTTCTTTGCTGCTTGTACCCAACACAGGGAATTTAGCCACTTGTCTCTTTTACATATGGCTTCTTCCTGTGACAACACCACATGGAGCTCCCAGTAGTTTCAACAATTATTTAGTTTGTATGTGGTCATTTCCTCCATCATCCGCCATCCTGAGTCACATGCAAAGGACTAGGAGCAGACTTGTGCTCCATGTTGACATGGAGGCTCCTGGATAATCCTCAGGGACCACTGTCTTCCTTTACCTGTGAACTACTCCTTATCTTGTCCAATTCATATGGAAAGTGTCTGAGGTTGCAGATTCATGAAGGTTTTGGTATACAGCTTGTAAGGTCAGTAGATTTGTCTATCCCTAGACCATACGGCACTGGTCAAATAACAAGGGAGCAGAAAAGGGTGGAAAGAATATTCCAGCTGTCAGATTATCCAATGTCCTTTGAGATGCTGAAGAGACAAGAAGAAGGGACCTCAGTAGGTCATCTAGTCCAACCTCCTGCTCAAAGCAGGATCAACCATTAGGTCAGGCCAGGTTACTTAATGCTTTCTTCAGCTGGATTTTCAAAATCACCAAGGATAGAGAGAGTGCACAGCCTCTGTCCTTATACTGAAAGTTTTGCCTTATATACAGCCCTAGCCTCTCATTTCAGTTTATGTCCTTTGTCTCCCACCATGCACCCACTGTGAAGGGCCTAGCTCCATCTCCTGTATAAACTCCTCGACAGTAGCGACAAGCTGCCATCAGGTTCCCCCAAAGCCATCTCTTCTCCAAGCTGAACAAATGTAGTTGCCTCAGCCTCTCCTCACGTGGCCTGTGCTCTCACCCCCAGCCATCTTGGTGGCCCTTCACTGAACTTGCTCCAGTTTATCATTGTACTGGGGGGCCCAAAACTGGACACAATATTCTAGGTGTGGACTACAAGTTATGCGTAGACCAGGATAATCGCTTCTGTTGACCTACTGGCTGTGCTGCTGTTTATACAGCCCAGGATGCTGTTCGCCACCTTTGCTGCTAGGACACACTGTGGGCTCATGCTCAGCTTACTGCCTAACAAGACCCCATAGCCTCTTCAGCAGAGCTGCTCCCCAGCCAGTCAGTTCCTTGCTTGTATTGTTGCAAGGGATTATTCCTACCCAGGTGCCAGATTTTGTATTTGTCCTTGGTGAATTTCATAAAGTTTGTCTGCCCAATCCCCAAGCCTGTCTAGGACCCTAGAGATGGCAGCCCTGTTGTCAACAGTATGATTGGTCCCCCCAGTTTGGTGTCATACGCAAACTTGACTTGCCTTCTTCGGGTCATTAATGTTAAAGGGGAAAGGTCCCAATACAGACATCTGTGGTACTTAACTTGCTCCCAGCCACCAAGTACAGTATGACACATTAACTACCGCCGTTTTAGCTCAATTGTCTAACCATTTTTTTACCCTTCTCGTTGTCTGGTTGTTGTATGGTACCTAAAAATGCTTGGGGGTGGGGAGAGTGAGAAGAGGCAGAGATAGCTCCGATGCTTGCTTTCAGGTTACTCAGTTAAGGCCTTGGGAAACGTTCACCATCACCATATACTCTTGTAGCTGTAGAGATCTGTGGTCGGAAAGGACTGTTGGACCCTCTTTAACATGGTCCAGAGGGCAACATTTAAATCTCTAACACCATCTACCAGCAACAATGTCAGCTGCAGGACAACAGAACTGTAAACTACGTGGGTGCAAGAGGCTGTGCATTAAATGTGTCGCTCAGTTTTGCCCTTCCTTTAACGTGCATCATCGAAGAGAATATATCTTCACTGAACAGAAATACAACATTGCCTTTTCCAGAAAGTCATATTTGACACACTGCTATAGCCACAGGCATTTTGATAAGCTATAATAAAAGAGCACCCTCCAGACATTTTGTCTGAAGCTTGCTGTAAAAGAGCCACATCCAGCATGACATCGCCTGGACGTCCCCCTGGATATTAGGCTATTGGCAAGACTCAGTCTCATGTGGGTTCTACCTCTCTCCCTCATACACGTTGTTATATGCTTTTACTAGTTTCCTCTCAGTTACTGTGCCTTTTGATTTCTAAGACCAGATGATGGGCATTTCTGTAAAGCTCTGGTCAAGAGAAGCAGCCTTCTCTTTTCAGTATGAGCAGACAGCTCCAAAAGCATTTTTTTTTAAAACTAATTTTCTGTAGATCCTACACAGTGATAAATCAGACATGTTAGCAAGCTGGGTGCTTATACTGACAATTTAAGTATCTTGAGCCAAGTCTTCATGGTGGTATAAATGCACAGTTCCTGAATGAAACTATGCTGGCTGACCAGCCAGCCTCCCTCATTGCCACAGTGTAATACATTTCTAAATTGCTTACATCTATTAGCAGCTAATGTTAATCTCTGAACTGATATTTTCTAGTTATGATCAATTCCCTATTAATCTGACACATTTTAGCCCTGACTGCATGGAAAAATCAATCATCTTTAATTGTTAAGCTGAGATCTATCTGACGCAAAGAGAGAAATTATATCCTTCATCCTTGAAAACAGCTAGAGCTAAGATAAGTGAAAAGGGTAATGTGAATCATAGCCATACAGCTAATCTTCTTCCAACCACCATTTTCTGCCATGTCAGAGCACCATCTTTGCCTAGTTCCATACTGTTGCTTTTTTTAGCGTGTCCCCCTAAGGATTCTGCACAACCCATTCACGCAGTGCACTCCACACCTCCCTCATCTGGGACAGAGTCACCACTGACCTCCTGCACCCATGAGCCCAACTGCCTCCTGTCTTGCTGTGTTTGTGACAGGGGTGTGATCAGCCTGGGAAAACAGTCTAAGGTTCTTCATATCTGAGTCTTCCATTGCTGCCTCTTTCTGTGATCACTGCAGAGTATGCATGCATGGTTCTGAGGAGTGCTGCATACTGTATACTTAAAACAAACAAACAAAAAATGTTTGCTAACTCAGTGCATTAATTGAATTAACTTTTACCACAGTATAAATAAGGAGCGGGATCTTTTGCATCTATAAAGTGAAAGACTTTGAACCATACCTAAAATTAAGAGGGGAAAAAAGCAAGAGGAATCAGATTATAATTTTTTTCCTGGGTCAAATTTATCCTTCTTGTCATTTCCCTAGCTTGTGCAGAATTCGCTGTGATCTGTGAAAGTGTGAGGCAAATAAACCAAATTTCTGTTTCACAGTGGCACCATACAAGTATGGAGTCAGGCAAAGAAAAAGTAAGATGCAAGCAGCAGAATTAGTAGACAGCACAGCATGAAGGATATCCTGTGTAATTTTTAGTAAAGCACCTTCCCGGGAACCTTACTCTTACTTGAAAGATCCGGGAACAGAACCAGATGTAGTAGATATTTTTCTTTCCCAGTCTTTTTGCAAGTTTTTGGCTTAGAGACAGTTGAAAAGCAGTCAGATGGCTAAAGTATAATCTAAGTGGGTTTTATGCACTTGACTTTTTTAATTAAAAAGTGTGAAATATCATTAGTGTTAATATTTCCAAAGGTTCAACAGTAGCTGTGCAGGTGGTGGAGAATTAAGTGATTGGCAATTAAGAGGTGCAGAAGATCAGAGAAAGTTTTAAAATCTCAGTTGGAACATAAAAAGATGACGTTACCATGGTCTAAGCTACCTACCTATAGAAGAGATTTTTGAATGTAGATCAGTGTCAGGAACAAAAAGATATAACAAGATCTCCTGCTTGCAAATTGATGTCACGTCAGAGCAGAAGTGAACTGGTAATTATGAGCTGTGATGGTAATTATCCATTGGATTCATTTACTTAGGGATCTAGGGATTTCCTTAAGCTGTGTCCAGCTGTCTTTCTAACAGATGTACCACAGACTGAAGAGGAGCTGGTGGCTGAGTGCGGAAAGTATTGCTGACATTCTTCATCTTGCACAAGTTTCAGACTTGGAAGTCGTTAGTCCTAATGTTTCATGCGACCCTTAAAGCTAGGAAAGGGTGGGAGGGGGTGACCCACTCTCTATGAATAGATGTTGACGAACAAAACTTGCCAGTCTAAACAGCAGGTCACACTGATCACTTCCCAGAGCTGCATTGTTTGGCCTTCAGGTGCCTCTTTAAGAGTATGTAACGGTTTTGCTTGCTCAAAAAGCCTAGTCACTACGGATTTAAGAAATCACAGAGAAAAGATACTGATTTTCTTCACCACTATTGGCTCTCATGGTATCCAAAACCATTCCCATCAGGTCCCCATCTCCACTTTCATAGCATTTTTGGGGAGCTCCAAGAAAAGACAAAACTGAGCACAGATAAGGAAAAAATACAATAGAGTTAAAATCTTCCGCCAAGCACTTTCCATGGATCGGAAGCCTGACAGCTGCAATTAGACTGAAGGTCAGTAACAGATTTGATACTTCCTAGCGACCGATTTATACCAGGCAGATGACAGTACAGTTTCTAAGGTTTATCACGTTAAATCTCCATTTTCACAAACACATCTAAATACAGAAATGAGATGAGCTAAAAATACTACAGAAACAAGGGTTATGAATGAAAGCAAAAGGGCTGCCAACAATTTAGTTAGCTCTACAGCAATAGCTTCAACCATACCAGTGCCCTGGGTAACTGACCTGTCTTGCTCTCTGAGGCAACAGCTCACTGAGGAGAGAAATGTAGTGTTTTCATAGTTTTTCTGCTAAATGATGAAGCTGAGACTGAAGAATGTTAAAAGCAGACAATTTTTTTTTTACATGTAGGCAAACCCATCCAAAGCTACCTTACAAAACCAGAATAAAGAATATAGCATTGCAGAGGGCTAAGGTTTCACCTAAATGAACAGGTCAAAGTGGCAAACATCTAGGAGAAACCCATTGGATGGGTACATCAGCACTGCCAGTGGAATAAGTCCCTAGATCAGATAGTTTGGATTACAGAAATACTGTTTTCAGGCATGTGTTAGTATTTTCAAGATGTGTTTATATGCTTCAATGATGCAGAATTTAATGGTAAATCAATAATGTTTGGTTATAGTTTCTTTTAATTTTTAATCTTACGTGGCGTTTAAATTATTTGATGGAACTGCCTGCAAAATGCTGTGGTCATGGAGGCCAGTTTTTTGTCTGTTGTGGAGGGAAAATTAAGGTAGGTTTTACAGGAATTTGCTTCCCAATAAAGTACACGGCAGCTGTAGAGAGCCTTGAGAACAGCTGTTCTGTGAAGCTGAGTTTTGGCCTTATATGCAAAATATGACAAAAATTTCACAGAGCTTTTTTACTCCGTATTCTTTATGAAAGAGCATATCACCTGATACAGGGTAAGAAACTGCTGACTTGCAAGTTCTAAGTAAAAACTGCCTTTCTATTAACAACTTATCCAGTCCCTAGTATAATAGATGCTTACTCAGGATGGTGTTTTTAGGTGCTGCAGTAAAGCAAAGGAAAAATGAAAATAATGAAACCTTGTAATTTACACTCCAATCAGCTAATGATGCCTCATACCCATGACAAACCTCAGAATTAGATGCTGTGGGATTTCTTCTAAGCTCTGCCACTGACTCACTCCGTGTGCCTAGAGATGTCGCCTCTTAGCTGTCTTTTGGGTAATTATAAAATGAAAGTACTGTCACATTTAATTTTCATCTCTACAGAGAAGCAACAGATCAGAAAGGTGCTGCTAGAATTATTCTTCCACTTCAGCAGTTGCGAATCATAAATGATGAAACACGAAACATGAAATGGAGAACAGGAGTACAGATTGATTTGATTTAATAATACTTTTGTACAAGGTGAGTTTAATCCCCTTTCTCCCCCCCCCCCTTTTTTTTTTTTGAGGATGCTATATAGGAAAATCCTGAAATTGGAACTGTGCATGAGGAAGTGCAGAAGGAGCAGTCCTGAAGGTCTCCCCCACTACCTCTGTAGTAACTACCAAAGAGAGACTTGAGTCAAGCTTCAATATATGGTCATTGGCTGGGAGGTTGGGTATAGGAGATCTGTGAAATGAGCGCAAAAGAAAGATCATTTAAAAATAAACACATACTAGGTGATATCTCAATTTAAAATTAAGCAGTATTCATATCAAGGAATCTGATTTTTGTATAAGTAATAAATCAGTTAAAGACAATGCAATTCCCCAGAGAAAATGGCCTGTCATCTCGTACGAAAGGCTCCCTGAGGCCACAACAGGAAAAGCACAGCTGCACCTTGGCTGTGCATTCCTCCCATGTCACCATCTCTCTGCTTCCATAAAGGAAACTAAAGCCTGGTTATGGCATGCAAGACAACACGCAGGGACAGACTCTGAGCTACAGCAAATCAGAATATATCCACTGATTTAATGATGCTATCTTAATTAGGCAGGCTAATGTTTTGGACTTTGAGATTCTTTTAATTGCTTTGGGAGCCAGCAAAGATTTGGCCTGCACAGTAAACATGTCACTTTCCTCTGAGGAGCCTGCCAAAAGTAGAAAGTTGATGGCTGTTCTTTATTTTCCATGCACTCCTTACATTTTCTGCTACAAAGATTAGATTCCCTCTTAGCACGTTTTCCTGAAGCACTGTGCTTTCATGTATCCCAGAAGTGTTAATGAAGCAGTTGGGACTGCATTTGGAACAATTTACAGCTTTTTCCTCATGTTTATCCATGTAAGAAGCAGTACTAGTAGTAATATAAAGGCTTACTTCCTTTTTTTTTTAAATTTATTTTATAACTTTTTATTTATAGTTATTTACATTATTTTATTTATATTATATATTTATATTTATTTACATTATTATTTTATTTATATTATTTGGATAGTTCTAGAAGGCTGCTAACATTGTTCAATCAAGCCTTTTATGTAGGCCCAGCTTCCACTCATTCCTCAAATTACTGACTGAGAAAAATCTTGGGGGTTTTATTAAAATTTTAGATCACTCACATATATGTTATTATTAATATTGTTTACAGGAACCTTCATCATTAATTTCCCAGCAATCTTATACAGAAGACAGTTGTCTGGAGCAGAATTCCCCCCTTGCAGGTCAACTGATAATTACATTTAACAAGTATGATGGGTGGCCTGATGAGCAGATGTACAGATCAATTTTGGTAAATCACCTGTAAAACCATCACTGAATTTTTCAAAACAAAGTAAATGAAGTTGGAATTCCAATCCCATTAAAAAAAAAAAAAAGAGTGAAAGGTTAGCTTTCAAAGAGATTTAAGCACAGCTAGGCAGCCAAGTTCACAACACAGACACCACTGATACTACAAGCCTAATAAATGTTGCCACTCTATAGCTAATGAATTGCTGCAAAACCAGCAGCTCTGGCTGAAGTCCCAGAAACCCTGAGGCAAAGTGAACCTTCAGAGCCCTCAAATCAAGATTCTGAACTAGTCAAGGGTGGGAGGGGGCAATGCCCACCTTGTCAAGGGGACCCAATCCCACCAGCCTTCTTCTGAGGACACCTCAGGCCTGACACCAGTCAGATCTCACTGCAGAAGTGTTGTGAGTAGGCAGCTGGGCACCACAGCATCCACACAAAAAACAGCTGCACCAAGAGCAGGGGAGAGAGGTCTGACTGCTAGAAAATGGGGTTCTTCCACAGCTCGCTAGTAAAAGCCTAATCATTGCACAAGCCAAGAGAGAAGGATCATCGCTAATCACACAAAAATGATCATTTAGCACCTCTGCACCTCACCTTGCATTGTCAGATAGCTCTAGTAACGTCTTGCCTCCAAGTCGCCCTTTGTCCACGGCTTACTTCCTAAGGGCACTGGGAAGAAAAGACTTGCCAGTTCCAGGTCTGAAAATCCCAGGAGCTAGCAGGCTGCTTTCCAAAGTCTGCGCCTGAGTTTCCAAATCCCATGCCCTCTGTAAAAATACCTATTTCTTCCTACCACTAAAAGGCAAAGACAAATTCCTCAGGCAGAAGCACAATAGAAGCAGGATTCAGAGGCAGGAGGAAGAGCAGTGTTCACTGAGATGCTAACAGCCTGTCCTCTCACATCGCCACTGGACCTGAAGCAGCAGCTAGAGGAGCCGTGGAGTAGCCAATTGAATAGCTAGATGAAAAAGTTGTTAAAGGGTGACTCCAACTTACGGAAAGAACACCTGTACCTTGGGGAGAGAGAAGTCAGGAAAGTCTCAGTTCTGCAAATGTTTAGTCAAACATTTAAGTATATTTTCCTAAGCAGTACTTTCAATTCCGTTCTGGCGAGCAGAGGGATAGACAAACTCCTACGGTCACCCATATGAAAAAAAGTAACCCTTGTCTTATTGCCCTGCAATTGAACAGTGCAGGGAGAGTCAGCAAAGTGACCTTGCACCCCTCACTTGCCTGTGTGGTACACAAACGCGTGCCTCACAACTGAACATGGAATATTAGGTATCAAAGAGAAGTGGGTACAAGAATCAATGTATTCTGTAGTGCAGGCAACTGGGCCGTTCACCTCTCCTCATTCATCATGAAAAACAGAGGAGTCTTCTCCTCTTTGGTCATTAATTAATAGGTAAAGTCTCACAATCATTGTCATATGTCTGATTCTATTACTCCAAATAAGTGCCTCCTACATGCCTTTCCCCATGGGTTCTAGCCTATAGATGTGCAATTCCCAATGAAATTAATTAAAAATTAGTTTTGATAAAGTACAGTGAATGCATAAATAGATTGAACAGAACTTTCTCACTTGTCTTTCAGAGGGAGAGACACAATTTTGCTGCTCTTTTCTAAAAAAAACACTTTCAGAGCTCACTAACATATAAACCTTTGTGAATAGGAGAACTACTAAGCACTGCCTTGCCTTTAAGATACTTAGTCCAAACGTGGCTGCTATAAGGGGACACTAGTGGTCTTTCACCTGTTGACACCAGCAGAGACTGTTGAATTCTAAACAATATAACAGAAATCTCAATAGCCATCCAATCATTTACTGCAGACAATAATACAAGTCTGATCCCTCTGCTAATGAAGACCTGTCATGGTGATGAGTCTGAGAATGAAGAGGCCAAAATATCTGCAACTTGTTTCAGCTAAGGTGGCAAGATCTGAATTTATTTTGGTAGATGGCTACTTGAAAAACACTGCAGATAATGCAGAGATGTTCAAATGGTGAAAACTCTTCTGGATACAAGTGCAGCATTATCAACTCACAATGTTCCCTGCTTAGCAGGCCATACAGAGCCCTGGCACAAGTGGGTACTGCTGCCTAAGTAAAGGACACAATCACTGGGAGAGTGCCTGGAGATGCAGTGATTTTTCATGCACATGCTTCTTTCTTGGCTCCTTAGTAAATTTGAAGCCTGAGGCCCAGGACCTTTTGCGGCTTCATCATGTGCACCCTTACTAGCTATGCTCAGCAATGTTCATACTATGACAGCCTCCAGCAGAACCTGAAGCCACATTCTCCAAGCAGAATCTCTACAAGAAGGCAAACAGCATAAAAATTGCTTGCTGTTCCCTCCACCTGGAAGGAGTCCTCTCTGTTTTTCTCTGTGGAGAGAATGAAAAGATTTCATTATAGAAGAGATGAGGATGAAGAAAAAGGCTGGAAGATAGGAAATAGAGAGCTGTTTTAATATATTAAGTCGTAATTAGTGCTACCTTGCACAGCTCTTCATTATGTTTGGTATCACACTGTACTATAGTGCACTGACTCCCTTCCAGCCTGAACAACTACTCTGGTGGAGAACCAAGACTACTTTGAGCACTGGGATTTAGAAAGCAAATACTTCTGCTCTCTCCAAATCACTTGATCACTAATAATTAACTTTGGAATCACTACTATGAATTAACAGAAACATTTGAAATAGCCATAAAGTAAAGCTTGAAATAGAAAAAAAACCTCCAAACTGTTTCCATTTAACTTCCATTAGCAGCTACATTGCTGTTGGTAGATACACCAGAGAACCCCAGTAGTATCAGAACTAGTTTTACTAGATTATGTAACCTGTTGCTTAGCTGACTGAACAAATCTGTAGAGGCGCTTTCTAATATTTATAAAGGAAGGAGAAAAAAACCTTTTCTTTCTCACATCCATCAGTCCTCAGGGCACTTTCATTATGTTTGCCTTTACTTTTTCATTTGGTGTTGTTAGCAACTTACCCCTCATCCCAAATCAATTTGCGTAGTTACCTTGGTCAATGTGAAGAATGAACAAACCATAAGGCCATTGGCATGTTCTGCCTGAAAAAAGACACGTATATCTTTACCTGTGTCTCCGCTTGGGTTTTTTTGCCTACAGTGTCTACCTCGTACCCACATTATGCTACTGTTCCAGTG